>NC_060121.1:461488514-462113514 GCF_021461395.2 Schistocerca americana
TCCATAAAGACAGTCCTGATCGTTCATCACACTAAAATTGCAGTGTTTTTCTCAGTCTGAGCAGTAAAAGAAAATGCACATGGAAGTAGTGGATTTCCATGCAGTCTTGAAGAAGTAGTGTTGTCCTTCCAACGGAAAGACAGTGCTTACTCTTGACATGCAGACACAGTTAATGGGCCACACCAGAGTAAACCCACAGCAGAGTCAGTCGAAGTTTTGAAGAATATTTGTAGGTAGGTCATCACAGAACAGACCACTGTAGTCTTGTTAGAGATTACGGTATTGGTGGGCCACCAGTGGTGCAGACCCACTGCAGTCCTTGTAGAAATAATGGTGTTGGTGAGTCATCAAAGGTGTAGACCCACTGTAGTCCTTGTAGAGATGGCTAGCAGCCATCTGTTGCGACTGTGTAGTTGCACAATGACCATAGAAGAGTTTTGTGGACAATACAGCAAGTCCATCAACTACCACTTGTGCATTCACAAAACATTTTTTTTTTTGAATGTCCTTAGAACCAGCAACGCTGTTATCCAGTACCTTGCTGAATTATTAACACATGTGCAAACACTATCAGTCCCTACTTCTCACATATTGTCCATATAGTATGACCAACAGAAATGTATGCGGTGAAATGTAACTTACAAGTTACTTAAGTTGATGAACTGGTGTTAATTACAATTTTATAACATAAGAATACAGTAACAAAGACACAAAATACATCATTAAAAACATAATAATACAGATAACATTTGTAGTAATACAGGCTTTACAAAACAATAGAAATAAACATATACATCAGTGTTACAGGAATTATGACATAAGTAAATACATAAAAGATCAGAATAACTTTTGAAACATCAACTTCACACATGAGCATTAAAACAAAACAGAATAAATAATGTCTAAACATCTTTACAAAGAAAATAACATATTAATAATGCAAATTATATTTGAGGATAACAGTATTCCTCATCATTGTGAATGTAGCTGAGTATTAGAAAAATTCTACAACATAAATCTTATTAGTTAAACACATAAAGACAAGAAAAAGACAAATACACATGGGTACATAAACACATACCAGAATAACACAAGAGGAAAGGGCAGGGTTTGTTTTCAATGTAACATTTGGTACTGCAGTCCAACCCAAAACTTCATTCCATAGATATTTCGTCTCATTTCAACATTTGTTTCTACCAAAAAAATCCTATCAAAGCATGCTTTCTGTATTTATATGCGCACATATTTCTTATCTCATTATTCATTTTCCATTATCTTACCTCATCATTTATTTCCAAGAAAATCCTACCTAAACCTGTTGTCCCTAAACCCCACTTTATTTTGTTCATATCCTCTTTCAAAATTCTTTTTTGGCCAAACCATTTCCTTATAGCTTCTCAATGCATTTCTTCCAATTCATCACAACTCGTCCTCTCATATAGCCTACCCCATCTTTAGCTAACTTAAATCTACTGAGCTCAGATGCTAAACTAAGGGACGAGGCAATGCAGCAGCACAAAACAATTAACACAAAAAGCAATGACGAAAAATGAAAAATTGGCAAAGCAAGCAGCAGTAGATGTAATAACTTATATCTTAACATGACAAATCTGAAGCAGAAAAAATATTACACTAAAGACAACAATGCAGATAAGGAAAATGTATATTCACATCTTAATGCCTATGTAATAAAAGTGGTGCACCACAACTTATTCTACGAGATAAATAACCAAGTACTTGAAAAGAAAATTATGTATGCACTTCCTGTGAAGGGAAATGTCTTTTTGTGATCCCTCATTTTTTTTTGGAAGTGTATCATAAAATTATTATTTACTGGATCTGTAGACAGAAAATATTTATATTAGTACATATATTAAATTTTATTTTAACCAATGCTGCAGTGGAGCTAGAAACTAAATATTAAACAAATTGAGCAATCTCTCAACTAGAGAGACAATAGATGTAGACATTTTTCTCATCATTTCATTAGGCATTTTAGTAAATATCATAAATTAAGAGCTCCACAGTGTAATCATATGTTTCAAGTTAGAGCGTGTCGTATTTACGATGCTTTCTACAAAGGAATGTAAATAACGAAGATAATGGCCTCTTTTTTCTCCACCTGTGCCTCTGAATGGCAGACACTAATGCTTTTTTCCAGGCGACTGTCGCACAGCTGGGTGCCCATGACACACTACGTGAAGGTGGTCACTTAACCTTCTTACCGAAATATTTACGACACCAGTTTGCACTACAGTAACAATCTCATATAAAAATTTCACAGGTCGAGAATTTGCGTTGCAAATCTGTAGAAACAAAATCCTGTACATATAACAGTGTCCAAAAAATTTTTGCAGCATAGTGATACATTCACGCATACACACACATTTCATAACTCTTAAAGTACGATTCTCGGTTTCCAACATCCTTTTTCACAAACCAGGGTCCCTAACCACTACTCATTATTCCTTGCTTTATTACACATATTCATATTTGTAGACACTTCTTCAATATTTCATCATAATAAATACATAGCATAATCAAATTCCTCATATTGCATCAGCTTATTGATCATAAACATACCACAACAGCGTAATACCCATCGTCATCATAACATCATAAAACCTCAGCCAAATCTCAAAATCGTCGTAGATTCCTCCAATAATTTCAAAACCTAAAAAAAATTCTCTGCTCATGTCAAAAGTGTCATTTACCTCAAACATACTTTAAAAATCATGATCCCATACCGAATACATCATTCAAAGCTCTCATAGTATCACAGTGGTTCCGAAAAAATATGAACATTTCACGAAGTACAAACACAATACAATTTCATAAGTGTGAAGTTATCCAACTGTGTAATTACGTAAACATCTATCACTGATGTAGTAAAATAAATATTTGTCTCTCTCAGTTAAATGATCACATAGCTGTGTAATTCTGTGTTAGAGAAATATGGTACCGACGTGTAAAGTTGTATAAGCAAATACCATATTAGCTAGGGCTCCTTGTGCTTGCCATACACATGGTACACAAAGTAAGCGTGTACCCCCTGAGGATAAATGTAATTATACCCTCAGGTGTTACAGATTACAGCAATGCAATGAAATGTATCACGGAAAACTTTCTTTGTAATTCCAAAATCTTGAAAAATAAATGGTTTAAGTACAAAATTAATCTCTCAAATGCGTGTCCTGTAGCGCTAAATGTGCGTCTTGCTGTAAGATAATTCTGTGGAAGTGTCGTAGTTATCGTCCTCTGTAAGTAAAATTCTGCTGAAGTCAATGTACTTACCTCATCATAAACGAAAGTGAAATGCTTTGCGTATAGATATCGTAGTTATTACGTACCTTATCGTGATCAAGAAAGTATTATAATGTAACGTATTGTTGTGCTACGAAAAAGGCTGTCTCATTGTAGCTATACCACAAAAGTTACTACTAAAACATGTTTTACTTTCCAGAATAATACAGAAAAACTGTGCAGATATAAAACAGATACACCACAAAGGCAACAATGTAAATTGTGTCACATATTAGTAGCGTCGTGATATAATCGTGTAGCTATCAAAGAAATCAAATGCTAAGTCATCTTTAATCTTACCGAATGTACTTCAAGTAAAGAGTATCCTTTCAAGTAAACCAAAATGTTGCATTAAAATCTGATTGGCAGTATATGTTCTAAGTATGTAAGCATGATAGTCGTTACATAATCGTGCAACTAACAAGCAAGAATGTACAAATAACAACACTGTGTCGTTTGTTCACTATAACAATGCATTCGTAATTTCTGTTTAAATACGTTCTCTTGGTTCTTGACTGGATATTTAACATCAACATTGTTGCATGGTAACAGTTTCTAAGTATGACAAAGCATACTAGAAATGTGAAGTGAAAAGTTTTATGGCAAAGACAAAGTTAAAAAGCAGATTATCTTTCAATAAACGGTTTTACATGTGAAGTGTGGTGTAAACCTTTACTGTTCCTGGCACACAGAGTTTAAACTTCAACGCAATTATCATGTGGTATACGTTGGATTCTGTAAGGTCCACTGTAAACTAGAAAGAATTTGTGACTCAAGCGTTTCTTCTTATGTGACAATGAATGAGTTATAATGAGAACTTTTTGACCAATATATAATTTCTTTGTATTTGCTTTATCGTGTTGTTTTCTCCTTTTGTCTGCTGCAGATTTTATATTTTTAATAGCCAAATCAATTATGTCTTTGTATCGAAGTTTACTTGTATACGGGAAAGGTACAAGCTCTCTGATTCCGTTCGGTGGTTCTTCATTCTTCAGTACAAGAGTAGGTGGTAAAGCTGTGGAGTCATGAGGCATTTCATTCAGCACATTCTGAAATAAGTGTAAATATCTGTCCCAATGCTGATGCTTCTGTGACAATAAAGTCTGCAAGCCTTATTGATTTCTTTCATAATCCGTTCAGATGCGTTACAATCTGGTGAGTACAATGAAATAAAAACAGGTTTGATTTTATGATTCTGAAGCATGCGTGACCTAACAGCAGATCTGAATTGCGGTCCGTTATCTGAAATGACTTTAGCAACGTGGCCAACTTCACGTAAGAAATTTTTAACAAAGGCGTTGGATACAGACCTTCGAGTGGCTTTACGTAACGGAGTGAAAGAAACAAATTTTGAAGTAAGTTCAACAGAGACTAGAACGTACGAAAATCCATTTGATGTACTGACAAGGGGTCCCAAGAGATCAACAGCAGCAAATTCTTTTAATTTAGAAGGAATGATAGGAAACAACGGAGCACGATGTAAGATAGTAGATGGTTTCGCCTTTTGACAAAGTTTACAAATAGACATGACTCTTCGAATTCTCTTTTCCATATTGTTAAAATAACAAGTCGTTCGAAGAATATAACATTTTCGTGGACCAAAATGTGCGTAGCTGAAATGAATGAACCAAATGAGCTTATTAACAAAATCGTCTGGAATGCAAAGTACCCATAGCTTGTCAGCAATAGTGCAGCGTTTGAAGAGTATGTTGTTTCTAACCAGATAATAATGCCGAATCTGAGTGTGCGTCTTTTCATGCCATTTCCTTTTGATGTCTTTCCAAATCGGATCTTTATCTTGTTCATGAGGAAGGTCCTTTAAAGATGTGGTGATGAAGTTTTCAAAGGTGACTTTCTGAATGTAAGGAATACTGAAATTTTTCTCGAGGTTGCCTTCTGTGTTACTTTTCTCAAGCCCAGCCGGTGCGCGTGACAGTGCGTCCGCAACAATGTTCTCCTTGCCGGGAATGTAGTCTATAGTACAGTGGAATTCTAGCAGAAACAATGCCCAACGTTTTAACCTGTCATGATTTAATTTTGAAGACATAGGAAATTGTAATGCTCGATGATCACTGTATAATTTTACGTGCTTACCAGAAAGAAAGAAACGGAATTTGTTAAATGCCCGAACGATAGCTAAAGCTTCCAATTCAGTAACGGAATAATTTTTTTTAGATTTTGTTAGCACTCGGCTAGTAAAAGCAATGGTTTTCTGAACAGTAGTGTCATTTTCTGTGGCTTCTTGAAATAAATGGGCATCAAGACGGACTTTAGAAGAATACGTGCTAAGGCAGAAATCTTGTGACAGAACTGGATGAGCTAGTATTGGCGCGTTAAGTAACGCTTCGTTCAAAGAATTGAATTCCAACTGTGCTTGTTCGTCCCATTTCCAAATAGTAATTTTTCCTGTAAGAGAACAAAGTTTTGGTGTAGCTAGAATTTAATATTCAGAAAACGACGGTAAAAATTTACGAGAGCTAGGAAACTGCGGACTTATTTTTTTGTGGATGGAACCTGAATGGCTCTGATTGCTTCTAGCTTTTCAGGATCCGGCTGAATGCCTTCAGAAGAAATGATATGTCCCAAAAACTTCAGCTTTGTCCTACCGAATTCAGACTTTTCCAAGTTAACTGTAATTCCAGGTTCTGCAAAAATATGTAACACGCTGTTGAGGATGGGGTTATGTTGTTCCCATGAGGCTTCTTCTATCAGAATATCGTCCACATATAAGGTGATGTGACGTTTTAAGAACTCAGGTAATATGGAATTTAGCCCGCGAATGAATGCTGCCGAAGAAATGTTCAAACCAAAAGGAAGTTTCCGAAACTGATAACAAACGCCGAAACAAAGGAAAGCTGTGTATTTTCTACATTCTGGATGAAGTTCGATCTGATAAAAGCTGGATCTGAGATCAATAGAATCCAACACTTTTACACCATTAAATTCTGTTCTGTCTGTTTCAGGAATGATGGTAGTGTTGATTTGTCTCGAATCTACGACAAGCCTTATCGATCAATTTTTCTTCTCAACAATGTGTAATGGATTGTTGTATGAGCTTACTGCAGGCTCAATAATGCCCTCGTCAAGCATAGATTGTATTTCTGTTCTAACACGATCCCTACAATGTGCCGGAATTACGTATGGTCTAACAAAAAATTTAGTATGCTCACGAACACGAAATTAGTATTGAAATCACTTGATTGTTCCTGTTTTGTGAGTAAAAACTGTGGAATGTGCTTGTAAAAACTCAAAAATGTTTTGCCTATCAGTGTCATTACAATTATCAATTGTTTGAATTTGATTCTGAATTAACTCATTAGTATCAAAGGCACCGTCGATATCATCCCAGTGAGTACTTGCAGAGTGATTGTTAGTGTCAAGTTCCGTCGAAAATTCCGAACTGTTGTCTAACAGGAGGTAAAGCCGATTAATTTCTTCGTCATGGTTTGAGAACCAATCTTCAAATTTCAAAGCTATTGACTTACCTTCTTTCTCTAAACTTATTTCAGCATCGTGAAAGTTTAAGATTGCTTTGTATTCATTCAAAAATTCTACTCCCAATATAATTTCCGTCGACAATAATGGAACAATAAGAAAGTTCATAGAGAAGCTGTGGCTTTGACAAAAGAATTCTAAGTTGGTTTGTTGGCGTACATCTACACATTTTCCAAAGATTGCACCTTGTCATTTAATCTTACGTAACAGAACAGTGGGGCAATCGTTCGATTTGTTGCATTTGCTAAAGGCTGTTTCACTAATTACTGAAATGGGACTACCAGAGTCAAGTACTGCCGTAAATTTTATGTCATTTACTGTAATGTGGATTACAGGATATGCAATGTTGTTATGTTGTATGTCGTGTTCCTGGAGTAAGATATCCCTAATGTCTTCCATATTTACGTAATTACTAGCTACGGCAGCTGCGTCGCCAGTTTCATAAGTACGTTTTGTGACTGCCAGCGGTATGAGTCATTGCCTATTGTGTCTTCGTTGGCGCGCGCCGTTATTGGGATTTGGAGACCTAACTCCTACAAATTCACCTTGTCGTGAGGGCCCTGCCATGTTTGAATCCCGCCAGTTCTGATGCAATTCAGCTCTGTCGTTACGATCATATCGTCTGTCGTCATGTCGGTAGATTCCATAGTTTCTTTCTTGTCTGTCACATGGTGGAGAATTTCTCCCTGAATCGTAACTGCGCGCTGGACCGTTGCGTCTAAAGTTATTCTGTCTCCCTTGATAATAATTATTTTAGTTCCCACATTGTCTGTTTCTCCGATTGTCTCTGTGATAGTTACTACCGCGGAGAGGTGATCTTTCCCTGTAATTATTACTACTCTGCCAACGGTTGTCATACGGGTGGTGTCTTTTTTGATCATGATTTGTGTTGTGAGAATAGCCTTGTAGTGTCCAGTTATTATTTCTTTCATCGCGGAATTGCGACAGATGTGACCTGTAATTGTTGTGTTCCTGTTTTCGCGTTCCGCGATTGTCAGTGTCAATTTCTAATTCTTGTAAGAGTCCCTGAAAAGCTTCAATGTCGTCTTTGCAACGTCCAGCCAAAATAATATGTCGTAATTTGATTAAGCAAATGTGAATGAGTTCTGAGGGGCTGTATGAGTTTGACAGGTACTGATTCTTGTGCAACATGTCTTCAAAATATTTCACAAGACTGGAGAATTCAGGTTGTTCGAAATGTTTCATCATTATGATGCTATATTTTCCTCGGTCTTGTGTAGCTTGAGACCAATATGCTGAGAAGAAGGCATGATAAAATTCTTCTTCACTGTGGCAATCGTGAATGACCGATCGCATTCTCACAGCTGGTTCATTCTCTGAATAGCCACACATAAATTCTAATCTGTGCTCTAATGACCAGTTGGGAGGAAAACAATGAGAGAATTGATGAAGCCACGCTTGTGGATGGATGTCGTTGCCGGAATTCTTAAATGTTTTGAATTTACGTGTAGTAATAAACAGCTTATAGTCAAAATCATCATGTCGGCGAGTCGCATATCGGTCATTGTTACTTCGTTTCGGCGGTGTACCTTGCCAATTTCTTTCATAATTTCGGAGGTACCCCGTGTTATTATTTTGTGGCTGTTCCGTATTTCTATATCCCTCTTCCCGTATTGGAGCGCGAGTGTCCTCTAAAATACGTAATTCTTGTACTACCTGTGTCAGCTGATCTTGTACTTCCCGGATTTCTCTTTGGTGTTGCGTATTAATTTGATTCTGATTTTGTTTGAATTTCCTGATTTGTTCGCACTGTTCTGTGTCATTAAAGACTACCGGTTTTGTGTCATTCAGATTATCATCTACCTTCGTAGATAAATTATTTAGCTGATCCGAAAGTTCAACTACTTTCTGTGATAATGAACTAATTTCCTCCATGTGTCTTTCTGAACCAATTTTCAGAGTATCTACTATGTCCTTTAAGTTTTCCTGAGTTTTTGCAAGTTGTATAACCGAATCGGTAGATGCAACTGAGTCAATTTTAGCTTGCAAGGTCTCATGATTTTCATGAACAATAGTTTGCAGTTCTTTTATGGTTGCTTCGTGATTCTGTAATGCATTTTCACGCCGCGAAAAAATAGGTTGAAAATGCTCACAAATTTGTGTTTTTACGTCATTACAGACTTTTTGACATTTCGATTCTATGTTATGTAACTCAGTAGTTAAATCTTCACGTGTTTGTTCAAGCGTGGTGTCTAAGTTCCGAAGATTTTGTTCCATTGTGTCTAACTTTTGAAGCTTTAACTGTGTTTGTCTCTGATTTTGTTCCAGTTGTTGCATTAATCGCAATAATAATGTATTAGTGTCTAGAATCTGTTTCTCTATGCTTTTTGGCAGTGCATTTTCACCGGCAACATTCACATTTTGACATGCAGAAAATGTGTCTTGACTCATTTGAGAAAACGGTGAGAACCCAAAACCTGAGTCTACAGTATTTGCAATATTGTGTTCTGTCATTCCCGACTCCTGAGGCGAGCTGTTGCCGACCGGTCGATCGATAATGCTTCCCTGTTCACTACCTGTTTCACTGTCTACGCCATTATTTGCCGCCTTCTCCATTTCCCTATGCACAGTTACCAAATTCCTACTTTGAATGTCTGTTTATTCATTACACAGTGGTGCTGGTAAGCTACGCTCGTCGTCACTATTATTTCTCAGTTTACTTTGGAGCCTAGTGTTACGTTTTTCACACACCATTATTATCACAATATTTCACACGATAACACACAAAAGCACAATTTGAAGAGCAAAAATAAGAAAACACATTAACATAGCACTGAAAATATCTAGTTAATTGCAAGCGCAGCTGCGAAAAACTCGGTGCAAATCTTCATGCATGCCACAACTGTTTTACTGTACAACAATGGAAGACTGCAACTACAAAGGAGATTCTCTCTACAATTACGCGCTTGCAATAAACAAAAGCTACACTAATTACACAAACTACAAGAAAAAATCAGAAGATTCCAGTGAGGTATCCTTGGCTAAGGGTCGACATATGAAACGTCCCCTTAGAAAAATTGTACAAGACTGTGTTTAAACTGACACACAATATTTTTAGCGCAACGCAATCTGATTTCCAAAAATCCCTACAAAAGAATGGCCCTGACTAACATTAACCTATACCTTTCATGAATCACTTACCTCACAAAAATTTCGTTACACGAACTACAGCAATACAGCGAGCACCACTACTGCCAGCTAAATGAAAGATTCAAACTACTGAAGGCACTAACTACTGATAGTCATAGTTAGCAAATGAAAGATTTTGATAGAGAACAAACAATGTATTTACCTTAATAGTGTTCAAAAGTCATAGTATATGTAGCAGTTCATGACATCCAGTCTTACAAATTTACTGTCTCTGTCCAGATCATCCGCTGTGAAAACTGCGCCATCTCACACCACACATCCACCACTGCTGGCGGCTCACCTCCAACTGCGCAACGCTACGCGCTGTTAACATCCAGCTGCCCAACACTACAATAGCGAACAACAATGCAAACCAGCCACAGACTGCACACAGCACAGCCAGTGATTTTCAGACAGAGCGCTACGTGGCGTTACCAATATAAAAACCTAAACAGCCGACTTACTGTGTGTTTGTGTGTGTGTGTGTGTGTGTGTGTGTGTGTGTGTGTGTGTGTGTGCGCGCGCGCACGCGTTGTTCTCATCTTTATATCATCACCATCGATGTGCAAGTGGCCGAATTGGCAGCAACTGGAAAAAAAGATTAAAATCTTCAGGAGCATAGTGCGCCGAAGGATTTTGGTACACTACTGGATGTGCAGCGACTGAGCTAACATGATGGAATAAATTTCGATAAAATAGTTTTGGAGACTGGTCTGCGTCATCTTAAATTACTAAAACAAATAAATTCCAACGTTTCGACCGACGTGCTGCGGTCCTCTTATGGCGGGTCAATTAAGAGCATCGCAGCTATTGGTCGAAGCGACGGTAGTTTAGCTGCTTTAATGGCTTCCAATGTGACGAGTTTATCCCAAAATTTATTTTATGCAAATGACACCGGCCGAGGAAGCCTCCGAACTTAGCCAAATGAGCTGAATGGGAGATTATCAAATCAGATTCGTCATTTCGCTGCCTCTATCGTGCTGTGACGTCTCTCAATGACGCCACAATTGCCCAATAGCAGGAGATAGCACCCTTATATCTACACTCCTGGAAATGGAAAAAAGAACACATTGACACCGGTGTGTCAGACCCACCATACTTGCTCCGGACACTGCGAGAGGGCTGTACAAGCAATGATCACACGCACGGCACAGCGGACACACCAGGAACCGCGGTGTTGGCCGTCGAATGGCGCTAGCTGCGCAGCATTTGTGCACCGCCGCCGTCAGTGTCAGCCAGTTTGCCGTGGCATACGGAGCTCCATCGCAGTCTTTAACACTGGTAGCATGCCGCGACAGCGTGGACGTGAACCGTATGTGCAGTTGACGGACTTTGAGCGAGGGCGTATAGTAAGCATGCGGGAGGCCGGGTGGACGTACCGCCGAATTGCTCAACACGTGGGGCGTGAGGTCTCAACAGTACATCGATGTTGTCGCCAGTGGTCGGCGGAAGGTGCACGTGCCCGTCGACCTGGGACCGGACCGCAGCGACGCACGGATGCACGCCAAGACCGTAGCATCCTAAGCAGTGCCGTAGGGGACCGCACCGCCACTTCCCAGCAAATTAGGGACACTGTTGCTCCTGGGGTATCGGCGAGGACCATTCGCAACCGTCTCCATGCAGCTGGGCTACGGTCCCGCACACCGTTAGGCCGTCTTCCGCTCACGCCCCAACATCGTGCAGCCCGCCCCCGGTGGTGTCGCGACAGGCGTGAATGGAGGGACGAATGGAGACGTGTCGTCTTCAGCGATGAGAGTCGCTTCTGCCTTGGTGCCAATGATGGTCGTATGCGTGTTTGTCGCCGTGCAGGTGAGCGCCACAATCAGGACTGCATACGACCGAGGCACACAGGGCCAACACCCGGCATCATGGTGTGGGGAGCGATCTCCTACACTGGCCGTACACCACTGGTGATCGTCGAGGGGACACTGAATAGTGCACGGTACATCCAAACCGTCATCGAACCCATCGTTCTACCATTCCTAGACCGGCAAGGGAACTTGCTGTTCCAACAGGCAATGCACGTCCGCATGTATCCCGTGCCACCCAACGTGCTCTAGAAGGTGTAAGTCAACTACCCTGGCCAGCAAGATCTCCGGATCTGTCCCCCATTGAGCATGTTTGGGACTGGATGAAGCGTCGTCTCACGCGGTCTGCACGTCCAGCACGAACGCTGGTCCAACTGAGGCGCCAGGTGGAAATGGCATGGCAAGCCGTTCCACAGGACTACATCCAGCATCTCTACGATCGTCTCCATGGGAGAATAGCAGCCTGCATTGCTGCGAAAGGTGGATATACACTGTACTAGTGCCGACATTGTGCATGATCTGTTGCCTGTGTCTATGTGCCTGTGGTTCTGTCAGTGTGATCATGTGATGTATCTGACCCCAGGAATGTGTCAATAAAGTTTCCCCTTCCTGGGACAATGAATTCACGGTGTTCTTATTTCAATTTCCAAGAGTGTATCTACAGGGGCAGGGGGATGAGTCTGCTTTCTAAAGTCGATAGCTGTAAAAAAAAAAAATAGAAGTTTTCAAGGTGTATTCGTTAGCGGGTCTCAGGCCATATCTTTTTTAACAGGAAACCGACACTCAATAGTCATTTCGAGAGCCTTTTCGTATGCCCAAGACAGACCAAGCTTTTGAGATGAACTATGAACTACGTCAGTTAATCAGTTATATACTTGAAAATACAGAACCCTGAAAGATAGTGAGATGGTAGGGTGCATGCACATGGGAACGTGCTGGTTTTTAACATTGACATGTAAGTTTATTAATAATAACAATGAGATCATTCCATTTCACTACAAGAGCCAGTTTACAATCGCCAAAGAATATGAGAGATTAATAGCCAGATACATGTTTAAAACAATTATGGCGATAAGACAAATAAATTTTTACCTTTATATGTCACGGAAGACATACAGATCAGTGGCAACTATTTCTCCTTTTAAAACGAATCTTTAAAAAGAACAACTCCTTAAGAACACGAATTATAAAACGCGCATGAATTGCCTTTACGTATACTGGGTGTCCCTTCTAAGCATCGTCAACCGCGCTTACTCTCGTGTTTCTTAAGCATCTGAAATTTGATTTTCTCATTGTGTAGTCCAACATATTTTGCTCATCGCCTGTTTCATGTGGCGTCCAGTGTGGACGGAAAGCGTTGGTTTGTTTTTCGTTAAGAACAAAACAATTTTTAAAGCCTATTCAACAGATGAGTCCCAAATTATGGATACGTAAAAACAGGGATACTAAAAGAAAGAAGAGTATTGCGGTAGCAGTCAGCGCAGGCCAAGGCTATGCTGTCTGAACCGTGAATTTACTTTCTAAACCTTTTCTTAAGAATTTAGAATTTGCTTTATTTACTAGCAATTCATCAAGAACATTAACACATTTAATCACACTATGTGAACGTGGAAGTTGCCAGTGGGTAACTAATGAAAACAAATTAAATTTCTTTCAACAAATGGAAATTTTATTCCTGAAAGTCGTTTTTTTAGAAACAGATTTAAAATTGTAATCAGAATGCACCCTATAAATATCAAGCTACAATTTATTCAGAGGCAGAAAGAACAAATTTTTGACTATATGAGCTTTCGGGCTGAGAACCTTGCCACTCGCTTTTCACACGGCCGTAGTCACGACCGCTCACAACAACCTCTGAAAGACTACACTAGTGCAAATCTGCAACACACCAGATTACTGTAAACTAAAAATTTTAACAACTCACACAAGCACATAAACTATGCACCCCATAGGAGGGATGGAAATTGTACAAAACACTAACATCAAAAGATTAACTTGCCACCGAAGGTGCAACTTGATTTAAAAAAAAAAGTCTTATGGTGAAAGGGTGGCAACTTTATATACTGAAATGGCCATTTAATGCCGGCTGGGGTGGCCGAGCGGTTTTAGGAACCACGTGACCGCTACGGTCGCAGGTTCCAATCCTGCCTCGGGTATGGGTGTGTGTGATGTCCTTAAGTTAGTTAGGTTTAAGTAGTTCTAACTTCTAGGGGGCTGATGACCTCAGAAGTTAAGTCCCATAGCGCTCAGAGCCATTTGAACCATTGACCATTTAAATAATAACCCATGAAATGCAGTCTTACATAAAATATACAAGGTTAGCCAAACATGCTCTATATTACACATATACCGCTTCTCAAGTTGATAGGCAAGATAAAAACAGATTTCAGGAATTCGGCCGTTACACTTCAAGCAATAAATTCGTTAACACCAATCCGACAAACATGACAGAGGCAGCTAATAACGTACAGCAGACCGACAGACAGACACTAACTGCCTAACAAATGCGGACGGGAGACAGAAGAGCAAGCTGGGGACGAGAGACTGACCAAGAAAACAAGTACAATTTAAGAAATAAATGAAACAATATATCACGAATTACTTAACTTCTAATAAACTGCGATGTCTGGCGAAGACCTGGCGCAGCACCCCGAAAACGCTCTCCCGAACCGTCCGCTGCCAGCCGCTTCAACGGACGCAGGAAGACGCACCGATCTCCCGTCTCACGGCGTCGCAGCTCGCACCGGCCAGACCGATGTCGTGGGTTGACTTCTGTTGCTCTCGTGTGGACCATGAAGACACTACCCCTCGCTATACGGCGCGGCCCACTGGACTGACGTGGCGACCTCACATGCGCCGACGCTCAAGACGGACAAGTCATCTTGTGTCCCGGTGCGCGACCGACCGACCGATTCAATGACCATTGCCTGAACAACTCGAGCAAACCAGCGGCCTAACACAGACTAGCACTCTGGACGACAGACAGACACGGACTGCCCCACACTGACTCGGCTGACCAACTGACCAGACTCGCCCAGTAGCGAGTTTTTTTTCTTTATTGTTATTTTCATACCTGCACAATCAGATAGGCTGTCAGCGGCATGCTATGCCGCTCTTCAGCCATACAGTTGACAACGACAGAACACAGAATGGAGATCCAGAATGAAAATAGTGATGGGCAAAAAATAATGGTCACAGAAATACAAAAAGCACAGAGCCGTTCACACTCGACGATAACGACACTGAAAACATGTTGACAAGGCGCACATAACACTGATGAATCCGACGGCACAAGTGAACGCATGAGCGTGACGGCGGACACTAAAAACACAAAACGACGGCACATACACGCGAAAACTGATGGCTATGATCTCGCGCGCGAAAGTCCACAGATCGTGTACGAGCCCGGGGACCTGCCAAGAGGGGAAGAAGGGGGAGTGGGGGGGGGAGACGGAGGTAAAAGGTGGAGGAAGGGCTGGAGGAGAAGCCCAGGGGAGAAGCGGGGAGAAAGGGTGGAGGGAGGGGGGGGAGGGAGGGGGACAGAAAGGAGGGAGGGTGCCCAAAGGAACAAACACAGGAAGGGGGAGGGAGGATCAAAGTTGGTAGGAGGGGTAGATGGACAGGAGGACATCATCAGGGAGGGGGAGCTGGCGGAAGCCACCTTGGGAGAGGGTAAGGAGGGTGGAGCGATGGAGACCGGGTGGGACGTGGAAATACAGGTGTGGCAGTGGGCGGGGGTGGGAGAGGATGGGTGAGACAAGCGGGTGAGGAGGATCGAGTTTACGGGAGGTGTACAGTATCCATATCCTTTCAAGGAAAAGGAGGAGGTGGGGGAATGGAATGAAGTCGTACAGGGTCCACGTGAGGGAGGTGACACGGATGCAATAGGTGAGGCGGAGAGCATGGCGTTCAAGGATCTGAAGGGATTTATAAGAGGTAGGGGGGGGGGGCGGAGATCCAGGCCAGATGGGCGTAACAAAGGATAGGGCGGATGAGGGATTCATAAGTGTGGAGTATGGTGGAGGGGTCCAGACCCTACTTACGGCCGGAAAGGAGCTTGAGGAGACAGAGTGGGGAGCGTGCCTTGGCTTGGATTGTCCGGAGTTGGGGAGTCCAGGAGAGGAAAGGTTGAGGGTGACGCCAAGGTACTTAACGGTGGGGATGAGGGCGATAGTACGGCCATAGACGTTTAGATAGAAATCGAGGAGGCGGAAGGAAGAGGTGGTTTTGCCTACAATGATTGCCTGGATTTTTGAGGGATTGACCTTGAGCAACCACTGGTTGCACCAAGCGGTGAACTGGTCAAGATGGAATTGGAGAAGGTGTGGGAGCGCTGCAGGGTGGGGGCAAGCGCGAGGGAGGTGGTGTCATCGGCAAACTGGAGAAGGTGGATGGGGGGTGACGGCGGCTGCATGTCCGCCGTATACAAAAGGTACAGAAGGGGGGAGAGGATGGAGCCTTGGGGCACACCGGCAGAGGGAAAAAAAGTGTAGGAATCCGTGTTATGGATCGTGACATAGGAAGGACGGTGGGAGAGAAAGGAGCCGATCAGACGGACATAGTTAATGGGAAGGGCGAAGGTTTGGAGCTTGAAGAGGAGACCGGAATGCCATACGTGGTCATAGGCACGTTCAAGGTCCAGCGAGAGGAAGATTGCGGAGCGACGGGAATTAAGCTGCTCGGAAAGGAGATGAGTGAGGTGAAGGAGAAGGTCATCGGAAGAGAAGGACGGCCGAAAGCCACACTGGGTAACGGGAAGGAGGTGGTGCTGGTGGAGATGCTGGTGGATGTGTCGGGTGAGGATGGATTCCAGGACCTTGCTGAAGACCGAGGTACGGCTGACGGGACGGTAGGAGGAGATGGCGGACGGCGGTTTACCACATTTAAGGAACATCAGGATACGAGAGGTTTTCCACAGGTCGGGGTAGTAGCCAGTTGACAGGACTACATTGTAGAGCCTGGCCGGGCTGGAGAGGAAAGAGACAGGAGCTTCACGAAGGTGGCGGTAGGTGTCACGATCGTGACCAGGTGTGGTGTAGCGTTTTGTGCGGTGTGTGGCAATGAGATCCTGTGTAGTGACCAGTAGCGAGCTCATAGCGCCCCTTAAATGCACGTGAACAGGCTACCTTTCCCCTTTCCCACCAGAGGGAGACACCAAAGCTGCGATTGCCACAGCGGCGCCACCGCCAGAAACGGAGGGCGACTGCTTCACACTACACGCTGCGGTGTGCTTTTCAAAACAGCAAATTTACCACAGCCTATTGTCGCTGATGGAGTACAGTTATTCATCATGTCTCACTGTATCTGCTATTACGTACCCAAAAAACGAGTGTCGCACTTACCAATCTGGAACCGCCCTATGGAATGGACACAGAAAATTCTGCTCTAAAAATAATTTTCTTTGTAACAGGAAACAAATCGACGCTTTTCAACGACACTGGGCGTCCTGTGATAGATGTAATGAGCGGTATTTGTTTGGGCGCTTTGCAAAATCTTAGTTGCAAATATCAGCCTAAGGCCATACAAAATGCGTCGGACACACTAACGAGAGACACACTGTATTCAACGACCTTCCATGTAATATTTGCGTGTAGAGCAAACAAAATACATAAAGACCATTATATCGAGACAACTTTAATCTGAATAATGTCTTTTAAAAGTGTCACAAGACTAATAATATATGCAATGTTCATTTTAAATGGTTCAAATGGCTCTGAGCACTATGGGACTTAACTGCTGTGGTCATCAGTCCCCTAGAACTTAGAACTACTTAAACCTAACTAACCTAAGGACGTCACACACATCCATGCCCGAGGCAGGATTCGAACCTGCGACCGTAGCGGTCACGCAGTTCCAGACTGTAGCGCCTAGAAACGCACGGCCACTCCGGCCGGCGTTCATTTTAAAAACAAGGAAGCATCTCCACATTTTTAGTCCTGCATGAAAACCTCTCAACTTGCAGTAAATACACTAAACTACACCGTTTTGATAACATACTACTTTATTCTAGGAAACAAATGCATACTGGACCAACGCCTCAGTCATGGCCGGGGAGTACAATTACATAGACTATATGTCTGTCTAATAACTTCACTCACAGTACGATAGGCAATAAATTATAGTACCATCCACACTGCTGTGTTTTCCCAGAGCAGTAACTAGAAAACTACATTAAAAAGCGTTTATCAATAATGGACATGACTGTTGGGCATTGTAAACTGGCAAAAACATCCCCCTCCGCCGGTACTTGTAGGCTGTTTATCCACTTCCAAATACACATCTATCCTTATTAGAATGTGACATGCGTAAATTGCACCGGCGCAGCGTCCTCTATAACAAGCAATAAGACAGCGAGTGAGAAGGCATGCAGTTGTCGTGTGTCACTCGCTGAGTGACTACGGCCGCATGTCCACGGCGCTTATTGGTCGCCCTTCCTGCACTGTCGTACACAGCTGACTGCCCGCTAGCGTTCAATTTTTCCTTGGATAAAAAGATTCTTTAGCCATGAAACAGTTTACAGCGGCACAGTCTGAACTCAAAAACCAGAGTCGTTGGAAAACGACTGCCACCTCCCTCCAACAGCCACCCTCTTCAGCAACTGACGCCTGCAGTGACAGGAAGGACACCTGGGAGCAAAGTTAAAACATTTTTCCAAAACTTAGGTACAGCAGAGCACGTTCTAGACGGAGTAGCGCTAACTGACTGATGACCTAAGATGTAAAGTCCCGTAGTGCTCAGAGCCATTAGACGCTAACTAAAGGAAGAAGAAGATGAGTAGCCGTGTAACTTACACCAGGTGACCCTCCTAAGAGACGTCATGTGCTGTTTCGGTAGGTATCTGCGATTTTGTTTTTGCAACGTGTAACTGGAGGGAGCCAAAACAAATATTGATTAACACGTCGTTCAGGTGACGCCAGCATCGATGGGAACTATCGGATTTTTTCCATTACAATCAAAATTCTCGAAGCGGAATTTTATATGCTCTTTCGATGGAGGGTTGCTAAATTATTCCTGAGCGATATTCGTTTCGTAGTTTCGTATCAGAGAACAAAACACGAGAAGCAGCCTGTACCGTAGCAGCGACTGAGCATCGGCTGCTACATGAAACTGGCAATCAGCGTGGGTCAAATGTTCAAAGTGTGTGAATTCCTAAGGGACCAAACTGCTGAGGTCATCGGTCCCTATACTTACACACTACTTAAACTAACTTCTGCTAAGAACAACACACACACTAATGCCCGAGGGAGGACTCTAACCTCCGGCGGGAGGAGCGTGGATAACTGCGGCACGGTAGTCGTTACTGCAGTACTTTATTTACCTTTTTTGAATGTTCGTATATACACGTGTCGAAAGAATGAATATCGCACTAGACTAATTTGGGATCGCTCTAACGAATGGGCATGTAAACTTCTTATTCGTAAATCATTTTATTTCTTATATAAGAACGTAGGATTCCGCGGCCGGTGTCATAGTCATTAAAATTGTTGTTGGTATTATGCCACGTCATTGCTAAAAACTCACAACAATAATAAATTAAAACCGACCTTTTGGCCGAATTGCAACGGCCTTACACAGGGCACGACTGGTTTTGCGTAAGGATGGGTGCTTCTATTTGTTGCAGACTATCGGAGATGGCAATGAGTTCCCCGCTCTCCCCTGTAGCTACGGACATCTTCATGGAAGTCTTTGAGCAAACGTCCCTAGCTTCTCCTCCGTTACGTCCCAGTTGTTGGCTACTATATGTGGACGACACATTCGTTATCTGTCCTCACGGTGAAGTGGAATTGGGAAACTTCCTCCAGCACTTAAATAGCCTGCATAAAAATATAAAGTTCGTACTTCAGACTGAAAACAATGGTACCTGGCTATTTCTGGATGTGGAAGTATAGAGAGCTGCCGAAGGTAAACTAGAAAACAAAGTGTACCGCAAACCAACGAACACTAATCGGTACCTGCACGTGGAGAGCCACCATCACCCAGCTCAAAAGTATTCTCTTCTGCATACGTATCTGCCCGAACCTACCGGATAAGCGATGTAAATAACATCAAAGAAGAATTAAAGGAGCTAGAACACACGTTTCGTGCCAACGGCTATGATGACAACATCATAAGAAAGGTAACTAAAACCAAAGGGAGCAGAGCACGAGAAGAAGGCAAAGAAGAGAATTTTCCACAGGTACACCTACCATAAGCAAAAGGCGTCAGTGAACGGCTAGGCAACGCCCTCCGCCGACGAGGTTCGATTTTTCGAAAATCGCAGGATCCACGAAATGATAGGTTCCACCAAGGATGTAGTCAACAATCTTAACAGTGCAGCTGTTTACGAACTACGGTGTGAGTGCGGAGCTGCCTACATAGGAGAAACAGGGAGACCTGTCAGCATACGAGTTGCAGAAAACGAACACTATGTACAACGACATAATAAATCGGCGACTGCGGAACACCACCGTGGCTGTGGACAACCTATCAGGTTCCAGGAAGCCCGAGTACTGGCGAAAGAATCTTGGATGCGAGAACACAAAATACGGGAGGCGATCGAAATTACTAAGCAACCTGAGAACATCAACAGAGAAGATCACCACAAACTCCCGGCGTCCTGGCTGCCGGCCATCCCAGTCCAACGGGCCGCGAGCGGTCGCGGGCAGAAGCTACACGGGACCCGGACGTATCTGCACAAACAGCTGTAGAGCAACTATCAGTCCACTTCCCCGCACACCAGGAGGAAAACTTGCCGCCCAGAAGCCGAACGCTGATTGGCGGAAAGCTACCAATCGCTGACGACATGGACATCAACGAATAACCTCTTTCCTTCCATCTTCCCTTACGTCATGACTAACAAGTCATATAAGAGGGCCAATTAAAAGTTTAACAACAGTGACGTCAGACATCGATAGTCTGTAATAAATAGAGGCACCTATCCCCATGCAAAACCAGTCGTGCCCTGAGGAAGGCTGTTTCAATTCGGCCGAAACGTCGGTTTTCGTTTATTATTGTTGTTAGTTTTAGCAATGACGCGGCATAATACCCAGAAGAATTTTAGTCACCATTCTGTTTCTTAACGGGAAACGAACTGGCGCTTTCCGTCGACGATGGCATTCACGGAAAGACGTCATGAGCAGTATTTGTTTTTGCTGCCTCTAGCTACATACTGCTAAAATGAAATTGCAAATATGCCCCAAAACACGAGAAAATACGCGCCTGACGATTCTCTGAAGTGACACTCTGAATATGGCAGATCGGCGCATATTTCAGATGCATGTGAACCAAAATATCACTTCCTGAGCATGGGGTCCCGGGTTCGATTCCCGGCAGGGTTAGGGATTTTCCCCTGCCTATAGATGATTGGGTGTTGTTGTCTTCATCATCGTCATTCATCCCCATTACGGACGGAGGAAGGCAATGGCAAACCACCTAGGACTTTGCCTGGTACAGCGATGCGGGTCTCCCGCATCGTTGCCCTACGCTCTATGAAGGAGTATGGGACTTCATCATCATCGTGGACCAAAATATGACGTTCACCCCAGGTGGAGGCGTCGCGGGCACCCTTGCGAACTAGCGCCAGTGTCGGAGTCGCGTGTCGCACGCATGCGCACAGGGATGCAGCCGTCCCGGGCAGCGGCAGCGCTTGGCGAGGGTCGGTGGAGCGGCGCGGCAGGGGCTAGGGCTGTGAAGGGAAGGGAAGGGAAGGGTGGAGGGTGGAGAGGGCGCCGTGGCAGCCCAGTGCGCCGCCAGCGCTCTTCCCCGCCGCACGGTCCGGGGCCGCAGCCACAGGTGGTGTGTGCCCAGCTGCCAGCTGCCTGTGGTGAGCGAGGCGATGACCGGCGTGACGTGAGAGCCAGCGGCCGCCACACCACGCTCCGACACCGGGCGCCCAGACTTACTGCGCCCTTGCCGGTAGCCAGCTCACCGCAGCTGCAACAGGTACTGCCGTCTCCCACAACTTATTCTTCTCCTCGAACCATCATATACAAACTTTTTCCAAAGTAATTCCATATGTGGTTACAAGTGCACATAGCTGTAATGGCAACGGCTATGTCTGGACTCTGCAGGCTTGCTAACGTTCAACTGTCGTAAACAAACGGGCCAGGGTTCTGATTTTAAGCAAATCTACCGCCACTCATTTAGGCAGGAACAGCCGTATGCACAAAATTAAATTAAACTCCAGGGAGATGGAGCAACACTGAGTGGTAAGTTATGAAGTCTGACGCATAATTCAAGGTGTTCCGATGCAAATAATTTCCCCGCCTCTATCTTTTCTTTGCGGTGTCTGTTTTGGAAATAGGAGTTCTACAGTTTCATTCAGTTTTTTTATATATACTTTTACATAATTTGTTTTGAACTATTTTTGGGGTCACAGTCTCATTTTCAGCTGCTCATTCTTGTACCCAGCCGCACTATAGCCCTGAAACCTGGCATCTGTGGTCACAGAATAGAAACGAAATACGAACAAATATAATACAAAACCATGATTTTCAGTTATGTTCCTCTTTCCAAAACCGATACCTTATGAGCAACGGACGCGCAAATTTAATTCTCCTACGTAAATAGTGAAGATCACGATCGGTGCCGTGTGTTTTGTTCATTTTCTTATACAAAAAGACACGGTTTTCTCCTTACTGTTTGTAAGATTTTTTTCCATTCAATACGTCTAATAGTTTCCAACTATTATCAGCGTTCTAGCGTTGAGACGAACAGTCTCATGTCCAAAGCGAGTTATCATGAAATACTGGAAACAATCTTTTTAGGTACAAGACACATAATCCGTATTTCCATGCACAGTAGCTGTTTTCGCAGTTGTGGTTTACATAATTGGGGCAACGTGCGAGCCACTGCAGACGGTTCTTTATGTCAAATCATTCTGACAGCAAGCCTCATTGTCCTCAGAATCCTTACCTGGTGGAGTGCGAACTCACCAGGTGTATCTTGCTTCGAGAATTAATTAGGCTGGAGTAACTACATATTTCTTTCTTCTTTTTCTCACGCTTGTTGCAAAGTACATGATGTGTGGAGAGGCAACATGTGGATTCATCTTCAGAGACGCTAAAAGAGATTAATTACTTTAACTTAAGTTTGTCTACAAGCAGACGTCCACTAGCAACACAGTGCGACAGAATAAAATGGAGGATTCTCATATATACGAGATAATATTTTTAACCTATACATGTCGTCGGTGTAGTGCGATGGCATATTCTACTTCCGACAGTTAATGTTACACATAATGTAATGTTGTCGTATTACATGACCTTATTTTAAAGAAAAATTTATTTATTTAATAACAGTTGACGTACTCTAAACAATGACCTTAGTTGAGCTACTTCTGTCGGTAATAGTAATGAATGAGAATATTGCATGTGTTATAATTGTGAACGAAGCTACTGTTAGGCATATTTATGCAAGTCTCTCCTCGAGAAACGTGTCTTTCTCGAAGATGTACCACTTGAAATATTGTGGATGTACTAATGCAGACTTCTACTAAGGGGGAGATACGTGACTGAAATTCACCTGCGCACCGTGTACACCCGCAGCAATTTCCTACATTTACGTAATACGTCGTGCAACACATAGGTGCAACTGGTACTTAGGAAACTATATTTTCAAATACAAGTTAAATATACTACTACAACTGATAAAAACTGCGGTCATTCGTGTGAGAATACTGCAGGAGACTTGAGTAAGCTTCTGTTTAGAAGCTGTAGCATAAAAATATTTTCTGTATCTATCACGCTGTGATATTACACGAGGGAACAAAATAAAGCGGCTTTTAAAATAAACGCGAATGCCATAGTGGACTGCTGAAGAGAACCTTGAATTTACATAGTAGCAGACTGAAATCGGCAAATGATACTTAAATGATTATACTGAAATAGTTACAAAAAATATAGTGGAAAATTATTGACGGTATTCTCTTGTGCCTTTCCTGGATTTAATTTAAGTAACTGGACCGAATTTTAAGTGTGTTACGACTTCCTTTCTACTGTTGCATTAATAAGTTTATCGATTACTGAAATTGTAAAATATACATATTACGCAGTCAAATGAAAACGAGATATATGGAAAAAAGTAATTTGTGTATCATTTCAAAAGTAATCACCGTAGTTGTTAGTAAATTCATCTCACTATGTGGCAAGACGATCAGTGGCTTCGTAAAGCAATGGTGGCGGCTGCCTACGGAACCATACTGTACCCAGGAGTGCACCTCTTTGTCTGAGCTAAATGTCATTCTTCAGAGCTCCAAAAATACGGAAATCGCACGGGGAGAGATCGGGACTGTATGGAGGATGCTGGTGCACTTCCTACTGCAGCTTCTGCGGCGTAGTCGAAGGAACTTTTGTAACATGTGCGTGGACATTTTTTATCCTGCAACAGAAAGATGTCGTCCATCAACATTCCAGGGCTTTGGATTTGATGGCACTCTTAAATTTTTGCAGGGTGTCCATGAACCACTGTCCCTTAATTTTGGAGCCTTGTCCCAGAAAGTCAGTGAACAGAGGGCCCATTCAGTCAAAGAAAAAAGTCATCTTGAGTTTTGCGTACTTGGCGTGACTATTGTTTCGGGCACTCTCAAAAATTTGGCTGCGAAGCCCATACACCCCGACCTCCCTACGTGTGATTTCCATATTTTAGGAATCCTGAAAAAGACGGTTGTGGCCACCGATCTGCATCGAACGAAGAGGTGCACACGTGAGTACAAATACGGTTCTGTAGGCAATCGGAAACATTTTTCCGTGGAAGCTTCGACCACTTTGTCTCTCAGTGGGATAAATGTATTAACAGCTATGGCGATTACTTTTGAAATAAGAAATAGTTTACTTTTTTCATCTTCTGATTGACTCCATTAACCACATAGGTTGACCACACACATTTTTCCCAAAACAGATCGTTTCAGTATGCAGACCGTGAATCATTCACGATTAGGAAAGCGCCCCAAAATATTATTTTATTCACTAATGTGCAAGGCCTTAGCAAAGTCATGGACGCAGCGTAACAGAATGCTATTTATCGTGACTCTTTTGATGAGTATACCTATGAATGGTGGGATCGTTATTTCTCAGTCTGCTACAATGTACTACAAAATTGCTCCTAAGTCGCATTCTACGATAACAGGATTCCTTGAGTCGAGTGCAAAAGATATTTTTCTGAGTTTCAAGTACTGAAGCTAAAACTTCTGCTTTATTTGGGAAAATGGAGAGACGCTTTCATTTTAACCAAATTTTTATCTATAATTCAGGAAGCACAATGGTGCTCTTGTTGTACGACTCTGTTGCCCAGTTCTTCTGTATGAATCAACCTTTACGTGATCCAAAAGGATGTAAAAAGCCTCTATTTCATACCATGCTACAGACAGCCATTGAATATTTTCGCGTAATGATGTGGTGAAATATGTATTTATTGAATTTCAAAATTTGCTTGCGTCAGAATTTCGGATCTTTCGGACCTCATTCCTAACAGTTCGTAGCTTTCGGTGGCGAAACAAAAAAAAAAACCAAAAAAAAAAAAGCAAATAGTGTCTATACACCTGTAGGTACAAACGTTCCCAGTGTATATTAATAACTTGCAAGAAAACGTCTGTGGTCCTCTGAGGGTTTCCGCAAACAAACATTTTTGTGCAGGAGTTATAAAATTAGTCGGAAATGCAGGAAGCCTTACAAAGAGGCATCTGCGAAAAAAAGCTTAATAATTATTAAATAATCGGTCTATGGTGACTGTCTTCAGTATCTGCGAACAATTTTTCAGTCGTAGTAACATTGTTTGTACTCAGGTCCCGAAAATGGTCATCATAGACCTGAAATCAATTATCTATTAGGAATTATTGTGGAATAAAAATATAAAACCCTTTCATAGTAACACTGAATATTTGCTGAGACTATCTCGTAACCCATGAAAGAAAATATGATAATTTAACCATGCCATCACACAATCGCTAGACTGCTTCTTCAAAGCTGTTCGTCAACATGGAACCCTAAGTAAGTTATTTCAGGTAAGGAGTAAATTCAAATATATTGTATGCGATCGTCTTACAAATTCTCAGCGGTCTAATTAGATGCGCTTCAAGATGGGAGCTACGCAAATAGACTTGGTTTGAGATAAAATTTACATATGCGCCATGTTCACAGCACAACACACCGTACGGAGGGTTGTCGATTAAAAATATAACTGCCGATAACGCGAACACCGCATTGAAAGGGTATTCTTCATTATCATGTTCAATTACATAATAATTTAAAAAGTTGTTGTCGGTCTCATACAGTGCCATACAGAACACTTCGAATCTAAAAAGTCTTGTGGGATGAAATCAGGATTACAGGGGAAGTGCTTCCGATACAGGGCAGGAGAAATTCCGTTCCGCAGTACAGGTCCACGTTTAGCTGCACTCTGCGCCTGTAATGGAGACAAACCGCGCAGCATGCCGTGCCGTTCGCACTAAATTAGACGTATGGGCTCTGGGCGACGGCAGCCGGCTGCTTCTCGTGGGGAGTGAACGACTCTCAAGGGAGGCCGAAGCCGAGCTGCGCCTTTCCTGCGCACAGACTATGGCCTGCATTAGGGCGCGCGCTTGCAAATCCTCCAGGAAAATATACGTGAAAGTGCAGCTGTAAAGCGGGCGAAAACCTAGGACCAGAATCAAATAGTGCTCAAAAGAAAAATGATATGGAACATTTTTCTCCAACTTCTCTATGTTTCAAAGCAGGTGAGAGCCTATGTGTAATCGTGAAAAGTTTCAAAAAGCTAAATTTTTTACAAAGAAATTAAATACAGACGTTACGCAGTTAAGCACAACATTGACAAATCCCTATGTTAAATACTGCTAAACGCTTAGAGCTGCTAGAAAAAAATGTAATTAAATACTATAAAACTAAGCATATACATTATTGGTATTATAAAATACTTGACACATAGGTACATTGGGATTCAGGTGCCCCTACCAACAGCTCTTATGCAGATTCTGTGGCTTCAAAAACCACACATGACGGTGTCACTTTCTCTCGAACTATTAACTCTACAGAAAAAAATAGGAGATTTTTGTTGGAAATTTCATGTAATTGAATTTTGTACTGGGAGACATTTTCGTTGGGGGCCCCGGTTTTAGTATTATTCAAGAAAAACGCGTTTCAAGGTGACGTCTGCAATTTTTCTTGAATAATGCTAAAACCAAGGCCTATAGCGATTACTCATCACGGTACAAAATTTGACTGCATTAAGATTCCTACAAAATGTTGTGTTAATTTTTTGTTATTGGAGTAATATTTTGCATTTAGTTAGCGAGGGAAACTGGATGTATGCGACAGGTATTTTAAAGCGTTGTGATTTGCGTAAAACTGATGATTAGGAGCATCTGAATCACCCAGTAGATACAACACCAGCCAACCAAGTGTCAAATAATTGTTGTACAACATTTTCAGTGTCATTTTCAGATGGGGCATGCAAAAGTGTGTAGTTACGTATGTAACCTGTATATTCCTCTCAAGATGAACCTGAAAAGATTAGAAAATTAGTTTTTGTAAATATAAAAGATCGTAAGCTGTGATGCCGTTATTGGTATTTACAAATTGCATAGAAATGTCTCCAGATGGAGTAAAAATACTTTACTGTTGCATCGGGAACCGAGAGAACGTTGCTTATTCGCCTCAATAAAATAATTTTTAACCTCGTTGCATGAGTTAGAAAATATGAATATCGCGTATCTGAACCTATTATTGGTTTAACGTCTGCCATGTCTGTGAATACTTTTAGCCGGGAGGTCGTTTAGTTAGAAACAGTTTTAATATGTGTAAGGCATAGTGCACTGGCTTTATAATAGTTATTTTTGGCAACTCTATCCAATCAGTCACTTTATTTCCTGCTGTCTTGTGAGTCGAACAAATACTTATCTACCGCGATCTATATTATCTTAATGTCAACGTTCATGCACTCTGGATCTCAACAAGATGTCTTGGTAACCACGTCTATCTTACAGGGTGTTTCAAAAATGACCGGTATATTTGAAACGGCAATAAAAACTAAACGAGCAGCGATAGAAATACTCCGTTTGTTACAATATGCTTGGGACAACAGTATATTTTCAGGCGGACAAACTTTCGAAATTACAGTAGTTACGATTTTCGACAACAGATGGCGCTGCAAGTGATGTGAAAGATATAGAAGACAACGCAGTCTGTGGGTGCGCCATTCTGTACGTCGTCGTTCTGCTGTAAGCGTGTGCTGTTCACAACGTGCAAGTGTGCTGCGGACAACATGGTTTATTCCTTAGAACAGAGGATTTTTCTGGTGTTGGAATTCTACCGCCTAGAACACAGTGTTGTTGCAACAAGACGAAGTTTTCAACGGAGGTTTAATGTAACCAAAGGACCGAAAAGCGATACAATAAAGGATCTGTTTGAAAAATTTCAACGGACTGGGAACGTAACGGATGAACGTGCTGGAAAGGTAGGGCGACCGCGTACGGCAACCACAGAGGGCAACGCGCAGCTAGTGCAGCAGGTGATCCAACAGCGGCCTCGGGTTTCCGTTCGCCGTGTTGCAGCTGCGGTCCAAATGACGCCAACGTCCACGTATCGTCTCATGCGCCAGAGTTTACATCTCTATCGATACAAAATTCAAAGGCGGCAACCCCTCAGCGCCGCTACCATTGCTGCACGAGAGACATTCGCTAACGATATACTGCACAGGATTGATGACGGCGATATGCATGTGGGCAGCATTTGGTTTACTGACGAAGCTTATTTTTACCTGGACGGCTTCGTCAATAAACAGAACTGGCGCATATGGGGAACCGAAAAGCCCCATCCTCAAAAAGTACTGGTCTGGGCTGCCATTTCTTCCAAAGGAATCATTGGCCCATTTTTCAGATCCGAAACGATTACTGCATCTCGCTATCTGGACATTCTTCGTGAATTTGTGGCGGTACAAACTGCCTTAGACGACACTGGAAACACCTCGTGGTTTATGCAAGATGATGCCCGGCCACATCGCACGGCCGACGTCTTTAATTTCGTGAATGAATATTTCGATGATCGTGTGATTGCTTTGGGCTATCCGAAACATACAGGAGGCGGCGTGGATTGGCCTCCCTATTCGCCAGACATGAACCCCTGTGACTTTTTTCTGTGGGGACACTTGAAAGACCAGATGTACCGCCAGAATCCAGAAACAATTGAACAGCTGAAGCAGTACATCTCATCTGCATGTGAAGCCATTCCGCCTGACACGTTGTCAAAGGTTTCGGGTAATTTCATTCAGAGACTACGCCATGTTATTGCTACGCGTGGTGGATATGTGGAAAATATCGTACTATAGAGTTTCCCAGACCGCAGCGCCATCTGTTGTTGACAATTGTAACTACTGTAATTTCGAAAGTTTGTCTGCCTGAAAATGTACTGTTGTCCCAAGCATATTGCAACAAACGGTGTATTTCTATCGCTGCTCGTTTAGTTTTTATTGCCGTTTCAAATATACCTGTCATTTTTGAAACACCCTGTAACAGCGTCATTCTTTCATTTGTTTACGTTGGCGTACATGTATTCTGCTACGTGATTTCAGATGCTGATCAGCAATTTCGCCGCTTGGTATAAAGTAATCACATTTTGGGTCACCTGTGGAAGGATGCAATTGTAATAGCTCATACCGCCGCCTGCAGTTCGAGAAGAAAGTTGCTGTAATTCCATACCTCCAAAACATTTTAATTATTGATTTCTGTGGGGAAATATGCCGACTGTGTAATGGTTGCTACCCTTTTGAGTCCTGACACGAGTCATCAACAAAGAACGAGAGCCTTATTCCAACAGTTAAGATTCGTGTCTTAACACATAATGTGTTAAACATAGCCGCAGTAATAATGCAGCGTCAGCTACCTAGGAAATTCTAAGTACGTTTAAATATCCGTAGTTTCAATTTCCAGTGGACTGTACAAAGACGGTCTGTTTGCCTATATTATGCCATTGCATTGAAATCTCATGTTCATGTAGTCCTAGTAACAACTAAATTGTAACTGAAATGCTGAAGGTTGAAAATCTCAAACCACCCACGATAGACTCACGTTCTATATAGATTCGGATGGTGTGTGATGTGCCGGGAGGGATTTTAAACGCCAACTTTATCGCACCATTGACTTACTACTACCGGTTACGACATATCAACTAACAACTACCGTTTAGTCTCTCTCCGAGTGGAACGCACATCTATCGCTGGCTGCAGGAAAGACCTAGAATGAGTAATGCACTTCCAATCGTATTCTACGTATAAAATACCAGCAATTCGCCAGTGTGACGATAGAAAAGCGTTTGAGCTACTGTTACACGTTTCTCTGTTCTGTCTCTGAATTATGTTCGTAATACGAAACTACATGGCCTAATTAATGGTTTTGAAAAATATATCAGTTAAAAAGTCACACTTGGCATCTTGACGAAGTTGTTGTTATATCAATATCTCCCTCAGGACATAAAATATTAAAATTTTTGCTGCCGGTTCTGCGTAAAAATCCTATTGTCATTTAAATATCAATGAATATGTGTCCTACTATCAGCATGGTACTTCGAATACACTTTCATCGTTTCTTAATACAGTCGCGAAGTGAACTTATAAATGTTATCTTGGTGAACTACTATTTCAGTAAGTTTATACCTGAATACAGAATAAAATGTTGCGGTATTATTTGTAACAGAGTTGATGTTAAATTATCACGAACTCTTTTGCGATGGATTTGTTCGGTACCATGGAGAGGTACCGTACACTGTACTTGCGCTATTTTTTAATTTAGCTAGTTGAATGAGAGCGGAAACCTTATTTAGCTCGATGTATGAAGTCTCTCACTGGTCCAATGGTCTCTGCAGCAAACCAGGAACATATGGTTGATAGAGCTATAGTTGCTTTTCACCAATGTTGAAACAACTGGCAGTAGATATATATTGTGCTACGTTCTAGTATGCCATCAGTTCCCGCCTTAATACTGTAGCAACAAGCGGTTAAGTGCAATGGGATTCGATGCAACCTCTCTTTGTGTGTTCAGTACGTTAGTTCAGAGTGATTAATCGTTAGTATCTTCCTCGTAATTCTTTTCCGTGGCTTTGCTTGTCTCGTTTTCATCCATTGTTACGTTTACTAGTCAGGCTCTTGTAGAAATAAGCTAATGCCGTTGAAAATATTGTTTTCGTCGTATTCAGTTTACTTTAGCTACGAAAAATTAGAACGACTCTTCGAGTTTGCTACTCCAAAGATGTTTTGTAGGTATTCCATTGCATACGACGTGTTATTACGGAATTTACTTATTATAGGCTTTGATTGTAGCTTCGTAAAGAAAATAAATAGATTAGAATGTATGTCACTGAATATTCCTCTCTTTGGATGAACTTGCTTCAGTCTTTGAAAATAATTCACAAGTTATGTCAATTTATATAAAATAAATCGTCCAGAGACGTTCATTAATATACCTACGACATCTCTTGTAATAACATTTTAAATTTTTCAACTTATTTTCAGTTATCGTACACAGTAAAAAAAAATCTTGTAGATCAACTTCGTTATATTCTGACCATTATTCACTTGCCAAATATAGAAAATGATTTCGGCCTTAGTCAATGTAATACTTCCAGTGACGTGAACAGCGGGGCAGGTATAATTTTACAGTTTTATGGACATAGACTAACTGATTTATAATATCACACACATTTGATCTGTTTAGGATCATTCAATTATTATTTTTCTTCAACAAAGTACAAGAACTAAATATAAACGACGTAGAAGCGGTCATAGACATCTTCTCGTGTGTGCTGGTCGTTGGCTTGTAGGTTCACCACGATCGTCCCTTATCAGCCCCGTCACGAATAAAGTGTGTGAGGCTGCTCTACTCTACTCTCGTTTGGTGACATGCAACAAAAACAATACACACTATTATGAAGTTCCATTTTCTACTCTGAATCACCTAATACACTCAAGGTACTCCTTAAAAATTACTGAATTTCACCGAAAGTCGCTCAGCTCCCTAGGAAAGTAGTCAAACCGAAACATTTAGCACATTGTAGGCGTTGGCGTAAGTGAGCCGCGAATATCACTGATGGGATAATTAAACGACTAACCCTATTGTCATATTTATGGTTACATATTTTGCAATCTGCCTCTACTTGCACTCTGCGATGCTACTTTTCTGAAACCTGGAGGTAATCTACTTCTTTTTCACGGTAAGAAATACTTGTAAAGCTGGAGCTATATAATTTAAACTCGATGGTTTTACAAAGGTAGCAACATCATAAAAGGCAATCGTTGACCTTAAGAAAATAGATTATGTAATCATCTACGGTAACTTACATTTTGAGGACTTAACAATCGTGTCCTCTTCATTGGTAATTCGTCACCATTAGCATTGCTGATAAAATATAATTTCAAAAACAGATACGTCAGGACGTAGATTGAAGGGAGGCAGATTAAAATTTATCACCTCGTCAACGACTAGTCATAACAGATGGAGCACGATGTCGAACAGCGGGAGGATAAGTAAGGAATCGGCTCTTTACTTTTCGAAGAAACCACCCCGGAATTTGTCTTTGCGTGCTAGGGACGCCACGACAATGGTAGTACGGGGATTTGAGCCGCCGTCAAGTGCCTGACCACTGCGCTACGTTCACACGTAAGAAAGTCATCTGTTTCCCTTATATTATCATGCTGCAATTAAAATCATTAATTGCAATTTATTATCGTGCATTATCTTCAAAGGTATCAGAATACCTATTACGGGACATTAATAATGGGTGTATCCAACTTTTTCTTTTATGGCGTCTACTGAGGACATTTAAATGAAGTGTCTAAATGTCTGTGAAGTAGTGGCAGCCCATTCTTCCTCAATATCCGAAACCAAAGATGGTAGTGATGTTGCACGATCGGGTCTGGAGTGAAGTCGACGTTGTAACTAATCGCAAAGAAGTTCCATTGCGTTCTGGTCGGGGTTCTGGGCAAGTCTGTACATTTCAGGAATGGGGCTGTCTGCGAACTCTTGCCTTACTGATTCTGCTTTAAGACAGGTTGAATAGTCACGCTAATGCAGTCATCTTCGAACTGTTATCCTTACGTGTGCAGTACACAATGCTTTAAAACGTGCTCATAGCCTTCTGCATTTAGAGTGTTCTTTAGCGCAATTGGGAGACCACACCATAATCGCGAAAATAGCCGCCATATAGTAACAGCACCATCACATCCTTACTTCACTGATGGCACTACCCGTTATGGCAGGTTCTCCAGGCACTCCCACCGAGCGAGGTGGCGCAGTGGTTAGCACAATGGACTCGCATTCGGAAGGACGACGGTTCAATCCCTCGTCCGGCCATCCTGATTTAGGTTTTCCGTGATTTCCCTATATCACTTCAGGCAAATGCCGGGATGGTTCCTTTGAAAGGGCACGGCCGATTTCCTTCCCCATCCTTCCCTAACCCGAGCTTGTGCTCCGTCTCTAATGACATCGTTGTCGATGGGACGTTAAACACTAATCTCCTCCTCCTCCAGGCACTCCCTGGATCCAAACTCTTCCATCAGATACAGTGAGATTCATTACTCCAAACCAAAGTCCAGTCCTAAACAGTTGCATAATGCTGGCTTCAGAAATGCGTGTCTTTCGAGTAGCTGCTCGATCATTGTACCACTTTTTTTAAATTCCTGTCATTGTGCTACTTTTTACAACAACCTTCTGCAATGCTTGACGGTCAGTGTGCTTCAGTACACGAGGTCTATTTGGTCTTGATTTAGCTGAGTGTGTTCCTTCGCTTTTCAACTTCACAATCACATGACTAATAGTCGACCTGGGCAACTTTAAAAAGTTTGACTTTTTCTGATGGAGTTGGTGCTCAGATGACATCCAGTCACTAGCCCTCGTTCGAAGACAATGAGCTCTCCTGATCAGCCATTCTACTGTTACTGCTCGTCTACCGACAAGAAGTTAATACGCCTCCCTCCTTTTATACTGATCTCCTGAGGTGCCTAGTGATCAATTTCCCATTACATATTGATGTCCGAGTACTTGTAATCACATACCTTACCTTTTCTATTGACATTTTAAATGTTGCTTAATAGACTTCTATCTGGAAATTTTTTCGTTTTTCTTGAAATGTCACAGTAACCAAGCTCTTTCTGATTTACAGCATTTTTTTTTACCTCACTGTGCAATAGTTTTGGGCTGTTCAATAGTTTTTAATTTCAACAATTAATTATTTCACTTAGTGCCTTCCACACATGCCATACATTTGAGAATACTATGATATTTAGTAACACAATGATTGAATCACATTTCCACTTACTTGTATTATGAAATGTATGTGAGTGCGAAAAAGCGTTTTGGAGTGTATTTATAAATCACACACGGAGACCACTCTTTACAATACCCTCTTATAAATCTGTAGGCAAAAAATGTTGCGTCGTAACGACACCAGGCGTACTTTCATACTCAAAGTAACTGACATAACCTTCCCCACCATCCTCCAACCCTGCCGTATTACAATGTCCATTGCAGGTTCAAGTATGATGAAGTAATATTATTTGGCTATGAATATACATAAGAGAAGTTTCACACAAAATTCATAGTCATAAAGAGACATTATTAATAACCTTCCTTGCCTTCTTGATTCATGCATTTCACATTTTCCATGGCTTATCTCGTGGATACATTAACCTATGAACTTGCGAAGTGAATCACTTAAATACGCCTATGTTACATAGACAAACGTATTCCAAAAATTTCATTTCTCTACATTATTTTTTGGTGTTGCGACTTTCTCTGTCAATATGTATACAGTGTGGTTATAATTAAATTTCCAGTTTCAAAATGCTGTAGAAGAAGAACCATTGCTCATAAAGAGGTCAAATTTGAATGGAATATTGTCCAACTAGGGGGAAGTGTTAAGGAATAAAAAAAAATTTCTCACTAGATGGCGATGTAAGCTTAAATTGGGTGGCCTAAAAATAGGGGTGTGACACTACGACGGCTATGGTGTGAGTTGCATTTCAAACCAATCACGGCGCCACTTTTTGCATTCGGCAGTTGTGGCACTGATGGTTACGTAAGCCCATCCACCATGGGGAGGTCGTGCCATATGAGAGAAACCGTGTTTTAACTACCCTGAGGCCAAAACTGTATAAAAGGCAATAATGAAATCGGTTCTGAACTGTCATGAGACAGATGCAAGACAAATTGAATTATTCCCCACCGTTTTCTACTATACGGTGAAGCTTTCCCGGGAGCACGTTCAGAATGTATTGCGCAATGCATGCCTTCAATGTAGCTACGTCCGTAATGGGAGTACCGAACACAGCATCTTTTATATAAGCCAATAGCCAGAAGTCACTTGGATTAAGATCGGGTGATCTTGATGATCTGTCTCAAGGGAAATGACGACTGATAATTCCAGCGGAACCTTTGATGAGCGAGCAAGTTTTCGGTATTGATATATCCTCGTAAATTGGCTATGTACGTCCACAAAATGTTCCATGGCCATTAATTGTCCACTTCCAGGAGAGGCAGAAATTTTAGAGAGAACGTTTGTCTTACTGCTAGGTCAGCATGAAGCAACTCCTGAACATGGGTAATTTTGTATAGATAGCAATGCAAGATGTTTGGTAGAATTTTATGCACCATTCTCAAAGGAGTGTCCAAAGTTCCGGCAATTCCCCATGTACTGCATGTTTCCACATCATCGCTCGACCCCTCGTGTAATGGCATGTCTACATCTTCTACTGAAGTCGGAGCAGTTGCTTTCCTCCCTCTTTCTTCACCACAGTGCACTTCAAAAGAACCCGTCTTATCGATTTTCGTAACCATTTTCTCCAGAACCTGTGTAAACATCGGACCAACGCCTCTTTTCATGCCCTTCACTGTCCGGAACTTCTGTAGACCTACTGATGCGCAGTCACCATTCATGTGAAAGAGCTTCACCTGCAGCGCTCAATCCTGTACTGAGACAGCCATTCCGAGCGTCTCAGATGTAAAACAGGGAACAACTGTGTACCCTGCATTCCTTTTTTTTGCATAGTCTGCCGTTTACAGTGCCATATAGTGGTAAGATTTTCGTTAAACGTTTCATTTCAACTTCTTCGATATCATTCCGTTCAAATTCGACGACATTCGGAGCAGTTGTTCGTTTTTCACAGCGTTTTGAAACTGGGGCTTTAATTATAATCACTCCATACATGAGTATATCTCGCGGAATTATAATGTAGACAGTGCAGAGGAATCTTTGGTTGAAATAATGTAAAGGGGATCCCGGACTTGATATCAGATGGCAGATAATTACTGGTGTATTTTTCACGCTCTAGAGAACTGTAGACGTGCGTCAGTATCCATATTCTTCTTTTTAATTCTGCAGTAACTACTTTAAAAAGTAATAAAGTACTTTAAAAAGTAGTAAAGTAGTACTATTTTAAGTAGTACTACTTAAAAAGTAGTTCCTGCAGAATTAAAAAGAAGAATGTAGTTAATGGATGTCCATCAATAGACGTGCTGTGGTGATATATACATCTAAATTCATATTTTACAACCCACTGTTCAGTGTTTGGCAAAGTGTGTTGTCCATATACCATGCATTAACTTTTCTTCCCGTTCTGTCTGCGAAAGGTGCACGCCAAAAGTTACTGCTTCAGTCCATCTGAGCCCTGTACAATTTCGTTTGTTCATATTGTACTGCAATACATTTCTAGGTTTCACAAATTATTTCGACGACTATTGGTCTACATTTGCAAGTATCTGCCAGTTTAGGTTTGTTTTAGCATTCCTTGGCGCTGTCCCGTGGGTCAAAGAGACCATTTCTGCTGTCAATCTGTGCACCCATTCAATATACCTTCTTATCCCCGTCTGGTATCGGTTCCAATGGTTGAGAAATGTTCAAGGATAATTCGTACACGAGTTTTTCACGTAATCTCCTTCGAATGACGCTGGATAAATCATATGCATTTTGAGTGGTTCTTGTCATTTAAATAAAGCTATAGTAGACCCAAAAATTGTATTGTATGCTATTCTCCTATGAAGTATTCAATGTGCCCTGGATTTTGGTTATGAGGTGCCGCCCATTAAAATTATGATCGTACGCGGGAAATAAAATTAAAATTCGTAGATAAAAAGGAACAATCTTGTTCATTAACGTTCAGAAAGAAGTGCTTGCGGTCAACGTACAGTGTTTGCATTTTCCCAGTATCCTGCCAAAGAGGCGAGGCCAAGCGCCTGCTTAACTACGGCTGATACAATGTGAGCTATTTCGGTATAAAATAATGAACAGTTAAGTGTTTCCATATGCTACGTCAGTGTCACACGATGTTCCAGTAAGTATTAGTCGATGTATGTTGCAGTTCTAAGCACTTTACTTGGGGGGAAGACCTCCACAGAAGGAGTGATTCACTTCCAGTAAATCATCTGCATTTTCAGTGGCTGTTGTCATTTAAATGAAACTAGTAGATCCAAAATTTGGATTGTATAATATCTTCCCCTCAAATATTCTGTGTGCCCGGGGTTTTGGTTACAAAATGCCCTCCATTAAAATTATGGGCGTATGCGAAAATTACCGTAAAATTAAAATAGATAGATCAAAACTAATACTATCATTGATGTACGTTCAGAAAAAGTGCCTGCTGTCAAAACGCTGCAGTGCAGTGCATTTACCGATTGACAATCAACTATTCCTGATAGAGTTTATTTGCGCAGAAAGCACTGTACACTCATCACTGTAATCGGCAAGTTACATCCAAATATTCAAACAGTTCGCAGTAGACTTCTGTGTGGCTACAAACGGTGTTTCTAATTATTGATTACATCACTGTTAGTGCACGTAATGCGATGACATGTTGCTTGATCTGTTGTTACTTATGAGCATTATTTTGTACTTTCTTCTTCGTTTAAATTCTTTCACAACTTGAAGTGCTAGCGTCGTTAAGTTACAAAAACTTCCCTGCGTATGTACTCGTTGTCAATTTTGAGAACGCTTTTACCGCTGATCATTCGAGGAATCTCTTCTTGTTTCTTTATACAGGGTGGTCCATTGATGGTTACCAGGCCAAATACCTCACAAAATAATCGTCAAACGAAAAAACTACAAGGAACGAAACTTGTCTAGCTTGAAGGGGGAACCAGATGGCGCTATGGTTGGCCGGCTATATGACACTGCCATAGGTCAAACGGATATCAACCGCGTTTCTTTAAATAGGAACGTCCATTTTATTACATATTCGTGTAGTAAGTAAAGAGATATGAATGTAATAGTTGGACCACTTTTTTCTCTTTGTGATAGATGACGCTGTAATAGTCACAAATGTATAAGTACGTGGTATCACGTAACATTCCGTCAGTGCGGACGGTATTTGCTTCGTGATACATAACCCGTATTAAAATGGACCGTTTACCAATTGCGGGAAATGTCGATATCGTGTTGATACATGGCGATTGTGATCAAAATGCCCAACGGGCATGTGCTGTGTGTGCTGCTCGGTATACTAGACGACATCATCCAAGTGTCTGGACCGTTCGCCGGATAGTTGCGTTATTTATGGAAACAGGAAGTGATGAGCCAAATGTGAAACGTCACCCACGACCTGCAACAAATGATGATGCCCAAGTAGGTGTTTTAGCTGCTGTCGCGGCTAATCTGCACATCAGTAGCAGACAAACTGCGCGAGAATCGGGAATCTCAAAAACGTCGGTGTTGAGAATGTTACATCAACATCTATTGCACCCGTACCATATTTCTAGGCACCAGGAATTGCATGGCGCCGACTTTGGACGTCGTGTACAGTTCTGCCACTGGGCAAAAGAGAAATTACCTGACGATGACAGACTTTTTGTACGCGTTCTATTTAGCGACGAAGCGTCATTCACCAACAGCGGTAAAGTAAACCGGCATAATACGCACTATTGAGCAACGGAAAATTCACGATGGCTGCCACAAGTGGAACATCAGCAACCTTGGCGGGTTAATGTATGGTGCGGCATTGTGGGAGGGACGATAATTGGCCCCCATTTTATCGATGGCAACCTAAATGGTGCAATGTATGCTGATTTCCTACGTAATGTTCTACCGATGTTACTACAAGATATTTCATTACATGACAGAATGGCGATGTACTTCCAACATGATGGACGTCCGGCACATAGCTCGCGTGCGGTTGAAGCGGTATTGAATAGCATATTTCATGACAAGTGGATTGGTCGTCGAAGCACCATACCATGGCCCGCACGTCACCGGCTCTGACGTCCACGGATTTCTTTCTATCAGGAAAGTTGAAGGATATTTGCTATCGTGATCCACCGACAACGCCTGAGAACATGCGTCAGGGCATTGTCAATGCATGTGCGAACATTACGGATGGCGAATTTCTCGCTGTTGAGAGGAATGCCTTTACAAGTATTACCAAATCCATTTAGGTCAACGGACATCATTTTGAGCATTTATTGCATTAATGTGGTATTTACAGGTAATCACACTGTAACAGCATGCGTTCTCAGAAATAATTTCACAAAGGTACATGTATCACACTGGAACAAACGAAATAAAATGTTCAAACGTACCTACTTTCTGTATTTTAATTTTAAAATCCTACCTGTTACCAACTGTTCGTCTAAAATTGTGATCCATCTATGAAAAAGCGAAAAAAATGGTCCAACTAAAACATTCATATTTCTTTACGTACTACATGAACATGTAGTAAGATAATGGGGTTACTATTTAAAAGAAAAACGCAGTTGATATCCGTTTGACCTATGACAGCGCCATCTTGCGGGCTAACCATAGCGCCATCTGGTTTCCCCCTTCAAGCTAGACAAGTTTCGATCTTTGTAGTTTTTTCGTTTGACGCTTATTTCGTGAGATATTTGGCCCAGTCACGATCAGTGGACCACCCTGTATAGTTATTTAGACTACGATCTCTTTCTGTAATGTTCTTTACTTTTATATGCCTTCTGTAGCTTCTTTTCTGTGTTTTGGGTAATGCAGCTTTTTGTTCGTTTTAGAGTTAGCCAGAAGTTATAGAATTATGTTACATCTATCTCTACTTTAACAGAAACAAGGAATTTAGTATTTTGTTTGATAGTATAGTTTATAAAGTTATTGTACAGTTGAAGAAATTAGCGGACACAGAAAATTTAAATAACTTAGTTTATTTGCTAAATGAAACACAAAGAAATATAGCGATCAATTGGGATGCTTGTGTCATCTGTTCGTCAATGAATCAAATACTGTACGAGTAAAAAACACAAGCCTGATCCGATCAGTCCGTCATATTCTCTCTCCTCACACGATCGTTCGCCTACCCCCTTCCCTCTCAGTGCCGCATGGTGCTTGTCGCACAATAAGCGTTACCTTTTGTCAGTGTCACATTCATCTCCGACAGTACCAACTTATAAATATTTGAATGCCATGTACTAAAACGAGGTTTCTATCTCTAATTGTAATTATTTTCCGTTATTGACCATTCTCTTCTATTGTGTCATTTTAAAGCTATAATTAACGTTTTGACCATAAGCCAATAAGCTCTCCACCCCACAAAACTTGGTGAGCAAAGATAAAATGAATGGTATGTACTCATCCGACGATTATTGATGTCTAAATATTTGGGCATATAATTATCGGTGATAAGAATTGACGAATATATGTATGCCACACAGTATTCGTGTGGTTTCCTCTTTTAAAGGAGTTTGTAGCCAAGGCCAAATTGAAAATATGAAAGTAATTTAAGTGTCTCCAACGTGTTCCATTTGGGTAGAGTAAAGATATCGATTAAAGGAAGATAATGTAGTGTCCCATTATGCTGTGAACACTAGATCGGACTCGATGTGGGTTTAGAAGTAGGAAATCAGTAGTGACCATTTCAAACGAATCATTACTCTACCTCCATTAAGCGAATTTCAGAAACTGTTTAAGCAATGAAACTGAATGACGAGACGTAGAGTTTACCCTACCGGCCCATCATACAGAATGTACTTTAGTGTGTTAACCACTGCGCCAACCTATTCGGTGTTTAGAAACCTGCACACCGTATCCCTCTGTTGCGAACTGCTAAAAAAATGCTTCTTCACTTCGTCGGTATTTCTGTATTTTCAAGAATATACTTTGACTTCGTAAATATTCCAAATTTAAGATGAAATGAGAAATCTTTCGATCAACTGAAAAGGTACTAATATACCTAGTTCTACATTTAGAGGGCAAATAAAAAACACCTCTAAAATCAGGTGATTGATGGCGTTTATATCAGTGCATACTTGTTTTTTGTTGTGTTGATAATCATCATAAGGTAAGTAAGATATGCCAGTTCCATCCGTCAGTTTTTGTTTATGTTGTTGTTGTGGTCTTCAGTCCAGAGACTGGTTTGATGCAGCTCTCCATGCTACTCTATCCTGTGCAAGCTTATTCATCTCCCAGTACCTACTGCAACCTACATCCTTCTGAATCTGCTTAGTGTATTCATCTTTTGGTCTCCCTCTACGATTTTTACCCTCCACGCTGCCCTCCAATACTAAATTGGTGATCGCTTGATGCCTCAGAACATGTCCTACCAACCGATCCCTTCTTCTGGTCAAGTTGTGCCACAAACTTCTCTTCTCCCCAATCCTATTCAATACTTCCTCATTAGTTATGTGATCTACCCATCTAATCTTCAGCATTCTTCTGTAGCACCACATTTCGAAAGCTTCTATTCTCTTCTTGTCCAAACTATTTATCGTCCATGTTTCACTTCCATACATGGCTACACTCCATACGAATACTTTCAGAAATGACTTCCTGACACTTAAATTAATACTGGATGTTAACAAATTTCTCTTCTTCAGAAACGCTTTCCTTGCCATTGCCAGCCTACATTTTATATCCTCTCTACTTCGACCATCATCAGTTATTTTGCTCCCCAAATAGCAAAACTCCTTTACTACTTTAAGTGCCTCATTTCCTAATCTAATTCCCTCAGCATCACCCGACTTAATTAGATTACACTCCATTATCCTTGTTTTGCTTTTGTTGATGTTCATCTTATATCCTCCTTTCAAGACACTGTCCATTCCATTCAACTGCTCTTCCAAGTCCTTTGCTGTCTCTGACAGAATTACAATGTCATCGGCGAACCTCAAAGTTTTTATTTCTTCTCCATGAATTTTAATACCTACTCCTAGTTTTTCTTTTGTTTCCTTTACTGCTTGCTCAATATACTGATTGAACAACATCGGGGAGAGGCTACAACCCTGTCTTACTCCCTTCCCAACCACTGCTTCCCTTTCATGTCCCTCGACTCTTATAACTGCCATCTGGTTTCTGTACAAATTGTAAATAGCCTTTCGCTCCCTGTATTTTACCCCTGCCACCTTTAGAATTTGAAAGAGAGTATTCCAGTCAACATTGTCAAAAGCTTTCTCTAAGTCTACAAATGCTAGAAACGTAGGTTTGCCTTTCCTTAATCTTTCTTCTAAGATAAGTCGTAAGGTCAGTATTGTTTCACGTGTTCCAGTGTTTCTACGGAATCCAAACTGATCTTCTCCGAGGTTGGCTTCTACTAGTTTTTCCATTCGTCTGTAAAGAATTCGTGTTAGTATTTTGCAGCTGTGACTTATTAAGCTGATAGTTCGGTAATTTTCACATCTGTCAACACCTGCTTTCTTTGGGATTGGAATTATTATATTCTTCTTGAAGTCTGAGGGTATTTCGCCTGTTTCATACATCTTGCTCACCAAATGGTAGAGTTTTGTCAGGACTGGCTCTCCCAAGGCCGTCAGTAGTTCCAATGGAATATTGTCTACTCCGGGGGCCTTGTTTCGACTCAGGTGTTTCAGTGCTCTGTCAAACTCTTCACGCAGTATCATATCTCCCATTTCATCTTCATCTACATCCTCTTCCATTTCCATAATATTGTCCTCATTTGTCATAAATTTTTGTTTATATAGATTTAAAATATTTGTATTTCACTATAATGGATTTATAAATATGTATCTATAACGTGTGCAATAAAACACCAACAGAAATTTGTTCACAGGTTTTTATAATGACTATGTTCCTTCAGTTTTAGCATGCGTTTCCACAATAAATGGCCTTCTGAGAAAATTTAGGTGTCGTAATTGGCTTTAAGATGATCCGTGTATGGGACTATCAAATCTATAACCACCCGTGTGACGATGGAGAACGTGCGAAATATGGTACCACAGGGAATTTGAAGCATTATAGCTGGCTAATGACTTCGAAGCTGAAGTGTTAATTATGAGAAAGGTTCGTGCGAGGTGCCAGAGGCTATAATTACAAACATCGAAATAAAATGTTCTAAACTGCGGAAGACATATGAGAATAGAATTTCTGGGAATGTAAGATTGAAGCGCTGCATTGAATTGCAATAAATCATGGACTACCGGAAAACGGAACGTAAGAGAATCGAATCATTTGACATGTATGCTATGGAAGAAAGTAGAGAGTTAGGTGGCCTGATAGGATAACAGAGGAAGTGCTCTGCACAGTGGTGAGGGGAGGAACACTGGGAAATCATTCACAAGAAGAAAGGACACGATGACAGGACGGATATTATGACATCAAGGAAAAGACTACCGTGGTACTAGAGGGAGCTGTAGACGGTACATACTATAGGAGAACGCACGGAACAGAATATATCAGACATACGATTAAGGACATGGGGTGCGAGTCTCACTCTAAGATGAAGAGATTGGCACAGGAGGTGAGTGCATCAGACCAGTCAAAAAACTGATGACAGTGTTGCCACCAGTTTGAATTTGATTCAGTGACCCTGGATGCCAAAATGTTGCTGTGATTGGCGTGTGTGCGAACCACTTCGAGCGAGGTACAAAGCAAAGTTCGCTGCTAATTGGTTTCAGCAAGTGCCCCTACAGCACCGATAAAAAACATATTCTATTTACGTGCTGCAAAGTATGGTGAGGCTTTTCTGCTATCAACAGGGATTTTTGGTATTGATTTAGTTATCTAAGAAGAGAGCTAGAGGTTATAAAATGCTGTATCTAGACTTACGGACTGCTAGTCTGTAATGTTTGCCAAGAAAAAAAAAAAGGTGTTTAATTTAGAAAATGACTGGTGCCTGGATAATCGGAAATATGACTGATTTGAGGCACAAATTATTGAGTAGGCTGCAATATACGCAATGATTGCGCTAATAAATATATAGGGCAAACTGGTAGGTCATTTCGAACAAGACTTCAGGAGCACATTAACTTAAATAACCCACGATATGCATTAACAGCGCACTTACGCAAATAGGGACAGAGCGTCATAAAAAAGATAAAAAGCCGTATTTTGAATATATTAGGGGAAGTAGAAATTTTTAGACGGAAAACGCAAGATTTACGTTGAGTAACCAGTTGGAATTAAAGCACCATAGCATTCTGGCTAATTTTGATTGTTTGGAAGATAAGATAAATTCCTCATTATTCTCGCTCGTAAATGTAGCAGTCGTAGTCATGATTATATGGATAGCGCCTGCCAGCTAGTCTCTCTTTGTCGTTCGTGTGGGCTGCTTTTATTTTTCCCTGAACCGAGCAGCTCTGCCATCAGATCGGTAATACACTGCCAATTGATATATTCCACATACTAATTTGTATAGTGCCGCGAGTAATCGTTTTAGAAGTGACCATTTTTATCGCCGATCCGCCCCCCCCCCCCCTTTTTAAAAGCTTTTAGCGTCCGCTAACTATAAAATATTTTTCTGTTTCGATGCAGGCAGATTTTTAATGAATGGAGCACTTCTTCACTACGTTTCGCTAGCGGTAGTATTGACGATATTCACAGAATACTAAATCTTGAATAAGAACGATTGCTATGCCTATGATCTTCTAACATCGTGGGTATATTTTAGACATTCCCTTATTAATTTTAATATCCACAATATAATTTTCTTTTTACCGTATTAAAGCTGACGATGCGGCTTTAGGTCGCGCAACCGGTTGCGTTTTAATAAACAACAATTTTACCAGCTGTTAGCGGAATTCTTCCTAACATCAAAACAGCAGTCCCTCACTCCCTGACCTAGGATTATTCACCTAGTCCTTATAGTACTTTTTCATACACCCCTTTTTCTTACCTGTGGAGATAATTTTTCTTTTGATTTCTCCCTATAATTTCACTCGCTTTTGGTAAGTGTGCTAATAATGCCTGCATTCGTCCATGATATGACATTCACATCACTTTAATCCAATGTCTGGATGCCCTTCCTTGGACACGAATATAAGCTCACTTAAGATCATGAAGTCGTCAGCACCGTTGGCTTGTAAGTTGCGTATTACCAGTGCCTGCTGAAAACTAGTAATAACAGCATCACCTACCTGTTTAGTTATCTGTGTAATGGTTTCCATCCTGCTTTGGTTAACACCTTTTCCAGACACCAATGTATTCCGTATGACTAAGGCACCTGCTGCCCAAACCATTCTTTTATTCTGTTCTACTTCATGTGTATGCCTTATAAATATCTTATTTGCTACATAGTTTTGCATCACTGGTCAGAAACAGGCTTACGCTAGACTGTGCCACTGTGTGTCATGTTCTGCTAGCCCCTAACACCTGCGGTGCGTGGAGCCGTTAATTGTTTAATGGTTTCCATGCGATCAGCTGCTGTGTTTAAATAACGGAAGCCACTTAGTCGGCGTTCGGTAATGGGTCTTATTTAACCTCATTACGCAGCTGGCGCTACAAAGGCTATCGCTACTGTTGCTCACGCTGCCGGCGGGTAATGAGAGTTAAACTGAATTACTGAGTTGTGTTGGAAAACTTGTTTAATAGATAATCCATCGATACAATTTACATAAAATTGCGGAAGTTTGACGAGCCATTGTCAAAAAGTAATATTTTGGGTAACATTTTCCTGTGAGGTACATTTATCTTTCCGTGTAATTGCCTCATGAGTAGATTTATGCTAGTTTTCAGTTGATTACATCTATAGTGGGAATAAAAGTAAATCATAAAACAGAATTTTTGTGATTAGAGTTTACCGCTATGACGATATATGATGGACTTTACAAGTGAGTCGTTGCTATGAATGCAAGTGTTGATACGTTAGGTATTCAGCCGATTTATTGCCATCCAGTCCTACAGTGCGTTTTCGGAAATTCCAGCTACAAACTTGTAGGACTTGTAGAGTGGAGTGCGCGAATAATATTTTGAATAGGAACCAATATCTGCAAACGGTGCATACTACAGCCGTTTGAAGACATATTTAGTAGATAGATATGCAGTTGCGTTGTCATGATAGGGGTGGTTACGTCGGATCGACTGATGTCATTTGACGTCTATCCGTCCTCTCTGACTTGATCTGAGCCTCATTCACGTATCTAAGAGGGTTAGAGCAACACTTTCGAGTACGCGTTTGTAGAATACACCGACATGATCCTTCTGAATGACAAGCTCACGGTAATGGAAGAGCTGCTCGTTGTTTGTATCAGGATCGTTCTTCACAACATCCAACCCCATCGCAAATCCTTTTCGCCACGATTACGCAAATGGCTTCGAGACAGGGGCACCTTCACCGTCAGCAGTCATGACTGTGCTGCTCCAGGGAGACTCCGCACACCCGAATTGGAAGGAGCCGTACAGCATCACGTAGAAGAGAACTCGTCAGCCAGTACTCGAGCAATTTCTTTGGCTATTAATGAGTGGAACTGCAAGACCAGTTATGTATTGCGTCACGACTAATCAAATATTTTTAAAAATGGTCACGTTACCAAAAAGTTTTCAAATGATCGTAGCACGGAAACGACAGGTTTCCCGCCATATATTCCGACTGAGAATATTATCTACTCACTTCTCTCTAGAAGTCGTAGAAGTTTCTAACGGGGATTTCCAAACAATCTGTATATTGTGTTACATATCTCCGCAATGACTACTTGCTACATGTTACGTCCTTGGTTGCCGCTTCATTTGTTTCAACATTTTCCTATTCTTACAATTTCGTTTCTCCACTGCTCTTTCCAGTGGACTCATTTTCTATAACAGGAATCAAGAAGTTACCGTTCGAAGGCCGTAGAGTCTATAATCGGTTGCCAGTCAGACAAGATCGCCATCAGCATTGAGGCCATCATCTCACCGATGCACCAAGTTAAATATACACTCTTGGTAAAAGGCCGTGTCCCGTTGCACGAAAAAGTCCGTAACTGCCCGCTGCACAGACTCGTCCGACAGGAATCGTCAACCTTTCAAGGCCTCTTTTAAGGGAGTCCAGGCGTGATAATCGCCTGGGGAGGAATCAGGAGTTCAGGAGGATTATAGGTAGTGTGCTCTGGCGTCTCCCTCTTCAGTCCACTTAATTAGACTTACGACATTTGTTATATGGGGATGCGCATAATCATGAACTTGGCACATGAGAGCATAACGGCGGTTTTCTACAGAAATACTACTCCATAAACGTTCCTCATTCTACGATGGATGTCTGTCATTGTTCATTCTTAAGCAGCCAAGTAAAGAACAACAGCACGTTGGTCTTATCCGGATGCATTTGATAATAAAATTTCTATAGTTCATGTTTCGCCAACGCCCTTGCAGCAGTGTTAACACCGGTTCCCGTCAGATCACCAAAGTAAGGGTTATCGGGCTGAGCTAGTATTTGGATGGGTGACCACTCGGTCTGCCGAGAACTGTTGCCAAGCGGGGTGCATTCAGCCCCTGTGAGGCAAGCTGAGGAGCTACCTGCCGCGCGGAGTGGCCGCGTGGTTTGAGGCGCCATGCCGCGGATTGCGCGGACCCTACCACCGGAGGTTCGAGTCCTCCCTCGGGGATGTGTGTGTGTGTGTGTGTGTTGTTCTTAGCGTAAGTTAGTTTACGTTAGTTTAAGTAGTGAAATGGAAATGAGCGTTTGGCGTCATTGGCTGGGAGGCCCCTTGCGGGGCAGGTCCGGTCGTCGTGATGCAGGTCTTATTACATATCACTCCTGCGCGCCGGATGGGAATGAAATGATGATGAAGACAACACAACACCCAGTCCCTGAGCGGAGAAAATCTCCGACCCAGCCAGGAATCGAACTCGGGCCCGTAGGACAGCAATCCGTCACACTGACCACTCAGCTATCGGGGCGGACAGTTTAAGTAGTGTGTAAGTCTAGGTGCCGATGACCTCAGTAGTTTGCTACCTTAGGAACTGATACGCATTTGAACATTTTAGGAGCTATTTGACTGAGAAGTAGCGGCTCCTGTTTCATAAACTGACATATGACCGGGAGAGCGATGTGCTGACCACATACCCTTCCATATGCGCATCCAGAGATTCTTGTGACCTGAGGATGATACGGCGGCCGGTCAGTACCGTTGGGCCTTAATGCCCTCTCCGGGCAGAGTTTAGTTTAGTTTTATAGTTCATGTTTCCGGATTTACCGCACACATGACTTAGTCAGGAATGCCAGACTAATCTCTTGCCTGCTTGTCGGTGCTTATAAACTTGAGTTGGAGTCTCTCTAAGCTCCACATCCGCTGCAGCAACATCTTGAAACTAAAATTTTTTGATTTCCCCTTATCTATTACTTGGCATTCTGTCCAAGTTTCTAGAAAGACGGTTCATGGCCAGCGTTATGAGTCCTATCATATTTTGTTGTCTAGCTATACTGACACATTTCTCCCATATGACATTTCAGTTTCACGCAGTTTTGAGTATACATTCCACATGGTCTTCATACAAAACTGCTTGATTTTGTAACGAAATAATAGGTACGGTTATTATCAAAACACCTATAATTCTGTTATTCCTTCATCGAAATTTTTGATCCGCAAATGTTTTTGAGATGATTGCGCAACGTGATTACGAGGCGCCACTGAGTTCCGTATGAATACTGTCCTATTTAATACTGCTGTATTTGAATCGTCAAACTTATCTAACATACATGTCACTCCCTGCCTACTTTAACGAGAAATACATTGCTATGATGGGCGGTCAAAAAGTATCGGTTTCACGTCGTTTCTCCTTTATATCTGCAACATAGCGCAACTTCTATGAGTGTATATACGCACCGACATGAGTCGAAACAGGACCAACGTTCTGTTGTTAATTCTTTCTTTTTTGGCTGGCGAAGGACAAACGTCGATAGACATCCATCTGAGAGTAAATAATGTGTATAGCGCAGCACGTCTATAGAAAACCACCGTTGTGGATTGGGGCGCCAAATTCCGTGCCGGTAGCGATTCGATACGAGGTGCCCAAATATCGCAGATGTCTTGAACGTAGAAGTTACGTCAAGTGGGGGACACACGAGCACCCACCCTGAACTCTCCCCATTGCGATTATCACGCCTTCGGTTCCTTGAAGAAATACCTTGAAGCGTTGACAATTGCTGTCGAAGGAGGATGTGCAGCAGGCAGTTGCGGACTTCTTCACGCCGCAGGATACAGTATTTTACAAAGAGAGTACCATCAAACTGGTTCGTTGGTGGTATTATTGCCTTAGTGCTTACGACAATTTTGTTTCATTGCCTTATCGAATCTGGACTGTACGGCCATGGAACAGAAACGTTTTGATAACCCATTATACCTCAGCAGTTTAAAAACTACAATTTTCTTAAACTTGTACCTGTTAAAGATGTGTGACATTTTTCTTCACGTAGTTTGACACAGTAATGTACTCATCAGTGAGCAACGAATTCCTTCAAAAACCACTGCTTCTTCTAGTAAAGTTTTATTGTAGTGTAAAGTACTGTGTTATAGTCGTCCAATCGTATCGACGCGACGGGTATGCTGCAAACTTAACTTTCGAGATTATTTCAGACTAAAAAATCCACGCAACTGAGGTCAGCTGGTCTTGTAGGCAATAGCACAGGATTTTCGAGACCTATTACTTCATAGTTTGTATCTTGTTGGTGCACCACATATGGTCTTACAACAGCATCAAAACCCTCGGATTCGCAATCGTGCACCCAGGACATTCCCCTAACATAGGCTACGAGAGAAATTTTGGCCCAAATAGATGGAGGAATGTGGGCATATCCTTGTACCTTGTGTTTACTAAGACAATACTGACGCTGAAGTCAGTGACGGCTCGTAATCTCACGTTTGCAGTTATCTCACAGAAGGGTCGATTGCGGACGAACATTTACTGCAGTTTTCTTATTTACATTATCGTGTATATTCATCTGTATCAGTTTTCAGTATCAAGATGCACCCGGATCATCATGGAATAAGAACATATAAAACAGACTGTAACTCTACAAACTGATCTGCAGTTACTAAAGAATAAATAACAGGTGCCTCATGGTTCTTCCTACGCTTTCAAGCCACATTTCTTAAAAAGTATATGAGTGTATGAGCACGTTGACGAACTGGTTCGCCATTTCACCATCAGCAGCACTCTTAATGGAAGATTCAAAAGAATCAGCACTTCATTCCATGCCTCTGCACCAGCTATGTTAACGAAAAGTTCATCGGGCTCCACGAAGAAGCGCGTATATAAGTTTCTAATGGCGCAGTAGAGAAGATACAGTTTAGGATAGAAATAGCAACCTAGGGCGTCAAATGTGTGTCACCACATGGTAGATTGGTGCGCTTCGATTTCTGGAAGTTTTACGACAGATTTCTATACTTTGTTTCCAGCCTCATTCACAACAGAATAATTCAAATTCGCATGAGCTAAGAGCACTCATTGAATCTGTGGTGCCGACAACATAATGATGGAACAGCGGAAGTTGCGCACCTCTTCCAGAATTAATGACTGCATCGAAGAAACCATTACCAAAAGCATGTCTGCGGAGACAGAGACAGAAACAGGCATAACGGTGGAAACGTCGCTCAATGCTGTTCTACCGTACGCTCAGGGAGCTACCTATTGTTTGCGGAAAATTATTCCTTGAATACGCCGCATCGGAAAAGAATGAAATAAATGCTGGAGCCGATAAAAGATGTAGTCGATCGGCTCACATGGAGGTATTTTGAGGTTGGTTTTCAGTGCAGATTAGTTTGCAATAGTTTATTACCAGCACACAAGTGAAGCAGTAGGATTATCACGAACAGCTTGGACAAAATAATAAATCTGTTCCGGCAGTACGTCAAACAAGATTCGGCCAACTCTGGAAGTGGGAGGAGGCTTGCTTACCAGATAGGTAGGGAAGTACCTTCAAAAAGAGGGGAGGCGATAGACAGTAAAGTGGCTGTCTACCGCGAACTGAAATGTCAGAACTTTTGTTCAGTATGTTCGAAATAATATGCGGATATATCAGTAACAGTATGGGCTTAACGTTGGTCTGGAGATGTCTTCAGTTTGCATTATGGTTATTGACTGGTCACGTGTAGCATTAGGTACAGGTGTTACAGTCTGGGTGATGTACTAATTTTCATTAGCCTTTACATATTCTGAGAAGAATATTGCGTAATCAGTTAAGAGTAAGAATGTTTCAGCTGTTGCCAAAAAGGTATTGATACTGAGATAATTATAAATAAAGTATCATTTCTGTTGCCATGGTCTGTTCACACCTTATACTTCTATTCCTTCCGTAATTTGACAGTCTTCGTCGTGGCACATGGCTCGTCAGGGTGCAAAGGACGTACGGAAAGGTATCTAACTGCGTTGTTGGAAACCTTCTTGCTCACAAAAAGTAGAATCCCAGTTGACCGATGTCAACTGTTAATCAGCTATCGACAGAACTAAGAAAAGAACCCAGATTGAGACAGTACCTGAAAATTCTAAGATTAAAATTTCATACTATTTAAATGAAACATACTTATTCAGCTTGTGACGGAGTATTGTGTCACAGTAACGGTGCAAAAAAAATTTTTTTTTTGGCGAGATAAGTTACATAGATACGTTTAGGATGAAGAAGCATGTTGGGCTTACATAAGTTAGGAGAAACACACACAAAAAATTATAGAATTCGCATACAATTCATAAACAGAAATCTAAAAATTTTTAAGTGAGTATTCTTATTGCAAGTAATAATCATGTTACGAGGAAAAAATCATAAATCATACTACTAGTAATGCAATTGAGAAATGTAATGGGTTATTTAAGGTACAAGCGTGAATGAATCCAAGTAAAAACAATCTGCAGAGAGTATAAAATACGCAAAAGAAGTCGTATAACGTAAAAAATAAAAGTTAAAGCTTGATAAGTTGGCCTGAACAAGTCGTCCGTCGCTTCCACTATACAACACCAATCAGACATGCAGAAAACACGTTAAACGTCTCTTCCGTTTCGCACAGACCGCTTACGTCCGCAGCACCACCGTCTTAAATCTTCGTCTCTCCAAAGATGGCGAAATAAAAAAAAATTTGCTACACTCACTTCTTTCGTTAATAATACGTTCTACGTGTTTCCTCTTGCTACTGTCTTCATTTCTTCTATCATGTTAAGCATATGCGGTGTACAAAAATTCAGTATTAAGTTGTATATCGGCGACTGCGTGTTTTTGTGCACCGATACGTTCACCAAAAGCTGTCCTATTCTGCGTATAAGTGTGCTCTTTATACCATCAAACGTTCATTTCTGAGGAAGAGGATGTGGAACAAAAATGGAAAAAATTCAGAAACATCGTCCAGTACGCCTTAGATAAGTTCGTACCGACTAAGGTCCAAAGCGAGGGGAAAGATCCACCGTGGTATAACAATCATGTACGAAAGGTACTACGGAAACAAAGAAAGCTTCATCATAGGTTTAAGAGTAGTCGAATCATAGCTGATAAGGAAAAGCTGAACGAAGCGAAAAAGAGCGTAAAGAGAGCAATGAGAGAAGCATCCAACGAATTCGAACATAAAACATTGGCAAACAATCTAAACAAGAACCCTAAAAAGTTTTGGTCATATGTAAAATCGGTAAGCGGATCTAAATCGCCTATTCAGTCACTCGTTGACCACGATGGCACCGAAACAGAGGACGACCGAAGAAAGGCAGAAATACTGAATTCAGTGTTCCGAAACTGTTACACTGCGGAAAATCGTAACACGGTCCCTGACTTCAGCCGTCGCACGGACGCCAAAATGGAAAATATTGAAATAAACGATATCGGAATTGAAAAACAACTGCTATCACTTAGTAGCGGAAAAGCATCCGGACCAGACGAGATACCCTTAAGATTCTACAGTGATTATGCTAAAGAACTTGCCCCCTTTCTATCAGCAATTTATCGTAGATCGCTGGAAGAACGTAAAGTACCTAGCGACTGGAAGAAAGCGCAGGTCGTTCCCATTTTCAAGAAGGGTCATAAATCAGATGCGAATAATTATAGGCCTATTTCGCTTACGTCAATCTGTTGTAGATTAATGGAACATGTTTTGTGTTCTCGTATTATGACGTTCTTAGATAATACAAATCTCCTTCATCATAACCAACATGGATTCCGCAAACAGAGATCATGTGAAACTCAGCTCGCCCTATTTGCCCAAGAAATTCACAGTGCCGTAGACACTGGCGAGCAGATTGATGCCGTATTCCTGGACTTCAGGAAGGCATTTGATACGGTTCCGCACTTACGTTTAGTGAAAAAAATACGAGCTTACGGAATATCGGACCAGGTTTGTGATTGGATTCAGGATTTCCTAGAAGAAAGAACACAACATGTCATTCTTAACGGTTCAAAATCTGCAAATGTAGAGGTAATTTCGGGAGTACCGCAGGGAAGCGTGATAGGACCTTTATTGTTTACAATATACATAAATGACTTAGTTGACAACATCGGTAGCTCCGTGAGGCTATTTGCAGATGACACGGTTGTCTACAAGAAAGTAGCAACATCAGAAGACTCGTACGTACTCCAGGAGGACCTACAGAGGATTAATGCATGGTGCGACAGCTGGCAGCTTTCCCTAAACGTAGATAAATGTAATATAATGCGCATACATAGGGGCAGAAATCCATTCCAGTACGATTATGCCATAGGTGGTAAATCATTGGAAGCGGTAACGACCGTAAAATACTTAGGAGTTACTATCCGGAGCGATCTGAAGTGGAATGATCACATAAAACAAATAGTGGGAAAAGCAGGCGCCAGGTTGAGATTCATAGGAAGAATTCTAAGAAAATGTGACTCATCGACGAAAGAAGTAGCTTACAAAACGCTTGTTCGTCCGATTCTTGAGTATTGCTCATCAGTATGGGACCCTTACCAGTTTGGATTAATAGAAGAGATAGACATGATCCAGCGAAAAGCAGCGCGATTCGTCATGGGGACATTTAGTCAGCGCGAGAGCGTTACGGAGATGCTGAACAAGCTCCAGTGGCGGACACTTCAAGAAAGGCGTTACGCAATACGGAGAGGTTTATTATCGAAATTACGAGAGAGCACATTCCGGGAAGAGATGGGCAACATATTACTACCGCCCACATATATCTCGCGTAATGATCACAACGAAAAGATCCGAGAAATTAGAGCAAATACGGAGACTTACAAGCAGTCGTTCTTCCCACGCACAATTCGTGAATGGAACAGGGAAGGGGGGATCAGATAGTGGTACAATAAGTACCCTCCGCCACACACCGTAAGGTGGCTCGCGGAGTATAGATGTAGATGTAGATGTAGAGCTTCAAAGGCATTCTGTACTTCCTGTAACTGTTTTCAGTGCTTGTGATGACTACTTAGGAACTGAAGCCGGAAGACCTTGTTTCTAATTTTTGCGATCAAAACAGTTTCAGGAAAAACAGTCGTAAATATTCCAAACCATGCTCCGTAACAACGTCTAGTTCCCCCTAATCGCGCAGTGTGCTGCAGCGGAAAGCTTGTAGTCCAGGTACTGGACTTGCTAACAGCTTGCTCGGGGCGTCCGGCTGGTGTAGAGATTCCCGTGGTTCTATTCAGCACAGAACCGGCCGACGAGTAGGCGCCGCGTTCTGCGAAACTCCAGCAGAAGTTGGACGCGGGCTCGAGCCCATCAAAAACTTCGGCCTGCGTTCCGAAGCAGCCGCATGCACTGTGTGTGCAACAAGGCAAGAAGCGCAGTTTGAGCTTTCGCCGCACCTGGCGTTGCCAAGCAAACTCATGATGCCGCAGCCGCCGCATTGACGGCTGACTTAAGAGTAGAGGGGAGGGGAGAGGAGAAGCATAACCATAACCGCTTCCTAGCGGCCACCGTGTGTGTTAAGTGTTTTTTAGACATAGAAGACGTCTAGGAGTTTCGAGGGCTTTAAAGTTGTCACTTATTTACCAATGTGTGAAGCGAACCAAGCTTTTCCATTCTTGTTATAACACGAGTTCCGGAATGAACAGTACGCGAGTAAACTTATAGAGGAGGACTAAACCTGTAAAACGGCATATTACAGAGCGTATCAGAGACAGTAGGGTAATACAGATAGAAAAATAAACATTAGGTAGTTAATTTGAAGGATTCATCCATCGAAATAATTTGGAACGACTCTACAAAATATGTGTTTATGATTAATGTTAACATTGTTGACCACATTTTTGCTTGTATCCATGCAACTATACGATGAAACAAATTGCTTTAATGAAGACCGCTAGAAAGTCTTTCCAATACTGATTACTTAAAGATTCAGGTCTATGAAATGAATACGACACTCCAGCAGATCGATTATACGTTCAGTTTGAATAACTGAGTACAATTTTATGGGTGATTATCTACAGTCTAATATCAATGTTGTTCAGAAGACGATATCTCTGAAAGATGGTAACGATATAATTTCTCCTTCTTTATTGCAATAAAATTTCTCATCAACACATCACCCAATGATTTACATTTATGTCTGTGCAGAGACATACAGTTTATCTCGGACATTATTCGAAGCCGGTTCATCAGAACGTTCTCTAATGTGGGTAGTAAAGTACAGACTACGTCAAAGTAGTCAAAAATCGTTACGTCTGTTTGCGCAGTTTATTTGCTAAATATTTCTGATTTAGGTACGTTTTTAATAAAATGCACATTGAACAATTAATTAATGCACAAAATAAACAGTTGATCTATTAACGTACTGTGCTGCTTTGGCTATTCAAGAGCTCTTCACCAGTATATCATAGTTAAGTCACTTGCTCGTTCATCTGGACCCCGTCTACTGACAGTAGAAAGCAGTCACCAAGAATTTTAGTAGTAGTAGTAGTTGTTGTTGTTGTTGTTGTGGTCTTCAGTCCAGAGACTGGTTTGATGCAGCTCTCCATACTACTCTATCCTGTGCAAGCTTCTTCATCTGCTAGTACCTACTGCATCCTACATCCTTCTGAATCTGCTTAGTGTATTCATCTCTTGATCTCCCTCTACGACTTTTACCCTCCACGCTGCCCTCAAATAGTAAATTGCTGATCCCTTGATGCCTCAGAACATGTGCTGCCAACCGATCCCTTCTTCTAGTCAAGTTGTGCCACGAACTCCTCTTCTCCCCAATTCTGTTGAATACTTCCTCATTAGTTATGTGATCTACCCATCTAATCTTCAGCATTCTTCTGTAGCACCACATTTCGAAAGCTTCTATTCTCTTCTTGTCCAAACTATTTATCGTCCATGTTTCACTTCCATACATGGCTACCCTCCATACAAATACTTTCAGAAACGATTTCCTGACACTTAAATCTATACTCGCTGTTAACAAATTTCTCTTGTTCAGAAACGCTTTCCTTGCCATTGCCAGTCTACATTTTATATCCTCTCTACCTCGAACATCAGTTATTTTTCTCCCCAAATAACAAAACTCCTTCACTACTTTAAGTGTCTCATTTCGTAATCTAATTCCCTCAGCATCACCCGACTTAGTTCGACTACATTCCATTATCCTCGTTTTGCTTTTGTTGATGTTCATCTTATATACTCCTTCCAAGACGCTGTCCATTCCGTTCAACTGCTCTTCCAAGTCCTTTCCTGCCTCTGATAGAACTACAATGTCATCGGTGTACCTCAAAGTTTTTATTTGTTCTCCATGGATTTTAATACCTACTTCGAATTTTTCTTTTGTTTCATTTACTGCTTGCTCAATATACAGATTGAATCACATCGGGTAGAGGCTACAACCATGTCTCACCCCCTTTAGAACCACTACTTCCCTTTCATGTCCCTCGACTCTTATAACTGCCATCTCATTTCTGTACAAATTGTAAATAGCCTTTCGCTCTCTGTATTTTACCCCTGCTACCTTCAGAATTTGAAAGAGAGTATTCCAGTCGACATTGTCGAAAGCTTTCTCTAAGTCTACAAATGCTAGAAACGTAGGTTTGCCTTTCCTTAATCTGTCTTTAAAAATAAGTCGTAAGGTCAGTATTGCATCACGTGTTCCAATGTTTCTACGGAATTTTGGTTGTATTTCACCGCAATGCGACGAACAAGGCGACGATCATCAACCTATGTGAGGACCTACCAGACAAAAGCACTTTCGAGAACATGCGGTCAGATTTTGAGTGGGGAATCCGGAACAGATTTTATAAATATTTTTTAAAGAAACTACATGCAAGAGTGAAAAGCAAATATCACCAAATTTGTCTATCGAAAATGCACGGACTTCGTGAATTGTAAATACGTGAATTCCTGTTGGCTTGCTCATACGTTTAGTGTCTAGGCCATTCACGTGTCCGACGAGACTCTGGAAGCAGGAGATGCAGAACCTACATCGTCAGATAGCCATTATTCCATTACGTTGCTGAGTAGCTCACACTCTCTAATAAATTTTAAAATATTCTCATCAAAAATATCTTTTCTACGTCGTATTTATTGTACTTTACACTGTCGCCGATATCCTGACCATATTTGCATGCCAGGAATTATAAGAAGGCACTGTGAGTGGCCTCATTTTCATGTAATGAATAGTTTACTTATTCGTCACGAGTTCACCCAGAATGAAAGGGCGAAATGAGAAGATATTCGGGATATGTGTAAAGCAATGTATCATAAATTAATCGCTGAGATTACACATAGGAGGAAAACTAGCAAGTAAATTTCCATCTCGTTTGGCCGGGTAGATTAGAGTTACACCAACCAAAGAGCCGTCAGAAATAAGAACGCTAAAACTATGCTAGCTCGCCTTGTCGGTATCAAAGTGCCGCAATATGAGCGTACGTGTGAGTTCGACTGAGACAGAACGTTCGCTCTCTGGGAAATGGTTTCATTACAGTTCTACGTCGCCGCATACCGGGCGTTCTGCTAAGGCAGCTACCAGTGCGTGAAACCACTGACGACACGGCACTGAGCAGGTCCGGTTTTAGTGGTGCAGTACCACTACCTCATCAGCTTGGCCGTTAACGGAACTACATAGATGATTAATGAACTCGGTAGCAATCAAGACTTGAGACACGCAGACTATAGCTTTGGCATTTATTGTTGTAGCAACAATGTTGTCCCTGTTTGGCGATATTTTCAGGCGTTTCGCCTATCAAACTTCCTTACAGCGAGAGTTACGGAAGTACTTGGTTCTGTGACTTCGCGACAATGATCATAACTGCGATAGTAACGTATTAGTCTGTCTTTATGAGCACAAGTATGGACATAAGCCATGTGTGTTGGCCTGTGTTGGTATTAGGATCAACGCGAGACCACTACGATTTGACTCCGATGTTCTCACAGGCCGGAAAAAAACCTGAGAAATTACTTGCAGTCCATTAGCGTCTTCACTGTTGTTCACCCGACTACGTACGTACTCGCCATTTGAAGTCTCGCAGTCAGACTGTATTGTCCTACCATCTAGTGACGATAGACAACGTAACCTCGGCCTCTTTATGCAGGGACGTTGAAGACTGACCATTATAATCTTTGACGCGAAGTGACAGATTCGGATCAAATCAAACCGCAACGTGTTCTCGTTGAAAGAAAAAAGAATGTGTAAAGCGGTACATGCAAATAATTTGAATACTAAAAATTTCTGTTCACAGTCCATTTACTTTTTTTTTCAAGCCATTGAAAAGTGAAAGTAACACGTGAATATGGATTTAAAGTTGTGTTCGTAACGGAGCTGCTGCAGACTCCCAGGAAGAGCCTGATTTCTACGAATTTGTATAGAAATTGATTCATGGTACATTTCACTGAAATCTTTGTAGGTTTTAAACGAATAAAGGCTGTTTTTAACAATCCCTGAAAATTCTGTTAATTTTCGGCAAATAGTTTCTGTACTATACCAGTTGAAATAAAACGCTACAACCCTTTACTAACTGGAAAGGGCGCGTAAGATACAGCCAGTGGTCTGGGCGCGACCAAGAAAACTATCGGCATGGACGGCTCAGAGCAATCAGTACAGCCTGAAAATCGGGGATGGTTTCGAACCGAATGTCGCGGACTTCCTATTGGCAACTACACATGCTATATATAAGATAATGTGCAGTCATATGTGGCGAGGAATATGGGACTCTTCTTCGAAGAATATTTTTTACGGGCAATTTCCAACAGAAGTAATGTATTTTTGACACTGCTTTATCAATAATTCATTTTTACTACTGTTTAGGGGATTGTACCATCATCGTCGCAGACTGACGGCAACATTGTTTCTATCTTCTTTCCTCCCCCCCCCCCCAATCTCTCGTTTTGCTCTCTCTCTCTCTCTCTCTCTCTCTCTCTCTCTCTGTCTCTCGCGGTTTTTTTTTTTTTTACATACGTTCAGTTTGTTTGTTTTTGTTTTTTACGTAATGAAAATGTCAGGAGTATACTTAGTTGTCACAGTTGATCCTTCGTGGTCTCATAAACAATACATATATTAAACCAACGGTAAAATGAAATCAGGAAACCTGCGTTGTACTACCCTACCGTGGCCATACAAACATTGAAAGACGACTGGATCCTGAGAATTTCTCAGAATCAACACAGGAATCGCAAAGTCAACCGATTGCAAATATTAGTGTCGTTTAATGAAATTTTACTTCCGAAAATAACACAGGGCGATTATGAAATATTGAAGCGATTTCAGAGATTTGCTGTAGCTGTACTACTTGCTTCGTACACACACAGAAGAACACGAAGTTTTTTGACGTATTACAAGAGACCGCTACTGGTTCTGCAGATATCAAATCGATAATCTAGTTCTTCCCACGTTAGGCGAAGCATGTCCGTAACAATCTGATCCAAAGCACTGTTGCTGCGAGCTCGCAATTAAGGTGGGTTTGTTGGTAGAGAAGGTGTAAACAATGAAGCTTTCACACAATCTCCCACAAGAAATGGATTGGGTTAGGCCGGGAGAATGGGTATGTTATGACTAAATGTCTATATAATAAGTACAGTTACAGTTACTGATCGTACATAGTACATTTTGCCTGAGGATTTAAGATTGTTGGGGACGATGCAACAGGGCCATGACATGAATCGCTTATTATCAACCCCACTACCAACGATCCACCGGTTTCTCAATTTCCTGCTCAAGAATTCACAAAAATCTTGATGGAAAGGGCGAGGAGGGAGATGGAGCATCATTCTATTGGTAAATGAAACCCTGTATGTCGGTCTCCAGTTGCGACATGAGGCAGTTTTCAACCAAGTTCAGATACATATGCCTTGTAACGGTCTCTTCGTAGAAAAAAATGCTACCGTAAACTGTGAGACGTAACAGAACACATTAACTTTGGCGAGTCTCGTTGGGATTCTATTTCTCCCAGATTTTCATATGTGCCTGTTCATTGGTCACTCAAAGAAATGTTGGTTCATCACTGTAGACAAGCAGCTGAGAAGACCCATCCTCTTCTACAAGTTCTTGCAACTGTGCTGAAAATTCAAAGCGTCTGACTTTGTCATCGGGACTCTGAGCTTGTAGCAACTGCAAGCGATAAGATTTCAGCTTCATCGTCTCCTTAAGATCTTCCACAAGGTCGGTTGCGGTATGTTCAGGTCTCTAGTTCCTCTGTTCGTCAGCTTCCGAGGGCTCAGAGCGAAACCCGCCCGCACGCTTTCTATCTTATGTTCATTCACTGCATGCCTATTTCCCCTTACAGAGGTTCCCTGAAGCTTAAGTGCGCATGCCAAAGCTGGAGGAGTTGGCAGATTGTGGATTGTTTTTGAACTTCGTTATGAAGTGTTGTTGCATTTTACAGCAGACTGACGCTTTCAAGCACAGCACACGCGTTCTCGGCGCCTGTAGCCAACTGCTCCGCTCTCGTGGCACAAAGCTGAACTGTATCTGCAACAATAAAAAAGGTTTTGAGTTTTTCTGTTTTGTGACTGTAAATCAATTAACGCAGCTACAGTGAATTTTTGAAATCACTCCAATCGTTTATAGCAGCCTTGTACAAAGCATGTTATTAATCAAATAGTACTCAGGTAGCGCGTAAAGTACGTCCTGCCGAGAAGTATTGGCAAGAGCGGCATCATATATTTTCCGAAGTTCTTAGCAGCAACAAGAAATTTGGAGGAGGCTTATGGAAAGGCATTGAGGCTTAGAGTGGGCGAAGTGACGGGCTCTGCAAAGTAGTCGGCCAAGAGCGCGCGCGTGGGTGGCAGGGACGCCCTAAACAGCCATCCCACCAACGAGTGACGTCATCCGGGATTTGTGCGGTTGCCACGGCGGGAGGGGAACCACTTTCCGCCACCTGAGCTGAGAGTACAAGTCTTTACAGGCAGCTGCTTACCCGTGAAACCGTTCACTTGACAGGCGGTTGCTTAGTCTCTTCCGTGATTTCATCCTTATCTCGGTTCCACTGAGCACCAATGAAGTATAACATTTAATAATAAATGGAAAGCACAGTGAAAATTCGATGAAGCTTTCGACAGATGGGCAGTCTCTCTAGTATGGCCGTCGATCGTGTCACGTGACTCTTTTCAGTTCTGGGCCCACAGTGAGCGCATAAAGATGCTCAGAAAATAGTGTCGTCTGCTAGTGTGAGCGCCTGCTGATAGGTTGCACATGCTTTCAGCCAGCCCCCATAACTGTTACGCATTTCCTTCTTCATTGCAGTTCTCTACTGTACTTTTCAGGGGCAATTAAGACGCTCCTGCAGGGTTTTCGATGGCAGATGTTTGCTCACCCACTGTATAACCCAGACTTAGCTCTCTATGAATTTCATCAAATGAACCACTAGTTTTCAAGGCAACAGTTTGGCGTAGTGAACGAGATGCAGATCAGCGTAGACAATTGGTGGGAAGTACACTTGTACTGACTTGACACAACGCTAGGAAAAGTGGCTGAGTCGGAGTGGCATCTATGTAGAGAAGTAGCTGGAAGATGTAGCTAACTGTGGCAAATAAAATATTTTTAATTTTCACGGCGTTTCCACTCCGCGACCGATGAGACCTTAATAAACGAACTTTTAACACAACGGGAGTCTTATTTAAGGCATACAAATAATTCTGGAAATCGCCTCTTGAAAATTTCAGATTTTGTTCGAGAGATACAGGGCATTTTCATATCACTTTTACTCAAACTATATCGCCGTCTACAAACAACTGCGATGTACTCCTTTGGTAAGGGCTGTACTAATCGAAACTTCTCATTGGTAAACATACTGATGAATTACTTGGGCTATCACGAATTACGAGGCAAATGACTGGCCTGTAGAAGGTATAGTGAGCTTTATGAATAGAGGCACGGATTCAGGGCATCGTTGCACCCTTTAACACTGGAAGGACTGGGGATTTATGGTCCACCCATAAATACTAGCTTGTGATTTTATCAGCTGCTGTTTTATTTGCATTTTTAATATAGTGAACATATTTTAATATTTTTATGTAGGACATTGATAGTAACCCCGTCATGCATTTTTCATTTCCCCTGATAGCATCTGACTTATATAGTTGTGCGCGAAGGTGCTACAGTAGATTTTGCTGATTCAGGGATTTCCCTTCTAGATTCCATCACTGTGTCCGTCCCGCATTGCTTATAATCCTCCGTTTCAAACTTACTGCAAGCCATTCGATTGTGAAAAATTGTCTCATATAACATTCCTCCCTGTATAAATGAAGAGCAGTACAAGACTCGTTGCAACATGCTCTGCAAGAGAAACACCTGTGACGTACTGCTCGTCTATCCCCACGTAAGTAAAGCAATGAAACTTCCTTTCTCATCGATATCATCAACAAAGCTATTGCCATAACGCAATGAGAAGGCAAAAAACATTAGCTGTGGACAGGTAGGGAAGCTATTGTTCAATTACCTATACCCGTGAAAATCACGGTGGTGGTTCTTCTAATAGGAGTTCATTGTGTCACTTTCAAGAAAGCTCGTCTTTGTAGGTGTGTGCGTCAGAAACATTTATCAAAAGTCAACGAAAATGCGAACTGTACAATAAAACATTAAAAGAAAAAAGTTTACTAATGCTAAACACCCTTCAGAATGACAGGGGCGGTTCTTCTTGTGTTAAGCTGTGAAAGTGGGTGTCAATTTAAATCCGGTAATCCTTAAAAACAGATGAGAACTTAACGAAAACAGCCATTTTCACAGTTTATGCAGATAGAAATTGGGCAACGACTGAAATATGGAGTCAGTATTGTTTCGCAGTTGGCAATAATATTCACGTGAAGTATATTTTCGGAATACCATGTATAGTTAAAATACCCTTTCATAATAAATTACGTTGTATACCCTGTCTGTTGCAAAACTATAGAGTAAAAGGATACTTGTGCTCACAGCCCAATAAGAAACGACGATTGTCAGAAGTGCGAAGCTGTTCAGTGCGGTTCATTTGTGACGCAACTGTGTAATGAATCACCCAAAAATAAACACAGGCTTGGAAGGATTAGCTCGTTGTGTTTTACCTTGGCTATCTGAATTAAGTGCAGAACCTTAAGAGCGGCGTGTTTTGGAATGACGAGAAAGCCGCGTTATTGGAGCTGAGTGCTGGAGGGCTCTCTCGCCGAGCATTATCAAAAAGACCGAACACGACCGAGTAATGGAATAGTCAACACGGGCCACAGAAATATCGCTTGCAATTTGGGACTCTGAAAAAGCAGTTGCAGCGGACTTGGAACGTGATCTGTGATTTTAAGCGATGAACGTTTGGCGCTTACCTCGCACAATTGATAATCTCGGTGGAAAGACAAGGAGGATATTAAAATTCATTTTCACGTAATTCTCATTCAAGATTGATTCTATTTGGCTTGAGAGATGTCTCGCCAGTGTATTTTATTTTATAGTAGCAAGACGACTTGGTGCTTTTCATTTATCTATCAGAGAACAGCAATAAAAAGTAACAGTGATGATGACGGCACTGAAGATGAGCGCGATTACGGATGTTAGGACTACAAGAGTATTCCTTGAAGATTGCGATGTAATTCAATTTCTGGGTCAACGTAACATATACTGTGTCAATACAAAAGTGTAACGTGATAAATAGCGCTTATGTTTTTGCAAGTTAGTGAGATGAAATTTGCGAAACAGTACTGAAAACTGATAACTGCTGATGAGCCCGTTAATAAATGACCATCAGTCCTTGGTTCGGATGAGACCATTAACGACCAGATGCGCAGTAGTCTGCTTCCATGGTTGACGCATATGGTTGTGGATAAATAAAATGTCTGTACGAGTCACAATATTTACTTTCTTCCCCGCCTCTTAAAAAGCATTTGCAACACTTGCGATACACAGCATAATTTGAACAGAACAGGTTCTGGACCAAGGAGGTTTAGTGGATTCCCCTCTTACTGCACGACATCGTATATTACTTCGACTGAGATCAGTTATATACTGTAATTAGCTTTCCTCAATGAAGTTCTCGAAATTAACATTTCCAAATGTTATCATCATTTGCTTGGTGAAGTGATTATTTGAACTTCATAACTCGTACCTATATATTTTTTTATATTCTCCTCTTAATTCCATCTATTTTTTTTTTTTCAGATCGTGACAGGAGCTAAGTGAGATAATGTAAAAGTAGGATTTCATTGATTATGATGCATATATAGAACCATCCCGTTGCCCTAGACCAGAGGCAGCAGAAATAATGTAACTCATCAGATGCGGTTAAGATGGAAACAAATAACGAAAATGAGGGCACAACGTCTCGTCGACGGTGATGTTATTAGACATTATCTCAATTGGGAGGAATTTGGAAAACGAAACTGAACGTTCCATATCGAGAGAGCGGTCCAGACGTTATTCACACGAATATGTGAGCTACGGAGAATATAAATGAGGATACTGGGATGGAGACAAGAGTTCTGGTCCTCCACATTTCGATGGACAGTATTCAGTAGAACATTCTATACGTTTCGTTTTCTGTCTTACTGACCACTTAAAAACCCCTGTACAGCAATCATAATCTTAATTCTTACACCAGTCTCCTTATCACGAATGATGTCGGTAGTTGTTATCCGCTGTCGCTTATCCTCTCCTGTGCAGCTTTCATTCGTCTGTGTAGATTTTCGCAAAACCGTCATCTTAGTGTTGTGCGATAGTAAGAACGCCACAATATGCATAATTTGCTATCAGAATGGTCCAGACGAGACAGATTTTTCACGGACGTGCCACAAATTAAGCTTGATGTAATCAGGGAAATAGAGTAAACTCTAGTACCACACGTTTTTTAAATTTTTTGCCATTGACTTTAATCTTTATCTCTGCATGAAGACCATATATCAGAAATAGAAAAGATAACAACCGCAGAATGTATAACGGAAAATATTTCTTCAATGCTATAACTCCGATCAGTACAGCAAGTTTTTAATGTATAAGACCTCAGCCCTACGTATGATAACAATACGCCAAGCACGAAAATGGAAATGAAAATCCTTTCAAGGGAGAACTTCACAAAACGTAAAAAAATGGGAATAACAATACCAAGATGCGAAAAATTTCTGAAAAGCAAACAATCTGCATTCACAGTAACGTTTCTCTTCAGTTGAGATTTTATTCTTAATATACCATGCGATCTACCTAAGTAAGCAAAATATGACATTGCATTTCTGAATTTCATTCTACCAATAACAACTGAAGAAAATAAAACTGACTGGTCCACAGACCAATTGGTACACTCCAGTATTTTATATACATCTACGTTAGTTTTCTAGCAAGTAATGAAATCCGAAGTTTATTTTGGTGGAACATTGCTGTCTGTAGGAAAATTGAGTGGACGGATATAACAACTCTCCATAATCAAATCTAAGTGTTTTAAATTTGAAACCACCAACATTTAGAAATCGTACATTGCAATGAAAGAGCAAAGAAGTGTCTTACATTGTCGACGTCGATGCCTAGATTAATTATCACTAACCTGGTATTCCGTACATTGTAAGAATCTGAAATAAATCTTTCAATATAAGAATAGACGTTCAGTATGTTAAAAATACAATAACGCTTGGAGAAAGTTACATGTACGTAGGAGATTTCTTTCAAATGTACCTGATGTGAAAATTTGTTTTCTGCAAGAAAAAATGACTATTGTTTCTGTTAAGAGCATTGATTTCAAGACGACACCGTATTCATTTGGAAGTACAGTAATCTTTCCCAATTCATTGGTGCTCAGAATGGATGCCAGCAGCAATCGTTAATAAAATTTATAATTTGGCCGTTATGTTCATCATTATATATCCCCAAAGAGGAACGCTTGCGATTGATAGATGTGGTAAATTATCATTACTGCTCTATTACTACTGCATTAAGAATGTATGTGTTAAGGGTCGTTTGGAATAGAAACTTCATAATTTCAAGTAAACTGGAATCGCAAAAAGAAACTGTAAGATGTAACAAATAAAATGCCTACTCTGCAAAAGCGTCGAAATGGCACCACTTCCTTGAAACAAGACAAATCTAACACTCATGTATTCTCTAGCCTTACCAGTGGATAAGTTTCCGCTGACGGGGTTAGCTGTAATATTGTCTTAGGAAATTAGCTGTCAAAAACGAAATCAAGTCCTCCGTACCACGCAAGAATCAGCGCAAGTACAAAATTTGAAGTTTCCCAAGTGGTAAGAATGTCGATGTAACATTTGCAATATTAACACGTGAAACTGAAATAGTGTCCCACATAAAAAACATGTACTTTCGCCACCCCAGCATCGGTCCAGAATTCGCACGCTCGGTAACTGACGTAGTTTCCTAAAAGGGTCTTAACACACCGTCATACCGGCAGCTCTTTGTTGAAAGATATAGAAACTGCCCTGTATTACTGCAACACTGCTCAGGAGCTGGACTTCTAAAAGGGACCGTACAGTGCCGTTAGACGACAAAGAAACAAAAAGAGGAATGAAAGGAAAAGCTAGGGCGGATAATGCGGGCTGTGTTGGGACTAATAGAGCCCCGTGTATGTAAGCGGACGGGACGCTGCCGGCGCACCGAGCCGCGCGGCGCCGCGTTTGTTTTGCCGGGGAGGCTGCATTATTCATGGCCCCCCTGCGTACGTTCTGACGCTGCGCCACTGGCAGGTAGGCTGCCTGGCGCAACACGTACCAGCTGCACTCGTCCCGGCTGCGTGGGCCCGCTGTTCGCCTCGGGGGTCATTGCGCTTAGACACCAGGACCAAGACCTGCTGGTCCATGGTGACCTACGGGAAGCGGTTTTCAAGTGAACGCCAGCATGACGATTTTTAAGAAATAAAACTTTTATTTATTCAAAATCCAAGCGGCAACCATTCTCTCTCATACTGTTTCAGCTGTCAGACACAAAGTCCTCATATCTCGGACCCTCAAGCATTAATCGATCAAACCTTCTGTTCTTTAATGGCAGCGTTCAAATCCATTAAAGCTAACAGTTTAATATAGACATATTATTTCAAACATGCCCAAAACAGGGTGGGTGAGACAGATAAGTCACTGGCGTGTTCAATTATTATTACCTCTTACCTGAAGTACCTAAATGTGCGTATATCTAAGTACTGTAGATGTATTTTCTCTACTGTATCAGTGCACTCAAATTAGGGGAACGGACAGTCAAAAGAAGGCGGGAAAGGCGAAAGAAACAGAGGAGTAGCGATAGATTTTCTTGACGTTGAATGTATTGAAAATGAAAAACGTCTCAAGAATTAGTGGTTAGCTGAAAGGTCCTATAAAGAGTATCGGACTGAAGTTGTTCATATCTTGTGAGTTATGTATCAGCTTAGAGGAACTGGTGTGAGAGCTATGAACGAAGGCAAGACGTGGCGTTTCGCTTAATTACAGAGAGGAATTATTAATTAATAAATAATACTTTTCGGAAGTCACACTACATCAGGTTGCTTTATGTGTATTTTCTGTTCAATAAAAGATGGCGCCGCTGTAGTTATACGAGGGTGAGTCAAATGAAAACCTTAAATATTTTGTTAAATATTATTTATTGTGCAAAAGTGGTACAAAGCTGTACCACTTTTCAACATAATCTCCCCCACGCTCAATGCAAATCCTCCAGCGCTTACAAAGTGCATAAATTGCTCTAGAAAAAAGTCTTTTGGTAGTCCTAGCCACCACTCATGCACCGCGTGGCGTACCTCTTCATCAGAACGGAACTTCTTTCCTCCCATTGCGTCTTTGAGTGGTCCAAAGATGTGGAAATCACTTGTGGGCAAAGTCTGGTGAGTATGGTGGATGAGGAAGACGCTCAAAATGCAAGTCTGTGATTGTTGCAGCTGTTGTACGGGCAGTGTGGGGCCTTGCAATGTCATGTTGCTTAAGGACACCTGCTGACAGCAATCCGCGTCACTTTGATTTGATTGCAGGTCGCAGAAGGTTTTTTAAGAGATCTGTGTGTGATGCACTGGTGACAGTGGTCCCTCTAGGCATGTAATGCTCCAAAATGACGGCTTTTTCGTCCCAAAAGAGAGTAAGCATAACCTTCCCTGCTGATGGTACTGTTCGAAACTCCTTTGGTTTTGGTGATAAGGAATGGCGCCAATCCTTGCTCGCTCTCTTCGTTTCCGATTGGTGGAAGTGAACCCAGGTTTAGACCTCAGTAACGATTTTTTCAAGGAAGCCATCAAGTTCTCGTTCAAAGCGCCGAAGATGTTCTTCACTAGCATCAACACGTCGTTCTCTCATTTCAGGAGTCAGCTGCCGTGGCACCCATCTTGCAGACACTTTGTGAAACTGCAGCACATCATGCACAATGTGGTGTGCTGACCCATGGAAATGAGCGTTTGGCGTCATTGGCCGGGAGGCCCCTTACGGGGCAGGTCCGGCCGCCTTGGTGCAGGTCTTATTACATTCGACGCCACATTGGGCGACCTGCGCGCCGGATGGACATGAAATGATGATGAAGACAACACAACACCCAGTCCCTGAGCAGGGAAAATCCCCGACCCAGCCGGGAATCGAACCCGGGCCCGTAGGACGGCAATCCGTCACGCTGACCATTCAGCTATCGGGGCGGACTGCTGACCCATGACTAATCTGTAAACGTGCTGCAATGTCATTCAGTGTCACTCGGCGGTTTTCCTTCACTATGGCTTCAACTGCTGCAATGTTCTGTGGAGTCACAACTCGTTGTGCCTGACCTGGACGAGGAACATCTTCCACTGAAGTCACACCATTTGCGAACTTCCTACTCCATTCGTAGACTTGCTGCTGTGACAAACATGCATCACAGTACTGAACCTTCATTTGTCGACGAATTTCAATAGGTTTCACACCTTCACTAAGCAAAAACCGAATAACAGAACGCTGTTCATCCTTGGTGCAAGTCGCAAGCGAGGCGGCCATCTTTATACTGATACTGCGACGGTATCTGTGCATCTGCACTATGCAGCAACCTACAGGCAATTCTGCACGCTATTTGTAGCACGCTTACCAAATTACAGGATAAAGGCGCAAAATTTCGATTTCTTATTACAAATTTAAGGTTTTCATTTGACTTACCCTCGTATATGGAGCTTTGCTCTCAAATACGAATGAAACTTAGCGAATGCCAATAAATCGGAAAAATTAGTTCATCCTGGATAATCCTTCATACAGTGTACGTAGTTCGTTTGCATTTTTCAGAAAATGTTTCTGGTTCAAGTCAGTTTCTCGCCAAGCAGCATCTCTAGCCATTTTTGCGTGTATTAGCGTAAAATCAAGAATCCGGTTACACTATCTTGCCCAAATCAATGAAGGTATGGAAGATGGGCCACCCTAAAACTTCACGAGGGTAGGATAGAAATAGTTTACATATATGTTCAGGCATAAAGAAGTACTGAGTGCGAAATTTAAAAAAATAGGCAGACACTTTGTAACGTCCCCTTTGAACAATTATACAAGACTGTGCTTAAACTGACACACAATATTTTGTTAGCGCAACGCAATCTGACTTTCAAAATTCCCTACAAAAGAATGGCCCTGACTAACATTAAACTATACCTTTCACAAATCACTTACCTCACAATAATCTTCGCTGCTCAAGCTACTGCAATACAGCGAGCGCCACTACTGCCAGCTAAATAAAAGATTCAAACTATGGAAGGCACTAACTACTGATAGGGATAGTTAGCAAATGAAAGATATTAATAGAGAACAAACAATGTATTTACCTTGATATCATCATATATAAATATAGCGGTTCATGACAAATTTCAAAACTCCGCCATCTCTCTCCCCACATCCACCACTGCTGGCGGCTCACCTCCAACTGCCCAACGCTACGCGCTGTTCACAGCCAGCTGCCTAACACTACAATGGCGAGTATTACAACAATGCAAAGCAGCCACAGACTGCACACAGCACAGCCAGTGATTTTCATATTGAGCGCTACGTAACGTTGCCAATAAGAAAACATAAACAGTCTACTTACATAGAGAAAACATAAACAGCCTACTTACATAGCCCCCATGCTTCCCACAAAAAATTTTACAAATTGGATTGGGCAGTGGCCAATACAGATTTGAAAAAAAATTTTCGTACTTACAATAACAAAGAAATCAAATGCACACACTTATTGATACAATGTTGGTCAAAAGCTAAAAATTTCTCACAGTCCATAAAGACAGTCCACATTGTTCGTCACAGTAAAAATGCAGAGTTTTTCTCAAAGTCTGAGCAGTAAAAGAAAATGCACATAGAAGTAGTGGATTTCCATGCAGTCTTGAAGAAGCAGTGTTGTCCTTCCAACGGAAAGACAGTGCTGACTCTTGACATGCAGACAGGTAATGGGCCACAACAGAGCAAACCCACAGCAGAGTCATTCGACGTTTTGAAGAGTATTGGTAGGTCATCACAGAGCAGACCCACTGTAGTCCTGGTAGAGATTACGGTATTGGTGGGCCACCAGAGGTGCAGACCCACTGCAGGCCTTGTAGAAATAATGGTACTGGTGAGTCAGCAAAGGTGTAGACCCACTGTAGTCCTTGTAGAAATGGCCAGCAGCCATCTGCTGCGACTGTGCAGGTGCACAATCACCATCGAAGAGTCTTGCAGAGAATATAGCAAGTCCATAAACCACCACTTGTGCACTCACAAAGTTTTTGGAATTGTCCTTAGAACCAGCAATGCTGTTATCCAGTCCCTTGCAGAATTGTTAACACACGTGCAAACACTAACAGTCCCTACTTCTCACATATTGTCCACATACTATGACCAACAGAAACGTGTGCAGTGAAATGTAACTAACAAGTTACTTAGTTTGATAAACTGGTGTCAATTACAATTTTATAACATGAGAATACAATAACAAAGGTACAGAATACATCATTAGAAACATAACAATACAAATAACATTTGTAGTACAGGCTTTACAAAAGAATCGAACTAACATATACATCAGTGGAATTATGACATGAGTACATACATAAAAGATCAGAGTAACTTTCGAAACATCAACTTCACACATGAGCATTAAGCAGAACAGAATTAATAATATCTAACATCTTTACAAAGTAAATAACATATTATTAAAGCCAATTCCTCATCATAGTGAATGTAGCTTAATATTAAAAGAAAAAAATTCTATGAAATTACACAGAGACAGGAAGAAAACAAATACACAAGGGTACACAAACACATAGTGGGATAACACAAAAAGAAAGGACAGGGTTTGTTGTACTGCAGTATTTTGCATTATTTCTCGGAGATCTCCCTTCATTCGTCATTGTTCCCAAAAAGTCCTATCTATACCTGCTTTCTGTATTCTATTCATATTTCTTTCAAAATAAATATGGCTCATTTTACAATACTCATTTAGGCCCAAACCGTTTTCATGTAACTTTCAAAGCATTCTTCCCCTATTCTCCATAGTTCGTTTCTTATATAGTCTACCCCCTCTTAAGCTAACTTAAATCTACTGAGTTCAGATATTAAACTAAGGGACGAGGCAATGCAGCAGCACAAAACAATTAATACAAACAGCAATGATAAAAAATACAAAAGGCAAAGCAAGCAGCATAAATTACAACTAATATAAGGCAATGAGCAGCAAACAAAACAAAAGAAATAAATCTGGCTTAGCAGAGTAACACAAATTAAAGTTCAGTAGCACTATGCCTGGCAAACAGCAGCTTATATCTAAACATGACATAGCTCAAGCAGAAAAAATAGTACACTAAAGATAACAATGCAGATAAGGGAAATGTATAATCACATCTTAATGTCTAAGTAATTAAAGTGGTGCACCACAAGAAGTTATTCTACCAAAAAGTTACCAATTACTTGAAAAGAAAATTATGAATGCAGTTCCTGTGAAGGTAAATGTCATTTTGTGCTCCCTCATTTTTTTTAAAAAAATTATTATTTACTCGATCTGTAGACAGAAAATATTTATATTAGTACATCTATAAAATTTTATTTTAACCAATGCTGCAGTGCAGCTAGAAACTAGATATCAAATGAAATAAGCAACTATGTACAAAGCAAAGCGTAAGAACATCGTTCAATAGTCATGTGGCATTTCATAAGTAGAAAAAAAATCTCTCATCTAGAAAGACAGTAGTCATAGTCAGGTGTGTAGACAAACTATTTCTTGTGATTTCATTAGGCATTTCAGTAAATATCAGAAAGTACGATATGTTTCCAAGTAATTAGCGTGTCGGATTTGCGATGCTTTCTCTAAAGGAATGACAATGGCCAGGATAATGGCCTCCCTTTTTTTTTCCTTCCTGTGCTCTGAAACGCACGCGCCAATGGCCCTCTCTCCAGGCGTCCGACACAGCTGGGTGCCCATGACGCATTACGTGCAGGTGGTCACTTAACTTTCTTACGGAAATATTTACGACAGCAGTTTCCGCTACAGTGACAGTCTCACATAAAAATATTTCACAGGTCAAGAATTAGCGTTGCAAATGTGTGGGAACAAAATGCTGTTGATATAACAGTGTCCAAAAAATTTTCGCCAGCATTGTGATACATTCACACATATACACAGATTTCATAACTCTTAAAGTACGATTCTTGGTTTCCAACAACCTTTTCCACAAATCAGAGTCCCTAACCACTACTCATTATTCCTTACCTTATGACACATATGCATATTCGTATTTATCAACACATAATAACTACATAGCATAATCAGATTCCTCATATAACATCAGCTTATTGACCATAAACATACCTCAACAGCTTAATGCACATCATCATCGTAAAAATAACATCATTACACCTCAGTGAAATCTCAAAAACGTCGTACCTTTCTGCAATAATTTCAAAACCTAAAATAAATTCTCTGCTCATTTCAATAGTGTCATCTACCTCAAACGTACTTTAAAATCATGCTCCCTTACCAAATATATCATTCAAAGCTCTCATAGTATCACAATGGTTCCGAAAAAATATGAGCATTTCACAAAGTACAGAGTAAATACAATTTCATAAGTGTGAAGTTATCCAACTGTGTATTGCGTAAACATGTGTCACTGATGTAGTAAAAAATGTTTATCTCTCAGTTAAATGATCAGATAGCTGTGTAATATGTGTGTTAGAGAAATATGGTACCGATGTGTAAAGTTGTATAAGCAAATACCATATTAGCTAGGGTTCCTTGTGGTTGCCACACACATGGTACACAAAGTAAGCGTGTACCCCCCTGAGGATTAATGTAATTATACCCTCAGGTGTTACAGATTACAGCAATGGAATGAAATGTATCACGGAAAACATTCTTTGTAATTCAAAAATCTTTAAAAATAAATGTTTTAAGTAAAACATTAATCACTGAAATGCGTGTCCTGCAGCGCTAAATGTGCATCTTGTTGTAAGATAATCTCTGTGGAAGTGTCGTAGTTATCGTCCTCCAAAAGCTAAGTTCTGCAGAAGCCAATGTACTTACCTCATGATAAACAAAAGTGAAATGCTTTGCGTATAGATATCTTAGTTATTACGCTTATTGCCGTGATGAGGAAAGTACTGTACAGTAACGTATTGTTATGCCACGAAAAAGGCTGTCTCATTGTTGCTGTACCACAAAAGTTACTACTAAAACATGTTTTTCTTCCTAGAAGAATTCAGAAAACTGTGCAGATATAAAACAGATACACTGAAAAAGCAACATTGTAAATTGTCACTCATTAGTAGCGTCGTGATAACATCGTGTAGCTGTCACATAAACTAACCACTGTGTCCTCTGGTATCTCACAGAAAGTACTTTAAACCCAGAATGTATTTTCAAGTAAACCAAAATGTTGCATTAAAATCTCATTAGCAGTACCAGTATGTGTCCTAAGTATGTAAGCCTGATAGTCGTTACGTAATCGTGCAACTAACAACGAAGAATGTACAAATACAACACTGTGTCGTCTGTTCACTATCACAATCCATTCGTAATTTCTGTTTAAAAATGTTCCCTAGGTTCTAGACTGGATATTTAACTTCAAACATTGTTGTATGTTAACAGATTCTAAGTCTGACGAAGCATACTAGTAATGTAAAGTGAAAAGTTTTATGGCAATGACAAAGTTAAAAAGCAGATTATCTTTCAATAAATGGTTTTACATGTGAAACGTGGTGCAAACCTTTACTCTTCCTAGTGCACAGAGTTTCAACTTCAAAGCAATTATCATGTTGTATACATCGGTAAAGAATGCTAAAATTTTTCTCAAGGCTAGCGTCTTATGTTATTTTTCTTGGAGCCAGCGGGCGCACGCGGCTGCCTGCTGTGCGAGTCATTGTCTGTCTCTTTGTTGGCGCGCGTCGTTATTGGGATTAGGAGACCTAACTTCTACAAATTCACGTTGTCGAAAGTGCCCTGCTCTGTTTGAATCCCGCCAGTTCTGATGCAATTCAGGTCTGTCGTTACGATCACATCGTCTGTCGTCATGTCGGTAGTTCCTGTAGTTTCTTTCTTGTCGGTTAAGTGGTGGAGAATTTCTCCCTGAATCGTAACTGTGCGCTGGACCGTTGCGTCTAAAGTTATTCTGTCTCCCTTGATAATAATTATTTTGGTTCCCAAATTGTCTGTTTCTCTGATTGTCTCTGTGATAGTCACTACCGCGGAGAGGTGATCTTTCCCTGTAATTATTACTACTCTGCCAACGGTTGTAATACGAGTGGTGCCTGTTTCGGTCACGATTTGTGTTGTGAGAATAGCCTTGTCGCGTCCAGTTATCGTTTCTGTCGTCACGGAATTGTGACAGATGTGACCTGTAATTGTTGTGTTCCTGTTTTCGCGTTCCGCGATTGTCGGTGTCAATTTCCAGTTCTTGTAACAGTCCCTGAAAGGCTTCAATGTCGTCTTTGCAACGTCCTGCTAAAATAATATGCCGTAAATGTTCAGGCAATTTGATTAAGCAAATGCGGATGAGTTCTGAGGGGCTGTATGGGTTTGAAAGATACTGATTCTTATGCAACATGTCTTCAAAATATTTCACAAGACTGGAGAATTCAGATTGTTCGAAATGTTTCATCATTATGATGCCATGTTTTACTCGGTCTTGTGTAGTTTGAGACCAATATGCAGAGAGGAAGGCATGGTCAAATTCTCCTTCACTGTGACAATCGTGAATGACCGATCGCATTCTTACAGCTGGTTCGTTCTCTAAATATCCACACATAAATTCTAACCTGTGCTCCAATGACCAGTTGGGAGGAAAACAATGAGAGAATTGATGGAGCCATGCTTGTGGATGAATGTCGTTGCCAGAATTCTTAAATGTTTTGAATTTACGTGTAGTAATGAACAGCTTATAGTCAAAATCATCATGTCGGCGAGTCGCATGTCGGTCATTGTTACGTCGTGTCAGCTGTTCAGTCTCAAAATTCGGTGCACATTGCCAATTTCTTTCATAATTTCCGAAATGCGCTGTGTTATTATTTTGTGGCTGTCCCGTATTTCTATGTCCCTCTTCCCGTATTGGGGCGCGAGTGTCCTCTGAAACACGTAATTCTTGTACTACTTGTGCCAACTGATCTTGCACTTCCCGGATTTCTCTTTTGTGCTGTGTATTGATTTGATTTTGATTCTGTTTGAATTTTCTAATTTGTTCATACTCTTCTGTGTCAGTGAAGGCTACAGGTCTTGTGTCATTCAGATCATCATTCACCTTTGTAGATAAGTTAGTGACCTGATCCGAAAGTTCGGCTACTTTCTCCGACAGTGAACACATTTCCTCAATGTGTTTTTCTGAACCAAGTTTCAGAGTGTCCATTTGTGTTGAGATCGAATCTACTGTGTCCTTTAAGTTTTCCTGAGTTATTGCAAGTTGCGTAACCGAATCGGTAGATGCAACTGAGTCAATTTTAGCCCACAAGGTCTCATGATTTTCATGAACAATGGCTTGCAGTTCTTTTATGGCTGCTTCGTGATTCTGTAATGCATTTTCATGCCGCGAAAAAATAGGTTGGAAATGCTCACAAATTTGTGTGTTTACGTCATTACAGACTTTTTGACATTTCGATTCAATGTGATGTAACTCAGTAGTTAAATCCTCACGTGTTTGTTCAAGAGTTTGCTCCAATGAGTCTAACTTTTGAAGATTCTGTTCCATTGCGTCTAACTTTTTAAGATTTTGTTCCATTGAGTCTAACTTTTGAAGCTTTTGCTGTGTTTGTCTCTGCTTTTGTTCCATTGTGTCTAACTTTTGAAGCTTTTGCTGTGTTTGTCCCATTTGTCGTATTAATTGTAATAACAATGCATTGGTGTCTGAAACATGTTCCTCAGTGCTTTTCGGCAGTGAATTTGCACCGGAAACATTCACATTTTGACAAGCAGAAAATGTGTCTTGACTTATTTGAGAAAACGGTGAGGATCCAAAACCTGAATCTACAGTATTTGCGAGATCGTGTCGTGTCATTTCGGCTTCCTGAGGCGAGCTATTGCCGACCGATCGATCGGTAATGCTTCCCTGTTCTCTAATTGTTTCACTGTCTACACCATTGTTTGCCGTCCGCTCCATTTCCCTATGCACAATTACCAAATTACTACTTTGAACATCAGTTAATTCATTACTCGGTGGCGCTAACACACTGCTAACATTTTAACTGTCATTTCTTAGTTTACTTTGGAGCCTAGTATTACGTTTTTCACACGCCATTATTGTCAAAATATTTCACACAACAACACAGAAAAGCACAATTTGAAGAGCAAAAATAAGAGAACACATTAACATAACACTGAAAATAATACCTAGTTAATTGCAGCTGCGAAATACTTGGTACAAATCTACATGCATGTCACAACTGTTTTACTGTACAACAATGAAAGACTGCAACTACAAAGGAGATTTTCTCTACAATTACGAGCTAGCAATAAACAAAATCTACACTAATTACACAAACTACAACAAAAATCAGAAGATTCCAGTGAGGTATCCTAGGCTAAGGGTCGACATATGTAACGTCCCCTTTGAACAATTATACAAGACTGTGCTTAAACTGACACACAATATTTTGTTAGCGCAACGCAATCTGACTTTCAAAATTCCCTACAAAAGAATGGCCCTGACTAACATTAAACTATACCTTTCACAAATCACTTACCTCACAATAATCTTCGCTGCTCAAGCTACTGCAATACAGCGAGCGCCACTACTGCCAGCTAAATAAAAGATTCAAACTATGGAAGGCACTAACTACTGATAGGGATAGTTAGCAAATGAAAGATATTAATAGAGAACAAACAATGTATTTACCTTGATATCATCATATATAAATATAGCGGTTCATGACAAATTTCAAAACTCCGCCATCTCTCTCCCCACATCCACCACTGCTGGCGGCTCACCTCCAACTGCCCAACGCTACGCGCTGTTCACAGCCAGCTGCCTAACACTACAATGGCGAGTATTACAACAATGCAAAGCAGCCACAGACTGCACACAGCACAGCCAATGATTTTCATATTGAGCGCTACGTAACGTTGCCAATAAGAAAACATAAACAGCCTACTTATATAGTGAAAACATAAACAGCCTACTTACAACTTCTACATAACAAGAACATACAACTTATATAAATTTCTCTCTCTTTTTAAACTGTTGGATACCCAACAGACAATACATATATAGAAAGAGAATAGTGTTACCTTACGTTATGATAGGTCTGACAGTACGCCAGCAGTTAAAATACCAAGTGTATTTTTTCCATAATGGATGCAGTTGTACTACGTGAGTGTTTATCTATAGGGTGTAAAATAATAATCGTCGGCAGACACAGTAGTCGATTTTATTTAATGCATGAGCAGTTTCACGACTGGGCCGATTTTCAAGTGGTTTATGTTCATTTACATGTATCGGAACTTAGTTTTCGTGATCACTGTTTCAATAAGAAACATGTAATGTAGTGATGACTAAATAGACACAACTGAAGTGCAGCCTGTAAAGTAACTGTCACGGAGTTCGGCTGCATCTATTATGCACAAAATAACTTAATGTTGCGTGACCAGGCATCACAAACTCTCCGTGCATTCAGAACATTTAAAATCAACATGATGAAGACCATTCAAGCAACCAAATTTAACGAAAACTGCCTTTTGTCTAAAGAAATACCGGATTATATTAAAATTCACGTATGAAACCACACTCAGCCAGACAAAACTGCAAAGTCAAAGTATGAGATTATCTTGTCAAAATCTGAAATCAAACCATTATAGAAACACGAAGTCACCCTTAATATGTAAATACTAAAAAAAATATACATAAATAAAATTAGTGATTGGTGAGCAGAGAGCATCTACTTGTGTCAACTAGACATAATCGAAATTACTTCCTTTCGATTCTAAAAAAGATATAAAACTATTACAATGTTCTTCCACCCCGATGTATTATGACAGGGTGTTAAACGCCGCCACTGTCACAGTTAAGAATGTAGAAACTGAATTGCTTGGGAAAGGTCTCAAACATAATATTCCAACATTACTCATTACAAACAGTATCAAGGATTTAATTGCCTACTCTAAAATGGAATGCGACTCAGCTAAAATGAACGGTAGTAAACACATTAATATTGGGCTCAAAGTTATAAATATCATACACAAAAACCTACAAAATAAGAGAACAAACTTGTATGAAAACTGCCTCAAAACTGTTCATGAATATTAATAGAAAATTATCTTAAAAGAAAGCTTTGGTATTGAAAACAGACAAAGGGATCTCAGACGTTGTTATGTATCAATCTGTATACAACAAAACTTCAAATTTCTTCCAGTTGTTTCACTTGCGTCTAATTAGTAATCTTCACATTTGTATTTAAACACGGATCTCCATTATCGAGTGTGGATACAAACCCAAAAATGTTCGTATGTTAAATAAAATCACCTACTATTGTGACTGGTAGCAATTGTTATTCTCCACCTCCACCCAAAAATATTTTATATCTGAATCTGATTATTTTGCAGGAATAAATCTGTTAATGAGTTTTATGATACAAGCGAGAGCAGATGTATGGTTGTACACGTGTCGTGCACAGTGCAATTCACGATGTTTTGCGCATCTAATATACAGCGAAAAGTATATTTCAGTTCTTATTTAATGAATGGAAATATAGATTACAAGGCTGAAGATCGCAGTTGCTGTTTCGCTAGACCATGGCTGGCAAAGAAATCCGAACCAAAGCAATTATCATAAAAACAATTCAGTAGAAATTAATTTAACAATTCAATGAAAATTATTATTACCCTTAACGGAACCAAGGCGATTATATTCATCGCAATGTTGTTACAGGAAAATCAAGCGGAAACTAATTGCGCCAAGTGGTTGGGAAAATCGATCCAATAGTTATCGGCCTAATCTCAAGTATAGCTCGTAAACTAATCCTAGAATATCTTTTCTACCTATGTCCGACGTTGAGCAACAGTTGAACTGAGCAGCGCCACAGATAACAATAAGGTGAATGTGTTCTTTGCTTATCCCGTGAGCTAATATGTACTGTGGCCCACATAAATCGTGCAGTTACACAAAGATATACTGCATTATTCAACGTAAACAAAACTATTTGGAAGGTAACTCGCATGTAAAATTAGCTTGGAACAGATATATTTATGGCTGTCGTGGGGTGCAGTGTTTTAAAATTAGGTAACAACCTGAGTTAATAGTTGGTGCGACAAATTTTAAATAGCGATGCATAAACATATAATATATTTTGGAAGCAGTAATCTATTAAAGTCATGCAGCATTACAACTTTATTTAGAAGAAGCCACCATATTTTGTAAAATTTCACAAGTTTTAATGTTTCAGTGTTTATATATTGGTTGCGAATGCATTTTTCCACTGAAGTAAACACAAACAGCTGGAAAACATTAGTACAGAAACAAAACGAAGTAAAAGTACCAGTAGAATTGTTGGCCATGTCTCCTCGTAACTAGCATTGATTCATTTGCAGTGTCTGATGTTGCACCATCTTGTTGAAAATACACTCTTAGTGTTTATTCGTCGTTTTCGCAATTCTGGCGGAAAGATTGTGTTCAGCATGCGTACTTAGCGTTCTGGCACTCTTATGCTATCGTAATTAAAAAAGTAAAGCTCGATTACAACAACAGCACCTACGACACGTGGGGACTGAAGGAGACGTTCAATAAATATGCGTGCTGTTAGGGACCCAAACTGTTAATAGACCCATTTAAGTGAAAAGTGCATTTCATCGCAAATAAACTACTGCATTTAGGTCTTCTTCAAAAGTCATTTGCATACACAAAGGAACAAGTGGTCTGTATTCCATGTTACAGTGTAGAAAACCTTTCCCCGAAACGACCAATAACGTGGCTTAAGAAAACGCAAGTCGCCAAAGTGGGATCCGACTGGGAGACGTATTCCAAGCTGTTAAATCACTGATTATCATAACTATTATTCTTATTATTATTATTACTATTGATACTAAGTAGCAAATTCCTACCTTCGAGCCGATGAACCGCTGGCATTTTATGGGGATGGTATTCCAAATCCAAACAATTTTTCTCTCATTGACTCCTTGCTCATCCGTATAGAATATGCATACTGACATGCGGATCGCCTAGGATTCCTGGCGTTTGCCTCTCACAGTGACGACGTTGTCAGGTGTTCCTGCTTTTTTATCTGGACCTAGTGCGCTCTTCTTAAGAATTTTTTGTTGTTCTAAAAAGTGTAACCCATGGTAGGATCGTGTAACGACTTGGATCCGCACGATGAAAATGGGGTGAGATATCGGCTGTCCTGGAACAACACACTAAGCAGTTTGGAATAGAATACCATACGCAAATGAATGCTCTCTCGTTCACTATCCCACTGCTTGGCAAAGAGTCCCTCCCTCTCACCACCAGTTGTGGTATAATAGACATTACATTAGGGTGACCAATTTTATATCTGGTGAGTTTATTTTGTTTCAATTAGCTGCAGCTCATTTTCTATTGCCATATGACAAACCAATAAATAAATGATACTGTCAACAACAGTCACCTTACATCCCTCTACATCTCTCTGACGTATCATGTCCTTTTTATAAAAAATTAAGTTTAGATGAGTTCTACAGTGTTGTCACTTCCTTGTAGTTTTTGATATAGGTTTTAAAAGTCTGTATTTCTCTCCTTCGGCAGATTGCGTGAATCTCGGTACTCACATAGAAAGCGGGAAGTATAGTGTCCTTGAGACACAGGTCTACCACATGGCACGACTCAGGATTTTACTGATTTCAACGCCAAAAAGCCTCCTCCAAAGTTCAGCCACGTATAGCCATAGATCGCCGCCGGCACCCTTGTGATTTATTCCGACTTCAATCTTATCGTAAATCAAGTGGAGGGGAGGTGCAGAACCAATATCTGCGCTCCAGCGACGCTTCCCACATCAGCACCTAAGGACGATGCTGTTTCCCCGTCGTCAAGAAGTGAGGAAGACTTTATTTACCGGGTCGGACAGTGTCGCCTCTCGCGAAATTGCACTGGCGGAAAGCGCCATTCAAGCTAAGAGGCTCTTAATTGGAAGTTAAGATTAGCCACGTCAGGAAAGAAGATCCCACGAACGACGTCATGAAAGTTTTTAAATTGCTGAACTTCGTAATTGTTTTTAAAAATCTACCGAGTTGTCGAGAGAGAAAGAAATTCAGAACATAAGCTTAGAGAAAACGTAGAAATGACGAGGAAAAGAGCTAATAAAAATCGATACTGTATTTCGTTCATGAGTTCCAGAACTAACATACAAGTTGGTCTATGTCAAATTTCTTAGTTCATGCCGTAATAATGTTGGCATTAGTTAATTTCTATGAAGATAGTTGCTCCAAAGTAACGGAAGTCGATTATCAACTTGCTCGACGTGCAGGTTCACCTGACCTCTATTTTAATGTAGCGTAGATTCGAAGGTGACGAAAAGCAACCGCCAAAAAGAATCATTCATTAATAGTAGTTCCATTGGAAAATAATAAAAAATGACAGTTTCTTATTATAATAACTTCACGATTTACAACTTTTATATCTGTCTGAAAACTCTTTTACCACAATAGCTATGCGTCACTTCATTCAATCCGCCGCTTTCCGAAAAACAAAACTTTCCTCAGGTGTCTGAGTGCAGCAAAGAAAGACTATCAATAGGCACAGGTTAAAATGTGATCTTAGTGACTAATCTGACCTTCTTAACTGCATACATATATCCTCTTCTTCGACCTAAACGCAAGATTTGTGGTAATTAAAATCATACCTTAGCAGGCATGAAAAATACTTTTAACAGTGCTTCGTGAATCTGTTATTATGGAATGACTACGTTCACTGCAAAGGCGTTGGAAAATATGCTTTGTATCTTCTTGCCTTAATTCTATTTAAAAACATTGAAAACTGGTTCAGTGTACTTTTCACCCTTCGTATTGTTATGCGTCTCTACCTGACTTGTTGAAAGGTACGTGTGGAAGGAATAAATCTTCCGAATATTTATCACATATGCATTTTTGGGAGAAGAAGTGGAAGAAAGGGTTACGGGAGAATATGGCCTTGGTACTAGGAGTGAGAGCGGAGAAATACTGAGTTTTGCAATAAATTTCAGCTAGTAATAGAGCATACTCTCTTCGACAAGAATCACAGGTGGAGGAGGTATACTTTGAATAGGCCAGGAGATACCCAAATATTTCGGATATGTTGCATCAAGCTCAGACAGAGATTCCAGATTGATTGTAAGGCATAACCAGGAACAGATATAACGCAAATCGCAATTTAGTTGTGATGAAGACCAAGACCAAGCTAGACTGTAAGTGAGTTGTCTGGAGGGATCAGTTCGCAAAGAAATGGGATACGGAAGTACTAACTGATGAAAAGATACGCTTGAAGTTCTCTGATACTATAAATACTGCGATAAGAAACAGATAAGTAGTCAGTTCAGTGCAAGTGGATGTGACATATCTAAAAAGGGCAATCACAGAACTAGCGGAGAAAAACATATGTTCAAGAAACGTAAATGCTTGAAATTCAGGAATACAGAAGTAAAATCGCTGCATGAAAAATGTGAAGCAATCACAGAAAGAAATGATAATCCCAAAGATTGACTCAGCATATAAAATTATCAAAACAACGTTCAGTTAAATTAAAAGCAAGAATGGTAATATTAAGAGTGCAAAGAGAATTCTAGTGTAAAATACATAAGATAGAGCGGATATGTCGAATGGATACACTCAAGGCCCCTACGAGGGGGAAGACTTGTCTGATGGCGTGGTAGAAGAGGAAACAGGAGTCGATGTAGAAGTGATGGGGTATCCAGTATTAGAATCAGGATTTAAAAGAACTTTGGAAGACTTAAGATCGAATAAGATACAAGTTAATGACACCACTCCGTTAGTATTTCTAAAATCACTGGGGGGATGTGGCAAAAAAGCGACTATTTTCGTTGATGCACGGAATGTACGATCTGGCGATATACCATCCGCCTTTCGAAAAACCATCATCCACACAATTCAAAAGACTGCAAGAGCCAAGAACTGTGAGAATTGTCGCATAATCAGCATAACTGCTCATACATCCAAGGTTCTGACAAGAATAATATACAGAAGAAAGGAAAAGAAATTTGAGGATGTGTAACATGACGATCAGTTTTGCTTTAGGAAAGGTAAAGGCACTAGAGAGGAAGTTCTGACGTTGCCATTAATAAGGGAAGTAAGACTAAAGAAAAATCAAGATGCATTCATATAATCTGTCGAGCTAGAGAATGCGTTCAACAATATGGAATGGTGCTAGATGTTCGAAATTCTGAGAAAAATGTGGGTAAGGTGTAGGGGTGACGGATAATGAACGCTATGGACATGAAGATGGAACTAGTTCCCAGAATTATAGCTGCCTGTGATGTGATTAGAAACACACCAGGGATATTTGTCAGGGTGTGTCAAAATCTTCATGCTTGCACTGAGGCTGATGGCCGTCAGTTCCAGCACATTCTGTAAGATGCAGTACAAATGGTAGATTCATTGTGTCAATGATGGTATTTCTAGTTAACTACTGTAAATAAAAAAGTACACAGTAATTTTTATATTCTTATTGTCTCTTTATGTTGGCTTCTCCAACCCCAGGTTCCCTACCTCAAATTGTTCAGTTGAGCATCCTCTATCCTCTCAAATTTTTGCTCGCTCTTATGGAAACACACTGTGTATTGTATACTATCAGTCTTCCCTTATATCTGACCTCTATTTTTCTCAGAATTTCGAACATCTTGCCCCATTTCACATTGTCGAATACTTTTTCCAGGTAGACAAATAACATGAACTTGTCTTGAATTTTCTTTAGTCTTGCTTTTATTAACAACAGACATGTCAAAACAGCTTCTCTGGTGCCTTTACCTTTCCTAAACAAAACTGACAGTCATCTAACACATCCTCAACGTTCTTTGCCATTCTTCTGTACGTTATCTTCATAACTGTGTGGGTGATATTTCTCCTAAACTCAGATGGTATATCTCCAGAATCATAAATTCTACACACCAACTAGAATAATCGTGTTGTTGCCACTTCTTCCATTGATTCTAGAAATTCTGATGGAATGTAATCCATCCCTTCTGCTTTATTTCATTTTGACTCTTCCAGAGCTCTTTCAAGTTCTTATTCTGGATCCCCTATTCCTTATCGTTTCCTGTTTCTTCTTCTGTCAGGTTATCAGACAAGTCCTCCTCCTGATAGAGGCCTTTAGTTTATTCTTCTCTGCATTTAACATTGGTATTCCCTGCCCACTCTTAATGTTACCACCCTTGCTTTTAGTTCAGTGAAAGTTGTTTTGACTTCCTTATATGCTGAGTCCATCCTTCCAATAATCATACATACATACATTATTACTTGTTCCATAGATCATGAATGCGACATTTCGTAATGATGTGTAATGTGTCATTTCAACATAAGTTTTGTTTACACTTTTTTACGGTTACTACATCACATCTAAAAATTCATCTATTGAGTAGAAGGGGCTATTATTCAGAAATTTTTTTGTTTTTCAATGTTGGTTGGCTATCCGTCAGACTTTTCATGTTATTTGGCAAATGACAAAAGATTTTTGTGGCACATACTTTACCCCTTTCTGTGCCCAAGTCAAATTTAACCCAGAATACTAAAGCTCATTCTTTCTTCTAGTGTTGTAGCTATGCAACTGTCTGTTATTTTTTCAGTTTAGATAGGTTATTGTTAACCAGTTTCGTAAGTGTATGTGTGTATTTCGAAGGTACTGTGGAGATCCCGAATTCCTTAAATAAATATCTGGAAGGTGATCTTCGTTGTGCTCCAGTTATTACTTTATTTTGTGCAATTAATACTTTTCTCTTAACAATGAATTACCCCAAAATACGATGCCATATGAAAGCATGAATGAAAATAGGTATCATAGGCTAATTACTGATATGCTTATCACCAAAGTTTGCAATAACGCTAACGGTATAAGTAGCTGAACATGACCATTTCAGCAGATAGTCAATGTGTTTCTTCCAATTCAATTTCTCGTCAGTGCAAAAGCCCTGTAATCTTGAATATTCTGCTTCAACACAGGCTTGTGCTCGTAGTCTATATTTATCAATGGTGTTATGCCATTTACTGTACAGAATTGTGTACACTGTGTGTTCTCAAAATTTAGTGAGAGTATGTTTGCAGAGAACAACTTAATAATTATCTGAAAGACATTATTTACAATTTCCTCAGCTGAGTCTTGTCTGTTGGGGTGTGGTTACTAGTATCATCAGTAAAAAGTAGTTTTGCATCTTTATGAATACAGGGTGGCAAGTCATTAATATACAGTTGACAAACCAGAAAACTCTTAAAATAAGCTTCACACGAAAAAATGTGTAGACTCCAAAGTTGGATATTTTCGAGGGGGACATCTGCTGATGCTAAAGCTAGCCGGCCACCCCAGCCCGCTAGGAGTGGGATGGGAAGCAACTTTAAAATATCAATTGGGAACCACCATTTTTTATTGCAGAATCAGATACTACATAAAAAAACTAAGTACATTTTGTCTTAAACAGTTGTTTTGATTCTTGGTAGTTGGCCCTTAATTCAAGAAAATCCATGTTCTCATTTTTCGTGGAAAATGGTTATGGATAAATGAAAATATATTTATTTACTTTGTAAATTTTGATTCGCTAAAACTAAAACTCTCCCTCTCTCCCCATAGTGTGGTGTTTGAGAGAGAGGAATTAGAGTTTTACAAATATTGACCCAAATATTATTTTTTTCCGCAGATTTGGATGAGTTTTGTATGTTTAGTGGTCATGAGGCTACACAACTTTTAATTATCAAACAAATCATCTGACTAGCTAACTAACCAACCAAACATCCTACTTACTATTGCGTGAATATATTAGCTAAAAAACTAACCGACTCACGCACCTGCTTTTTATTAGATTCGGAGTAATTACTCTTGATTGTCGAGAAGTCTCAAACCTGGGGTCCTTGCTTAATTTGAGTCTTTTAGTTTCTGTTGGAAAAGCGTAGAAAACGAGATTCATAAATTTATTGACTTAGCTCACATTGTTCACACCTTTATTTTATTTCGGTATATTGTGTCATTTACATTTTCAGAATTATGTACGATAATCGATATCTCACTCAGTCCTGATCGATAATCGATGCCCTTATCCAGCCCTTGCTGATGAGCAGCGTAATGTTTCGGAGTGCTGCCCATAGGTATCGCAGGGACGAGAAACCTGCACTATCTTGTAGTAAGACTGGGCTTTATAAATTGTAAGTATTAATGTGATAACGCACAATATCTTTTACCCGTCTGAGCATTCAGACAGCAATACATCGTTTATAACGACTGTCTTTTGGGCTACTTATATTTGATTACCTTGTGTTACTGCTCATAGATATTTTAAATTTGCCCTTCTGCACGAGCCTTATCTTTCTTCTCTTGAGATTAATAGAAGGTGTACGTTATTATGAATAATCTTTCTGTGGAGGAAGAAATTGAGATGGTGTACATTTATGTAGAAAGTGGGAGAAATTTTGACGATGCAGTCGCGCTTTATGCGCATTGTGTTCCTGGCCAAGTAAGATCACGGTCCTCTTTTGTTCGAGTTATTAAACAATTTACTGCGAAAGGTAGTGTGAACCAGAAAAAAAGAACCCGTCCAGCTACTGTTTGTGGAGAAAAAAATCACGTCGCAGTACTAGCTGGTGTGGCTCATAATCCACATGCGAGCACAAGAGAAATATCAAGACAATCAGGAATTTCACACATGAGTGTTTGGAAAATCCTGAAGCTCCACAAATTTCATTCATACCTTGTATTCATGCATCAAGAACTACATGGCGATGACTTCCAAAACCGTCTAACGTTTTGTCACTGGGCAGTTCAGCGTATGCAAACAAACAAAAACTTTTTTGCCACAGTACTCTTCTCAGATGAGGCAACATTCACAAACTACGGCAAAGTTAATCGCCATAACATGCATTATGAACAGAACCCGCACTGGATTTGAGAAGTCAACCATCAGCGACCTTGATCAGTTACCGTTTGGTGTGGTATAGTTCGCGATAAACTGATCGGTCAATATTTTATCGACGGAAGTTTGAATGGCAACAAATATCGAAACCTACTTGAAAATGAACTGCCAGATCTACTTGAAGATCTGAGCATCGAACTTCGACAAAACATGTGGTTTCAATATGATGGTTGTCCAGCGCATTGTTCATTAGTAGCTCGCGATGTACTAGATAGACTTTACCATGGTCGCTGAATCGGCAGGGCACATCCTGTGAATTGGCCAGCCAGGTCGCCTGTCCGTACCTCGCTGATTTTTTCTGATGAGGTTATCTAAAAGATACCGTTTATCAGGAAACGCCTATCACTTGCGAAAACGTGATGCAAAGAATAAGAGATGCTTGCGCTGCAATTACACCAGACATGTTATCAAGATGTGTGCAGGGATTTACAGCATGAGTCAATCAATGCATCGCAGTTGGAGGTCATCACCTTGAACATTTGATTTCATAAAACGGTGAGATGCAAGAGATTCACGGATAACAAGCAAGCCTAAGGTGAGAGACGAGGGCACTCACTGGAAACAAGCACCCCGAAATTAATTTACTTCCCAGTATTTGCAAAACATCAACAATAAAACGAAACCAATCGTTCCTTTACAGGACCTCCAAATCGTAGAGGGAATACGTTCATCTTTAGTTAGCGAGTTTATTAGTTTTTTCCTCAGTTAGTCTTTTACTTTGTTTACTCCGTGAGTTAATGAGTTCACTCGTTGGAAAGTAGGATATTTCACTGGTTAATTAGCTAGTCAAATGATTTGTTTAGTAATTAAAAGTTGTGTGGCCTCGTGACTACGAAACATACAAAACGTATTCGGATCTGCGGAAAAAATTAATATTGGGGTCAACATTTGCAAAACTCTAATTCCTCTCTCTCAAGCCCCACACTATGGAGAGAAAGAGAGAGGTTAAGTCTTAGCGAATCATAATTTACGAAGCAAAGGAATATTTTTTATTTATCGGTAACGATTTTTCACGCAAATATGAGAATATGGATTTTCTTGAATTACAGCGCCAAATATTAAGAGTTATAATAAATGTTAAAGACAAAATGTACATAGTTTTTATGTAGAATGTGATTCTGCAATAAAAAATGGGGGTCCCCAATTGAATTTTTAACGTTATCTCCTGCCCCATCCCAAGGGGCTGGGGTGGCGGGATAATTTTGCACCAGCAATGTCGCTTCGAAAATAATCAACTTTGGATTCTACACGTTTTGTCGTGTGAAGCTTAGTTTTCGAGTTATTCTGGTTTGTCAACTTAAAATTTACACCCTGTATATGAAGAACAATAAGGGACCCAAGATGAACCATGTGGGACATCATTCATGATACCTCCCCATTTAGTGGAGTCTGCTGACTTCTGCAGACCTTCTGCAGTGATAATTTAAACCTTGTACATTCTTCCAGTTAAATATGAATTAAAACATTTGTGCACTATCCCACTCATAACACAATACTTAAGCTTATCTACAAGAATTTCATGATGCATGTAATCAAGAACCTTAGCGAGATCACAAAATATTCCAGTGGGAGACGTTCGGTAAGTCAGTGCATTTAATATTGGATTAGGGACAGCATATACAGAGGGTTCCAAAAAATGTATCCACTGTTTAAAAGTTCATAACTTGCAAACTAATCGACGGAGTTGTCTCATTTTTGGTGAAATTGTAATTTGAAGTCCATCTTGAAGATATCACTGTAGGTGTTCGAAATGGTCACCATTAACATCCACACACAAACGATGCCGCCGAACGGCAGCTCGAATTACTGACTGCAACGTGTTCAGCTGATACTTGCACATGAATGTACGATGGATTCTCGAAGTTGATCCAGTGTGGGTGGCTTTTGTCGATAAACGACATCCTTTAGTGTTTTTAAGACAGCAAAGTGGAAGTGGTACGTCCCACGATTGCTACACGCAATGAACGAGCACGATCCAGATCGTAGAACGGAGTACTGCGAGTGGTTTACTAACATGGTGCGCAAAGATGAAGAGTTTGCAGAGATGATTGTGTCGTCTGATGAGACACAGTTCAAACTCCATCGTACAGTAAATCACCACAATTGCATCTATTGGGCCGCCGAAAATCCGAACGTCCATGTAGACAAAGCCGTGGATTTGCCAGGAGTAAATGTGTGGTCAGGGTTGTCTTACCGGGGCTTGACTGGGCTATTCTTCTTTGAAGGCACTGTTACCTGTGAGGTATACCTTCAGAAACTTCAGACATCCATTTTACCAGCCATCCGAGACTTGTATGGAGACAGAAGAGTTTACTTTCAACAAGATGGTGCCCCAGCGCACTACCAAAATCGTGTTAGGGCGTATCTCGACGAAAATCTACCAGGAAGATGGATATGCCGTAGAGGTGCAGTGGAGTATCCACCATTTACCCCATACCTAACTCCTCTCGAATTTTACCTGTGGGGAACACTAAATGACGTTTATCGGCAAAAGCCACCCACACTGGATGAACTTCGAGAATCCATCGTACATTCATGTGCAAACATACAACTGAGCACGTTGCAGTCAGTAGTTCGTGCTGCGGTTCGGCGGCATAGTTTGTGTGTGGATGTTAATGGTGACAATTTCGAACACCTACAGTGATATCTTTAAGTTGGACTTTAAGCTACACTTTCACCAAAAATGAGAACTCCGTCAATTAGTCTGAAAGTTATGGGCTTTTAAACAGTGAATACATTTTTTTGGACCCCTCTGTATATTATTTTCTATTGAAGAGCCTTTCTGAAAATCAAATTGACATTTTGTTAGTACTACATTTTTACAAATATGTGATACTACTCTTGAATACATTACATTTTCAAGAATTTTGACTAAAGCTGTCAGAAGCGAGATTGGGTGGTAGCTGTTAGCATCAGACCTATCGCCTTTTTCATATGATGGTTTAAAAATGGCGTTTTTCAGTCTATCTGGAAAAATGCCCTGCTTCATTGAGCTATTACATGTGTGGTTCAGATTGCTACTTATCTGTTGGGAATAAGCTTTTAGTATTTTGTTGGAAATGCCATCAATTCCATGTGAGCTTTCAGCTTTGAGTGAATTTATCATTTTCCTAATTTCAGCAGGAAAGGTGAGTTGAATTTCAGTTTTATCAAATAGCATTTGTATTGCCTCTTCCATATACTGCCTTGCATTTTCTAATGAATAGTTTGATCCTATTTCCTCTACAACAGTTAAAAAATATTATTAAACACGTTTTCTGCTTCTGACTTCTTGTTTACAAACTTTTCATTGAGTTTGATAGAAATACAGTTTCCCTGTGCTCGTGGTTGCCTTGTTTTCTTTTTTAACAATATTCCAAATTGTTCTAGTTTTATTATTAGATGTGATAATATCAGACATAATGCACATACATCTGAAATTTGTAATAACTTTTCTTAACACATTGCAGTAGTTTTCATAATGTATCACTGTTTCTTGATCATTACTTCCCCTAGCTATAATATTCATTTCCCTTTTCTGTTTACAAGATATTTTTATCACTCTAGCAAGCCATGGCTTTTTAGATGCTTTCCTACAAATATATTTCACTGCTTTCTTAGGAAAACTGTTTTCAGACTTACTCATAGAGGTATCATGAAATAGGTTAAACTTTAAATTAGCATCAGATTCCCTGTACATCTCGTCCAAGTCTAACCATTGCAAGATTTCCCTAAGAGTTTCAATTGTTAAATCGTTAATTGAATGCATTAATTTGGAAGACTATTTTTCATTTCTGTATGGAGGTGTGACACATACTAGAACAAGCTTTGCATCATGATGAGCCAGACCATTCATAACAGGAAAGGTTTTTATTTGATTAAATTTATCTTGGTCAACAGAAACTTTATTTATCAGTGTGCTGCTTTTCTGTACCACCCAAGTAGGAAAATCAATAACTGACATTATATTGAAAGAACCAACTAATATTGCAAGGTCAAGATATCTATTAGACTCTTTCAGAAAATCTACATTGAAATCCATACAAACAATACTTTGCTTTCACCCATCTGACAGATAGCACAGCAAAGAAGCTGAAAATTTCCCAATGGGGACCTATAGATGGTTACAATTATAAAAGTACCATTAATTAGTTTAAGTCCATACGTATATGTTTTGTATGTTGCTGTACACAACATTTTTCAGTTTCCAAATTTTCACACTATGACAGATTATAACTTAAGTGGCTCTACTTACATGTGCTGAAAGCTTACACCCACCTCAATTTACAATTTTCATACCTGCGACTATAATGTTCAGACAAGCACAGTACAGTACATATATTCCACCCTCAGTTTCTAAATCCTCTATACAAGCAAGAAGCTCATCTCCTTTGTTTCTTAATCCGCTGATGTTCTGATGCAATATGCTAACATTACTTCTCACTGTACTTTTGTGAGAATTGTGTGACGTACTAACATTTTTTCGTTTTCGATTTCTTCACATTTCTCATGCAGCAATATCATGCCCTGCACTTCCTATTTATTTAATTCCTAAGTGACATTTATTTATGTGTTCCTAAATTTTCTTGAAAATATTTTTATTTCTTTCTTTTATCGATCAGCTGAAGTATTTCTTCGTTACTTAAGGTCTGCTCACACTTGCTTTTTTTTGTACTGACGTTTTGTTGTCTACTTATTGAACACAAGAGAATCGTGTAACATGGCAGAAAGATTTGTGCCCTCTCAGGCAGAATTTTGAATGATGTAGATTCAACAGGGAAAGAGATAGTGGGAGGTGGGAAAATGTGAGAAATAGTGACCAAAAAGAGAAAAGCTTTTGAAATCACATTTCAAATTCCGCTTAGGAATCAGTTTTACTTGTTACTTGAAATAGGAGAAAGCCATCAACCAGTTTTTGAGCAAGACAGAGTGCAGCAGTATCAAAGGAACAGCTGTAATGCTATGTCAATAGAAAATTTATTTGGTATAAAAAGAGTCCTGCTGGTAAGCAGCAAACGCAGGAGGGCTGTGGGACAGACGATGTAAAAAAAATAGGTGTAAAATACAGGTCATAAGCTTCATGGAGCGCATTATGTTTCTTCAGTTTACAGAACAGTGTGCCCTTCTGCAGACATTTTGCTGAAGACTAACAGATACTTAAAATAAGATGAGCAAGAAACAGCCTGGTCAGCAGTTTCAAGTATAGTGTTAAAGGTAACCAGGAGGAAATAGGAGCAACAATAGCACACACTAGTGTGGGGTCTCTGGATGTTTTAAAGCGCCTTTAACAGCACTGATTTAACATTATCAAGTAAACAAAGTGCTGAGTGGATTGCTTTTGACTGAAACAATCAGTATCTGTCCAGTACCTAGATGGGGATGAACAGACCATGGCCTGTACCTGAATAGGAGGGGAAGACTGAGTTGCTGAGCATCTAGCAGGAACTATAATTACTAGGGGCGCAAACAGACAAGACAAAAGCCCTGTGATACCTGGAGTCAAGGTGGTACGTTGTTTAGGTTAGATTCAGGCTATAGAAAGAACTTTAGGGTTTGAAAAACAAGATAGATGAGTTTATTGTATGTCTAGATAATGTGGAAAATTCTAAACTGATAAATGTTATGTGCCTTTCAGAATACTATGTATCCACATGGATGGAGAGGTTAGATATGAAGGTTAATAATGCAATCACTATTTTAATGTAGAGTTAATGTGAAAATAGGAGTAACAGCATATCGAAAAGATGGACACAGAGTCAATAGTAGACATAGTTTTTGTGTGGATCCAAAACTAAAATTGTGTACTTGTAGTTATTACTGAAGAAGACTTCTTTAGTGACTCTAACAAACTACAGATCCCTTCTGGGAAACTTTCATCTGTTTATGAATATTATAGAAGAAATATTGAGCTACCTCTCAGATATGAAGAAACAGCTAGTAGTTTGTGGAGATCTCGATGTAGATCTATTGAATGATATGCTCTGAAAAAATGAACTAGAATTTTTTTTTGCCTATTTAAATCTAATTTCAGTGTTCAGTTTTCCAACTTTTATGCAACAGGAAAATAGACAGTGGTCAGGCTGAAACAATTAATGTGTACCCAGTTGTTAATGGGTTATCATATCATTGTGCACAATCAATGGAAAGAACAATGTAACATCTTATAGCTCTGAGGCAGACTCATAAACTGAGACTTAATAATGAGAACCGAATAGATTGTTTTAAGAGATCAAAGAGGTGCTATGGAATGAGGTATACACAGAAAGAATAGATCTCTTTCAATATTTGAAAGTAGCTTTTCTACAAATTAACCAGAAAATCCATTAAAAAAGCAAGCCATCTGTGAATAACTAAAGGAATTAAAATCTCATGTAAGAGAAAGAGGAAACTTTGTATAAAGGCTGGAATAAACGGTAATCTGTCGTTACTAAAAATAACTACTTTAATGCTTTAGGGAAAGACATTAAAATGTCCAGAAATATATATATATATATATATATATATATATATATATATATATATGTATATATATCCTGATAAAAATTAATACTGTGGATAGTTAGATTAAAATCATATGGGATATTGTCAGGCACCTGGAAGTAACACCTACATCCTTCACTGAGATTAAAAGACTTATAAATAGTTTAAAAGAGAGACAGTAATGTTGCACTGATACAATTCCTAATAGAATTATGAAAAGCAGTTGTAGCTCTATAGGTAATGGCCTAACGCCTTAGTGATACGTATAGTTCATCAATGGGACGTGAATTTTTTCCAGACTGATTAAAATATTCAGTTGTTTGAACACTTTATAAGAAAATGGCAAGAAAGACTTTGTAACTGTCAGTCTTTCTTACAGCCAACCTTATCCAAAATATTCGAAAATACTCATGAGTAGTCTCACATTTAAGTAAAAACAACTTACTTAGCATATCATAGCCCGGATTCCAGAAAGGTTGCATGATTGAAAATGCTGTTTATACGTTTACTCAACAAATAGTACAAGCCTTAAACGATTACGTGTCGCGATTGGGTATTTTTTGTTATCTTTCCAAGGCATCTGATTGTGTAGTTTGCATTACAGTATTAAAAACTGGAAGTTTCATGAAATCATTGTCTTTACACACAAATTGTTTGAATCATGCTTAATAAATAGAATGTAAATAATTGCACTGAATAATTCAAACAATATTGGAAGGGTATAAAAGTTTAGTGATGGGGGAGAAATCACGATGAAATTCCCACAGATTCAATTTTGGGTCTACTCCTATTTCTTGTGTGTCAATGATCTTCAGTTAAAATTCAACAACGAGAATAGGTACCTTTTAAAGCTGTACTACAGTTATGAATTCTCTTAGAGAAAAAGCAACCAAAGAGACTGTTTCTCATTTTTTTCAAATCAGTATTAAGTGATTCTCTGAATATGGATTCTCTCTAAATTCTGAGAAAAAAATGGTTCAAATGGCTCTGAGCACTTTGGGACTTAACATCTGTGGTCATCAGTCCCCTAGAACTTAGAAGTACTTAAACCTAACTAACCTAAGGACATCACACACATCCATGCCTGAGGCAGGATTCGAACCTGCGACTGTAGCAGTCTAAATTCTGAGAAAATACAGTACATTCAATTCTGTATAACCACTATTTACATCATCGATTGATGTAGCACATAAGCAGGAATTAGTAAATAGGGTAGAATACACAAAATTTGTTAGATGTACATACTGATGAGAACTTGAACTCGAAGAAATTTATTAATGTCCTTCTCAAACAATTCTGTTTAGCTACTTTTGCTCTTCCTATAATTGCTAGTCTTGGAAACAAACGCATCTGCCCCTGACATATTTTGTATATTTCCACTCACTAATTGAAACGCCCTGCTAAACCCGCAGGACAGGACAGGTAGTTGGAACTGTGGAATGGGTACAAAATGAGAGGCTGTCAGTTACATTCGAACACATATAACCTTATTTATTTGACCAAACATTACAGTACAAGTTCCTGAACTTAGTTATCGGCTGAATACGCCACACTATCTTATGCCTTGAGGGCATAACTTCTTTAATTTAAAAGACAGCTAAAAGCCATTAACTCAAAATTCACACGCCAAAAGGAATATTTAGAAGACAGAAGGCCTCACTTTAAGTAAGATCTATAATTTGGCTGAAGGCTCAAATATCTAACACTTGAAAAGCAACAGTCGTAATTTAAAGACGGCTGAAGGTCGATGATTTAAGACTCATGGTAAAATTAAAGAAAAAAAAACACAAAGCAGAAGGCCTTGTCTTCAATTAGGCTGAAGAGCACAAAAAGTCTGATGCTCGAAAGACAAAGATCCTTAATTTATAAACGGCTGAAGGCACCATGACTTCAAACTCAAGGTAAAATAAATTTAAACAACACGGCCTTATCTTAAATTACGTTGAAGGCCCCAAACAATCTAACACTCGACAAGCAACAAATTTTAATTTTCAAGCTGCTGAAGGCCCATGACTTAAAACACCCTTAAAAACAATCCAAATTTAATTCGAAACCGTCGGCTATGAACTACACAAATGCACACAACTGAAAATAAGAAAAGGCAGTGCAGTTAACGGGGCTCAGAAGTTTCAGGGGTCGGCCAGCACTTGAAATACTAACGATCACTCAGGTGAGACAGACAGTCGGCCTAACCCTTCTCGTTCCGACGACAACCCAACCAACAGACAGTCAACGGACAAGGTAACTTGCGCTCCACTCGATCAGCATACAATCGGTAGTTCAATGCAAAACGTAAAAAGGCATGGACGCCCACAACCAAGCATACATTAAAGTGTCAAACTACACACTGTGCTGGACAGCAACAACACGGTGAGAAAACCGGAACGTTAACGGCCACAAGGCAGAAAATTCCGCTGGTACACTTCAATTCCAAATAACGAAATACAGCTAGACTCCACTGGACCACAGCTAAACCTTCGCCAACTAGATCACACACATTGTTACTCGCGGGAATGTCCCAACAGCCAACAACGAGAACCAAACGGCACAACGTGAACAGTTTTGACTTGCTGGTAAATTAAATCCAAACTCAACTTTCGTGTCCAGGATTGGTGAGCCACACACCTCGTAGCAATGATAACAGCCCCACACAATCCGACACTGCGCAGAGATTGCCAGTGCGCCCGGCCAAACTACGCCCCACGGAGATTACCTCGCTGTTCCACGCAAACCGACTGACTCCTCGCACACAGCACGTTGACAGCAGTAAAATAACTGAGCAGTCGAGATCACAAGCTACAAACAATTTAAAAAACACTAGGACGAAGAACGCAACCAATGCTAAACCAGTGACCGAGCACCGACACAGCTGAACCACGAGTTGGAACACGCACCGCCAACCCATAAGCGACCGGCGAGCAAATACACGTTGTCCAGTAAGACGACCAACCGACGATCAACCAAGACCGTCCCCAGTTCAAGACATGGGTGCTGGCGACGGTCAGGCGAGTCATGGCTATCCAATCCTCACTACTGCTCCAACCTCACCATTTCCGCCGCGTCCCAACTCTACGACAGCCAGGTCCGAACTGTACTGAAGGCGCTTTCCAACTCGCTGCACAACAGGCGTCAACCTGGAAGTAATAGCAGTCGGCAAAGTTAATACGGCAGGGCTACATCGATAAGCACTGCTGCTGCCGCTCACGGGTAGCCAAAGCAGAAACCCAGTGACAACAGAAATTGAAACTAACATAACGAGGTGGCAGCATGGAGAAAAAAAGAACAGGATGTAAAATGAGAGATGGTGCGAACACGAGCCAAGCACGGCTCACTGATGTCATAGGTAAGAATGTTCTGTGATAACACTTCACTCAGAAAGTGTTGATTAGGCAAAAGCAAATAGTAAGAATATCGTGTGATGTCCACCAACAGTCGATACGTATGTCTGCCTTCAAGGAGTTAGGAATTTTCACTTGCACAGTCACAGTACATATATTCGCTACTCAAATTCGTCATAAATAATCCATTATAATTTGAGAAGAACGATGTTGACCATACCTACATCACTTTATTGTCCATTATTAATGCTCACAGTTGCTCAGAAAGAAGTCTAATATGATGCAACAAAGATTTTTGATCATGTGTTGTATAACATACAGTGTCTAAAGGTAACAAAGCAAGTTTTAAATCAGATGTAAAATCTTATCTCCTGGAAAAGTCCATCTATTCCATGAACGAATTACCGTTTAAAACTGGTATCCTGTAAAAACAGATTACTGTTAACGCTAAACATGCATACGGATTCTGTAAACTGACTCCACATCGCTTGCCCCATAATTTCGATAAAGGAATCACTCAGATAATCCATGGAACATGTAACTAACTTACTACAACCGTTGAAAGGCATGAATCAGTACTAATTGAGAAGACTGAGACAGGGTTCTGAGCTCTTCCCCGATGTTATTGAGACGGTACAGTGAGCAAGATGCGAAGAAAACAAAGAACTAATTAGGAAAGGGAAGGTGGGAGAAGTAGTAAAAAACATTCCGGTTTGTCAATGATGAGATGATTTTGTCAGAAACGGCTAAGTGCTTGGAAGTACAATTACGCGGAATAGAATGTGCCTTGAAAAAGATGAACATGAACAAAAGGAAAACAATTTTACGGGATGTAGTCTAATTAAATCAGACGATACTGAGGGATGGATAGGGAATGCAGCACTAGAAGTAGTGGATGGGTTTTGCTATTTAGGAAGCAAAATAACTGATGAGGGAATAAGCAGGAAGGACAAACATACAGACTAGCTCTAGAAATAAAATCATCTCTGAAAGAGAAGAACTCGATAACATGTAATACAAATTTGATGGGTAGTGTTTTCTTTAATTATTTGTCCGGAGCGGAGCGTAGCGTTATGCGTAAGTGAAATGTGGGTTATTAATAGTTAACGCAAGAAGAGAAAGCAAGATTTTGAAATGTGCTACTAAGGAAGACTACTGAAAAAATGATGGCTAAAACGAAGAAGTGAAGAGTAGGTACTGAATCGGACTGAAGAAAAAAGAAATTTCTGACACAAGTCGACTATAACAGGGGATCGGTTGATGAGATACGTCCTGACGAAACAGAGAACCATCATTCTGACGATGGAGGGAAGTGGAGGTAGAGGTTGGAGTCAGAAAGGTAGATGGAGACCAAGGATGTATGTTGCAGTAGCTATGCAGGAACGAAGAGTCTTGCACACGATCCACTAGACTAGACAGCTGCAACATATTAGTCTTCAGTCCGAAAGCCATAACAACAACACCTTATTAACGACACTTTGGTGTGTGATGTTGCTGTGGGAGGATACACGGGTATGAATATGAGATAAAGTGAGCATATTTTCGTTTTTACTCATCGGAGCTGTGCGTTAATTGTGTTTGCCCTCATCAGTAACTATCTATAATTGTCTGTGTTAGCCTGTAATGAATATTCCTATCCTTCTCTCATTTATTTTAAAATCTAATTTTATCTCTAATGACAACGTTATTTACACTCGTAATGACGAGGTTTTAATTACGCTGAAATGTGTACTTAATTGCATTTGGCCTATAAATAAATGTAATGGACATAGAATGCCAGTATTTTGTTAACAGTGATTATTTTTATTCAGCTTTGTTTATTGCGTCGTTAACATAACCACACGGGAACCACATTAAAAACAACAAACTATTAAATTCGTGGTTGAGGCTCTATGACAGGAGAAAAGAGGATTAGTGTAATCTTTGTACCCGTAATAACGATACCACTAGAAACATTATCACCTGCCATATCAAGGCGTGTGATTCGTTTTGTAACATCTTTTAAATTAAGTGAAGTACTTATATTAGCATCGTAGTATGAATTACACTGGAAAAAATCCTTTTTGACTGTACATGAAATGGTAGCTGTAACTAGACATAAACATCGATTGTGCGGAATTTTACTGTTGGGCATCTACGACCTTTGTCGTGTAATGGTTTAAATAGTATAAAATAACAGATTTTGAAATAACATCTTAGCTAATAGCGATATGTAATGTTCTAGACGCACTTGTTTTAAATTACGCCATTTTATATTACCGTAATATACCTCCTTCATAGCACAATTAAACATTGAAATTTACGAGACGGGTAAGTACGAATAATAGGAGTTACGGAGGCAACAAAATGATGTAAAGTTTATAAAAACACATTTCCATATATTAGATACAGAAATTTGATTGTATGTATATTGGAAATGTTTTACGTCTTTTAAATAGAAAATTGGTAACGGAAATGCAGAGTGTTCATAAATATCCGTTATCAATTTCTAGGACACGTAGAGAGGATATGTACATAATATTTTGAATAGCAGCACAAGTCTGGAAACGCCATCAGACGATCCTACAGAGCTTGAAAGTTATGGGATCCGTTGGCTATAAGTTAATGTCGCGAATATGTTACAAGCTTTCTAGAGCGATGGAGAAGCATAAATGTATAAATTTGAGGTAAGTGTCCCTGTACCACAAACGAACAAGTCGAAAGCTGTTAGCGGAAATCGTCGTGATGCCACTGATAGTGGAATATAAGTAATAGCACTGTTGTTGTTAGGATTATATGATAGGTCACTTTTGGAGATGGCAGTACGGACCAAAACAATCAAACAATGTCCATTAAACATAGGCTCTAAAATGCATACCTTAAGAGTTATGAGCACTTTATCATAGCCCCTCAGTGAGATATGTTAAGGCTGCTGTTGCCAAATATGCCGAGCGTTCGTTCTTTTACAAGGTTTTGAACACCTTTATGCACTAGCAGCAGCGCACCACAACCCACGGATAAGCACTCGGCAACTACAGCGCGATTCCGATTTGTCCGCAGGGGATATTGCCGCAATACTGCACCGTCATAAGTATAATCCATACGTTGTTCCACTGCATCAAGAACTTCATGGCACCGATTTCCATAACCGGGTAGTGTTTTGTGAATCGGCACGTCAATAAATGCTAACGACCCCTACGTACTGTACCGAGCTACTATTTTCCGATGAGTCAATGTTCACAAACCATGTTAGCGTTAGTCGGCATAATAGGCATTACTGGCGTGTAGACAATTCCCATAGGTTACGGCAAGTCGGTTGACGTATGGTGAGGCATCGTGGCGGACAAACGCATTGGTCGATATTTTATCAATGGCACTGTGAATGGACGCAAATATCGAAAGATTATTATCAGGAACTACCGGTACTACTACAGAATATTGCTCTGGGCGTTCGACAGCGTAAGTGGTTTCAGCATGACGCTTGCCCAGCACATTACGCAACTGAAGCACGGAAGGTATTAGAAGGTGTTTACACTAGTCGATGGATCGGCAGAGGTTGCATTATTATTAAGCTCGGTGGTCGCCAGATTTGACGTAGCCAAATTTCTTCCTGTGGGGCTATTTAAAAGATAAAGTGTACCAGCAAAGGCCAACAATCCCTGAAGACATGACAGGACGCATCAGAAACGCCTTTGCTGACATTCCCGCATAAATGCCTCTGTGCTGTGTACGGTCATTTGAAAAGCGCATTACTAAGTGTATTGATGTTGGCGGTACTACGTTTGAACACTTACTCTAATTAGAAAAGTATAATAGCGATCGCCTCAAGTCGCGGCCACAGTGGAGCGTCGAGTAGTACCCTGCTCGATATACCGTAGGAACACAACATTGAGAAATGGGGTTTCCAATTACAAATTACGAAATACTGACTTGTCCTACCATCGCAGCATGGAGGCAGAGTCCCAAGTGTCACTGGATATTCAAGGGCCATTGAGAAGCATGTCGTAAATTACGGTTGTGTATCCATTTCTTTCACTCGGATTACAGCGCCATATGTGGCTAAACAAAGGAAATGCTTTAGACGAAAGGTATGAAGATTCTGCCCTAGAATCGTAATGTGCAATAATAAACGGGGGCTCCCACTGTAGATATCAAAGTTGCCCTCTACCACCCACGTAATGGGGGAATGTAGTCTAATGAGGAAAAGGGGGATTCACGACTCGAGACAAACAAATTGGATTTACAACTTATTTTTATCCGATGTGTAATTTTCGAGATACTTAAATGACTTCAGTTACCATGAACACCTTATATAGTGCATGCAACTACAACCTTTTGGCAATTTTTATAATTATGTTTGGCACAAAAGTTTTTATTTACGTTTCATTAATTTTCAAAGTGGTCTCCACAAGACGCACAACAGCCAAAGTCCTCCATACCTTCACAAGTCTGTATAGAGGTACTGTTCTCACGGCTGTTGCTGTGAGTCTTAGCATGCACATGATGAGATCTGTACGTTTTCCCTTCCATGAACGGTCATTATTTCGAAGTTCCTGGTGCCGTAGTGGAACGTTTGAACTGTAGCAGGTATACTACCTTTCTTTAGGCGAAAATCATGTCCATTGCATCTGTTGATAAGGATTAACGCCTCATGTTTCTGTGATGCCGCCATCAGGAGTTGAAGCACATTGGATACTGAACGAGAGAGCGAGAGTGCGAGAGGTCTAGCTACACCACAAAGATCCCCGACGGTAGCTACCATCAGTTTAAGAACCCACGGTTGGAAAATACTGAACGAATTACTTACAGAACGGTGGAAAACTGGTAGAAGCCGACCACGGGGAAATTCAGTTTGGGATCCGGACAAATGTACGGTCATGCACGGATACACTAAGTGCTCAAAGTATCTGGACACCCACACAAACATACGTTTTTTATTTTATGTGCACTGTGCTGCAACCAACTGCTAGCTGCCCCATATCACGAACGTGGTCAGGTGATTGGGTGTCACTTGTTTCATACGTCTGTGAACGAGATTTCCATACTTCCAAACATCCCTAGGTCCACTGTTTCCGATGCGATAGTGAAGTGGAAACGTGAAGGGACACGTACAGCGCAAAAGAGTACAGGCCGACCTTGTCTGTTGACTGACAGAGACCGCCGCCAGTTGAAGAGGGTCGTAATGTGTTATAGACTGACACACAGGGATTCAAAACTGCATCAGTAACAACTGATATTACTGTGACAGCTAGGCTGGAGGTGGGAAAAGTTGGATTTCATGCTCACAAGCCACACATCACGCCGGTAAATATCAAACGACGCCTCGCTTGGTGTAAGGAGCGTAAACATTAGACCATTGAACAGTAGAAAACGTTATGTGGAGTGACGGATCACGATACAAAATGTAGGGATCCGATGGCAGGTTGTGGATATGGCAAATATTCGGTGAACGTCATCTGAAAATTGTGTAGAGCCAACAGTAAAATTCGGATGTGGTGGTGTTATGGTGTGGTCGTGTCCTTCATGGAGGTGGCTTTCACCTCTTGTTTTGTGTAGCACCATCAGAGCACAGGCATAAATTGGTGTTTTAAGCACCTTCTTGCTTACCACTGTTGAAGAGCAGTTCGGGGATGGCGATTGTATCTTTCAATACGATCGAGCACCTGTTCATAATGCACGGCCCGTGGCGGAGTGGTTACACGACAATAACATCCCTGTAATGGACTGGCGTGCATAGAGTCCTGGCCTGAATCCTATAGAACCCCTCTGGGATGTTTTGGAACGCCGGCTTGGTGGCAGGTCTCACCGACAGACATCGATACCTCTCCTCAGTGCAGCACTCCGTGAAGAATGGGCTGCCATTCCCCAAGATACATTGCAGCACCTGATTGAAAGTATGCCTGCGAACGTATGCCTGCGAACGTGTGCCTGCGAGAGTGGAAGCTGTCATCAAGGCTATGGGTAGGCCAACACCGTATTGGATTCCAGAATTACCGATGGAGGGCGCCACGAACTTGCAAGTCATTTTCAGCCAGAAGTCCGGATACTTTTCATCATGTAGTGTATAATGGTCACGCACGGATTTAATGACACTACTGGTTAGAAGATAAACCAAAGAGAGGCAAACCTATCCATTAAAGCATTTCTAGACTTAGAGGAAGCTTGTGACATCGTTTACTGTGTTACACTTTGACATTCAAGAGGTAGTAAGGGTGAAATACAGGGTGCAATAAAATTATCTATATCTCGTACGGAAACTGTCGTTACATGAGTCAAAAGACTTGAAACAAAAGCAGAAGTTGAGAAGAATGGGAAGGAGGCAGGGTTGTAAACTTTTATCGAAGTTCATCATGTGTACATTGAGCTGTCCAAAAGAAAACAACGGAAAATTTATAAAGGGAGTTAATGTTCACGAATAAGGAATAAAAAACTTTACTGTTTCATAATAACGGCAAGAAATGGTTAGTGCCCTGAAAGGAAGTTATAAGATTAATATTTACATTAGTAAACCTATTGTAATTGAATGTAGCCGAATTGAATCAAGTGTCGCAGAGGAAATTAGATTAGAAAATGAGACACTAAAAGAGGGAGACCAATTTTACTAGTAGGGCAGAAAAGATTTTGTCGGTTGTCCAGATGAAGGAGCTGTAGCTATGAAAGCCTTTCTAACAGAGAGAAAACTTCAGATCGCAAAGAGAAATTTGTTCTACAATATAAATTTAAACGTTATTAAAAATTTTCTTAAGGAGCTGTTGTGGGGGCTTAGCCTTGTACGGCACTGATAAGTGGGCAACAAAAGTTTCAGGCAAGAAGAGAAGCTTTGGAAAGTTGAACTACAGAAGAATGTTGATAATTAGATTGGTAGATCGAGGAGGTAATGTGGAGCTACTGAACTGAACTGGAGATGATCCAAGCATGCTATTCTTTGTCACTGCGTCCATTGATTTTTAAGGCCATACATGTTCCTAGATGTGTAGATGGAGCGAACCTTTTTCCTGTGTACCTATTTCTCCAACTACATGCGTAATCCTCAACTCATCTTAGGGTAAGTGGTGAAGAGTACCGCCAATCCAACTGTAATTTTCATACTTGTATTTCATTGGGGAATGTTGTGTGATAGGCACCGACGGTATACGTCTGTATGAACTCTTGTTTTTGATTTTTTTTCTTCGTGGCCGCCTCACGAGACATATGTTGAAGGAAATGACACGTAGCCCACTTTGACTTTGAATGTACGATCTCAGATTTTTAACAATAGCCTTCTACGTGATACGTAACGACTCTGTTGCAGTGAATGCCATTGGAATTGAGCAGCAGCGTAACGCTCTCACGCTAACTGAACTCCAACAGTTTATGAGGAAACACGCAGTGCTGGGTGTCCCGTTGAAACTAAAATCCATATTGAAACGAGTGGCAGAAGCAACCAGTGCATAGTTTACTCCCGGTCGGCGAATCGACGGGGAACTGGAAGGAGTCCAGGTAGGTGCATCTTTCACACTTTCAGTGCCTCATAAGGAAAGGCCCAGGAGATCTTGGAACGCCAGTTTAGACAAATTTAACAAGCAAGCCTTTCGCCGCCTGGTTAATACCTTTTAGATTAAAGAATTGAAAGAAGACCCACATCAACACTAGGTCACTGAAACCTCGTAAATTTTACGGTTCCAACAGAGTATAAAACCGGACATTTCGTAGTTAATTTGGTATGTAACATACCAATGGAGATTCTGACAATTTTACAAATGCATAGCCTATACGTCATGACTTCCTCTGAATAAAATTCGCGATTCTAGCAGCAATATAACATTATTTCACGTTTAGTATTCTAGGGTTAGAGGAAATTCATAGAAATTTACAGAGTAGAACAGTTGGTGAAAGTTGAATAAACATACTTCGTAAAATTCTTCGGACTCTAGGATTGAGATGGAAAAGTTTGGCGGATAACCGAAAAGTTCTCCAGGGTCAAAGTGATATCGCGGCAAAACGAATTGCTTACTTAAAAAGTATCGGAGAGTACAGACGTGGCTGTCGTCCATTTGTGAGCATGAACGAAACATATGTTCACACTTGTCACACAGCATCGTTCAGATGGTGTGGCAATTCACTACACAGTCTGCTGAAACCTGTTTCGAAAGGAAGTAGTATTACTATCATCTATGCTGGCGCGGACGATGGATTTTACCGAATTTTGAAGTAAGGTTTAAATCTGGCCAGATTATCACAACGACATGGACTTCCCACATCATGAAAAGTCGCTGCCGGCCGCGGTGGCCTTGCGGTTCTAGGCGCTCAGTCCGGAACCGCGTGACTGCTACGGTCGCAGGTTCGAATTCTGCCTCGGGCATGGATGTGTGTGATGTCCTTCGGTTAGTTAGGTTTAAGTAGTTCTAAGTTCTAGGGGACTGATGACCACAGATGTTAAGTCCCATAGTGCTCAGAGCCATTTGAAACATTTGAAAAGTCGCTCAGCGAGACAATAATACCAAATCCATTACTTCATACTGTACTCGTTATAGACTACACCCCCAATCCACAATAAACCACTGACTCATGTTCCAACATCAAACTCCACGAAGAGAGAAATGAAGTCCCTGTTAACTTAAAAGGGAACTGTTGTTCACAAGGACATTCTGAGACCCTTGTTACATTCATTAATCAAAATGAACAAATCAGGCCAAATCTTATAAAATGGAAGGAATTTTAACCGAACATGATAATTTTTTACTACCACCGTATCACCCAGAACTGAATTCTGTAGTGATAATGTGGGAAAAGAATCAAAGAAGGTATTTCTGAATGTAATGTTACCTTCAGAACGGGCTTTTATTAACGCATGTAGGTGAACAAATTCCATCCATGGCAAAAGACTATGAGAAACACAGTTTGCAATAAATAAAGTTAAAGACCACTATATCGGAAGTGAAGGTTTACTGGACCAAGAGTTGATCTTAATTGTGAGAAGTGGTACAAACTGATGGAAGCAATACTGATTCCGTAAGTGAAGATGAAAGTGGATCAACTGACTATGGCTAGTGAAAGTGAAATAGTTACTGAAAAAGAAGAAACGTAACGTGGAGCGTTTTCTAAATGTATTTTGTATATGGAAACAGTAACAGTGAGAGAACCATAGTACTATGTCAAACTATGAACTGTATTGTTTGTTATGTGTAATTTTGTCTGCAATTACGCTAAAGATCTGTGAAAATCTTCTTAACAGTAAAGCGACTGTTTACGATCAGTTGTATGTGTCACATGGCTATGCTTGCAAAATATACCCTCTCACATTTACTGATGTATACTCGTCCTGCCTCTAACCCATTTGCTCTTTCGCTACGCTGCAGTAACTTTTCCAACCTCTTGCATTTCCCATCCTGTACAGACGAATGTCCTCTACTATGTGTTATCCACTATTTGTGCAAAAAGTACCATGATGTCTGAGGCATTACCGACTATCTTCAGGAACCACTGTTTTGGCTGCCCTTAACAATCCCATAGGGAGAGACCCTCTGGCACGAGTGTAGCAAACTATCACTCTGAACAGTGGAGTGGTTCCAAGGCGTCTTTCCAGAGCTTTTCTGCTAACGATATTACGATGAGCGTATTGAAGAGAAGAACCTTTCTGGATGGCACAACATTATGCGCGAAGGTATTAAATACAACTGGGTACATTACACATTCATCTCTGATTCACATAGCCGTTAATTTGGACAGCAGGTTTTAAATTTCTGACACGTTAAGGCCGGCGGCTTGGCCCTGTCTTCTAGGATATCGGTGACGATATCTTTCAACAAGATAACGTAAGACCAGATGTTGACCATGCTGAGCTCTCTCGATACAGATCGGTGGTTTCTGGCATATTTAAACAGCGCAGAATGACACCCTCAGTGTGCATGCTTATTTCAATTGGAGGCCTAGCTGTGTTACAACTGTTATTGCTGAAAGAAATGACAGCTGCCCCGTACTAAATTTCACGACCCGTATGCCACAAATTACACACAAAAATGGTCATGAATTCTTTTTCCTGCACTGTATACCTACAAGAAGTAAAATTTCATTTGGGCATTAAAAAATGAACCTATTCTGCTCCTCTCTGTTCACTCATATTTGATAAATAATTCCACTGTACACGAGTTGAACTGAACAGGGTCTGATAACATAAACTTTTATTAATACCATTAGAAAGGTTCTATATCCCTATTTAATTTCCTCTTTTTAACATTTCTTAATTGAATCTAGTGCTGAATATTTAAATTGCTTTTCTACTTGACCTTTAACACAGGTGCGTCGGGGATATGGGACACGAGAACTGCAAGAGGCGCACAGTGAAACCAGCCCCCTTACGGTGGAGGAGCGCGTTCTCCACAGAAGTGCCAGTGCGTGGGGGGAGGGGAGGAGGTGGACAGGTAGAAGGTACCTTCGCCTTGTCCTGGGGAGAGTCATCACAGCTAGCGTCATACTGGCATCCTGCTTATTACGCAGTTAGTTTGCAGGTAGCCACTTTGGACAGCCGGGCCAAAAGCATTTATTCCGGACGACAGAACCTTGTCTAGCAAGGAGTGGAAATACGGGACGTGGTAAGAAAGGTACTTTCAGATGATAAACGGCTTGTAACAAAGCAAATGCAGATAAAATACCTTCAGCGCCATCCAAAGTTTTTCACTGTTTAATATCTGGTGATAAATTGTCATATACTGCTAATTCCGAATTTAATACTTTATGGATGGAATAGGCTACGTATTTGTGAATATATGTGATTTTAATTGTATTGTAAACGCTTGGAAATGCCGAGTAATATCCAAGTATTTAAATGTAGCGATAGGAACGACGAAATGACACTAGCTGTACCGTTGTTTATCTTTGCGTATGGAGAGTCTCTGTCGCGCTGCGAGGAGAGGACAAAGCAGCTGAGTCGAGAAAGAGTGCTAAAGTGGTCGTTATGCGGTCACACAGACGCGGTGTGTAGCTATTATCGCGCCAGTGTAGACGCAACAACTTTGGAAACCCCCGAGTTCCGAGATCACGGGTGGAGTGGACAGACGGAGGAAGCTGCGGTTGTCACTATTGCCTGTCCCATAATTATCTATGGCTCTGGAGACGACTCGTGGTTCGCAACAACATCAGCAGCTCAGCGTTGTCGTCGGATGCATTCTTCGTAGTCTGCACAGCTAGAACATCGTAACACTATTAGCTGAAAAAGTACAACTATAATAGTACAGATATTACCCAGTGGCATTTCTTTAACAAAATTTAATAACTAAATTTCTTGAATAATAACCTGCAATAGTAAAATGTTGTAGAGCACATGCGTTGTCGTTGCTGTCAGATTTCATTACCAAGTATGCTCAATTTTCCTTTTCATGCAATCGCCGAGTGTCGTGAAAATATGAAAAATGATTAACTGTTTACTGCCAATTTTGTTTGTTTGCTAATGACCAGTCTAACTTTTGCTTCCTCAGCAACTGTTCATTCTTGTATTATATAAAAGAGGCTTAACTAATCTGCAATTTTGAGTATTAACGTCACTCACTTAGAATAACGTAAAATTTCACTGGAAAAACTGATAACTAACGACACAGCACACATTAAGTGTGCGCAGTCTCATTTATTTTGTATTTAGCTTAGCGAGTGACTTATGCTGGTTCGGTATGTATCTCATTGTTCTTATGTTAAAAGCAAACCAGTTACTCAATCGCTTAAAGTAAATTCATTTCCATCTTTCAATAATTAAAAGTAAATTGCTTGCCTTTTCTGCATTACGTTACGCTATGGTTACTGAAAGTCATTCCTTTACGTAACGAAGATTCAGATACAGTCAGTCATTTATTTAACCAGCAACTTCATTTAACTTTGCTTTCAAAATTTAGTATTTCAGAGTAAATAACTGAAAACTCACTGCTCTCTGATTCATTTATTTTCTCGTGGACTGTAGGGTTGTGGAAAAGCGTGACAACCTTCTGTTGCCACGCCAGTGATTATTTGCTTAATTTTCTTTGCCATTATCTTTCTAAAGGCTACGTATATTCATTGTCCTAGTGGGTTGGTGAGCGTTTAATTATCACTTTTTTGTTGCCAATATTTTTGTTGTATTAAAAATATTAAGTGGTACCCTTTTCTCCATGTATGGATCGTGAGCGACTGCAATATTTTCTACCCCCTTCAAAATTATTATCAGTATTTAGATTAGGTTTAGAATAGATTCTTTCTTCAGAAGTATCTGTTGTACACCTCCCTTCTACTAATGTGTGTTATTTTCCTTTGGTAACGATAGCCTTATTCATCGTAAAATTTCATTAGTCATACGAGAGCAAGGTCATTTATACACTGTGATCAAAAGTATCCGGACATATGGCTGAAAATGACTTCCAAGTTCGTAGCGCCCTCCATCAGTAATTCTACGACTCAATTTGGTGTAGGCCCACCCTTAGCCTTGATGACAGCTTCCACTCTCGCAGGCATACGTAAATGTAGCTGCTGGAAAGTTCCTTGGGGAATGGCAGCCCATTCTTCACGGAGTGCTTCACTGAGGTGAGGTATCGATGACAGTCGGTGAGGCCTGACACCAAAACGGCGTTCCGAAACATCGCAAAGGTGTTCTATAGGGTTCAGATCAGGACCGTGTGCAGGCCAATCCATTACAGATATGTTATTGTCGTGTAACCCCTCCGGCACATGCCTTGCATTAGGAACAGGTTCTCGATCGTGTTGAAAGATGCAATCGCCATCCCAGAGTTGCTCTTGAACAGTGGGAAGCAAGAAGGTGCTTCAGACATTAGTGTAGTCCTGTGCTGTGATAGTGCTACGCAAAACAACAAGGGGTGCAAGCTCCGTCCAAGAAAAATACGAGCACATCATAACACCACTGCCTCCGAACTTTACTATTGGCACTACATACACTGGCAGATGATGTTCACCGGGCATTCGCCAGACCCACAGCCTGCCATCAGATCGCCACATTGTGTACCGTGATTCGTCATTCCACACAACGTTTATCCACTGTTCAATCGTCCAATGTTAGCGCTCCTTACAACAAGCGAGGCATCTTCTGTCATTTATCGGCGTAATGTGTTGCTCGTGAGCAACCGCTCGACTATGAAATCCATGTTTTATCACATCCCGCCTAATTGTCATAGTACTTGCAGTGGATCCTGATGCAGTTTGGAGTTCCTGTATGATGCTCTGGATAGATGTCTGCATATTACAAATTTCGACCCTCTTCAATTGTCTGAGGGGAAATTTTGTTACAAGGTAACAATTACACCATTGGCAGACCGGTATACCTTCGAGGCTTGGTTTCTGAGATTCCTGGCGAAAATAAGTGAACATTCAGTGCTTTGCTGAATAGAAACTAATGGCTTCGTCTCTCTGTTGAGCGCTGAACGTATCGGTACTCGGCAGGCTTTTCTATCATCTGGAACACAGGACTCCGTTAGCAGAATGTGGTCCAGTATTTGAATCCTTGGTGGAACGGTTCTTGGAGCCATACACTGTGTTACTGATCAGCTAGTATCGCAATGCTAGGCATAACTGTAGTTTCGACATGATAGACCATCACAAGCTAAAAACACAAAATCGTGTTCGGATTCACTCTCCCATGTTCGTTAGCTGCAAGTGCGTCTCACTTTTTCCGGTCAGACAAATAATCACTCTGTTGAATGTGTAGGCAGGTCGAGACAAATTTCGCAGAGTCAGGTACATTATCACCAGCTAATTCTGACGCCCATGAAGCAACTTTGCCAACGATAAATCACTTGTCCACTTGTCATAGTTAATAATCTATGTCTGTAATTTTCATGGTTTTATGACTTAATGAGATGCATGTTCATCGTCATGCCATTTTTGTAGTAAATTAAAGAGCTCGTATAACGCATGTCTTTGATTCAAGTAGATAGTCTCTCCATGGTCATTTTTAGTATTTTCAGTCATAAAATCGTCCCCTTAAGATTCAATACCAGGGCCACGCTGTTTCACAGCGTTAATAATTCCATTGCGTACATTCATTCGAGGATAGTCTTAAGCCTTTCACTGCTGTGGACACGTGTGCACGTGCACACATCCTGCTACGCTGTACCCCAGGTGCTGTGGACTTGTATACAAGGGCCGCTTGGGTTTTCCTACAGCGCCTTCGACGTCTGTATGCTCCCTGAGCCTCCGAGCTCTCACTGCTGCGGGCGAGTTACTTCCATATCTCGGTGAATAAAAACGTTTCGAGTACATATGTGCCTCTTTGCGTACTATCATTTGCAGACAATTTCGTTTCGATGACTTGAATCTTTCATGAGATGTGACGACTGTTATGACCACTCGGCTAGCGCTACGCAAGGAAGGTAACGGACGTGCCACGCGCTACCGGCTATCGGATGTGAAATTCAATAACGCGAGAAAAAATTAGATATGGTTTTGCTCTCAATTTCAAATGAATTTTGATGTGTTACCTATACTTCATTCACTGCATTATCCACTGAAGGTCCAAAGAAACTGGTATAGGCATGAATATTCAAGTACGGAGATATGTAAACAGTCAGAATACGGCACTGTTGTCAGCAACGCCTATATAGAGCCCATCCGGCTAGTCGCGCTATCTAACGCGCTGCTTCCCGAGCGGGAAGGCGGTGCTGGTCCCTAACACAAATCCGCACAATGAATTCGTGTCGAGGTCCAGAGTGCCGGCCAGCCTGTGGATGGTTTTTAAGGTGGTTTCCCATCTACCTCGGCGAATGCGGCCTGGTACCCATTATTCCGCCTCAGTTACTGTTTCGGCGATTGAGGCACAGACACCGTTTCCACGTATGCATGCACCATAATTATTCTACCATACAAAGATTTGGGGCTACACTCGTCTGGTATGAGACCTTCCTGGAGGGGGGGGCGGGGGGGGGGGGGGAGCAATGGGGGCCGAACCGCACAACAACCTGGGGTTCGGTGTGGGGCGGCGGTGGGGTGGGTGGGCTGCTGTGGCCTGTTGTCGGGTTGTGAACCACTGAGGGCTACGCCGGGACGAAGATTCTCCGTCCTTTCTAAGTCCGCGGTTTAATACATACATACATACGTACATACATACATACATACGTAAATACAACGCCCATATATGACAAAAGTCTGGCGCAGTTGTTAGATCGGTTATGCTGATTGGATGGCAGATTAACAAGATTTAAGTGAATTTTAGCGTTGTGTTATCGGCGTCGCAAGATCGATAGGAGAGAGCATTTCCTAGGTACTGATGAAGTGGGGATTTTCCCGAAAGATCATTTCACTAGTGTACCTGAATATCAGCAATCCAGCAAATCATCAAATCTCTGACATCGCTGCGGCCGAAAAAAAATCCTACAACAACGGGACCAACGACGACTGAAGAGAATCATTCAACGTGTTGGAAGTGCAGCTCTTCCGCAAATTGCTCCACATTTCAATGCTGGGGCATCAACACGCGTCAGAATGAGAACCATTCAACAAAACAATATAGATATGGGCTTTCAGACCCGAAGGCCCACTGACCACCACACGACACCTATGTTAGACTGTTGGCGACTGGAAATATGTTGCCTGGTCGGACAAGTCTCGTTTCAAATTGTAGTGAGTGGATGGACGTGTATGGGTATGGAGTAAACCTCATGAATCCATGGGCTCTGCATGTCAGCAGGAGACTATTCAAGCTGGTAGAGGTTCTGTCACGGTGTGGGACGCGTGCAGTTGCAGTGCTATTGGACCCCTGGTACGTCTAGATACGACTCTGGCAGGTGACACGTACGTAAGTTTCCTGTCTGACCACCTGCGTCCACTCATGTTTACTGTGCATTCCAATTGACATGGAGGCAATTTCAGGAGGACAATGTGACACCCCACAATTCCATAATTGCTACGAAGTGGTTTCAGGAACACTCTTCTGAGTTTAAATACTTCAGTTGGCCACCAAACTCTCAGACTAGAACATTATTGAGCACATCTGGAATGCCCTGCAGCGTGCTGTTCAAAAGAGATCTTCAGCACCTCATACTCGTACGGATTTATGGACACCGCTCCAGGATTTATGGAGTCTGTTCTCTCCAGCACTACGTCAGACATTACTCAAGTTCATGACCCGTCGTGTTTCGATACATCTCCGTGCTAACGCGGGCCCTACACGAAATTAGGTAGGCGTACCAGTTTCTTTGGCTCTTCAGTGCGTGAGTTAAAGTCAACTACAAACGAAGTTTACCCAGTGCCTTTTTATCTGTGCAAAATCTTTAAAATTTCGCACAGTTTTTAACTTAATTTGGTGCATTAGAGTAACAATGGGATATAACGAAAAAAATTCCGCCTTTTAGCGAGCGAAGATATCAGCACAGGCATCCGCATTTGGCGAGCAATAGAGCAATAACAGCAGCCGCCCCTACCGGGGAATGCGGAGAGCACGTCTGCAGCAGCGGAAAGGTTAAGGTTGTGTCCGCATCGCGATTAGTTTTGTTACAGTAACTTTACTGCGACACATATGGGTTTCAACACACTAATCTCCCTCTGTGTTGCTACTTTAATAGTGTGCAGCGGGTGTGGCACTATGGAAACCGGTGGTAACAACTGCTGAGAGGATGGGTAGCGGGCTGAACGCAGAGCACTCAGGAACACAGCGGGCTGCCACGCTCTGTATGGTGGTGGACGGTCAGGACGGGCGTTGTTGGCCGGGCGGCGGGCGCCGCCCCGCGGTACTGCGGCGCTTTCCTAATAATCGCCACTAATTAGGCGCGCTGCGGTCGGGAAACAAATGGCGGCTGATTGCTGCGTTACGGCCGAGTGCGGCGGCGCGCCGTGCCGGGCCTCGTTACGTCGGTTGTTGTTTGGCCGCCCGTTGTGTCCGCCACGGGCGACGTGAGCCACCAGAATTACTCGCTGCAGCCTCCTTTGCAAACTAAACCACCTTCTAGCCACAATGCTCTCGGTGTAACCCATGTACTTAGTTTACCCAATAATCTACATCTACATCTACATGATTACGCTGCAATTCACATTTAAGTGCTTGGCAGAGGGTTCATCGAACCACAATCATACTATCTCTCTTCCATTCCACTCCCGAACAGCGCGCGGGAAAAACGAACACCTAAACCTTTCTGTTCGAGCTCTGATTTCTCTTATTTTATTTTGATGATCATTCCTACCTACGTAGGTTGGGCTAAAAAAATTTTTTGGCATTCGGAAGAGAAAGTTGGTGACTGAAATTTCGTAAATAGATCTCGCCGCGTCGACAAACGTCTTTGCCTTAATGACTTCCATCCCAACTCGCCTATCATATCTGCCACACTCTCTCCCCTATTACGTGATAGCCCGCATCTCGTGGTCGTGCGGTAGCGTTCTCGCTTCCGACGCCCGGGTTCCCGGGTTCGATTCCCGGCGGGGTCAGGGATTTTCTCTGCCTCGTGATGGCTGGGTGTTGTGTGATGTCCTTAGGTTAGTTAGGTTTAAGTAGTTCTAAGTTCTAGGGGACTGATGACCATAGATGTTAAGTCGCATAGTGCTCAGAGCCATTTATTACGTGATAATACAAAACGAGCTGCCCCTTTTTGAACCCTTTCGATGTCCTCCGTCAATCCCACCTGGTGAGGATCCCACACCGCGTAGCAGTATTCTAACAGAGGACGAACGAGTGTAGTGTAAGCTGTCTCTTTAGTGAACTTGTTGCGTCTTCTAAGTGTCCTGCCAATGAAATGCAACCTTTGGCTCGCCTTCCCCACAATATTATCTATGTGGTCTTTCCAACTGAAGTCGTTCGTAATTTTAACCCTCAAGTACTTAGTTGAATTGACAGCCTTGAGAATTGTACTATTTATCGAGTAGTCGAATTCCAGCGGATTTCTTTTGGAGCTCATGTGGATCACCTCACACTTTTCGTTATTTAGCGTCAATTTCCACCTGCCACACCATACAGCAATCTTTTCTAAATCGCTTTGCAACTGATACTGGTCTTCGGATAACCTTACTAGACGGTAAATCACAGCATTATCTGCGAACAACCTAAGAGAACTGCTCAGATTGGCACCCAGGTCATTTATATACACTCCTGGAAATTGAAATAAGAACACCGTGAATTCATTGTCCCAGGAAGGGGAAACTTCATTGACACATTCCTGGGGTCAGATACATCACATGATCACACTGACAGAACCACAGGCACATAGACACAGGCAACAGAGCATGCACAATGTCGGCACTAGTACAGTGTATATCCACCTTTCGCAGCAATGCAGGCTGCTATTCTCCCATGGAGACGATCGTAGAGATACTGGATGTAGTCCTGTGGAACGGCTTGCCATGCCATTTCCACCTGGCGCCTCAGTTGGACCAGCGTTCGTGCTGGACGTGCAGACCGCGTGAGACGACGCTTCATCCAGTCCCAAACATGCTCAATGGGGGACAGATCCGGAGATCTTGCTGGCCAGGGTAGTTGACTTACACCTTCTAGAGCACGTTGGGTGGCACGGGATACATGCGGACGTGCATTGTCCTGTTGGAACAGCAAGTTCCCTTGCCGGTCTAGGAATGGTAGAACGATGGGTTCGATGACGGTTTGGGTGTACCGTGCACTATTCAGTGTCCCCTCGACGATCACCAGTGGTGAACAGCCAGTGTAGGAGATCGCTCCCCACACCATGATGCCGGGTGTTGGCCCCGTATGCCTCGGTCGTATGCAGTCCTGGTTGTGGCGCTCACCTGCACGGCGCCAAACACGCATACGACCATCATTGGCACCAAGGCAGAAGCGACTCTCATCGCTGAAGACGACACGTCTCCATTCGTCCCTCCATTCACGCCTGTCGCGACACCACTGGAGGCGGGCTGCACGATGTTGGGGCGTGAGCGGAAGACGGCCTAACGGTGTGCGGGACCGTAGCCCAGCTTCATGGAGACGGTTGCGAATGGTCCTCGCCGATACCCCAGGAGCAACAGTGTCCCTAATTTGCTGGGAGTGGCGGTGCGGTCCCCTACGGCACTGCGTAGGATCCTACGGTCTTGGCGTGCATCCGTGCGTCGCTGCGGTCCGGTCCCAGGTCGACGGGCACGTGCACCTTCCGTTGACCACTGGCGACAACATCGATGTACTGTGGAGACCTCACGCCCCACGTGTTGAGCAATTCGGCGGTACGTCCACCCGGCCTCCCGCATGCCCACTATACGCCCTCGCTCAAAGTCCGTCAACTGCACATACGGTTCACGTCCACGCTGTCGCGGCATGCTACCAGTGTTGAAGACTGCAATGGAGCTCCGTATGCCACGGCAAACTGGCTGACACTGACGGCGGCGGTGCACAAATGCTGCGCAGCTAGCGCCATTCGACGGCCAACACCGCGGTTCCTGGTGTGTCCGCTGTGCCGTGCGTGTGATCATTGCTTGTACAGCCCTCTCGCAGTGTCCGGAGCAAGTATGGTGGGTCTGACACACCGGTGTCAATGTGTTCTTTTTTCCATTTCCAGGAGGGTAGATCAGGAACAGCAGAGGTCCCAGGACGCTTCCCTGGGGAACACCTGATATCACTTCAGTTTTACTCGATGATTTGCCGTCTATTACTACGAACGGCGACCTTCCTGACAGGAATGTTCAGTACTAGAAAAAGTTTAGTCACAACACCATTTGTCCATGTAAAATGACTATCTTTCAATGTATACAATAAAGGAACGAAGTTTATTCGAGAGGCGATTGATAAGTAATGCAACACATTTTTTTCGGACAATTTCGGTTGAAAAAATGCGGAATTTAGTATGAGATACCGTAGAAAATTCCAGCTTCAGCTTCCATAGTTTGGTGAAATTCCGATAGGTGGCGGTGCTATACGTAGCCTTCAAAAGGGCGTCTATAACGTAGATGCGTTACAATCGGTTATCATTGTGCTGGTTTTGGCGGAAAACCATAGCATCGGAGATATTCATAAGCGCTCGCAGAATGTCTACGGACAACAGGCAGTGAGCAAAAGCGCGGTAAGTCGTTTGGTGAGGGACCTTCCACCCTCGCAATAAGTTCGCCCAAACCTGTTCGATTTCTCACGTGCCGACCAGCCGCACACGGCTACGAAGTCCTGGAACGTACAGGCACTCTCTTCTGAGGTGTACCGCAGATGTATGCGAAATGGTCCCTCTTCATTACAACACAACGCCGCACACAAGTCCGGACACCCGAGAGGAGCTGAAAAAATAAGCTCATCTTTCTGATCCACCGCACAGCTCGGATCTCGCACCTTCCGACCTTCATCAATATGGCCTAACAACGGATACACTCCACTGGTAGCAGTACTTGGGTGATGAGGTCAAGTATGCAGCAAGACATTGGCTTCGACGTCGACCAGTAGCATGGTACGATAGAGGTGGCGTAATCCAGTTGCAATGAACGGAGATTATGTTGAAAAATATCGTTTTGCAGCCAACTGAGTGGGGAATTATATGGTGTACTAGAATCCTGAATAAACCAAACTGATTTCAGAATATAATGTATGTTGCATAACTTACTGTAGCCCATAATCATTCTGTGCTTGACGGAAACTGTTCGACTCGTGAGTTTACAACATGAAGCCAGTTTATTTGATTTCATTTAAATAATAGTAGCTGTTTCATAAGAAATAGTCCTCAGTATAAAAAATAAATACGTTATCCAACTTTTCACAAAAACAATATACAGGATGTTCCTGGCATAGGTATAGATGTTTTGACCATTAGTACCTTAACATGTACTCCACATCTAACACTGATCCCGAAAACACATCCCATAAATTACTATGTCATGTTTTGTGAATGGCCGTAACACCACTGGAAAGTGGACTATGCCTGTCAGTATAGACTAACCGCTCCGTATCGATACGTTTACACTTCAGTAGCTGTCCTGCTTCCCAGGTGAAATTAAAAGCTTGCTTGTGCCAAATGCCCTTCGAGGTACTGGAAAATCTAAGAACATGCTACTCGTAATAGCTATAAATTTCAGTCTAAAATTAAATAAATAGTGATGTCATGTTGTTCAGTACACTGTCCTCGGTCATAAAGAGATATATGTACACTTATATCTTTAATTACCTATATTTATCTACTAATAATTAAGTATCGGTTGGATTGTATGGACAATGTGACCAGTCAGTCGCTTTGTAACATTTTCATCTAATTATTGGTTCATTATTGTTTAATTGTTGCTGTTAGTCTTCATACCACAGACAGATCACCCTCAACTAGCTTTTCGTCCCTTATACAAGATGTAAATAGTCACTGGAATCGTGGCGACGTTACATAACTTCGAGCGTTGTAATCCTGCCAGTTTGAGACGAACCGCTACAAACTATTGCAGAAGACGCACACCTACTTTTACTTCGTATCACAATTCGACCCAAGCGCTAAGGATGACTAGTTATCAGATATGTCGGCTGCAACGAATTCTTTTGCATCTGCTTTGAAACATTAATTGCACGTAAATAGGTTCCGTTTGAAACAGAGCCTGATGAGGTTCGACAGCTAATTGAAGTTTTCATCAATGCTTTATACGATTTCTTGTCTGCAATATCAATACAAAGCTGCAATGTTTTAACCACAGCAGCAGGTTCAACATCCTTAATTCATAACATAAATTTATGTTGTAAATATTATGAAGTATTTATTAAAAATATTTCTCTGTAGTGTAGATAAATGAACAGTACAGATAACAAAAGAATAGCTTTTGAAATGTGGTGCTGTAAAAGAGTGGTGAACACTAAATCCGTGTCAGGACAAATCAGTGTCATACCATATCCTCTAAGGCCATGCATTGCTGTATTCAAACTAATCTTCCTATAGAGAATAATTTTACTTCCATCTCCAAAAACCAGTTTTGGCTTTATCTTCTAATTCCACCAGATCCAGATGAGGAAAACATATATGTTCTATCTTCCTATTCTTTCGATTTCGAATGTAAGAATAATGTCTCCTGAAATTACACCATATGATACAATCAGAAAGTATATTGTACTCCAAATGTCTTACATCCCAGAATATTTCCATCGGGAAATTTCTGAAGTCCGGCATCTCCTCTCTGTCAGCTACCGTTTGGACTGAAAGTCAAGTGATATCTTTAAATTCTTACTTCACAACCACAGAAATATCAAAGCGGGCCCTTCAAAACACAAAAATATTCGATGGCCTGTTTATGAACCGCCCTCTGTAGGTAAATTATATGCCTTCAAACATCAGTAAGTAGCAAACTAAGTCTTAACTAATCATTGCACACTGGTCTTTCTTGCGCTTGATACAAAAACACTAATCATCTAGAAATGGTGCTCCGATTGAAATATTCCGTCTGCAAATGACTTGGCAGAGTCAGTCTGTTGAATCATTAACAAGTGCTGAAGTTTAAACACAGAAGATAACAGGGATTCAAAATCAAACAGATGAACTAGAGAACGAATAACACATGATTGCACTGTTACAATTTTTCCTCAGGTTATTGAATTCATACCCCGGGTGGTGCCCTTCTGTAATGTGGAGCGTTAAATATTCAATAGTGTGAGTTGGTGTATAGCTCAAGACTTAGGTGTCGTTCGTGTAACATAAACTAGTGCGGGTTGCCTGAGACAATTATGGGACTAGAGACCACACTATCCTTCTTTTGTTTGTTTGTTTGTTCACTATAATAGGTCACTTTCCTTTTAATGTTTGTTTACCCGTTTCAGTCATCGCCCACCATTGGAACGTCACATAAAAGAACTTAATGCAAGGCAGTAAGTGATGTCGATACACACTTAATAGTTGAGCACTGAAATCACAGTGGTATTCAAGTCACACAATACTGTGTCAGATCCTTTTACACGACGTTCTGATGCAGGAATATACCTGAAACCAATAAACAGAAAAGCACTTTGAATGAGTGAACTGTTATTACCGATCAAATAACACGGTGAAGAAATGTATGCTCATTACGCTTTTATATTTACCTCCAGCACACTCCCGTGCATGGGGTGTGGTTTGATTTCCGGTACTGCTAGAGATTTTTCTATGGTAGGAGGACTGGGCAGAGTACAATCAGCCAGTTGAGGAGCTACTTGAAGGACTAGTTGCAGGACCAGGTCTTCTAGCCCGACAACAGCTGTAAACGGTGTGCTGACTCCCTCTTCTTACAGCATCTCGACTTCATTAGCTGAGGATGACATAGAGGGGGGGGGGGCGGTCGGTCCGGGTTATAAATATGCATATCATACCATTTTTATATTCTTGCGCACAGTCAATGAACTCTAACGGTTACCAGTCAACCCTCACATAAGTTTTGTTTGTTGGTTATATTGATTTCGACTATAGTCACTTTTATTAGCCCATAATATTTCTTAGCAGGGGACTGCATCAGAGCGTAGTTGGAGTAAGCAAGTCCTCAAGGCACTTACTAGAGAGCGCTCTACTTACGCTACATTCACTTCCAGAAACGACTAGCCAGTATTTCTGGGGTAAAATCATGAAATAAGGTCAAGATTTTACATCATGTCAATAAAGATGTCATTATAAAATCAGCACATCCTTCAGTCGGACTGCTACGTAGAAGTAACTCTTCCAGAATTTGCCGTAAGCAAATTAGGGAATGTTTGGCAGCCTGACTCTGACGGTCATTATAACCATATTCGTCGAGAATGAAAGCCTTGACCACAACACCATTCAATTCTGGACTGGGGGTGGCCCCTTTGACTAATAACTAAAACCTCCTCGGTCCCAAGATTGTCCCCAACGACTGCTTTAAATTTAGAACAAAAATAATCAGCCTTGTCGGCCAAAGACTACCTGCACAACAAGTAATCCTAGTTTTGCTACAGGCCTTGTAAAAGAGGACATAGGTTAAGAGGTTAGGCCAGGAGTCCATTACACGCAGGAGGTGGCTACACGAGTAACGGGGATTGGGTGGCTTGGACTGGGTGTTTTTTTAGAGGGTCTCGGGGAAAAACAATAAGGACTTTAATCTCAAATGGTGCATGTTCAACACAGGAAGAACATATATCTAGAAACTATTTGTATAATAGTCTTAGATGTGTTCGAAAACTACCAGAGCTCCAAGCAATAATAGAAATCACTGATTCTCAATCGTTATAGACACTGAAAGCTGGCTAAAGCTGGAGATAAGTTCAGCTAAAATTTTTGCCATGGATCTAACGGTGTTCAGAGAGGAGAGGGTAAATACCGTTGGCGGTAGAGCGTTTGTTGCTGTAAGAAGTAGTTTATCATTCAGCGAAATTGACGTAGAGCCGGCCGGGATGGCCGAGCGGTTCTATGCGCTGGAACCGCGCGACCGCTACGGTCACAGGTTCGAATCCTGCCTCGGGCATGGGTGTGTGTGATCTCGTTAGGTTAGTTAGGTTTACGTAGTTCTAAATTCTACGGGACTGATGACTTCAGAAGTTAAGTCCCATAGTGCTCAAAGCCATTTGAACCATTTTGACGTAGATAGTTCCTGTAAAGTATTATCGGTGCAGGTCTTTCTTGACAACCGGAATAAAATAATAATTGGATCCTTTTACCGACGTCCCACCTCAGATGATGCAATTTCTGAAAGGTTAAAAGAAAACTAATTTCAGACACGCACCCGACTCAAACAATTATAGTTGGTTGTGACTTCAATTTACCCTAGGTATGTTGGCGAAAATACATTTTTCAATTCGGAGGTACGCATTAAAAATCTTCAAAGTTATGCTAAACGTACTCTCTGTAAATTATTTCTAGCAACTATTTCGTGATCCCACTCGAATTGTAAAGGGTTGTGAAAACACACTTGACCTCTCAGCATCACATAATCCTGAGCTACAACGAGCATCAAAACGAATACAAGGATTGGGGAACAAACCGTTATCGTAGTGCGACTGAATACCTTAACTCCTAAATCGCCTAAAAATAAACGAAAAATACATCTATTCATAAAAACACATAAAACGTCGTTTGATGCCTTCCTTAGAGATAATCTCAACTCATTCCAAATTAGCAATGTAAGTGTGGACCAGATGTGGCTTTAATTCAAAGTAGTAATATCGACAGCAACTGAGGCATTAATACCAAATAAATTTATAAACGACGGAGGTGATCCATAATGGTGTAAAAACAGGTCGGAACACTGATCCAGAAACAACAAAAACAGCATGCCAAATTTAAATGAGCGCTAAATCCTCAAGACCGGCAATCGTTTATTCGAAATTTAGCGCTGACTTCAATGCGAGACGCTTATAACAGTTTCCACAACGAAGCCATGTCTCGGAAGCTGGCAGAAAATCCAAAGAGATTCCGGTCGTGTGTAAAGTATGCTAGCAGCAAGACACAGTCAATGCCTTTTTTGCGTTATAGCAATTGAAATACTGTCGATGATAGTGCTGTAAAAAGAGAGCTACTAAACACAACCTTCCGAAATTCCTTCAGCAAAAAAGATGAAGTAATTATTCCAGAATTCGAATCAAGAACAGCTGCCAACATGAGTAACTTAGGAATGGATATCCTCGGAGTGGTGAAGCAACGTAAAACGCTCGATAAAAAAGCAAGTCCTCCGGTCCAGCCTGTGCACCAGGTAGATCCTTTTCAGAGTATACTGATGCAGTAGCTCCATACTTCACAATCGTGCAAAACCGCTCACTCGACGACTGCTTTCCAAGAAAGGCAGTATGAATAATCCACTAAATTACAGGCCCATATCGTTAACGACGATATGAAGCAGGATTTTGAAACATACATTGTGTTCGAACATCATGAATTACCTCGAATAGAACGGTCTCTTGGAACAAAATCAACACTTATATTGAAAACGTCGTCCTTGTGAAACACAACTATCTCTTTAATCACACGGAGTGTTGAGTGCTGTCGACAAGGGATTTAAAATAGAATCCGTATTTCTACATTTCCAGAAAGCTTTTGACACCGTACCTTACAATAGGCTTCAGATCAATTAGCGTTCTTTTGGCAAATCGTCTCAGTTATACGACAGGATTCGTGATTTTCTGTCAGAGAAGTCACAGTTCTTAGTAATTGAGGGAAAGTCATCGAGTAAAACAAAAGTGATTTGTGGCGTTCCCTAAGGTAGTGTTATAGGCCTTCTGCTGTTTCTTATATATAAACGATTTAGGAGACAATCTGAACAGCCGTCTTAGATTGTTTGCAGATGATGTTGTCGTTTTTCGTCTAATAATGTCATCAAAACAAACTGCAAATCAATTTAGAAGTGATATCTGTACGGTGCGAAAGTTGGTAATTGTCCGTAAATAATAAAAAGTTTGACGTCATCCACATGAGTGCTAAAAGGGATCCGTTAAGCTTCGGTTACACGATAAATCAATCAAATCTGATGGCCGTAAATTCAACTAAATACCTAGGAATTACTATTAGAACAACTTAAATTCGAAAGAACGCATAGAAAATGTTGTGAGGGAAGGCGAAACAAAGACTGCGTTTTATTGGCAGAACATTTATGGTACAAGATGCAACAGATCTACTAAAGAGACTACCTACACAGCGCTTGTTCGTCCCCTGAGCGCTTTGGGATTCTTACCAGATAGGATTAAGGGACTACATCGAGGAATCTCAAAAAGGGCAGCACGTTTTGTATTATCCAGAAATAGTTGAGAGAAGTTCATGGACATGATAGAGGATTTGGGTTGGACATCATTAAAACAAAAGCGTTTCTCCTGGCGGCGAGATCTTTTGAGGAAATTTCAATCATCAAGTTTCTCTTCCGAATGAGAAAATATTTTGTTGACGCCTGCCTACATAGGATGAAATTATCACCATAAAAAATAAAGGAAATCAGAACTTTTTCTTCCGGCGTGCTGTGCGAGAGTGGAATAATAGAGAATTATTGTGAAGGTGTTCCGATAAAACCTCTGCCAAACATTTAAATGTGATTTGCAGAGTATCCATGTAGATGTAGATGTAGATGAAGGGTACTCTGTTGCCCTTCGGGCGGGAAACTGTCTCTAACATGCGAAGGAATCAGCAAAGATCAACGCATGGGAATCTAGACGGCTGTGTAAACCACTCCATTATCGCATTACCAAGGGGGTGGGGGGGGGGGGGGAATGGTTGCTTCTAAGGTGTTGTATGTAGGATTAACGATCTGACGATCTGAACATACCTTTTAGCACACATTTAGCGATATCAATGCATTTTCAGTAACATGTACTATCGACTTCATGACCACCACAACAAAATAAAAAACGCAAATTTCGTTCATTGTTGTTGAATTTTATTCTCAACATATCCTTCAAAGAAATACTGATGGGAAACAAGGTCCTGGAACTGGAAATGCTTATGGTACATCGTAGATGAATTCCTTAGAACAATAAACATCTTTTTCCTAAAAAATTTAAAATACACTGAGTAGATTACAATATTTTCAAAAGGTAGGCACAAATTTCTCCAGCCCCCCCCCCTCCCGTCCCACCATCCACCCCTTAGTATTGCGATGGTTGAAGACACGCAACGTCTATCGAAAAGACATGTGGGCTTAACTAAGAAAGTGGGGAGGGAACATGAGTTTCTGGTCAGATGAATGTAGGGTAATAACAGCAGCAGACATCGTATAACGGAAGTATGATCCGTTATGAATTGAAGTGTTGCACAGAGTGTGCTACTCAAAAATGTTCAGTGGTTGTTCTCAGATTCGACAACAAATCAAGACCGATGTAAATAGTTCAGGCATGTATGCCGACATCGCAAGAAGAGGAGGAAGAGATGGGATAGGTATGTTGGGATACTGACGGCTAATTCAGTGCGTAAAGAGAATTGAAATCTAACAATTACTGGGGACTGGAATGCGGTTGTAGAAAAAGAGATGGAAGCAAGGGTTACGGGAGAATGTCAGTTTGGCAGAATGAGGAAGAAAGGAGGGAGAGTAATTGAGTTCTGCAATCAATTCCAGTTACTAATAGCGAATACTCTGTCAAGGTTCACAAGAGGATAAGATACACTTGGAAAAGACCGGGGGACAAGAGAATATTATTCAGGCTTGATTTCATTAAGGTCAGACAGAGATTTTGATATCAGATATTGGGTTGTAAGGCTTATCCAGGTGCAAACAGGCTCTCAGGTCACAAACTGATAATGATAAAAATATTGAAGTTAAGGGAATCGTCTGGAAGAATTAGTGCGGAAGGGTGTGGGATACTCAAGTACTTAGGAATGAAGAGAGGCGTTTGTAGATCCATTGGGGTGTGGGTACTGCGATAAGGAATATCTGAGTAGGCAGTTCGGTTCGAAGGAGTAAATGTTTCGGGAATCACAGATGTCGGTGAACCAAAAATAAGTACAAAGAAGTAAACTTCGATGGAACCATGGGTAACGGAAGAAATACTGCAATTGCTCGAGCAAGGGAAAAGTAGAACAATACTCAGGGAAACAGCAACATAACTCCCTTAGGAATGAAACACACAGGAAGTGGAGGTAGCCAAGACAAAAGGGCTGCAGGAAAGATGTGAAGATATCGTAAGGTAAATGTTTGTGGGAAGGACCGACTGAACACACAGAAAAGTCAAAAGAAATTTTGGAGAAATGAAGGGTGGTAACATTAGAAATGTAACTAGAATTTCACTGTTAAACGCAGAGGAGAGTGAATAGACGCGAACACTCTACGTCTCAATGAGAGAGAAGACTTGTCTTATGACGCGGTAGAAGAAGACGTTAGAGTTGGTATGGAAGACACAGGTGATCCAGTATTGGAGTCAGAGTCTAAAAGAGATATGGAAGAGTCCAGGTCAAATAAAGCAGAAGAGGTAGATAACATTTCATGAGAACTTGTAAAATCATTGGGGGAAGCGGGACCTAAACGATTATTCAAAGAACTGCGTAGAATCTGAGCTCTCCGACGTATCGGACTTTTAGAAAAATATAATCCGCACAATTTCGAAGGCAGCAAGAGCACATAAGTTGGACAGCTATGGCATTATCAGCCTTACAGTTCATGCATCCACACTGATGTCGATAAAAATATAGAGAATGATAAGGAAAAAAAAATTGACGACTTGTTACAAGACAATAAGTTGGCCTTAGGAAACTCAAAGGCAACAGTGGGGCAGTTCTGAGACTGCGCTTGATAATGGAAGCAAGACTAAAGAAAAATGAAGATACGTTCATAGGTTTTATCGACTTAGAATAAACTTTCAACAAAGTAAAATTATGAAAGATGTTAGAGATTCTCAGAAAAATAGGAATAAGGAATCGGGAATTACGAGTAATATGCAATTTGTAAAAGTACTAAGAAGGAACAATAAGACTGGCCCAAAAACAAAGTGCTCGGATTAGAAAGGGTGTAAGGCAGCGATGTAGTTTTCCGGCCCTTCTGATCAATCTATAGATCGAAGAACCAATGACGGAAAAAAGGAGGTTTCAAGAGTGAAACTAAAATTTGAGGTGAAACATTGTCAGCGATAAGATTGGCCAGTGACATCACCATAGGGAAAGTAAGTAACAATTACGAGATCTGTTCAGTTGAATGATCAGTCAAATGAGTATATGATATGGGTTGAGAGTAAACCGAAAAAAAGACAAAACTAATGAGAAGGAGCAGAAATGAAAAGAACGAAAAGCTTTACATCAAAATTGATGACAACGGAGTAGATAAAGTTAAGGAATTTCACAACCCTCTAAATAAATACCCATGACGGAGGAAGCAAGGAGATCATAAAAAGCAGAATTTCACAGGCAAATACCGTATCCCTGGTCAGAAGAAGCTTATGGGATCCAAATGCAGAACTCAATCTGAAGAAGAAGTTCCTGAGAACGTGCGTTTGGAGCGCAGCATTATATAGCAGTGAATCATGGACAGTTGGAAATCCCAAGAAGAAACGAAGCGTTTAAGATGTTGTGCTACAGAAGACTGATGGAAGTCAAGTGAACTGGTAAGGCAAAGAATGAGGTGGTACTCCACAGAATCGGCGAAGAGAAGAACGTACGAGAAAGATGGACAAGGATAAGGGACAGGATAATACGATTGTGAGACATCAGGGAACAATCTCTATGCTAGCTGTAGAGGATAAAAACAATAGGGGAAGACAGAGATTTGAATGTTGTTGTTGTTCTGGTCTTCAGTCCCGAGACTGGTTTGATGCAGCTCTCCATGCTACTCTATCCTGTGCAAGCTTCTTCATCTCCCAGTACCTACTGCAACCTACATCCTTCTGAATCTGCTTAGTGTATTCATCTCTTGGTCTCCCTCTACGATTTTTACCCTCCACGCTGCCCTCCAATAGTAAATTGATGAACCCTTGATGCCTGAGAACATGCCCTACCAACCGATCCCTTCTTCTAGTCAAGTTGTGCGACAAACTCCTCTTCTCCCCAATCCTATTCAATACCTCCTCATTAGTTATGTGATCTACCCATCTAATCTTCAGCATTCTTCTGTAGCATCACATTTCGAAAGCTTCTATTCTCTTCTTGTCCAAACTATTTATCGTCCATGTTTCACTTCCATACATGGCTACACTCCATACAAATATTTTCAGAAAAGACTTCCTGAGACTTAAATTTGAATTCGTGCACGAAAATAACTGCGGTCGTAGGGTGCAAGTGCTACTCCCAAATTAAGAGGTTTTCGCAGGAGAGTAAGTCGTCACGGACCGGTATTGGTATCTCAAAAAATAATCAAATAGAGAAATAAACGTACATCACCAACGTCTCCTTCATAGATAGAAACGCATACTATACGCAGTAGATATGACATCACTATCTGCAAGACGCATCAGGTGCACTGGTGTTTTTGATATCTACGAGGAGTGGCAGGCAATTTCCCCGAATTTTCGTCAATTCCGTTGCAGATAAGCGAAATAATGTTTCATGTACCTCGGTGTCTCAGTGGTGGGGTGCCCGAGTACTGATTCACAGGTATCAACATTTTAACCTCTTGCAGTGTTGTTTAAAGTAAAAAATTGCGAGTTACATCGTGGTTCGGAGTCGACTTTAAATCCATATATAAGTGGCTGGCTAATCGCACCAAGGCAATGGAAAGCCTATCAGAGCACTGTGATATTAATTCCAACCTTCCGGTTCAAGACTGCTTTACCGTTTTTTTATTTTATTTATGTGTTTCAAATGAAGTTAAGAACATGTCAGAGAAAGGGAACTATAATAGCGACTCGCCTATGCTTGTGAGATGCTATCAAGTTTTGTGGGAAAAAGTGTGTCCCATCATTCTGTTGACACTCTTCTGAATAACCACCGCGAAAACTACACGACGTGTCATGCCGCTGAAATGTGAATTTCTGTCGCAGGATGTGATGTCCGCATGATTAAAAAAAAAAAAAAAAAAGGTATCTGTGTTGCTCTGGGGTGTGCAGCCGGGTGCAGTCGCTTATGTGACGTTTATTTCAAAGCTTGCCTTGACTTCAGGTGATATCCCTAGAATGAGTGTTTACTTAGTGAGTCATATATATTCTTATTGCTCCCGACTCCTCCCCACTACTTGGCCCCGGCTCGCATGTTGTGGAATGGTGGTGGGACGCGATCGCCGAATGATGCGTAGGAACTCCGGTTCCTTAGTGCTTCTGCAGCCCACTTAGGGCACGGAAGTTGCTCTCGGTCCACATTGTGACTTGAGTTGGCGGAGCGTGGTGTCCCACGCTTACTGCGAGTGCAGCCACTGTCTCTATTGACCAGCGCGACGAAGGAACTTATGGAAGCCCACAGCCGAAGTTATCAACGGATCAGCAAAATGACATCTACCTCAATACTTGCATTTCATCATTTTTCATTGAGCCTCCTGAAGCAATGTAATGTTCTGCTACCGCAGGTTTTGCTGGCTCCCATTTTTCGACTGTCCGAATAGTCCGCCGGATGTCTGCCTTATCGCATTTGAATGGCATTCAGTAAACACCCGGTTCACAGCCCGCCACGTCGTCTTTCACAGCATGTAACGGTCACGCGTTTTCGCAGCTGACGGAGAACGCGTTTAATGTTATGTTGAGACAGGGTCCTGCTGATTTTCTTCGATACTTTGCCTGTGTACGATAGAAATGTCGCAGACTGTTTGCACCTATACCTCCTACGTGAATGCATTTCGGAATTCTCCTGCGACGTATTAGTTACTGTCGAATACGTAAAGTAGGTGGCGCCTTCTTGATAGACTTTCTTCGATTGGTACTAACGGGTCCTGTGGACCAACGCACGTAGCACACACATTTGCTGTGAAACATGATGACAGTTTGAAAATGGCTCTCACCACTATGGGACTTAACATCTGATGTCATCAGTCCCCTAGACTTAAACTACTTAAACCCAGCTAACCTAAGGACATCACACACATCCATGCCCGAGGCAGGATTCGAACCTGCTACCGTAGCAGCAGCGCGGTTTCGGACTGAAGCGCCTAGAACCACTTTTCCATAGCGGCCGGCGATGACAGTTTGAAGTGGTGAAGGTACAGTGTCGGTTTTTTACTGTACACGCTGTATCCCCTAGTGTCGTCCGCACTGCGCCTAACTAAGACACAAAAAAAATGAGACTTCCCCATTCTCATTCAGCTTCACGGTGTATTGAATACAGAATTCCAGAGAGTTCAGATGTTGGGGAAACTCCTCCAGTTCTTGATTTCCATGTGGCTACACCACATATGTCGTTAAAATATCTGAAAACGCGTGTGGACGTCAATGCAGCTGTTTCCACAGCTTTCTACTCAAAATCCTCCATGAATAAGTGACACACATCGGGTGACGAAGGACACACAATGGCGACGCCATTGCTTTGTTCATAATCGGCGCCAATAAAGAGAAGTAATGTTGTTATGTGAGGGCAAATTAATGAAGATTAGACTTCGTTGGGGTGAATTTCTCCATGATCAGATTGAGGGAATCAGCAAGCTGCACTCCGGTGAAGAGGGAAACCGCATCAAATCTCACTATAAAGTTCTGGTCAGAGAGGTGTAGTTCTTGCAGCCTCTGAATAAAAGATACAGAGTTACAGGTGCGGTGCTCATCGCAGGACGACTAACTTAAGTTTCATCTAAAAGAGATATTCGTCCTTTTTCTATACAAATGTTTGTTTTTAAACTAAACACTCTTCAATACTGCCTAGATAACAATTTATTTTGAAATATAAGCACCTATATAAAGTAACTACGTAGCCAAATAGTTCACAAACTTGATTACACAGGATAGCAAAATTATTTTATACAGTGTTATATGTTATGAGTTTAGTAGCTGCATCAACCTATCACGAAGTCGGAGGGAACAAGAAAAGCGCTTTACTTACATAGTAATATTGCTAGAGCGTCTTAAAAGCTGAACATTTGACGTTGTTATAACCTGAGCCAGGAGCAAGGATCATCACTAATTTTTTTTCTTAAAGTTCGATGCAGTAATCACTTCCTTCATGTGGAGTATTATGGTGTATATTGTTTGAAGGACATTGCAATAGTTCCACCTCCGATCTTAGTAACACGTATTTACTTCATATCATTTTACTCAATTGGAGAATTTCTGCCTTACAGGATAATGACATGTAAATACAATCTGATCAACTAAAGTTCCATCATCTAGAATGTAGTAAGATGAACGGACTGGTTAACGCATTTCAACGCCAGTGTGAGGTTATATTTACTTATTGCTACTTGACTTGCACTAAATACTGAGAAATAAGTATTGTGTAAGCTGTAACTCGCTTCGGATATATGTTTCGCTACATTCTACGACTGGTCTTTCGTGATGCAGTTCTGGTTATGTTATGAGGAATATTCAGCAGTTAAAGGCAGAGACGGCCCAGGAGCATGAGAAAATAGGGGCTCGGTGTCGGTGGTGTTCCAAGAATCGGTTGCTCGGCAGGAATAAGGAGGAAAGGAAGTTCGTTAATTTTGAGATCTCAGGAAACCGTAATGACAGAAAGGCATGCCACCAGCCGAACTGTGAATCAATCTGGGCTTTACTATAAACGCATTTTTGAGTGGACTCACGGTGAGGAAACTGTTCTGAGTAGCTGAGTCGACTGCTCTCTCATGAGATGCATCATTAGTGAATACTTTCCGTCCCCTACCATCTCTACCTATATGACGACGTGGTTTTCAGTTAGTCTAACACGATGATTTCCAAAGTGATAACATTATTTCATCGATCGCAGTCAGAAGATCACTAGGACAGAAAAAAAATTCTTTCTGTTGTCTTTGTCGTAGTACTGCTCCCAGGTCCTCTACATCTACACACGAACGCCACACATCTGTATCACATTTTCATATGTCTCAGCCTTTCTATATCTAAATCAATAAACATATTCTTTCCGCGAATGTTAAGTGCAGGGCAGAGGTTACTTATCATGGTACCACATGTAAGCTTTCACACCGTTCCACTCATGTACGGACTGTGGGAAGAATGATCGCTTAAATGGTTTTGTGCGTGTTCTCAAGTTTAGATTTGAATGCCTAAGCTACCAATGTTTCATAGAAAAATCGTCGCAGTTGAAAATTCACTGCACCACCTAACTTATCCACTGGTGACGCACTTGCCTCTGTGCCCACGTAGTTGGATTTCGATGCAGTACGACGCACAACGGTGGCGAGGATTTCTGGAGCTCAGGTGTGCTGTTGCTAACTCTGTTTCCGTACACCCGCAGCCCTGCTGGATGTTCTGCCAAACTCTGGCCTGTGTGGAAATAAACCAGAGGGCAGCAGCTGCACCGCAACTTCACGCTAGTGTATTCTGACACTTGCTTCACCCTAGCGCGTCCACAACTCAGCTGCCTCACCGCCATACAGGAGTTTGGCTACGGTTTTCACGTCACTAAAGCAGCTGTCAGGTTCACGTTTCAGAGCGAAATGGGTTACCGCCAACATACGTAGTAAACACACACAATCATAATTAACAGCGGATACATTTTGCGCTTTTCATTTAAGAGTGGCATTTTCAACTTACGTTCTAAATTATTTGCTGGATGTATTCCCGTCTCTGTCTTCCTCTACAGTTTTTGCCCTCTACAGCTTTCTCTAGTACCAAGGAAGTCATTCCCTGATGTCTTAACACATGTTCTGTCATCCTGTCCCCTCTCCTTGTCAGTGTTTCCCACGTATTCCTTTCTTCTACGATTCTGCGCAGGTCCTCCTCATTCTTTACCTCATCGTTCCACCTAATTTTCAACACTCGTCCGTAGCACCACATCCCAAATGCTTAGATTTTCTTCTGTTCTGTTTTCCCCATAGTCCATGTTTGTTTTCCCATAGTCCATGTTTCACTAGCATACAATGCTGTGCTCCAAACACTCCAAACGTACATTCTCAGCAATTTCTTCCTCAAATTAAGGCCTATATTTGATACTTCTCATAGCCAGGAATGCCCTTTTTGTCAGTGCTAGTCTGCTTTTGATGTCCGTCCGTCGTTACTTATTTTCCTGCCTAGGTAGTAAAATTCCTTTACTTCATCTACTTCGTGACCATCAATCCTGACGTTAAGGTTCTCGCTGTTCTCGTTTCTGCTACGTCTAATTACTTTCGTCTTTCTTCGATTTACTCTCTGTCCACGTTCTGTATTCATTACACTGTTCATTCCATTCAGCAGATGCTGTAATTTTCCTTCACTTTCACTCAGGATAGGAATGTATCACTGATAACCTTGAATTTTAGTTCCACTCCTGAACCTTTCTTTAATGTCCATCACTGCTTCTTCGAGGTACTGATTGAACAGTAGTTTCGAAAGACTACGTTCCTATCTTACACCCTTTCTAATCCGAGCACTTCGTTCTTGGTCTCCCACTCCTATTATTCCCTCTTAGCTCTTGTACATATTGTATATAATACGTCTCACCCTATAGGTTACCCCTACTTTTCTCAATATTTCGATAATCTTGCACCACTTTGCATTGTCGAACGCATTTTCGAGGTCGGCAAATCCTGTGAACGTGTCTTCATTTTTCTTTCGTCTTGTTCAAGTAAACTACATGTCACATGTAATGTAATTACTTTTTCACTATTGCTTAGTATCACGTAATTACAGTTTCATAGAACTATTACCAGAAACCAAACTGTAAACATTATAAGCAATTTTTTTTTCTTTTCAGATATCTTTCTTCATTTTCTAGTTACTGAGTGGTATGGGTAGTTAAACTTGGTCCCCCAGTAATAATCCGCCGCCACGGGCGACTAATAAAGCGTACAGTACTCCGACATAAATTTAAGAATAAACCTCTCTCTCAAATTCACGTAACGGTCACTAATAAACAACACGCTCCACTCAATTCAAAATAAATACAATAGAGTCACATATATCCTCTTAATTCGTCAACAGAAGAAACAGTGAGCGACATGACAAATACATTCTGCATGTGTTCTGCAAACACAAAAAAAAAATTCATTGAGCTTAGTAATACTTTATTACTAAATGGCTTTTAAATAAAATCACACAATACGAATGAGAATATTTCTGGTCCGGCGGAAATATAAGCAATACTTCAATTACGAATGAATACACGACGAAGAGTGTCAGTAATCAGACTTTTTTTCCTAGTTTAGGGCACCGCAACAGCGAGGTGTTAACTTCACGCTATTCGGTTGTTGGTCAGCAGCTCCTCCGCTTTCGGATCCTTCAGCCAACTACTTCTTGCCTCGAGCTCGTAACTGAGTGGCAGCTTGTAAATTCTTTGCATTTAGCAGATTTTTCCAAATTGGTTTTTATTAAAAAGATTTTCTCCTTGCCACCCTTCTCGCATTACTCAGCTAACGTTTTAATACATTAATCTAGTTTCACTTTTTGAAACAATACTTTGCCGGCGCGAGAGGGAGGGGGAGGCATAAGGAGGTCAGTGTAACAGGACGTTACAGTCTACATAAATACTTCATTTGTCAGCATCTGGACATGATTTGGTATAAATGCGTTAGCAACAGACTTGCCATCAAATGTATACAAAAGCAAATAAAGTCGTATACCTTTAAGATGATGAGCAGGTCACCACACACTGTAATGTACTGACAGTCATATGTATCATCCAGAAAATCATCATTTAAAAAATGGAGCCAACACGCATAGTGCTTGTGTCAATTGTAAGTCAGAACATTAGAGGAAATATGTAAAACGACTTCTTCACAAGGTAGCAAGTATATACGTGCTCATTATTGTTGAATATATACAAAATATAAAGTGTCACAAGAAACAAGGATAAAAAAGCTTTTGTTTACCAATTTTTAAAATAATGGTACGTTAGCAAAAGCATTGAATGAAGTATTTCTGTGTTAAATGTCACACATACTGACAGAATGTGCGAACAGGAACAACTGCTTGGGTGTAAATGTTTTATTGTAGGATGACATTACTATCGTCAACCGACATTCAAAAACGGCTCTTTCTTTGTCTTGACCTTCTCAGTCAAAAAACACAAAATCCGATTTTACAAATGTATAAAATGTATTTCATCAACAGGTTTTCATTCATCTAATACATTACATTCAACCTATAACAAAAGTCATCGTAGAGTAGATAAACTCTGTTGTAATATCATCCACTACGCCATGAACCGTCATATCAGTTATCATAGATAGTTAATGTCCTTCTTATTTAGAGACCCACAGATCAATAGCTCTTAAATAATTTTAGAAAATCATCATTGTGCTGTATAAGCTTTGTGTCGCTGCTTTATTGAAACATCGCCACTGTTGTTCAAACGAAGGACCATCGTCAGGTATTATGGGCGACATTAATTACAGGTCATGTATCCAAGCAAGGTCATTTGTAGATAAATCACCCGATATCCATGTTGTGCTTGAAAATTGTAAAATGTGTGAAGGCAAGCGAGTTACACAATGTGTTGACAGGGTGAAACACAAGGCCACACATTCATGTCAGAAACGAGTAATATGAATTGATGTGTTCCACCTATTCCTTTCCATTTTTGTGTAAATGATGATGCTTCCGACCAGATTACTACTTTTCTGATTACATGACTTATTGCTTGGCGCTGAATGCTCCTAGGGAGGTTAGCAAGACAATCACAAACTGAAAACTGAATTGAAGGGCTTCGTATTTACACCCAGTCGGTATGCGTGTTTTGGAGGCCGAGCGCAGGCGCCTTTACCTTGTCACGATGATGTTGTTGAAATTGTAGAGCGTCTTCCGCCACTAATAAAACATGATTAACAAATTAATATTTATTCATTCAGATTTACAGTTCTGTGTCCTCTCGTCAGCCTTGGCTGCCACCTCGTGCCCGTGACAAGCAGGAATTATGCTGACTCCTGTTGTCAGCTCGGCTTCCAAGGCTGATATTCCAGCAACGCGGCGGTATCTTGCGGGCTGCCGTCTGGCAGGCGAAGCCCTACCGTGAGATTATGCACCCCGCAATACGTTAGAGCGACCTCGATCCCGCTCCAGAACATGAACCGCGGTGACCCGTCAGGATGTGCCGCGCAGTCGGAAGGCTGATCCTGGCCCCACCGGACAGGTAGGCCCTTGGCACCCAGGAATGGCTGCAGCTATGATCAGAGGCACGGATAGCCGTCTCACCCAGCGCTGGCAACGATGTTAGAGCGATCAGCACCGCGAGATTTGTTGGGAGACCCTCAGTCTACCGTCAGCGATGTGGTAGGCGTCGAATGAGGAGTCGCACAAGTGTCAGGACGCGGTTACTTGGATCCGATCATCTCGGTCACCGCAAGCACGGTATTCGTGAGAAGTGCTTAAACATCTACGAGGCCTGTTCAGAAAGTAAGCTCCGATTGATTGCCAAATTGAAACCACAGTGAACATCAGAAATGTTTTACTTGTAACAATTAGCTACACCTTTCAGCTACTTCTCTACGTAGTCGCCGTTCTGACTTAGACTTTTGTCATAGCGTTGTACCAACTTTTCAATAGCCTCATCATAGAAGGCAGCCGCCAGTGCTTTCCGCCAATTCTCCACGCTGGCCTACACCTCGTTGTCTGTGTCAAAATATTTTCAAAGACAGCGGTTCATGTGACCAGAGATGAAACTCAGGGGGAGGCAATTGCGGACTGTATTGTGGGTAATCTAACATTTCCATTTGAAAACGATGCAGGAGCATCTTAATTGCCCCTGCAGAATGCGGCTGAGAATTGTCGTGAAGACGAAACAGCACGACAGTTATGTAATGTTAGCTGCATAGCTTCAGGCGAAATTTCTCACCAGGCCCTCGTACTTGGCGGCAGAGACTATTTGCTAGACATCTTTACGCACTCACTGCGAGCTCAGAAATGTGAAGAGCGACGTGATGCTAACTGGGGTTATACTAGAGACACTACCCAACACATCTGTGCAAAGCTTTATCGGATTTTCATAGTCGTTTCCATTTCGCGAGCGATCGGAGCTTACTTTCTGAACGCCCCTCGTAATATATGGATGTTATTACACACTAATAATTAGTGGCCGGCCGGTGTGGCCGTGTGGTTCTAAGCACTTCAGTCAGGAACCGCGTGACCGCTACGGTCGCTGGTTCGAATCCTGCCTCGGGCATGGATGTGTGTGATGTCCTTAGGTTAGTTAGGTTTAGGTAGTTCTAAGTTCTAGGGGACTGATGACCTCAAATGTTAAGTCCCACAGTGCTCAGAGCCATTTGAGCCAATAATCAGTGAATGGAGAGCTGTACGAATGTCATCGACGCTAAAGACCAACTGAATTCAGAGCTAGAGATCTGCGTATTTATCGAGACAGGCAGCAATCAATGACGCAAGGCCCTATTCATTGTGACTGGTGGTTGGTGGTCCTCATTCTGCTTTGTTTGTTTGACGATTTACTATAGGCTTTTAATTGCTTTCTCCAAAATGTATTATTGAATCTGAGGTTTTCCTTGTTGCTCCGCGTAGTAAGCGGTAGTGAATATACCTGTATCCCTCTCTCAGCAGACGTTTTGCTGAATGTGTAACTTGTGCCTGGCGATTGGTGACGACGTAACAACGTGTGGTGATGTCCGCGACCGACTTACAGTGTTGATTGATCCTTTCAGCTTTATTTCTTCCCCTTTTCTGCTCTGTAGCGCAACAACGTCTGTAGTCATAATGGAGAACTACAAAACCAATATAAGCCAGACACGAAATATTACAGTCATCCGCCATTCGTAAAAATTGTAGCTTCCATTAGAGGAGAGGGAAGTAAACTCATTGGGTAACGAAATAAAAGAAGTGAAACAATTTTTTTCATTCTAGTTAATTTTGTTGCATATTTAGACACCTATAGCCTAGTATTTTAAAAATAGGTAATACGTTTTATATTTTCATACAGTACACTGTTCAATATTGCATGTAGTTATTGTTTTCAGCGGTAAAGAATTGACGCGGTGAGCTCAAAAACATATTCAGAGGAAACGCAGAGCATTAAGTGAGAATTTCTGAATTGCTGAAACTGAAGGGAAGGCTATTTTCCAACAAAAATCGTACTACATAGTATCAGCTAGGATGTTTGCGGTTTGCAGCTGAGTACAAGCTGTAATTGTGAGCTGAAAACTTGCGCAGTAGACGCTGAACAAAATATTGCCTTAATCAGCGTTGAATTGAGTACTGGTGACGCCACACCCAATGCAACAGACATACAGATTGTAAACGATAACTGGTTTCAACGTACTACAGTGGTGTACCTGAAATGGAGACAAATAAATTTATATGTGACAACTGTAGTCTATGAAGCAAAGAAACACCATCACACTGACCCACAAAAGAATAAGGAAAGAAAAGAAAAATAAACTTATTCTTGTACTTACAAAATTTAAAATTGCTGTCAGTTACATAGAGTTTGTTTGTCTGGCCTTCTCATTTCGAAACTATTGTGCTTCTCAGGATTATATTTAGATCGAATTGTGAAGGTTGAATTAATAATGTTAACGAATTAACCGTCTAAGCGGGTGACGTAGGAGCAAGAGGTTATTAAAAATTTCGCGCAGCTTAGGTGCTTTTGTAGGACGCTTTCAGGATGTTTCTCGGTTTGATAGACGACTAGTGTCCTGTATCAACTTGTTCGTCTCGACTTCACCTACACCACAGCGGCACGTTGTATACTGTTGTCGTTGACGCTCTTTATGGGGCGAAATTTATACAGGAAACTCAAGAATGTTACTGGTTCATATCGTTGCAGGAGCATGTGTGAAAAGACAGTGATGTGTAAAAACAGTACGTAATTGTTTGAAACATGTACCTCGGATTACGATTTTTTAATTGACTTTCCTTAAACTCGTCTCATGGTAAATAGTTATTGCCTCTTATATCTCGCTGGCATGTAGAAACGTTAGTACTAGGTAGGCACTCGAACGTGAGCCAAGCTCTTTTCCCGTAGATTACTTTCCAACCCAGAGCTCTAGGAGGTCCGGAAAGTAAGCAGAATAACCTCAGTAAAATTCGAAAAGCAGGAGAGATGTATTATTAAAAGTGGGGCTGTGCGAGTGGGTCATGACCTGTCCTCATATAGCTCAGTAGGTGAGGTAACAGCTTACGAAAGGCACAGGTCACATTTCAGAATAAGAACAGTCCTGAATGCAAAGTTATTTAATATCAAGGACACGTTCCACCGTTTTAGGGCATCATCAAATTATCTATAAAGATAAGAAATCAATCAGTTTGGATCAAGTAGAAGAAGGGATATGATCCTATCTTATACAACCACGCAGGTAAAATGAATTAAAAGCAGTAGAAACTTACTGGATATGTAATCCATCCGTCGTAAAGCCATAGAAAATGAACGTAACAGTAACTGGATATGTAATCATATAAACATACAAAACTCACAATGGATCTAGTTAAATAAAAGAAACGTGACAGTATGTTATCAGAAGGGTACAAGAAGGTGTCGTCTGTAAACTTGATCACACCAGCTGATTCCGTCTATTACCTTGAGGACACCAGCTGATACCACAGTACAAAATAGGGACGCGCTTACAAAATACACGCGTATGAGCTGCACACAGCACAATGTCCGTTTGGCTTACACACACAAATATTCCTGTGACAGATAAAGATGTCAACACCGTGTATATGGTGGTAAGAGGTAACCAGGTGGCACGCATGACTGGCGTAAAGAACATTATAAAAATGCGAAAATTACGTATAAATAATGAGTGGAAGTGTATATCTGCAGGTTATAGAAATCATATGAAACCAAAAGTGCATTAAGGTACCACAATGAACAGAAGAAAAAAATAGGTAATATAATGACATGATAAACAGCGAGTAAAGCTGTCATACGGAGTAGAACCGCAAAATTTTACAGTGCATGCACATCGCGTGCATACAATAACAACCCACACATCAAGGCATCAGGATCAGGGGCAGTTGTAAGAGTTGCAAACTAAAGACAAAGTCATAAAAAAAGAGTTATAAGTTTCAGAATATAAAACGGTAGTCACCGATACAATAAGGTCGTTAATAAGCAGCCGCTTGAAATATAGCTGCCATAACTTCACTCACACCAAAACAAAGAAGTTAAAAATAATGCTGTCGACATAAAATAAAATGTATCATTTTAGAAAAAATCCGGACACAGGTACGATTGTGTCATAATAGCTATACTTGATTTCTGGTAGTCAGTTGATCGTTCAGCAACTTTCCATTGTCAACATAGAGTTGTTCAATAATTTCCAGCTCCTCGATTAGATTCAGCTCTTTCCCCTTCTCAGCAACGTGTAGTATTCTCAAGTATTCGCGTGTGAGAGGCTGATGCCCGCTCAACAAATGCGGTATTCTGCTTAACCCCGTCTTGCTCAGCAGGTGCTCATTGAACCTGGTTTTAAGGATTCTGCCATTTTGACTCTTACACTGATTAGCCAGAACATTATAGCCATCTAACCAGTAGCCACAATGTCCACCTTTGGCACGGATAACAGCGGCAACGCGTCATGACACGGAAGCACTGAGTCCCTGGTAGGTCGCTGGAGGGAGATTGCACCACATCTGCACTCACAAGTCAGTTAATTCCCATAAATTCCGGTTAGGGGGGCGATGAGCTCCGACGCCAAGTTCAGTCACAACCCAAGTGTTTTCGATCGGGTTCAGATCTGGCTAGTACATCAATTGGAACTACCTACGGTGCTCCTCGATCCACTTTTGGCCTTGTAACATGGCACATTACCTTGTTGAAAAATGCTCTTACAATCAGCGTACGTACTACTTGGCCATCATGGTGCCTTCCACGACCTCGAGTGGATCCACGGATGCCCACATGAATGTTAGCCAGACCATAATTGAGCCGCCTCTATCCTGTCTCCGGCCCGCCGTACATGTGACTTGGGGATGTTCACTCGGTAGAGGACGAATTTGCGCCCTCCCATCGGTATAATGAAGAAGGCATTACGATTCCTCATACAATGTAACGCTCTGCCACTGCTACAACGTTTAGAGCCGATCGTCACTTAACCATTTCAGTCGTAGGTGCCGATGTTATTGTGTTAACATTGGCACATGCATGGCTGTGGAGGCCCGTTGTTAGGAGTCTTTTGTGCACTGTGTATTCAGACACACTTGTACTGTGCCCAGAATTAAAGTCTGATGTTAGTTCCGCCACAGGTCGCCGCCTGTCCTGTTTTCACCAGTGTGTCCAGCCAACGATGTCTGAAGTCTGTAATGAGGGATGGCTGCCCAACACCACGACGTCTGGACGTGGTTTCACCTTGGTTTCACCACGTTTTGAAGATACCACAGGACTCCTCGAACAACCTAAAAGTCGCGCCGTTTTCGAAATGCTCGTGCGGAGCCTCGTAGCTGCCAAAATCTGACATCGGTCAGACTTAGATATATTGCGCGCCTTTCCTATTTTACACACGCCAGCACGCTCACTGATACTACATACACCGTGCACCATGCACCGTGATCCATAAGAAGTCATTTGTCGCCAGGTGACGCTGCTATTCCCTGTACCAGTTTATATCGATAGTAGGTCTGTGATGTTCTGGCTGATCAGTGTATTTATTGCAATCCATTAAATTTCCGACCCTACATACGAGGGTTATTCCAAAAGTAAGGTCCGATCGGTCGCGAAATGGAAACGACTATGAAAATCCGATAAAGCTTTGCACAGATGTGTTGGGTAGTGTCTCTAGTATAACCCCAGTTAGCATCACGTCGCACTTCTCATTTCTGAGCTCGCAGTGAGTCCGTAAAGATGTCTAGAAAATAGTGTCTGCCGCCAAGTACGAGGGCCTGGTGAGAAATTTCGCCTGAAGCTATGCAGCCAACATTACATAACTGTCGTGCTGTTTCGTCTTCACGACAATTCTCAGCCGCATTCTGCAGGGGCAATGAAGATGCTCCTGCATCGTTTTCAAATGGAAATGTTAGATTACCCACAATACAGTCCGCAATTGTCTCCCCCTGAGTTTCATCTCTGGTCACATGAACCGCTGTCTTTGAAGACAACATTTTGACACAGACAACGAGGTGTAGGCCAGCGTGGAGAATTGGCGGAAAGCACTGGCGGCTGCCTTCTATGATGAGGCTATTGAAAAGTTGGTACAACGCTATGACAAAAGTCTAAGTCAGAACGGCGACTACGTAGAGAAGTAGCTGAAAGGTGTAGCTAATTGTTACAAGTAAAACATTTCTGATGTTCACTGTGGTTTCAATTTGGCAATCAATCGGACCTTACTTTTGGAATAACCCTCGTACTTACACGAGGGTTGTTTGGAAAGTAAGGAACTATCGGTCGCGAAATGGAAACCACAGTGAAAATCGAAACTGTTTTCTTTGCACATTTAGCTACACCTTCCAGGTACTTCTCTACATAGTCGCGCTCCGACTTACAGACATTTGTCGGAGCGTTATACCAAATTTCCAACACCATCGTCATAGAAGGCAGCTGCCTGTGGTTTCCGATAATTCTCTACGCTGATCTAGAGCGCGTAGCCTGCGCCCACGTGTTGTCTTAGTATCCAGCCTTTCATGTGAACACAGATGATACTCAGGACGAGCCAATTAGGGCTGTGTTGTGGGTGATCGAACACTTCCCATCGAAAAGGCTGCAGGAGCATCTTCAGTGCCCCTGCAGAGTGCGGCTGAGAATTGCCTTGAAGAAAGAACTGCGTAGCAGTTATGTTAGGTGGGCTGCATTCTTTAAGGCGAATCCTCTCAGCGGGCCCTCCTACTTGGTGGGAGGCATTGTTGTTCTAGGCACTTTTACTCACTCACAGTGCGCTCGCAACTGAAAAGAGAGTCTTGATGCGATGGACGGGCATACTAGAGACACCGCCCAAAACGTCTGTGAAAAGTGTCGTCGGATTTTCACAGTGGTTTCCATTTCACGGACGTTCGTTCCTCACTTTACAAGTAGCCCTCAAATTTATGGGGATGCTAATTGTGAATGCAATTATACTGAAGCTTATCACCAGAAACGAAGTAGTAAGGGTCACAGGTTCGTGTCGGTTCAACACGAGGTTTTAATGTGCAACGTGATTTCGACAATAATCTTAATTAAAAACTTATATTACTAAAAGTGGTCCTGTAAATTTTGTGTAGAGATGGGGTAGTGAATTTCTGTATTTTTGGAACGTACCTGGGTCGTATATCTCCCGGACACAGCACAGCACCGGAGAGCTCCCGAGTTGCGGCAGGCGTTTTAGGGTAGGAGTGGCGCCCACTTGGCGCCGCCCTCAGTTGGGGGTGCGGCGCTCAACTTTATTATTCAGGAGGTGGCGCCGGCGCCCGTTCCTCTTTTTTCCGGCAGACCGCGGCCCGGCGCTCGCGCCACCTGCTCTGCGCAGCTGCGGCACCCGGGGCTCCTGCTGACTCTTAATACGCCGGGTCCAGGCAGCAGCCAGCTGGCAGGCGGCCCATATTTCTCTGCCTCATTCACCGCCGAAAAGCTCCCGCGTCCCCTGGGATATCAGTTTGGCCGCCACTCAGTGGTGCCGCTTCGCCCTACTTGGTATCCTGAAGGTAATGGAAAATGTGGGAAATCAATGAATACAACTGGAATGCTTAAACGTGCACTCTTTTCACAAAAAGTGAATAATGACTTCATAACACGAAAGCCTGATGCAACTGTTGCAGATGATACCAAAAATTCATTAATAGTAAATGATGCATTTAAAATTTTAATTCCGTCTCTTCACGTGTACTGTACCTAAAAATGTGGGTTGATATTCGTTTGCTTTTAAGGCCAATGCAGGAATTCCATTATCTCACATGAAACTTATTGTTGATTGTTTACAAAACCTATTGGAATCAGTACATAAATCTTTTGTAGCAGAGTTGAGGTCTTTGTACGATGGGGTTCAATAAGGAAGGCCATCCTTATCCTTTCCTTTTCTCGGCCATGTTCGGTTGAAAAAAGGCCGAATACGTTGTGGAGCATCGTAGAATCAACCTGCTTCAGCCCCTTTAGTTACATGAAATTCTGAAAGTTACGGCGCTATAGTAAGCATTCAAAATAGTGTCTGCAGTGGGGATTCGTTCAAAGCAGAGCTTTGCCGGAAAACTACTGCATCGCAGATATTCAAAGGTGCTTGCAGAATGTCTACAGAGATCTAGCATTGAACAAAAGAACGTCGAGTCGCTGGATGAGGCGTTTGCCATCATCGCAACAAGGTAGTGCAGACATATACTATCTTCCATGTGCCCGCTGCCCCCCCCCCCCCCGCCCCCCAGTGCCTCTACAGCTGTGATTCATGCAATATTGGAACGTGTGGACACTCTAATTCTCATTCAGTAGCTTCGTCGTCACAAAAATACAAACTAACTTTTTCGTTTATTTATAGACACAATCACATGATTATGACACAGTCGTAACCGGTTTCGGCCATACAGTGACCATCTTCAGATGCTAAACCAAAAAAAAGTGTGTGAAATCTTATGGGACTTTACTGCTAAAGACATCAATCGCTAAGCTTACACACTACTTAACCTAAATTATCCTAAGGACAAACACACACACCCATGCCCGAGGGAGGACTCGAACCTCCGCCGGGACCAGCCGCACAGTCCATGATTGCAGCGCCTTAGACCGGTCAGCTAATCCCGCGTGGCTAAAACAATACAAAAGAAATTTTATATTAAAACCTAAAAGTAAGTGCAATATTTAACCTCTCTTATTAGTGATCTAACTGCATTTATGCGAAATACATATAGTTCATACCTAAAGGCGACACACACTGAACACAGGTTCATGCGTTGTCAAACTAGCTATAAAATGTAAAACACCGATCTTATAAAAATTTTTTGGATTTTGTTCACCCTCTTTGCTTTAGATGCACGCGTCCTCTATAAGATAGTATGAGTTTTTCAAAAGCCTAAAATATACAAACTTACTATTGATATTTAGGTCAAATGTACATAAAATTTAAGATTACAGAACAGATCGTTAAATCAGTAAAATAACATTTCCGAAGAAGGAGAAAACATTTCTATAGATGAAAATTGCAGTAGCACTTGTAGAGTGTATTTCTGACGCCCGATGGCGCGTATTTCCGGCTATTGCCTATTATGCCGTTGTCCATTAGTACGACAGGGACGACACGGGCAGGACGACTAATGTAGTGCTGTGCTGCAGGTGGATGGCACACGCCTCCGCCTTAGAGGTTGCTGACGTCTGCTGCTGCCCGCACTAGACAGTGCAATACTCGATCGCCAGAAGTCTCCATCCTCAGCGAAGCACGAATGTAGTAAAAACGATTCGCTCAGATGAACAGATCGTCGTAAATGTTGAAGTATACGTCTGTAGTAAATTCATTCTGTTCATTGAGGAGTTTGTCAGGTTCTCTGCGTCTCGTAACATAAATCTCCAGTTGGTCTAAAATGTCTAATCGTTTACATTTTGTAACTTCATGCAGAATTTGAAGCACTTCGACGATGTTATCAATATTATGACCCTCCTCTTGCTTATGTAAGCCTAGCGCTTCCTTATTACTGGGATACGTGTGTTCTTTAAACCTTATATCAAAGGACCTGCCTGTCTGTCGGATATAGCTTTTATCGCGTTCACGACATGGTATTTTGTAGACCCCCGATTTACTATATTTATTACTTTTCCGTAGAAAGTTATGACGCACTAGTCTTTTTAAATTATCGGAAGTCCTAAATGCAATTTTAACCCCGTTTCTTCGGAATATATGTTCGACTTTATCTGATGTTTTGCCTATATATTTCATAGTGGCTTACTTATCCTTTTCGGATGTCGGTTGTACCTGCCGTTTCTTGTTCCTTTTTATCTTCTTTTTAATTTTGCTATGTATGGAGTTAACTATATCGGGGTCATAATAATTTGAATATTTTAGGCTTTTGAAAAATTAAGACTATCTCATAGAGGACGCGCCCATCTAGCGCAAAGAGGGTGAACAAAATCTAAAAGAAAAATTATATCTATAAAAGACAGGTGTTCTACATTTTATAGCTAGTTTGACAACGCATGAACATGTGCTCAGTATATGCCGCCTTTAGGTATGAACTATATGTATTTCGCATAATTCAATTAGATTACTAATAAGAGTGGTTAAATATTGCACTGATTTTTAGGTTTTAATATAAATTTTCTTTTGTATTGTTTTAGCATCTGACTGTGTCATAAACATGTGATTGTGACTATAAATAAACAAAAAAATTTTACAAAAGAATCAGTCACGCACTCCATACACAGAAGTCGTTTTTTCCAAAATTGGAACGAACATTTCATTCCACATGACAGACCTCACAAAAGTCTGCGCACCCGAGAGGAGCTCAGAAACCTTCATTAGAATGTTCTTCCTCATCCACCCTACAACCCAGAATCGCACCTTCCAACTTTCATCTGCTTGGGCCAATGAAGAATATGCTCCCCAGGAAACAATACGTGTATTATGGTGAGGTTGCTGACGCAGAAAGACGGCTCCGACGACAACCAGTAGATTGGTAACCATACGAGCATACAGGTCTTCACATGTAAGGCGGCGTAAGTCCATCACATTGAACAGTTATACTGAAAAATAGGGTTTTGTAGCCAAAAGGATGGTGTTGGGAGGGGGAGGGAGGAGGTAATATGTTGTATTCGAATACTGAATAAAATCAACCTACTTTAAGAGAAAAGACGTGTTCCTTTACTTACTGAACATCCCTCGTGGGACTTGGTGTGTAGAATTGCTGATTCACATCCGTATTTTGAAATAAACTTGTCGAGCTATTTACATATTAATATACGCTGTCTGGAGTGTACTGCTGAAGAAATCTTCCCGGTCTTCCATCCCTGTGGCTGCATCATATTTTGGTGAAAACGATGAAAGCGACACTCATCGAAATGTCACGGAATTTCAACGAAGATGCTCGGATGAAAGCGCAAAATATTTGATGAGAAAAATGACTCGTTCCACACCTTAACGATTAATCTGATAGAAAAATATGTGAATGTCGTGTGACTAGGGCCTCCCGTCGGGTAGACCGTTCGACAGGTGCAAGTCTTCCGATTTGACGCCACTTCGGCGACTTGCGGGTCGAAGGGGATGAAATAATGATGATTAGGACAACACAACACCCGGTCCCTGAGCGGAGGAAATTTCCGACCCAGCCGGGAATCGAACCCGGCCCTTGGAACTGACATTCTGTGTTTTTTTATAAATTCATTTTGTTCGATATTGTTCACTGCGTTTGGTCTGGGCGGACGTCACAAGACATCCGTTCAAGTTCATCGTTGATTGTTAGACTCAGTTTTTTTATTACAGACAGCACGCAGCCCTCTGACCGAACACGCTGAGCTACCGTGCCGGCTCCACTCAGCTACCGGGGGCCGACAGTCTGGTATATGATCGGCGGAGAATAAAATTATGTAACAGATTAACATCCTCGGAGACGTCCACGGTCGCACTCAGGTGAACGAACATTCAACGACACAGTGCTACCACTTGAACTGTTGACTGCAACATCATCAAAAGCGTCGCTCTTTTGGGAACCACTGAACTATAGGCAGGTCTAATGTACACGAAATTTGATATTTCTACTGTGATAGTATCAGGTCACCGCGGGAAATGGCAGAGAACGGTCCTATGATTGAAGAAAGACATATGTCATGTCCTTGTACAAGATATCCAGCACATATTAGGCCTATAAATATGGTATTATATACCTCACCTTTACTTATAACAGAATTCTAGAATATATTAGAGTTCAAACAAGTCAACCTATCTGTATCGAAACGAACTTCTCCAATGAAATCAGCATTGATTCCAACAACACTGACCATTCGGAAAGGATGTCTTATTTTTCACGCAAGAGAGGTGCCGCTGCATAGCCGCTTAGTGGATGTTCCTAGACTTCATGAGGAAAATTCATTATCACAAAGCCTCCTTCTCAAGAGAATATTCATTTCCATTAGCTAACAGGTGACTGCACTAAGAATTTTTTAAGGGATGTAACATGATTCAACTTAAAAATTGCCTTTGTTATTCATGTATCACAATAAGAGAATTTTCAGCAGAAACTTGAAGTCATGCTGAAACGTAGGTTTCTGTCAACACTCTTAGTCTAACGCTAATATCTGTAATATCCACTTGGGTATTAATCAGTATTCCTTCCACTCCGATTCCTTAAACTCTCATGTTTAGACGTCTAATTACTTTAGGAACCAATTAACGTATATATGTAATGAGCACCACTGTAAGAAAAGTTTTCACGTATCTCAGTGTTTCTGAGGTTCGCGTGTCATAGAGTGATAGACTTTCCAAGTACTTTTGTAATAGTTATGGATTATTTCTGCAAAAAGAATAGAGTTAGTAATAAGGAAATAAATAATAAAACATCATGCTTGATGTCTGAAGTTGGCTGTTTTGAGCAGCGAAAATGTAGTAAGCGGTACGCCTTTTCGTTTCGTTATTTTGTGGAGGGTGTCAGCCAGAAAATGTATCGGAAATATTTGAGATCGTGTAAGGTTTATTAAAATTCGCTAAGTGTTTCCATTCGTTTCGCCTAGTGGGCTCCTTGATAATCGAGTGATCGTAAGAGAATGAAACCTAGTGGGGACTTTTGTATGAACTCGTGGAAGAGAGATAACGAATAAACCATCGAAAGAAACACGTTTTAATTGATAGATGAGAGGATGACATTTGTTAAGTGCGTACCATGTTTGTGTTCCAGGCTACAAAAGTAGCTTAGTGTGACGGCCATCTGCATCACGCCAGTCTGGATCCTCACTAGAGATTATTCTACTGCTGCCAGCAACATGTAAGGTGGGATGTTGGCTACATCCACGTCTATGGTCATGTTCAACCTCCAACGAGTGTTAGTGTTCTGTTGACAAACCCTTCTATGACAGTTTTTTTTTTTTTGAGAAATTGTTCTTCAATGTATGGTTGTTTTACCTTACTTTTACTTAGAAGCGTGCGTTAACAATATCAGTCAACTTGTATTCAACTCGTATGACAATTTCTAAGTGATGTAAGCTAGTGCTAACGAAACGGCAGAAAGCGTGGGAATAGTGGAGTGCAAGGTGCGGTGATCGTTCTGGACAAATTTTACCTAATTTATTAGTAGAAACCAAAACTGTGAACGTTACGCATCATAGTAAAGTTATTATCCCCGGCTAGTCACAGATTTTATCACTAAATATTTTTGATCATATTTGGCTAAATGCAGCAATCGTTAATGCCCTATGTGGTTTAAAAACGCACCGCTGTAATATCCTAGGCATATTATATTCAAAATAAGGCAGGCACACACATGTTATCAAAGCACCATTACACAGGACAGGACGTAAACTGAGTGCTAATGACTAATATTAAAACTCAAAATATTTTAATAAATATTTCAGCGAATGAATTTTTAAGATGGAAGTGTGTACATACTCTGAGAGCACAGTATGTAATCATTAAGACTCTTTATCATTTATAAACAACATGGTAGGTGTGTGCTGTGGCACCTGTGAGGAAAGCAATTTTGTCGCAATAAAGGGTTTGCTCACATTTTACCCCAAAATCTTCTTTCCTGAAGTGACACTCTGGTGATTCTAAATCTGCCCCCTTATCCCATACACATGTCAAGTGCAGGATAGTTAATCTCGTTCCTACAATAGGCGCAATTTGAAGTGATCATGAGTACCATCAACAAATATATTCAAGGAGTATTCCCGATCAGACTAAACTCTCACAGTTCAGTCAATAATTTCTCCAGTTAACGTAAAAAATAAGCAATATTGAGCGTAAAATCAGCTAGTAGATTGACCAGCTATAATACGTCAAATCTGTTCCTTGTCATGCAGCGATAAGCGCGGTACATCTGTTATAACTACTGTTCGAATACGTCATGATGAGAACATTTTAATTGGAAGTTTTTACATCAAAAGATCCACGTTATGCAAAAAGTTTGTCTTTAGTAATATGATCTCCTCCTGATAAGAAGAAAGAACGAAAGAAGAAAAATGATGCAGTTGCATGTGCACACAAAACATGCAAGAAGTTTATATAATTTCAATTGAGACACATCGAAATGCCTGTATACCTTGTCACAACTGGCGCATTAAACCATAGACATTCGTAAGAAATTCTACCGAAGTAGACACGTGGCATGTACACCTTATACTTAAGACACCTGGAAATATTTATGTCTCGGTAAAGCATAACAGTCCTCTGCAGCACTTAAACACATGATTACAGACGTAAGTAAACAAGCCATATATACCGAGAGCGAAAATTGACATGGCATAACAACTCTCTCCACGTATACGAGAGACCAACGAGTTGACACACTATTTTAACAAGACACTAATTCATCTGCGGTAGCGAACGACGCTTATAACTAACAGAACAACATAGTTCACACACGTGATGGAACTGTAGCAGCCCCACTCCCCAGCAGCATGCTAATTTCCCTCGTGCCCCGTTCTCCACACACAGTGGATGGTAACCTGACAGCTTACACTCATATCTGTGGAATCCACAGCACCCATCTGGCCACCGAGGTAATGACAGACTGACAGCCTGTTACCATAGCTTGTTACTCCACACCATCCTTGTAGCCCCTTTCCTCCGTGTATGGCACCGAGAAGTGGCGCGCACAACTCAGGAGTGTCATCCACGCTCAGTAGCCGCGGCCATAACTTAATACACGGGTAGGTTGCTGCCCAAGGCTCTGCAGCGGACCATACAGTGTGTTGGCAGACTCGTGACTGAGGGCGTGTGTCCGCCAACGTTGCTTGCCTTCCGCTTCGACCGCAGATTACCAGCACCACAGCATACTCACGGCAAACTTCTCCGATATCTATTTCCAGGAAAGTGCCGACACGGCACAGTTAACAAGGCTGGCTGAGATAACACATTACTGATATTTCAAAGGAGCAGTTATCTAAATTTGCTTGTACACAAGACGAACACTTAGTCACACTACCTTGATAATAACGTGGATCGAACAGATTCGTTAAAATACTGGAATTGTGCGTCGCTTGAATAACTTTCGACAAAAGATGCTAGTTTCCTGATCTGCTTTCCTGTCAGATTATCTTTCATGCAATTGGTACCATAGTTTCAATATCTACATTTGGTAATCTATCATTAACGACAAATACAATAAAATTAATAAATTTATTTGCTTTTAAACAAGTTACTTTACTTGTAACTTCGTTGGATGTAAAATGCGACAATTTATGTGGGTGAAGATCCATCTGGTTATTACATGTCTTGATTTCTTCATTCGATCTGTACTGTTTCAATACATTTGCGCTGGAAGCCCGTACATTCCACAAAATCTTACGATAAAATCGCCTATCGCACTGTTAACAAGACTGACAATTCCTTAATTTCATATATTCACCATTATATCTAGTATAATTAGATGTAAGAGAGGACCTCAAGCCCGAAAATTTCCAGATGGAAGGACTGCCTAAATAAATAAATAGACAACAAACAGTACTCACGATACAAACTAATTCTGTGGAGCACTTCATTCTCTGTAGATGATAAGTTTGGCTAAGAGGCGGGCTGCTAGATTAGTTACCGGTAGATTTGAATAGCACATACGTGTTGCTGAGATGCTTTGAGAACTCAATGGGAATTCTTGGAGGGAAGCCGACATTCTTTGCGAGAAACTCTATTAAAAAAAATATAGAGAACTGGCATTTGAAGCTGACTGCCGATCGATTCTACTGCCGCCAACATATATTGGGCGTAGGGACCATGAAGATACGAGATATTAGGGCTCATACGGAGGCATGCAGACAGTCGCTTTTCCCTCGCTCTATTGGTGAGTGGAACAGGAAACGAAATGACAAGTAGTGTTACAGGGTACCCTACCCCACGCACTGTACGATGGCTTGTGGATTATCTATGTAGATGTAGATGCAAACGTAAGTGAAAGGGTCACGCTTGCAAAGATGGAGACGTTTGTCACATCACGATCACTTTCCGTGCCTAGATCGCTACTGTAGCTGGGTGCAAGACATCAGGCGAGGGCTGCTATCGCGGCCGCAGTCCCTACCGTCCCAGTAGGGGAAAAGGTTCAAGGGATCGGCTCCTTATCTCGAAAGCACTCGCTCGCCAACAAAGGCTGTCGGCGCTGGAATAAAGAGGATTCGCGGGACTCAGAGATGAATGGCGACTACGGATTTGTGGGGGAGGTGCGGGGTGGTGCGATGGAGCATTACGAGTGGCTCTGGTCCTCTGCCAGATGCTTCGCTATTCCCAGGGAGAACGGAACCGTTCAGCTTCCTGTGGCAGTGATTGATGGTGGATAGAACACCGAAGCGATTGAATTCCAGTGGTTTTCCATTTTTCGGTTCTCACCACTTGCCACTACGGTAACGTAATGCCGGAATACCAGGAGTCCAGCAACGAAGGTGTAGCTCTTACCGATGTGACACCTGTGCTTTTAGCCATCTCTGCCGATAGTTTCCGTGCTCAGGCTTAGTCTTCAGACAGTAGCTCAGAAATCCAGCTATTAGAGAACCGTTATGAGTCCTTTAAATTGCTCTGTCGAAAGAATTAGTGGTCCTAAATTAATGTCATTTTCAGAAATTGTCAACATTAGATCTTTATTGTGTGTAAGACATATATGGTCACTTGAAGTGAACCTTAAGTAAGAAAGGTATTGAAGTAATCTTACAGGCAGTTTTACTTCCTAGTATAGGCGTCCATACAAATTTATCAAAGAGGGGGCATAATTCTTAAATTAAAATTTTTGTTATAACCGATTTGGTGAATTTAAAAATGTGTCCTGCTTCAAGCACTAATTCTGACGGTAAGTATACGTAACTAATTTATCTACAACTGTTGATAATAATTATCCACTTGACACATTTAGGAAACAATACTTTGACATCCAAATGAAATGCATGTTTCAATAAAGTATGTGATTTTTAAAATGTGAAATTACGTCATGGGTTTACATCAAGGCTAGCTAATGGCTTACGAAACATAGATATCGAATAATCAGAATCACGTTTATTATATTCTGGTGTTGTAAGGTTCACATGAAATTATGAAATCTGAAGTATAAAATATTGGAATGATAGAAAAAAACCTGTTGGGCATCAACAAAAATAGCCAACAGAAAGAACCGAGTTAATATTCCACAAAGTGAAGTAACAGGAAATAAACATAGACAGAGACACTTAATCAACTTTGATAACATTTATAAGATTTTGTTGGTTTACGAAGCTTACGATATGATCGCCTCAATGAATTTATTCAATTACTTCCATATCTTCTGTTTTTAATAATGACTGGTATAACTAAAGTTGGATAAAATGCGATTTCAAAGTTACATTTTTTGAGGGTATTTTTGTTCTCTCGTTGCTACATTTTACATTTTGATTTGTATTTAGATCGGAAAACAGTTAATTAAGAATGGGTTGATTTGAACTTAAGGTGATTTTTCGGCTGATTTCTCGCTTGCATCGGCAAATGCCGTCTTCTAGCACGTCGTTGTTTTCCTGTGTTAGACACTGATAATTTTGGTGTAATCTTGATTTTCTGCAGCACTATGCATTTCTCATGTTTTTCAAAGACACTTTATGCATACCACTGTATTCTGTTTGTTTTTATACTTCAAGTATGTGTTGTTGTTCGTTTTTCGAAGTGTTGCCAACATAACCTATCCACTAATTTGTCATTGATCTACAACATTTTAAAAAAAGAATTAGAGTATTGTATTTTTATGATTCTATTTAATTACGTTTCTGTGTATTTATGTACTGTGTAAGAATAGAGAACAAACAGCAATAGAAGGATTTTTGTTTGTGGTGGCGCGGGAGGGGGAAACCATGGTGAGTGGACATAAATATATAGCAGTGTGATGCACTGTGAGTTACAGGAGAAGGTGAGTAGCGAGAAGTGAAATGAAACAGTGAATAGGGGAGGGGGGTTGTGGGAGAGTGAGAGGGGGTGAAGGATGGAAAAAGTTCCTTTCTTCTTCATGTAATTTCATCAATTATTCTATACAGATTTTGGTTTCCAATATTTATCGGATCACTGAGCAACTGTTTATTTTGTGTTAATGCTTTTGGAATGTGGAAATTTTCTTGGAGAGGGAGGAGGTGTATGTCTGTACTGATTTTTATAAAATATTCATATCGTTTTCAATATAGCATGATCTATGGTGTTCTTCTTTTAGATGGTCCGCAAATGTTGAATGATTTGTACCGTATTTAAATACTCTGGTATGTTCTTTGTATCTTGTGTCGAATGTCCTACCAGTCATTCCAATGTATATCTTTTCACAGTCTCTGCAACTCATCTGATAACTAAAAATTGAAACATCGACCACAAATAACGCTCTAGTAGCCATTTCAGTGTAACCGTAATACTATCAATAGCTGCTAAAAATAGCGCCACGTTTAAAGCCCTACATGTGGAGAAACCTTTCCCGTGTGTGGAACAATCCTACAGTACATCTCCTACTTTAAATCTAGAATAACAGGAGCATTAGAAAGAGGAAGGTAGGAAGTTGTCGGTGAACCTTATGCATGAACCTCTTCGAAAAAGTTGTGCCTCAATGATATCGACTTCGCGCTGGAGAAAACTAACAGTCTGATAGTTTGAAGATTAATATTTCTTGGGTACCTTCCAAGATCACTTTCTATGTTGGATCCATGCATCGCTTATAGTTCTTCTACGTTTATATATGACTCATTTTATTAGTGGTCACCTAATTCACTCACACGAGAATACTATGTAGCATTTACAAATCGTAAAGTGACAGTCGGAAGTGGTTTATAGTGAACATACACAGCTTTTATGTTAAGTTATAATAAAGTAACTCTGAAATGCGATAGCGCACACGCATTCAGTCTATGGTGCAGTTCGAAACGCCAGAAACCCCGTTAGAGAACATACGTCATCCTTGTGACATGACGCGTCGCCAAAAAGAGCACGCAGGTTGCTGCTCGCTTTGACATTGAGATAAATAAGCTCAAAACTACATCTGCCAATACCAAAAACACGAACAAAAGTATTGAAAAGCTCGTCCACCAATAGTACACGTAAAGAATAGCAAGGAGCAAGCGGTGAAGTTTGAAGACAGAGTGAGTACAAAAGGAAAAATATCTCCCTTCGCATACACAATTACACGTTCGGTATCCTCATATATTTTCTCTGTCCGTCATATTCTGTTTGCGACATTGCCGTGAATAGCTGAACTATGTTCTTGGCATTGTTTGCTGTCTTATCTGATTAGAACAACACTGTTACTGAACTGTTCGCAGTAGCTAGCTCTTTGCCTGCTTTCCCACTCATAATGAATCCTACTTCCGCTATCCCATTTCCTGCTGCTTTGATATTATGCTGTATTCGTCTGAACAGAAATCCTTGTTTTCCTTCCGTTTTATTGCACTGATCCCCACTACATCTAGAATAAGCTTTACGATTTTCCATTTTAGATTCTCTAGCCCCTACTTCTCGTACGTTCAAACTTTTGATATTCCATGCTCCGTCTCGTAGAATACTACCGATTCTTCTGTTATTCCATCTTTTTTATCGTTGGCGCCTCCCCCTTAGTAGTCCCCTGCCGGAGATCAGAATGGGGAACTAACCTAGAATCTCTTGCTGTTGGAAGTATTACTATGACCGTTTTTCAGTTAGAGGCTACATGTTCTTTCGTGTCTTAAATGCTGTGGTTTCCATGCCTCCTGCGTTCCCATATCGCTTATCATAGCGGATTATTTCACCTTACCCAACACAAGGGCAGAGAGTGATCTGAAATACGTTCCGCTCATCCGCCGTCTTTTACATGACCGTTGTCAGAACGAGGGTGGCTTCTTTCACCGAAAATCTTCGGCCGCCATTGCTAATAATTTTTATTTAAAATTAAAACAGTAGCTAAGTTTGAACCCTGGACCTAAAGAGTTTTGATTAATAGAGACGCTATAGCTCCCCGCCCTCCATTACCAAACAGATTATTCGTTAATGTCTCTTGATGTGTCCTATGAATTGACACCTTCTTTAAGTCATGTTGTCCCATAAATTTGTTTTCTCTCCAGCTCGACACAAAGCCTCGTCATTAATTTATCGATCTACCTCCTGATCCCCTGATCTGCCGCTTCCCGTTTGAAAAATGTATAGTCTCTTCTTGATTGATCTGTTCCTCGTTCACATGTCATTTCCATATAGGGCAATATTTAAATACTCTCAGCAAGTTCTTCCAAACATTTAATTTTTTATTCACTGTCAACACATTTCCCTGTTTCAGAATTGCACTTATTTCAGATAATATCGAAATGCAACGAATTCCGTGTAACTGCTCTTTCAAGTCCTTTGCTGACGTAATTAAGATATCATCGGCAAAATGCAAAGTAATTTTTTTCTTCATGCTGAACTTTAATTCCCTTGAAAGTTCCTGGAAGAACAAAACTGTTTACTGGACCGAGACTTTTGCTTTTCCCGGCCAAGTGCTATGCCAATTCATTTACACTATCACAACTCACGACCCAAGCTCACAACTCTAGTTCTGCCAAAACTTATCTCCTACATTCCAAACTTCACACAAGTTCTGGACTAGCACTGCCAGAAGAAAGTATACTGCGGATACATGTCTTAGACTTGTAGGATTAGCGCTCCTCGAAGAAAAGATAGCGGAGACGTGGCTTAGCGACAATCTGGGAGATGGCTTTTAGAATGAATTTTCATTCTGCAGCTGAGTGTGCATTGACATGAAACTACCTTCCAGATTAAAACTGTGTGTCCGACCGGGACGTGAACATAGGGAACGAATCTCCAAATCAACGTTCGTGAATTTTGACTGGTAGGAGGTGAGGTGCTGACGGATAAAAGCTTTGAGGGCGGATCGTGAATCGTGCTTGGGTAGCTCAGTTGCTGGAGAGCACTTGTCAATCTAGGTCATAAGTCCTGATTTCGAGTATCAGTCCAGCACACAGCTTTGATTTGTCAGGCATTTTCACATCTGCTCACACTCCTTTCTTGTTTGTTGACTGTGCTCACTTCTCAACCAATGTTCCACTTTCATTTCCATAATCTCTTGTTGCTGCAGTCTGGGTTCATAAAACGTTGATTAAAGTCAGTAAAAGCTCTTCCCTGCGATGTAAGACGTCACTAAGATAGCCGATGAAAATGGATGGTCAGGGGTCGACTTCCCGTCAGAGGGAAGGTAACTAGAAATGAAGCCAATTCTCCCATTGGGAGAAAGATATGGAGAGAACAGGTAATGTCGCTTTCAAAGGAATCACCTTGTCATTTGCTTAAAGGTATTTAGAGAACCCACACAAAACTTAAATCTTGGTGGCTGGACAAATGTACGAATTCGAATATAGTGTGTTAACTGTGCACCAGCAAAAGATCTGACAACACCACTGTTCTGACTAACATGTAGATTTACATCAATATGCTGCATATGATTGTGATCTCACTGTCAGAGGCTATTCTCTATATTGTAAGTTCTCCTGGCACATGCTACATAGCGAACATATGTAGACAAACAAATTCACCACCAAGCAATGAATACTGGATGAACATAGCATCCGTCAGTTCATATGCGATATACAGGAAATTAAACACAAGATTGATTCCAAATATTTCTTTTTTGCTTTTTGTACAATCAGCCGTCAGATTTAAAATATGAATTAATTCATTAAAATATTATCACACAACATTCTACTGTGATCATATCTTGATATTAATAGCGTATTTAAGAGTTTTTAATCGTAGTAGAGTAGAAACAATCCTGTTTGAAGAATATCCGCAGTTGAGCATAGTATCAGAGGTTGAAAATACCGCTTCAATTGTAAATTACTTTATTTTCACACGATCGATTTAGGACTGTTATAAGCCCACCCCCCAGGTGTCGTAGCTGTGCTGTGGTCCCCCAGCGCCGCGTGTACCAGGCACGGTGTGCTTCCTACGAGCGCATATCTGTCTCATTACTTCATTGTCGCACCTCGTATGCGTCTACCAACGTTAACACCACCACATCGGCAGCAAAGACTGCAATGGGCACGTGGCCATCGGCACTGGACGTTGGCACAGTCGCAGAGCATTGCGTGGTCTGGTGAATCCCGATACCTTCTTCACCATGCCGATGGGAAGGTGTCAGTGCTCGTTGCCCCCCCCCCCCCCCTCCTGGAATGTATGGGAATTGGGTCACTTGTGTGTGGAGATGTGGTGCCAACTCCCTCCAGCGACCTACCATTGCCTCATGGCTTTCATGGCAGGACGCGTCGCCGCTTTTATCCGTGCCAAAGGTGGACATATCGGCTGTTAGACAGGTGGTCACAATGTTCTGGCTGTTCCATGTATGTTCGTTTTATTCCTAAACTTTCATTCCGAGGTGTGTACGGAAGAAAGGCCGCATAAACTGTGTTTACAGGTGGTAGTGTTGTGATGCTGGTTGAGAGCTGCGTGGTCGATGACCTACTGAGTAGCAGAACAGAAGAGGACGCTGCACCCGCCCCCACTGCACACCTGCTTTGCTGCGGGCAGGTTGCACTCCGCGACATAGCGCGTCAGCGCGTGATTTGGGTGGGGGGGGGGGGGGTGCTGGCGTACCACTCGCTCGGTGGCACACGAGGAGCGTCACGTTACGAGTGACGAGTTCTTTGACTGCTGGGCGTGAATGAATTTCGATGATTTGTTTCGGTCCTGGTGTGATTATCTTCATGCCATAAAAAATTGTGCCCGACATTGCTCACATTACAGAAATATATTTCGTGACCCTTATTAAAGCTATTAAACCTTGCTTATACTAATCATTTCATTTTCCCCAAAATTTTTGCTTTACGTGTAATTATGTACAAAACTAATACCGTAAATTTGAGGCGACTTATCCATAGATGCATGTGTGTAGCCTTTGTCTGTTTTGTACAAAATCAGATTCTGTAATTCTGTGGCTCAACCTGCAAGCGAGATACGTCACTTTGTCCCTAGCTCCAACACGACTTTCCATAAGAATCCGTGGTGCTCCGCTGTCTTAATATCAGTTCAAACTATTGACGTCTATACATGGCTGCCTGTGGGATCCATCACTTACTGCCACACATCGGCAGAGCAGCTAGCGTGCACTACTGCTGAGACTTAATAATCTTATCAAAATTGAATATTATTTGCAACAAAAGACTTCAAATGAGGAAAATGTTTGCGCATTGTGATGAGAACTGCTATTGCTACATCTGCTTGCCATATTTAAATCATTGATTCTATAGTACACTCTAACATGGCTCTGAGCACTATGCGACTCAGCTTCTCAGGTCATCAGTCACCTAGAACTTAGAACTAATTAAACCTAAATAATCTAAGGACATCACACACGTTCATGCCCGAGGCGGGATTCGAACCTGCGACCGAAGCGGTCGCTCGGCTCGAGATTGTAGCGCCTAGAACCGCACGGCCACTACAGCCGGCAAACTCTAACATGTTTTAATTCTTTTTGACGCTAACAATTTCATCCGCATAAAACCGTTTCAGTTACATTACTGTATTATCATCACTCCAGAGACGAGTACTGAGCCATAGATAACAAGAGTATGGTTGAAAGATCCTTTATTTGCGAAAATTACTAGATGCAGAATGTAGGTTGGAGTGTTAGATAATTCCTAGAACTAAATTCAGAATTGAAATATATTGTCCCGTAAATGGCATTCTGCATTTCTTTTTTAAATTCTAGCTGTAAAATATCAGATTCAATACGAAAAATTCTTTGAAGATAACCTTGGTAGAAATTCTGAGGCTAGGACGAAGCAGTTTATAGGACATTTCGATCCAAGACGATAAATGTGCCGGAGTTTGATTGACTCCTGTTGCCAGACTACACTGAAGACTCAAAACATCAGGACTACCTGCTTATAGAGCGTTGGTCCATCCTTGAGACGCAAACGCAATACAAGAGCTATTCTGTGTGACATGGATTAGACAAGTCTTCAATAGGCATGTCGCACGAGATAGCCACCACAAGTCGTGTAATTCCGTAAATCCTGACCGGTTGTTTGAAGGCTCGGAGCTGGCACGCGATAGCGCAGATGTACTCCATCGTGATAAGATGAGGTACATTTAGTGTCCAAGATATTGTCACCAATATCATGATCCTTAAACCACTGCAACCATATGCTGGCCTTATGACACAGATAACCCTGTTGTAGGTTGCCATGGCCGCCGAAGAGGACATCTGACTGAGGAGTTGCAGATGACCGACATGTTCACCACCACAGCTGCCGTGGTCGCTTCAATTAGTAGTTCAACTTCCATTAAAACCCAAATTAAAGTTTTTTTTTTCATTTCATAATTGAGTGCTTATATGTCTTGTAGAGCGGCACCTTCCCCTTACCAGCTTCAGCTGATGACCAGATCAGCTGTTGAAACTTGTCAGAAATAAACATCTTTATACGGTCCAGATCGCCGGCCGGGGTGGCCGAGTGGTTCTAGGCGTTACAGTCTGGAACCGCGAGACCACTACGGTCGCAGGTTCGGATCCTGCATCGGGCATGGATGTGTGTGATGTCTTAGGTTAGTTAGGTTTAAGTAGTTCTAAGTTCTAGGAGACTGATGACCTCAGAAGTTAAGGCCCATAGTGCTCAGAGCCATTTGAACCATCTGAAGGTCCATATTAAGTCTTCCTAACATAATACTGCGTGCCTTCACACTGTTCAGAATTCTGTTAAAGTTTTCGCAGTTTTGCAAGGCATGCAGATTCGAATTATTAATAAAAGAATAATAAGATTGCGTTAATCAATCACTAGTACTGTCACTAGTACTGCTGTTTATCATATTCCTTAGTGTCATTTAAGTATCCGCTTGAAATGAGACTTTTGCACGCTAAGCGGTAGTCTTTCCGGAAAAATAATCCCTTAGCATCCATTGCAAGCATTGTTGGTGATGATGTTGGACCAACGTGTAGGGGTTTTCCTGTGTGGAAACCCATATTCAACGTGTGTGCTGAACGGTGTGCTTTGAAACACTCGCACCTTCAGCAGCATTATATTCGCCCGTCAGATCGGCCAGAAACGTCACCTTTCCGTCTTTATAGAGCGGGGAATCCTCCGACCTCTTCGCTCTGTGAAGACATACCATGTCAGCTTATGGTTCACCCAAACTTCAACTGCTTTTCATAGTTGCTCACTACAGTAATAGGGCAATAGCTGACCAACTTGGTCGTTTTAGCGATGCTCATCCCCAGTCATCTACCCACAGCAGTAACATCTTTGTTAAAGTCGTTAATGTCAATGGCTATTATAATTCAAATCTATATCGCTGCAAGAATTATTACCCATTCTGCTCTGCTTTGTTTACATATTTTAATTACCGCTTATTTGCCTGCAACGCCGCCAGGTGGAAATCAGTCTCACAGAGGGCAGTGTTCACTGTATTCTGGCTCAGAAATGTATGCCCTGTTGTACTATGCAGTTCCTGTGACGAGTACTGTTCCATTTTCAACAACTCATTAACCGTAACCAGTGGGAATCTCCATCCTGGGCACAACTGTGAAACGTAAGCATTTTGTATTTCGACATAACTGTCAATTTTTTTTTTTAAGATTTTAAATTTAATTCCATCACACTCCTTTATGACAGATTGTATTTGAAAACGACGACTCGGTGCGGCGAGACTAATAGCGTAACCTTTCAAAAATTTTATCGCTTTAGCGTTTGTGGCTTTACGACCGTCTGTGGAGTGAAACATTTGAAACGTAAGCAGTTGAGAAACATACGTGTCACACACAAGCTCACTGAAAGCCTCATACTGCCTGAATTACTCATTTCCATCATTAGTTCCGAATCCCGACATACTCGCCTATCGACCATGTGCTACATTAGTCTTATAGTAATGTTTTGGACACTATCTATAACATGTTTGAATTTCAATTACCATTCTTGGTTGTTGAAAGAGTAATGGCTCTTTCTGAGAGGGACGTGTGAGTGCAGGCACACGCTATTTCAATTATTGGTGACTCTGGCTGAATTATCAGTGTAAATATTGCAGCTTAGAACAAGTGTGTTACTTGCAGAATACCGTACTTCATTACTACACGCAGTCGTGCCATGTTCACGAGATTGTGAGCCTGTACTTCAGTATCATACCACATGCACCAGAGCAAATCTAGGTAGAGTGATTATGCCCCGTTGACGTTGAAGACATCAGATACGATACATGCTGTAATTTCACGAGGATAGTGAAAGAAATCGGATGCATCCTTTTGAAGAGAAACAAAATCGTGAAATTAGCATTAACGTATTGAGATAAAAAATGAAGAACGAATATCTGAATGGCTGGATGGACGTTAAAAATTTTTTTTTTCAAAACTGGTCCACTGCCTTAACCATTGTACCATTTTACAGGGTAGAAAGATGCAGAACTTCTACCGTGTATTTATGTCAGCCAAAGTTTTATAACAGTATCGTTGTATACTAATTTGCAAATTTGGACACTTATCAGAAGAAAGCAGTAACCAGTTGGTAGGACGTACGCAGGTATATGGATATAAACCGCAACATGTGAGATCCAATGGATTTCTAAAGCCAGTACGAATTCAACAAGAATGAAATATTATTACTAAACTCTATCATCCGGTATCTATTCATCACTTACAGAGATTTCGTCCACATTCTCAACAGCGTTTCTCAACGCTACTCGGAAATGAAAATTTAATGTTAAGTAGTTTCTAATAAAAGCATTTGATTTTTCCGGTTGTGTTATGAATCTGTCTTACGCTAGTCCTCTACTACATACGTTCACAAATTAGAAAATTGTAAATTAAGTTTCTTGATATCAACTCCTGTGTTACTCGTTTACATATGAGCATCACTAATTTTCATACAATAGTGTTCCTAAAAAATGAGTATTTCTTTACAGCCAGCCTGTGTGGCCGAGCGGTTCTAGGCGCTTCAATCTGGAACCGCGCGACCGCTACGGTCACAGGTTCGAATCCTGCCTCGGGCATGGATGTGTGTGATGTCCTTAGGTTAGTTAGATTTAAGTAGTTCTAAGTTCTAGGGGACTGATGACGACAGCAGTTAAGTCCCATAGTGCTCAGAGCCATTTCAGCCATTTGTTCCATTTCGTTGTTTGTTAGTTAGTCAATCACAATATACAATTCAAACTTCGACGATTGACGTGACTTTGTGCACGTTTGTCAAAGATCCATGATGGAGCTGAAAACACTTTTGTTTTGTTTTACGCGGTAGGCTAAATATCTCTGAATTGAAACTGAAACCAATGTTTCGAAACTGCGTGAATTTTCCCTGTAGTGTTTGGACGCTATAATCTTCTCGAGGAACTGTTTCTCGAAACTTTGGGTAAAAAATTTACATAGTTATTTGTTCTATAACAAATAGAGAGGAATCTGTTTTGTCACAGAAACCTTCTTTTGAGTCTTACAGTATTTTTCATTGACTGACAGAAATAGGTATTATTGGATTTGATGTCGACGCACTGAAATAGGAGGATGGGCTGAAACGTAATGCCTCCGACCTTTTTGCGTGAAAACTCTTAAATATTTTGAAACACACCATGTCTGTGTATTTGCCACTGCCACTAGAGGGCTCCGAATGGTAGTGTGTAACATGGCGGTATGCTAGGTAACTACGTCAGTGCGTGAGAAACAACGTGCTGTAATCGAGTTTTGAATTCGAATAGTTCGTCTCTTCTCTAGCATAACTATGACAGACCGAACACGAGCGCCGCGGCATCTGCAGCAATTCGGCGCCTTAGGTTCACTGTCACCGATCATCCTCCGTACAGCCCGACTACGCCTCCACCAGATTTCCATCGCTTCCAGAACGCCTTCTAGCACTTCACTTTCCTGTTGATCTAGCGAAGTAAGAAGTGAGTGTGCTCCCTGCCGCCGTTGGATAAGCAGCTGAGCAGCAAGTCGTATACTCCTAGCTCACTCGTTTGTTACATAGTTTAATTCTTAATTTCTTTGCGTGTTTTTGGTACTTGCATTGTTTAATTCGTAAATTTCGGGCGTATTATAGTATTTGAGAGTTGTAGCATCGCGTTTTAGTACCTGAATAGTGTAAATTCGCGTAGTCGTTTGTCTACTGTTTTTGTTTTGCACGGCCAGTGTCGGTTGGTCACAGTCAGTGTGCTCCCTGCCGCCGTTGGATAAGCAGCTGAGCAGCAAGTCGTATACTCCTAGCTCACTCGTTTGTTACATAGTTTAATTCTTAATTTATTTGCGTGTTTTTGGTACTTGCATTGTTTAATTCATAAATTTCGGGCGTTTTATAGTGTTTGAGAGTGTAGCATCGCGTTTTGGTACCTGAATAGTGTAATTTCGCTTAGTCTCCTTCCGCCGCCAAGCAGTGTCAGCAGTGCGCAAGTAGCAGCATTACTGCATTTACTAGGCAATCTTGTATTTTAATAACCGTTTAAATTTTGTCGATTTGTTTGCACTCTCTGTAGATTAGTTCAGACGTTTTTTGCAAAACAGTTTTTAGCATGGATAGGGACTGCAACTGCTGTGTTCGGATGCAGGCTGAGTTGGCATCCCTTCGCTCCCAGCTTCAGGCAGTGTTGGCTTCGGTCACACAGCTTGAGGCTGTTGCCAATGGGCATCACTGTGGGGGTCCGGATGGGGGTTTGTCGGGGACGGCCAGCTCGTCCCACGCATCCCCTGATCGGACTACGACTGTGGTTGCCCGGGATACTGCCCGCATTGAGGCTGATCCCTCACCTGTGGTAGAGTGGGAGGTCGTTTCAAGGTGTGGCAGGGGGCGAAAGACATTCCGGAGGGCTGAATGGAAAGCCTCTCCAGTTTGTCTGACGAACCGGTTTCAGGCTCTGTCTCAGGCTGATATTGATCTTCGGCCTGACATGGCTGCTTGTCCTGTTCCAGAGGTTGCCCCTCAGTCTGCAAGATCCGGGCAGTTGCAGAGGGTGGGCTTACTGGTAGTTGGGAGCTCCAACGTCAGGCGCGTAATGGGGCCCCTTAGGGAAATGGCAGCAAGAGAGGGGAAGAAAACCAATGTGCACTCCGTGTGCATACCGGGGGGAGTCATTCCAGATGTGGAAAGGGTCCTTCCGGATGCCATGAAGGGTACAGGGTGCACCCATCTGCAGGTGGTCGCTCATGTCGGCACCAATGATGTGTGTCGCTATGGATCGGAGGAAATCCTCTCTGGCTTCCGGCGGCTATCTGATTTGGTGAAGACTGCCAGTCTCGCTAGCGGGATGAAAGCAGAGCTCACCATCTGCAGCATCGTCGACAGGAGTGACTGCGGACCTTTGGTACAGAGCCGAGTGGAGGGTCTGAATCAGAGGCTGAGACGGTTCCGCGACCGTGTGGGCTGCAGATTCCTCGACTTGCGCCATAGGGTGGTGGGGTTTCGGGTTCCGCTGGATAGGTCAGGAGTCCACTACACGCAACAAGCGGCTATACGGGTAGCAGGGGTTGTGTGGCGTGGGCTGGGCGGTTTTTTAGGTTAGATGGCCTTGGGCAAGTACAGAAAGGGCAACAGCCTCAACGAGTGCGGGGCAAAGTCAGGACATGCGGGGACCAAGCAGCAATCGGTATTGTAATTGTCAACTGTCGAAGCTGCGCTGGTAAAGTACCGGAACTTCAAGCGCTGATAGAAAGCACCGAAGCTGAAATCGTTATAGGTACAGAAAGCTGGCTTAAGCCAGAGATAAATTCTGCCGAAATTTTTACAAAGGTAAAGACGGTGTTTAGAAAGGATAGAGTGCATGCAACCGGTGGTGGAGTGTTCGTCACTGTTAGTAGTAGTTTATCCTGTAGTGAAGTAGAAGTGGATAGTTCCTGTGAATTATTATGGGTGGAGGTTACACTAAACAACCGAACTAGGTTAATAATTGGCTCCTTTTACCGACCTCCCGACTCAGCAGCATTAGTGGCAGAACAACTGAGAGAAAATTTGGAATACATTTCACATAAATTTTCTCAGCATGTTATAGTCTTAGGTGGAGATTTCAATTTACCAGATATAGACTGGAACATTCAGATGTTTAGGACGGGTGGTAGTAACAGAGCATCGAGTGACATTATACTGAGTGCACTATCCGAAAATTACCTCGAGCAATTAAACAGAGAACCGACTCGTGGAGATAACATCTTGGACCTACTGATAACAAACAGACCCGAACTTTTCGACTCTGTATGTACAGAACAGGGAATTAGTGATCATAAGGCCGTTGCAGCATCCCTGAATATGGAAGTTAATAGGAATATAAAAAAAGGGAGGAAGGTTTATCTGTTTAGCAAGAGTAATAGAAGGCAGATTTCAGACTACCTAACAGACCAAAACGAAAATTTCTGTTCCGACACTGACAATGTTGAGTGTTTACGGAAAAAGTTCAAGGCAATCGTAAAATGCGTTTTAGACAGGTACGTGCCGAGTAAAACTGTGAGGGACGGGAAAAACCCACCGTGGTACAACAACAAAGTTAGGAAACTACTGCGAAAGCAAAGAGAGCTCCACTCCAAGTTTAAACGCAGCCAAAACCTCTCAGACAAACAGAAGCTAAACGATGTCAAAGTTAGCGTAAGGAGGGCTACGCGTGAAGCGTTCATTGAATTCGAAAGTAAAATTCTATGTACCGACTTGACAGAAAATCCTAGGAAGTTCTGGTCTTACGTTAAATCAGTAAGTGGCTCGAAACAGCATATCCAGACACTACGGGATGATGATGGCATTGAAACAGAGGATGACACGCGTAAAGCTGAAATACTAAACACCTTTTTCCAAAGCTGTTTCACAGAGGAAGACCGCACTGCAGTTCCTTCTCTAAATCCTCGCACGAACGAAAAAATGGCTGACATCGAAATAAGTGTCCAAGGAATAGAAAAGCAACTGGAATCACTCAATAGAAGAAAGTCCACTGGACCTGATGGGATACCAATTCGATTCTACACAGAGTACGCGAAAGAACTTGCCCCCCTTCTAACAGCCGTGTACCGCAAGTCTCTAGAGGAACGGAGGGTTCCAAATGATTGGAAAAGAGCACAGGTAGTCCCAGTCTTCAAGAAGGGTCGTCGAGCAGATGCGCAAAACTATAGACCTATATCTCTGACGTCGATCTGTTGAAGAATTTTAGAACATGTTTTTTGCTCGCGTATCATGTCATTTCTGGAAACCCAGAATCTACTATGTAGGAATCAACATGGATTCCGGAAACAGCGATCGTGTGAGACCCAACTCGCTTTATTTGTTCATGAGACCCATAAAATATTAGATACAGGCTCCCAGGTAGATGCTATTTTTCTTGACTTCAGGAAGGCGTTCGATACAGTTCCGCACTGTCGCCTGATAAACAAAGTAAGAGCCTACGGAATATCAGACCAGCTGTGTGGCTGGATTGAGGAGTTTTTGGCAAGCAGAACACAGCATGTTGTTATCAATGGAGAGACGTCTACAGACGTTAAAGTAACCTCTGACGTGCCACAGAGGAGTGTTATGGGACCATTGCTTTTCACAATATATATAAATGACCTAGTAGATAGTGTCGGAAGTTCCATGCGGCTTTTCGCGGATGATGCTGTAGTATACAGAGAAGTTGCAGCATTAGAAAATTGTAGCGAAATGCAGGAAGATCTGCAGCGGATAGGCACTTGGTGCAGGGAGTGGCAACTGACCCTTAACATAGACAAATGTAATGTATTGCGAATATATAGAAGGAAGGATCCTTTATTGTATGATTATATGATAGCGGAACAAACACTGGTAGCAGTTACTTCTGAAAAATATCTGGGAGTATGCGTGCGGAACGATTTGAAGTGGAATGATCATATAAAACTAATTGTTGGTAAGGCGGGTACCAGGTTGAGATTCATTGGGAGAGTGCTTAGAAAATGTAGTCCATCAACAAATGAGGTGGCTTACAAAACACTCGTTCGACCTATACTTGGGTATTGCTCATCAGTGTGGGATCCGTACCAGATCGGTCTGACGGAGGAGATAGAGAAGATCCAAAGAAGAGCGGCGCGTTTCGTCACAGGGTTATTTGGTAACCGTGATAGCGTTACGGAGATGTTTAATAAACTCAAAGTGGCAGACTCTGCAAGAGAGGCGCTCTGCATCGCGGTGTAGCTTGCTCGCCAGGTTTCGAGAGGGTGCGTTTCTGGATGAGGTATCGAATATATTGCTTCCCCCTACTTATACCTCCCGAGGAGATCACGAATGTAAAATTAGAGAGATTAGAGCGCGCACGGAGGCTTTCAGACAGTCGTTCTTCCCGCGAACCATACGTGACTGGAACAGGAAAGGGAGGTAATGACAGTGGCACGTAAAGTGCCCTCCGCCACACACCGTTGAGTGGCTTGCGGAGTATCAATGTAGATGTAGATGTAGATATCAACAAATTGAAATGTGTTCTTCGCCTGGGTAACAGTGTTCAAAAATAATACGTAGAAATGAAGAATAATGGTGTAGAATGTTAATTAGGTTTGTTTTATTTTAAAAGTTTTAAGAGTTTTCACATAAAAATTCGGAGGTATTACTTTTCAGCACGTCCTCTTAATCATCACGCACGTATGTCCAAGTTCATACCGCACGAATAAATACTGTTGCTGTATATTATTCACGTAAATATGCTTGTTTTTGGTAGAAATGAAAAGAAACATTTTGTGAGGTTCACACCAGCTGTTAACAACAATATAGTACAGTCCTGACAATTACGTAGCTATGGGAGTCACACTGTCCATCAGTACATTATTCCCGTTGGATTACGTACCATCTTCCATTTTCGCAACAACTTGACTAATGTCCTTTGTTATTTATGATTTAGTAGCTGAATGACTATGAAGTCATTAAAAACCAATGAGACTTTCGTTTTGGAAAGGTCGAGAGAGAGGTAATTTGTAGAAACCACAAGCAAAATTCCATGTTAACATTCTAAGCATCACTATGAATGTGTCATAGCCTTCCTGCACTGGCCTCGATGCAACAAATACTCCACGGTACAGATCATAGATTTGTTTTGGTCTCTCTACACATGCGAGTGTGGTAATATACAAATATCAAGCAATCTGGGAGGCCGCAGTGTCACGCGGAACATAACAGAATTACGAAACCGCTGACAGTTGTTGTCACATTCACTATACTGAAATTCTATATGACGGGCACCACACTTCATGTTAAATGCATCATCGTTTTACGTAAGGTTTTCGCCGCCGTTGTCACTGAAGTTTAAATCTTCTGTGTTGTTAGGTTGCGTTATATTTTTTCTTCTAATCGATTGACGTGTTGACCCCCTGCTGGGATCATCCTCTTCAGTATGTTGTGGCGTCTACTGTCAATTGAACGCTGCTACTTTCCTCTGTTGATTGAACAATGCACTGTTCAATCAACAGTGAGCACTACAAGATTCTGAAGAGGATCCCTTCAGAAGTGTTGGAACGCCCGTCGTGTAGAGAAATATGACGCGGCCTAACAAACCAGAAGATTTTAACTTCACAAAACCGTTTGATCGATTGTATGTTCGCTGTAAAGATAGCTTTCTGTACAGCTCAGTTGTGTTCCTCGGGATACTTATGAGCTCTAATTTGGAGAAAGGAGGAAGTTTTTGTTAAGAGGCTACCGAATTAGGAGTCCGCAACTTCAGATCTAATGGTTATCATTGATCGTTGCTGCCTCTAGGTCGCGGGGAACTCAAAGTGGGCTACCTACCCGAGTAGGAGATTTTCTTCGCTAGTGGACTTGGTATTTGTGGTTGCCTGGTCTCATCTTCATTGACGCTATTGTCCGAGACTCCCTTCTCCCTTTCTTCACTATACATCTCCTCCTGCCCCAGATCTCTCTCCATCTTCTCCTCTCCGCCTTCCCACTCTCCCTGTCTTTTATCTCTTCCTCTCTGGCCATCTCCTCATCCCTCTCTCCCTAACCTTGAATCTTGATGATTGTTATTACAAAAGAAACCTCGACAGGGAAATAAATTCCTTTAAATTGAATCAGTAAATCGGTTGGGATCATTAATATAAGGGTTACAGGATACACCTCTCAAGGTACTGCAATTGTGAGAATAGTGGCTTCAATTATATTATTTCTCATAATTCTAATCTGTGAACGGGTGTGTGTGTGTGTGTGTGTGTAAAGAGTACATAAGGAAAAAACAGTTTAATAGTTTAAATGTCCTGATATCTAAGTCAAAACTTACTGGAACGAAGAAAATGAGACCACTCATTATTGCAGCACAGTACTTTCTTCTTGCAGTCAAGGTTAGCAAAAAATCTGTACATTGTTGTTTTAAAAAAAAATGTAGCTTATGTCCGTCTCAATGTTAGTAGTAAAGGTGAAGTAAAAGATCAAGAACATTCCGTGAACAAGTTTACGAAATGTTTACCAACAATGTTTCCCCTTTATGTACTACATATATATTCATGTACTATACACGGTGTTCCATTTATCTTCAGCATCTTAAATAGCTGTTTGTGCAGATGCAAATTACAAAATGTTTCAAGAAAATGTTCTTTAGCCGTCAGGGGGACATCAATCAGCATGATTGCCTTCGTTGTAGCTTTGTTTTTTACGAAGATATGAACAGCGGTATGACTTTTTTAATCGGCATCCTGTATTTTTTATTCGGTAATTCATTTCCTTTCCTAAAGACCTATTCAAAAATGTATCACAGTGTGCCATTCACTGAAACACAACGTTATTAATTGCATAACACAACACTGACGTTGACGCTCCAAGCGCTTAGTGCAGGTACTCGGGGTAATGGAACATATCCACGTGCTGACGTTGACAAACGTAAACATAAGTAGATTGCATACCCTTCATCCCGTCAATCATCGTCAGCTGAGGAGTTTTGTGAGTAGAATGTACACCAACGAAGAGAAGGTAGAAATGCTACTCATCTATGGGGAATGTAAGTTAGCAGAACAGTAACTGCAATACTGTTTATTTATGTACGGGTACATTTAGTACAGTAGTTTAGTCCTTTTAAATACTGTTGTGTAGAGTAGACATACAGTAAAGGCTATCCTTCCTACAAACTGCATCAATACAACGTTTAATTTATTGTTGTTGTTGTTGAAGGTGGGCGAAATGCTACGCAGGCAGTGGAACTGTATAGAGGGTGACGCTTGTCTTGTTGCGGCGTTTAAGGAAACGTGAACTTTCAACACACAACAAATGGCTCTGAGCACTATTGGACTTAACGTCTGTGGTCATCAGTCCCCTAGGACTTAGAACTACTTAAACCCAACTAACCTAAGGACATCACACACATCCATGCCCGAGGCAGGATTCGAACCTACGACCGTAGCGGCCACGCGGTTCCAGAACCGCACGGCGACACCGGCCGGCTCAACACACAACAGCTCAATCCTCTTAGCACTCGCTCAGACGAAGCTGCCGAAGTTACTGTTCTCGATTCCGTTGCTATGAATCCACATGTGAGCACAAGACAGCTTGAACTCGAGATTGGCATTCCTAAAACCAGTGTACATCGTATTCTTACACTTCACCGGTTCCATCCTTATCATGTACAACTACATCAAGTATTGCATGGGAATGATTCCCAGAATCGTGTACAGTTTTGTCAGTGGGCACAGCAGCAAGTCCTCGCCAACCCGAATCTTCTCCAATGTTCTATTTACCGATGAATGTTCCTTCCCAAAAACAGAACAGGTAAATTCAAGGGACATGCATTATTGGTCCAGCGACAACCCACGATGGCTTAGACAAGCGGAACATCAGCGGCAATGGAGAGTTAACGTCTGGTTTGGGATACTTGGTGCTACAATTACTGGCCCTTATTTCATCAATGGTGGTCTAAACGGCAGAGCGTATGCCAGCTTCCTCAGACGAATTCTTCCTCCTCTTCTGGATGAAGTGCCGCTAAGAACCAGAATACTTATGTGGTATCAACACGATGGATGTCCAGCACATAATGCCTTGCGTGCACGTCGTGTTCTCAACCGGAGGTATCCTGCCGGATGGATTGGTCGAGGAGGAACAGTTACTTGCTCTGCTAGGTCTCCTGATTTAAATCCTCCGGACTTTTTTCTTTGGGGATGAATTAAAGGCGTTGTCTATCGCGATATTCCAACAATTCCGGAGGACATGCAGGACCGTTATCGTGCTTGCTGGTAATTTTCTTCAGGCAACACTGGAAGAACTAAATAATTCTTTCATTCTACGAGTGCACAAGTGTATTGGTGGTCACCACTTTGAGCGCCTTTGAATGTTCTACTCATGGGCAATGTTACAGAAGAGTCACTTTCGTGTCATGTTTTCGATTGCTTTTCATTTATTTTCTGACAACTCTAACTGGACGAGTTTGAGATGCTGAGCTCAAAGTCAGTGTTGTGTTATGTAATTAATAACGTTGAGTTTGAGTGAATCGTATACTGTTATAGTTTTTGAATAAGTCTTTAGGACACGAAATGAATTACCGAATAAGCAATACAGAGTTCCATTTAAAAAAGCCATACTGCTGTTCATATCTTTGTAAAAATGACACCTACAACGAAGGCAATCATGCTGACTGATGTCCCTCTGACTGCTAAAGAACATTTGCTTGAAACATTTTGTAATTAACATTTGGACAAACAGTAATCTGGTCAAGATAAATGGGACACCGTACATGTCCGTCCGAAAGTTTATTAGGCTGTATTAAAAAATGCAGAGTACATCGAACAAATACTTTTTGAGAGTTTTACTAACAACGTTAATCAATGGCTTGTTTTTATGCTGTGGGTACAGATAGGTATTCCTCTAATAAATATAGCTGCTTACGTCCACCCGAATATATATTACAGCACTGTTTAAAGCTTGAAGCAAGCCGATCAAGAACTTTTTAGTAACAACTTTAAACTATGACTTTTCTTTATCTAGTAGTATAGAGCTATGCAGGGTGGAGAGAAATTGTGTGATGAAATTTTAACCCTGGATAGCTAATGCCAGTAGGAACCAATATTAATGATATTGTGTAGGTCGACAACGCACCGTATTTAAACCACGGAAACTTGGCTTCAAGCGCTCCGATGGGCCGTGGGATTGCCACGTTGCCGTTCGTCGGTTGACGGGTAGCGTTATGGTTGTCATTTCACACATAAACGTCCCTCGCTCCGTCACTGCCCCAACGTGATACGCACACGTGCCGAGTAAGTCTTGCTGTTTGTCTCCACCTCACGTCAGAGGCGATCACACATAAGCTTCGCTTTGTAGCGCACACATATTACTTGCGGTTTAGTCATACAGTAAGCATGGCGGCACAGTATTCGTTTGAAGAACAACGAGATTGGTTTTTGTTTATGGACTAACCGACAGTAATGCGCATGAAGATCGACGGCTGTATGACGAGCAGTACCCAGCAAGACGCCACCCACACCCGAAAAATTTTACAGAAATTCACCGGCGTCTTGGCGAAACAGGCTCGTTAGTGGGACGTCATGATGATACTGGAAGATCTCGAACACGACGGGATGCTGAATGTGAACCGACTGTTGTCGGGCGCTTCGAGGAAGCACCCACGACAAGTATTCGAGTAGTTGGACACGACATGGGTGTCACTCATCGGCAAATATGACTTTGGCGCGAATTGTGCCCTCTGCCACACTCTGACTGGTGGCTAGTGGAGTATATATGTAGGTATAGATGTAGATGTTTTAAGGGATGGCGGCCAGCATCCATTTAGTGTCCACCCTATCCAAGACCTAAGTCCCGTGGCGGACTATGAACACAGGCTAGGGGTTTTCCGGTGGTTTCTGAGACGGGTTGCTTACTGACGAGTGCATCTTCCATCGGGATGGCCTTCACAACACTCAAAACGCTCATTACTGGGAAAGGGAAATCCTCACATCACGTACGACCACGGACACCAGGAACGATTTTCGCCCCACATTTGGGCAGGCATTGTGGGTGACCATCTGATTGGGCCGGTCCGTCTACCTCCTCGACTTACCGGGGTAAATTACCTTCACTTTTTGCAAGAAACTCTACCAGTCTGTTGGAAGGTATTCCCGTGGACATATGGCAAAGCATGTGGTTGCAGCATGATTGGGCGTCCGCACATAACAGTCGTGCTGTTCGCGGATATTTAGATGAACTCGACGGCCGGGTAATTGGCAAAGGTGCTCGTATGACTGGACCCCCGCGATCACCAGATCTCATGCCACCGAACTTTTTCCTGTGGGAATTTTTCAATGTTCTAATTCACCCACCCGGAAGCGAAACACCTAGAAATTAATGAATCGCATATAACATGCGGGCAATCGCAATGCCAGGAATCTTTGAAAGTGTTCGGCAAAACACCGTTCGACGTTTCCAAGCTTGTGTCGTGTCAGAGGATTGCCAGTTCGAGCACCTGGTTTAAGTAAACAATGTCCTAGCTACAAAGAAGGCCCTTTTCACAGCGGACACAATCTGTAAAAGACTTTCTGTACGTGAACTAACAACTGTTGACGGATACTGGCATCAGCTATCCGGGGTTAAAATTTCGTGACACAATTTCTCTCCACTCTGTATAGGAAATATCTTAACACAATATGTAGCCTATGTCCGTCAGAACGTGTAATAATTTTATGTATAGCGAGAAACCTTAAACAACGATATATTTTCATATAGTAGTAGTGATATGTAGTTTTGTATGTCATGTTTATTAAAAAGTGTATTCTGTGTCAGTCCAAACATTTATTAGAGCAACGTGTAAATATCTGATGTAAATAGTTAAAGAATTTTTTGAGATTTTTACTAACGATGTATTGCACATGTCTGACCGAACGGTTATTAGAGCATCGTGTAAAAACTTAAAATAAGTCGGTCAACAACTTTTGGAGGTTTAAGCAATGAATGGCCTTTGTGTAATACTTTATATTTTTATTCCGTATATATTACATTATGTAAGCCCACGGTGGTAGAAGGTTTATTAGAGCATTGTGTGTGTATCGGTCAAAGTATTTTCGAGATTTTTGTAACAACGGTAAGCTACAACTTGACTTTATATAGCAGTATAGCCGCTAGAGCCTGAGTGGCTTTTATATGCGTGAAATTCGTCGCTACTTCACTGTCAACTTATATCCGCGACTTTCCACTATTTTTGTTCGCCCATATCATTCACCGAAGTTCGTACTCAGCAGTGTCAGTGATACACGAACTCGTCCTAACCGTATAAATCGTGTTTGGCACAATTTTTATTGATTCTGTTAGGCCAATTCTTGTATGCTTTTGGATGTCCAACCAGTTTCCTGTAGACCGACTTCTAACTACGTTCACTATTCCATCAATAGGCTATTACATTGGGTCAAGGGACAAACAAATGTTTCGATATATACGTACACTCCACCAGACAAACATTCATCTATTGGAGTCAGGGTTAAGAAGAAAACATAGAGGACAGAAATATATTGCAACCTGTACGACGACGAGAACTATTTATATTAATAAAACAACGGACCTAATGTTGATTGCCAACGGGACAGCTGGAAATGAAACCCTCCTGGCGGTGGAGCACTCCTGGAAGAACCTCTTTCTGGGACGGGAAGATTCTATTTGGGGTCGGTCGAGTGTTAGCTTCTCTCATTCATTCGACGGCCTCAAGAATCTCCCCGTTCCACACGAATCGACCACTTCGACGTCGTCCGACATCTCCACCTGCCTGGAGCTGCGCTTCACGTCGCTCACTGCCTCACAACACGAGTCGGCACTGTTTCGAGGTCTCAATCATAGGGAGTCTCTTACTGGATTGGAACTTAGTTGTGACGACTGTATTCACATAGGCTTTATGAAATGTTTATCGAAAATAGTGGGCAGTACAAAACGCTTACTTTATACGAAATTATGAGGGGCAGTCAAATGAAACTCGAACACACGACACAATGGAACCATGAGACGGTTCCATTCAAAAGTAATCAGCCCACCGTTTACGACATTTATCTCACTAAAAGACGAGATATCAATTCTTATTTCGCAGAACGCACTCAGCCACTGACGGACCCACAACTGCAACCATTCTTGCACATCGTCGTCCGACAGGAAACGACGTTCACGCATGTCTCTCTTATGGTCGACACGGACTTGAAAATCACACGGTGAAAGACCCGGGCTGTACGGAGGCTGTTGCATGTACCCCAAACAAATCGCTGAAGCGTGACCTTCGTCCTATTGTGGCTCCACGTCCATCGAACTTGTTTCCATGTGATCGCCAGACTCCGTGAAGCGAGCGGGTGAGAATGCTGTCTGAAAGTTAGTCGAATCCTAGGAGCTAGCCGCACGATGCTGTGTAACTGTACAAACACACTAGAACTGTCAACCAACAACCAAGGTGAGAACCAAGAAACAACGTGAACCTTAGATATGACGCTATACTGTTCCTCTACCACAGCGCTGACAGTATCGAAATAGTGGGGCCACCTGTCACGCTAAGTGTGTGTAATAGCGGGTGTTCCGTTTTCATTTGACTGCCCATTATGAATGAAATATCTTCTTGGGACGAAACATGTTTGCTCCCCAAGATACGGGAGTGAATTATGGTTACAGTCTCATTTGTGAGTGAGTTTCAACAAACTTTCGAAGAGAAAAAATTTTTATTGGTCAACATATTTATTGATCAGTTGGGTGAGAGAGAGAGAGAGAGAGGAGTAAGAAATTTTGATTGTGAATGTATTTTATAAATAACAGAGTGTATCGACTGAAATATAGGCAGCTGTAGGTGCTCGATGAACTGGTCCAAACAATATTCGATCAATATACGAACTGCTGTCCATTGAAGATTTGTTTGAAAGAGGCACCGCTGCCAATACGCAAAACGACGAGAGCTCCAAGACACGCATTTCGAAACTCATACAGAAACATCTTCATTCTGGAGCAAAAACTGTTGAAACAGCAGTATATATAGCTGCATGTACATTCATCGAAGGAGTTTCATCTATTCTGAAGACCATGAACGTTTTAGAAATCGCCACGGGGATGAACAACAAAAACTTCGCTGAGCTATTTGACAGCAAACGCATGTCTGTCGTAGAGCAAGGAATGTCTTTGTTGTATGAGCCCGGATTGAAAAGAATGCAGCCCCAAATTAAGGAACTGAGCATGCTTTAGAAAGAGGAAGGATGCCCTCATAGCTCTCATATCAGAGATTAACTTTCAGTTTCGAAACGAGGTTTTTTGTACTCCAAACTTGAAACGCGTTTTCCCTCGAAACAACATTTTTCAGCGTGAGAAGCGCTATAAAAACTCGACAGATTAAACGATTCATTATATTCTTAAATTAAAAATAATTAGATTATTTATATGGGTGTCAGAAAGAAACACGAGTCTGTACAACGCTTCCCACAAACCAGGACGCGCAACGAGGCGCATACTTTCACAAGGGTCAGAGCCGCCATATTTAATTTTTTTATCAAATAAAAAGTTTTAGTACACGAATATATATGTATTTACTTTAATAAAAAATCCTTGTATGGAATAAAAATTCGTGCCTGCCCACCAGAACATCCACTGAAATGCATTTTATTTCTCGTAGGTGACGTAAAGTCGAATATTTATGCAACATTTGTTAATTATGAACTATCTCTTCTTAAGTTATTTGTGAAAATATGAGGCAATAGACAGTCTTATGTAATCTATTCCATTTGATGAGACTACCTTAGCAGTACATTCAGACGAAAGGTGGATACATTGAGACGTTGATAGAGATGTTCTGCAGCCTTGGCAAAAGGGACAAACACTAAAAGCTGCTGCAAATGACGCACTACGCGTGATGCATTCGCAGAATCATTTTTCCTTCATAATGAATACAATTCTAAACTACTGCCCATCATTGTCGATATATATTCTATGCAGTTCTGTTCCTAGAGTTTTAATACGTTAATAATTTTAGAGGAGAACAGGACAAAATATATCTTCACAGTGACTCATATTTGTTGGCCAATTACAGGTTTGTTTCTATTTTATTTCCTGTGTGCTGACCACATCAGTTCATGTAAATTAAACAGAATGATATAAAACAATTTCCGAAAAGTGTGTGGGGATTTGAAGCTACCCCAATCTGCGAGTCCAGTGTCCCCCCGTGTGTGTGTTAATTCGCCGTAAAGGCAAATAAGTAATGTCGCCAGTACTGCACTACTTTTCTAGAGGAAAACTAGAGGGAGAATTTCATTTCCTGTTATGTATCATTCAACGAAAATAAACGTCCTAAATCCGTGGTAGAAGATGGAGTTTTGATGTTAATTTGTCGCTGGTACAACACAGTCCCTGCCGAATAAATACTTACCTCTTGAATATTTCTCGGGTATTCTGCCAGGTGGCGTCGTCCGAGAGTCACCTTGTGGAATATTCGAGAAATGTGAAGACTTTCCTACGCCGGGAGAAACCTAAACTCACAAATAGAAACCTAGATGCAAGAACAGAAAAGGAGGAAAGCGTATGAAATGGTACTATACAGAAACATGTCAACAGTTACGATAACTAATGTGCCCAATCAACAACTTAGAAATTAACAGGTGATGTTAAAAGCCTGTGGAAGAGACAGCGTAATTGAAAAGTCAGTGCTGCATCCTCATTCGCTATAACAGAACAGTTTATTTGGCGCTGAGAGGAACAGTAGAGAGGAAAATTACAAGAGGCAGACAGAAAAAGAGAATGTAAGCGATATAGGATGTCATAGCTATACAGAGAGGAAAAGTTGAAGCTGGCGGACAACAGGAAACTATTCAGAATATTGAAGATTATAAAAAAAGCGTAAGTGCGTGTAGCCGCGTGTGTGTTCTGAAAAGTGTACGGAAATGTGGTTTGCACGACATGGGCATGTCCCGCTGTCTGCTGACTTTCATCAACCGTTTTAGTGCTTTCTTTTCTATCCTCTCCATCCAGAGGTCTGCATCTGATTTGACCCACTCGGAGTTCGGATATTTTCAAACAAATCCCACGGTCTGAGAGTGGGGCCCGGAATTTCTCAATTTTGATTATTTCTAAGGGGATTTCCAGTTACAGATTTCTCTTTACAGAGTCACCGTTTAGCAAACCTTCATAGCTTCATTTCCATCTGCAACGTCCCCTTAGAACAATTATACATGACTGTGCTTAAACTGACACACAATATTTTTAGCGCAACGTAATCTGACTTTAAATAATCCCTACAAAAGAGTGGCCCTGACTAACATTAACCTATACCTTTCACAAATCACTTACCTCACAAAAATCTTCGTTACTCGAACTACTGCAATACAGCGAGCGCCACTACTGCCAGCTAAATAAAAGATTCAGACTACGGAAGGCACTAACTGCTGATAGGCATAGTTAACAAATGAAAGATTTTAATAGAGAACAAACAATGTATTTACCTTAATAGTGTTGAAAGGTCATAATATATATAGCAGTTCATGACATCCAGTCTTACAAATTTCAAAACTCCGCCATTTCTCTCCCCACATCCACCACTGCTGGCGGCTCACCTCCAACTGCGCAACGCTACACGCTGTGCACATCCAGCTGCCCAACACTACAATGGCAGACAACAATGGAAACTGGCCACAGACTGCACACAGCACAGCCAGTGATTTTCATACAGAGCGCTACGTAACGTTGGCAATAAGAAAACATAAACAGCCTTACAGATCTAAGTGGAGCATGCTTTTCCAATAATGATCAATATAGAGTCAGGGTCTTGTAAGCCAAATACCAGTAGAGAAGCCAGTGGGGCAGGGCGATTTCCAGCTCCAGTTGGAGAAACCTTCCGAAAACATTCGTCGGAACTTGCTGATGGAAACTATATTTGATCCAGTTCTATGACAATACGTCTCAGGCAGCGGGCTGATAATGACGTGAATTTGGGTTTCATTGTATTGAACGTCGCTCTTGAGTTTTAACATAGACATGAGGCAGTCACCTCTTCGTCTCACAACACTAATCTCAGTTAATTTCGGCACCGGCAAAAAATGAAATGCTAATCGCCACACGCAATGTGATGAGACGTAATCTCCTACACTGCAATCCAGAATACACTGCAACCCAAAATGACCGGCACGGTAGAGTGAACACTGCCTTCATACTAGCCCACATAACATTCACACAATTCACTTCCATATTCCCTTTTCATGTCAGTACAATATCTCATTAATTGTTGTAATCGTGAATGTCGTTGATAGTCTGCCAGAGGCGAGGCTGCCACACAAACTGCTGTCTTTCGACGACCACTCTCCTCTGCTTCGCGAATTCTACAACCCTAACATGACTTTATCTCAGTTTCAACATTTCTTGATACAGAACCAGCAACATTTTTTTAATATTTCATGAAGCGTTTATTGAAAAATCTCTCACAGTTTCTGTACTTACGTTTGGCGATTGGTTTCGAACCAACTAGTTCACTCTCAAGCTTGACCTTCTAAGACTGCAACTGTGACAGATTTGACAGTAGCAAACGCTTCAGGAAATACTAACGTGACTGAAGGAGCGCTCTCGCCGCTTCGACCTCGATAACCGATACAAACGCTAAGTATAACCTTCCAAAGGGTATTTGTTTATCATTGACGTGACATTTCAAGCGCAGCTTCGTGGGCGCATAGTGTAAGCATCTCGAAGATTTTAGGCATGCACCTTACAGTCTTAATACGGAAATCATGTAGTTGGGCTTCGAGAACTAATGTAAGGTTCATGCATATTTATTCATGCATATTTATCAAGCTTTCTAACTCCTCTCTTACACTGATTTTGATATCGAGAAATTTGACGCATGGTAGCAGTCTGCTGCCGGATAAAGTGGAACGATTGCAGCTTCATCCATGTTTGAGAACAGAAACTACACACAATTAACAAACCGCATACTGGCTAGAGGAAGTAATTACTAATCCTTCAGAAAAGTTGTTTCAATAATCTGAGATTGAGAAGGAACATAAAGATGGTCATCCCTGCGTTAGGAAATATCACGAACATGGCGACACTGCCAAGTTATAGAACCACGTGGTACCTGAAACCGTGCTGACGCATCAGTGATGGATCTGGATCTTGGAAAATGTGTGCGACTTGTAATGAAGGAGTTTGAATAAATGTGTCATGTTTATCTAAGCGGTATGTAAGATTCGCTAATGCTTGGGATATTTAAATCGGGACCCTGTAACGCATCAAGTGTTAGTCGTCACAAAAAATGTCTTTATATACAGTTCACAACTTTCCGACTATCAGACTTCGATTCTTATACTAGCGCATTAGCTTCAATGCTATTATCAGTCCACAGTCGTTAAGTTAAAGTTATTGTCACAAGGATGGGTTTCGTATTACTTTCGTCAGCTGTCCGTGTCTCTACGATTACCAGACGCTACGTAGATCGTAGATTTTACTGTCACACCCGCCATAGTTCCGAGCAATAGATTGGCAACCGTCTCTCCCCTATCACTTGCGGTTTCTACGCACCCAGTACATGCTTGGAGAGTGATACATAGCTCGGACATATAGTTCACACCATTCGAGATGGATCTAGGCTCGGAAGACAAGAGTTTCACCAAGAACGCTGAAGGGCCACACTCTGTTTCATGGAGGAAGTCGAGGCCAACGGCTTCAACAACAAGGGCGACAATAGCAGTTTCACTCTAATTTTTGTACTGGATTCTCAATAAAAGTAATAATTAAGTGTCCGCGTCACAACAACAAGTTACAACACTGACAGTGTTAACCAAAGAGGCAGTTAAGTCTCTCGATATTATGGTGTGCACAATTCTAGGTAGGTGTAAATTACACTTACTTGTGGTGTCTTCTTCGGAGAAATGTTTCAGACTGTTAACTATCTCCTTCGATATCTTCCCGTACTTAATACCCTAGAAAATGGTTTGAAACGGAGACAGTCAGTAATTTTTAACGACTTAGGTAGATACTAAAAGTTTAAATATCTTTTATCAAATACTTATTCTTAACGCACAAGGTGGCTTACCTAAAGGAAATTATGAACCACTGCTACACTGATAAGATCAGTTAGTAAAAAATTAGTTATTGAAAACATCCATCGCGAGAGTCTGAAATTATGGGTATCGTTTTACATGGTGGTAGCAGTCCCTATGTTTACGTGGCCCTGAAAACCACAGCCATCTTTCCTTCCGAGGCTACTGCTAACCTCATCCCTACAGCATAAGAGTTATGAGCGGAATTTGCGCTAAATTTTTGGTGGAGAGGGCACGCCAGTCGCTTGGTGGACCACGCTGTGCGATGGTAGCTTCAGCTGAGACCGCATGCTGTCGCACTGTGCGCATGACGCCCCGCTGACCGCTACCGCCGTCCCTAACCTCGCCCACACGCCACACGTCGGCGGCCGCCCGCGTCCGGCAACTTTCTGACAGCTTCTGTCACAAGGGAGCCACCCTCATATCTGCCAGAACTTTGTTGCCCAGACCAACAGACACGCTTAACCCTGCTGCATTAAGTTTATACATGTCCTGTTAGGAAGGTAAGCCCTGATCGGTCGCGAAATGAAAACCACTGTGAATCAAAAATGTTTTATTTGCAACAGTTAGCTCCATCTTCCAGCTACTTCTCAACGCAGTTGATGCTTAGACATTTGTCGTAACAATGTACCAACTTTCTAATACCTTCGTCATAGAATGCAGCCACCTGTGTCTTTCGCCAATGCTCTACGCTGGTCTTCAGCTCTGTTTCTGTGCCAAAATGTTGTCTTCTCAGCCAGAAATGAAACTCAGGGGGAGCCAATGACGAGTTGTACTGTGGGTTATCAAACCGTTGTCCCTGCAGACTGCAGCCGATAATTGTCATGAAAAAGGAAACTTATGAAGGTTATGTTACATGAGCTGCATGACATCAGGGGAAATCACTCACCTGGTTCGCATACCTGGGGGAGACACTGTTCCCTAGGCATCTTTATGTGCTCACAGTGCGCTCAGGGCTGAAGGGACATACTAGAGACACTACCCAGTGCACATTGGCAAAGCTTCATTGGATTTTTCACTGTGGTTTCCATTTCACGCCCAATCGGACTTCACTTTCGCAATAGCTCTCATATCTTAAATCCGTACTCAGTTCAGAATAGGACCAAAATTACGGATTATTCTCCACATCTAACAAATCTAATGAACACATTCTACTGTCAGATCACCGAATTAAGCGCTTTCGGACTTGGCTAGCAATTGGGTGGGAGACTGTATGGGTCTACTGAGCGCTGGTGGTCAGAGGAGTTGCACTCAGCCCTTTTGAGTCCAATAGAGAGCACTTCACTGATTCACTGAGAAACTGACAACGTGGGGGGGGGGGGGGGGGGGGGGGAGAGCGGCATGCTGACCATATGCCCCTCTATATCCGCATCTGGTGACGCCTATGGGCTGAGAATGACAGGGCGGTCGGTCGGTACCGTTTGGCCATCCGAAGCCTGTTCGGACGAAGCTTACTTTAGGACCGCGCTTTAAATTTTGTAAAAACAGTTTCATAAGAAATACTCCAGTACACTATCAAAGGTTTTATAAAACGCCTGTTACGAAAAATATTTGATAAAGAACTTTTGCAGTCGAACGCGGGCCTAAGGGTACTATGGTTTCAATAACATAAAAAGAAGACTCTGAACATCCCTCTCAGGTCTTCCGAAAACAACACGCTCTATGTCTAACCTTAGTGACGCTTGCCTACTTCCTTATGTCCCGCGTAACAGACTTGAAGACGTCCATCTCTGTACTATTCATTAGTATTGCTCAGAACTTGTTGACTCTTACAAATATAACAAACTGTAGTAGAACTCCCACAATTCTAGAACCAGGAACTTCAGGTAGGAGTACAATATGCTTTTGGAAGAATTTTACTTCCTTCAGCTTCACTGGGCTGTTGCCGGGTCTGTAAGGAGTGTCTCAAGCTGGCGATGGGACAATAACGCCATATTCCGGTGGCTGTCCACCTTTAAAAGCTGTAAATGGCCGCCGACCGGCTTAATGCATCGTGACAGAGCTCGCACTGCGGCTAACGCGCCGTGTATATAGTTGGCGTTGGCAATTACCTCACTGTCGGACTGTGCCATTAAAGCTCGGTCGACAAATTTGCTTCACAAACTGTGACAAACATTTTACTCAGCTGCTCAGCGATAGTCTGCTTCGAGTACCACGTTACTGAACAGTGGTTTACTGCAGAAAACTCAAATCGATTTCCACAAACAGCAGGTGACTCTGTCACCTTTTGAGAATATATCGTCATTGAAAGGCGAATATCATAAAACTGTTGCCTCACACATGTGAAATTTCAGCCACGTATCACACATGTTTTGCAATACACATTATACTCTATTTTGGACAGGTGATCTTAGACAACGATTCTAATATCAAAGCAGTAGGGAGTTAGTTAGCGAGTGTAAAGAAGCACTACAAAATAAAGGTACTAGAACTGTGAGTTATTAACAAAAATTATACTTTTCACAATGTTAAAATACACAGTTACGAGACACATTCGGAAAGTAAGGTCCGATTAAATGCGAAATGGAAACCACTGTGAAAATTCGATGGAACTTTGCACACTTGTGTGGTGCAGTGTCTTTGTGTACCTGTAGATTGCTTCATGACGCTTTTTTCAGAGCGCATATTGATCATATAGAAATGCCTAAAACAACAGTGTCTCCCCCCAAGTATGTGGTTCTGGTGAGAGATTTCGCCTGAAGCTACACAGCCCACATAACATAAATGCCATGCGTTTCTTTCTTCAAGACAACTTTCCGCCGCATTTTGCAGGGGCAATGAAGACGCTCCTGCAGCGTTTTCGGTGGGAAGTGTTTGATCGCCCACAATACAGTCCTTAATTGACTGCCTCCGTTGTTTATCTCTGCTCTCATGGACCGCTGGATACGAAGACTACATCTTGGCACAAATAACTACACGCAGATCAGCGTAGAGTATTGGCGGAAAGCATAGGCGGCTACTTTCTGTGACAAGGGTACTGGAAAGTTTGTACAATGCCATGGCAAATATCTAAGTCGGAGGGGCTACTATTTAGAGAGGTAGCTGGAAGGTGTGGCTAACTGTTGCGAATATTAAATTTTGATTTTTCACTGTGATTTTCATTTCGCGATCGGTAGGACATTACTTCCCGAACGGCCCTCGTAAATACCCTGAATTGACAAAACTCATGGGATAGCAATATGCAAATATACAGGTAGCGGTATCGGATAGTTCATGTGGAAAGGTTTCCGACGTGGGTGTGGCCGCACGATGAGAATTAACAGACTTCGAACAAAGGAAAGTAATTGGAGCTAGGCGCAGCGGACATTCTGTTTCGTAAATCGTTAGGGACTCCAATAGCCCGAGACAGAAAGTGTCATGACTGTGCCGAGAATACCACATTTCAGGCATTGCCTCTTACCATGGACAACGCAATGGCCGACGGCCTTCACTTAACGTCCGAGACAATCGGCGTTTGTATAAAGTTGGCAGTGTTAACAGACGAACAACACTGCGTGAAATAGCCACAGAAATCAATGAGGAAAGTATGACTAACGTATTCACAGTGAGGCGAAAGTTAGCGTTAGTAGGGTATGGGAGAAGATGATCGACGCGAGTGCCTTTCCTAACAGTATAAAATCGCCTGCAGCGCCACTCCTAGGACATTGACCGTTTTGGTTGGGCCCTACACGACTGCAAAACTGTGTACTGGTCAGATGATCCTCCAATTTCAGTTTGTACGAGCTGGTGGTAGGGTTGGAGTGTGGCGCAGACTCCAAGAAGCCATGGACCCAGATTGTCTCCAAGGCGCAGTGCAAGCTGATGGTGGCTCCTTAATGGTGTGAGCTGTACTTACCAAAATAATACCTTATCCACAGATGTATTACAAAATAGTTTAGTAAATGTCAGCAGATCGACCAAAGCATAAAACGAGTCTCTGATAAAAAAAGTATCAAGTAGTTGCTAATCTGCCCAAACACACACAAATACGAAAAATTAAATCCTGCTACAGTTAAACACAAAACCAATGTATAAAGTGTCCACAGCTCGTAGTCTTGCGGTAGCGTTCTCGCTTCCTGCGCACGGGGTCCTGGGTTCGATTCCCGGCGGGATCAGGCATTTTCTGTGCCTCGTGGTGACTGGGTGTAGTGTGTTCTTCATCATCATTTCATCATCATTGACTCGCAGGTCGCCGAAGTGGCGTCCACTAAAAAGGACTTGCAATACGGCGCCCGAACTTCCCCGCATGGGGCCTCCCAGCCAACAATGCCTTACGATCATTTCATTTCAGTTCAATGAGTAAAGTAAGTTTGACAAGCACTGAAAGAATTAAACATTATTCTAATAAAATACAGCAGGCCAATGAATAAAGCCAACTGGGCAAGTACTAAGCATTAAACAGTAATCCAATAAAATGCAAAAACCCTCAACGAGTTAAATGTGGATGGTTTTTAAGACGGTTTTCCATCTACCTCGGTTATGCGGGCCTGTTCCCCTTATTCCGCCTCAATTACACTATGTCGGCGATTGCTGCGCAAACACTGTGTCCACGTACGCGTACACCTTAATTCCTATACCACGCAAACATTTGTGGTTACACTCGTCTGGTATGAGACGTTGCCAAGGGGGTCCACTGGGGGGGCCAAACCGCACAATAACGCTGGGTTCGGTGTGGAACGGCGGTGAGGTGGATGGACTGGTGTAGCCAGTTGCAGGGTTGTGAACCACTGAGGGCTACGGCGGGACGAAGCCTCTCCGTCGTTTCTAGGTCCCCGGTTTAATACACAATACACAAGTATATTAGATGACAAAGGAAGTGCTAATCCATCTTCATTACCGTGGAGATAACACTCGATTGAGATTACCGTTTATGTTTAGACTTGAGGCACTTCACCCCATGTTGAGACTTCAACGCAAGAATGAATAGTGGCTCACAGCAAGACGCAACGGTGCACAATAGACCTATGGCGTTTCACTGGATGACGTTATAAAAGACCGGCAATAGTGCCAATACAAACCAGCAATGTTCTTTTCCTTTCTTTGCAGTAATGCTCTCGCTCGATAAAACAGTTATGTGATACGCACTCTTTCTCTTTGCTAATCACTTAAATTTATCATATCTTCTGATTACCGAGTAAGCATATTGGCAGGAGAAGGACGCTGACACCAACTCTGACGGTTACCATTGACCGAAAAACAAACACAACGTAATTACGTTCTCCTTCGCGGATTACAGTACGTGCTATAGAGATTAAACCTTTTTCGTTTTGTCAAATCACATTCTCTGTTGGAATACCATAATGGAATGAAGTCTTTCGTGAATCAGACGATTATCTTGAAGACCCAAACAACGCTTCCCATGTGATGACTGATGCAGTAGGGATGCAGCAAAAGAGAAGTAATAGAAAAAGTGAGAAAATATTTATTTTCACGCCTCAGGCCTAACTATCTTTGAAGTGATAATTTCGTTAACAGCAAAGAATACAACTTGAAATAAATCAACATAATATTTTATAAAAAGAATATAGGACGTAACAACAACCATACAAAGATTACTTTTGAAATAAACTGTGGTGATACATATTTCGTACAGAATACTAGAACTATTCGGAAAGTAAGTTCTGATTGATCGCGAAATGGAAACCACTTTGGAAATCATAAATATTTTATCTGTAACAGTTACCTACAGCTTCCAGCCACTACTCTACACAGTCACCACTCCGAGATAGACATTTGTAGAAGCGTTGTACCAACTTTCCCCTCCTCATGGAAGGCAGCCGTCTGTTGTAGTGGCTAATAAAAAAGAAAAGGTTGAAAATGTGGGAAGAAATGGTGAATAAAAAAAGGGGTTTTAAAATCGTTAATGACCTTGAAAAAGGGGAAAGAATGAAATGCAAATCGGACTTCGTATTACAGAAAAGCAATCGGACTTCGTGATTGGAAAAAGCTATTGTTGCGGTGGTCCTTGTGGTGTTTCTGAGCAAAAGTCAAACCAATTTCTACTGCAAAAATTATTTGAAAGAGAACAGAGAATAACAAAATGTGATTAACAGGGAGAAATAGCGTAGATAATAGTACATTCATTACCAAGTTAATATGTCTCTCTCGTGCGGCGTTCAGGTCTTCTTCTCCAACGATCTCCTGCTTCATTTCTGAATGAAAAAGTCGTAACTGCTCCAAAATCTTGCAGTAAGTTTCATCGTCCAGGAATTACTAATGTCTACAAATTAAAACCATCTTGATCTTGAATGCAATGTATTTTACAGCTGCTTCCATCCTCAAAATTTCATACAAGCTTCCACAATACTATATGTCTGCACATCAATAAGTTTTTACGTCTTAATCAGACCAAGACTAACGAATACGTTTTTACGTCTGAATCATACCAAGACTAGCGAATAAGTTAAATTAAGCTTTCGCTCACAAGAGACAATAGTGGGTAGGAAACAAAAAAGAGTTACAATTTTTGTACCTTCATTTTCTTATAAATATTTTCTCTGCCGTCGAGTGCTCATACAGCTGCGACAGTATGATTTATATCTGAGGGAACGAGTGCAGCGCGGCGAAATTCAGAGTCCCGCGTTATACCAACTTTCCCCTCCTCATGGAAGGCAGCCGCCTGTGCTTCCCTCCCAATTCTCTACGCTCATCTATAGTTCGTTGTCTGTGCGAAAATGTTGTCTTCATAGCTAGTAGTTAATGTGAGCATAGATGATACACAGATGGAGCCAATTACGGAATGTAGTGTGGGTGATCAAACACTTCCCATCGAAAACGCTGCAGGAGCATTTTCATTGCGACCGAGAATTGTAACAAAGTAGGAACCGTATGACAGTTCTATAATGTGGGCTGCATAATATCAGGTGAAATCTCTCGCAAGGACCTCATACTTTGCGGAAGACACTATTTTCTACGCCTATTCATGCGCTCACCAAGCGCTCAGAACTGAAAAGAGCGAAGTGATGTAACCGATAGGCATACTAAGACACTGACGAACAAATATGTGGAAAGTAATGTTTTGAACATGGCTGTGATCAGCAACCGTAATTAATTGCAATGTCACAAATTTCCAGCCAACTGTTAGCAAACAGAATTTAAAATTCTTTAATTAGTTTTCAACGGCAACTAGGGGAGCCTTCTTCAGAAGAAACTGTTACCTTGCATGTGGTTAAAAGGAAATTTGAGCGACATCGCTCTAGTCAAAAGTAGATGTCACTCAAATTTCCTTTTCACCACATGTAAGGTAACAGTTTCTTCTGAAGGCGGCGGCCCTAGTTGCCGTTGAAAACTACTTAAAGAATTTTAAATTCTATTTGCAAAAGATTGGCTGGAAATTTGTGACACTGAAATGCGCAAAGCTTTACTAGATTTTCACAGTGGTTTCCATTTCTTGCCGATCGGAACTTACTTTCCGAATATTTCTCGTATATTTACAAAAGAGGGAAAACAAATAAACGGGTCTTAAAAGGAGATAGAAGAAGAAGAGAAGTGAGTAATGCTGAATCAACTGTGTGGCGTAGGTCAAGATCTTCATATGCTTACTGAGCACCTGAAGATGACAAGCAGCTGTCTCGTCAAAATATTGTGCAGCTTCCAAAAGATTATCCGACGTGACACCCGTGAACCAATGAAGCTGTAATAGTACTGTCTAACTGCAGAACGAGGTATAGAGGACAAATCTCGAACGAAACTCGCGAAGTAAAATTTCATACCAGAAGAGGAACATTAACACCAGAAGGATAGATCAAGTAGCTTAAGTGTTAGAAATTGTTGAAATTAAACGGATGAGAATAAGAAATTAAAATGATCATCATCTTGAAGCTATAAGATACACCCGTAATCATTGATTTTGAAGGACTGACAAATAATCATTGACCAGTGTATTTGAGCTATTTGATGAATGGGGATAACGTACGGAAGCAGCTGTTAAATAAACTTGGCTGAATACCTACAAGGGATTCTACCCAGAAAGTGATCAAATTCTCTGCGCAACACAGTTAAAGGGTCACTTTTTCGAGAACCCATAATTGTCTCCCGTTGCGGGGTAGAAATTTGACATATGTTTCAAAGGTGCCTACAGTCTTCCTCTGTAATGTTGCAAAAGCGTGGCGCCCGGCGACGTCACCCTCGGGCTCGGCGACGCTTCACACAGTACGGTGTCGGTATAAGCGGAAGAAAGCCCCAGAGCTCAGAAGTTCATGTGAGTTGTAAGATGGGTTAATGATGTTACTTTAGCACCAAATTTCAGCACAATTCTGCCCATCACCAGCGTGGACGTCTCACAGAATATGTCTTTTACCTTCATTTCACGCCCTTCTCTTGACACCTCTGCAATGGAAGCTAAATCCGCAACGCCTAGCGTGGAAGTACTCGGTTTCTTACGGATCATCAAGTAAAACATTTCAGACACACTGCAACTAAAAACCCACAAGGGTGGCGTAAACGGCGTCAATGAAACCCACATATTTTGCCATCTGAAACAACAGTTCTCAATGCGATGAGCAACAGTGCGATGTTCTTCTCAACCTTTGACACTGCTGACACCCCTTGGATGATCCAACAATTCCGTAAGAACATGGTGAGCCAGTATCCCCAGAGAATGTGATCGCACACCTCGTAACACACACTGACAATCATTTTTGTTCTGTTATATAGGACGTAATCACTAGATAACATTCAAAACCATTCGACGAAATTTGAACATGATGCAAAGCAACAAAGATTGCCTATACTTTTTCACCCCTCATGTTTCGAGCCCTCCTTTTGGTGCTGTGTCGTGATCCTCTGGGAAAGGGGGGGGGGGAGCTGGAGACATAAGCACGCGGATGATTAAAATAGTGAAAGAAGATCCCTCTTAGTCCACCCACAATCAGAACACTCTCGGTGTCATCCTCCCACCTCTGTTGAGCCCTTTATATATGTATCTCTACAGAGATAAGCTGTGACGGAGCCCTAGGCGCCCGCGGGCGTGACATAATGCCTCTCTTGCGGGAATTCGGAACTGGAGGTAGATATTGGGATTTCCTGCCTCGAGGTGTCTAGTAATCCGACACAGATAGTCTCTGTGTAGGTACGTTTCTAATGTTCTCAACAAAGCTACACAGATGACACTGAGGATGTTGCAAATCTGGGGATCTTAGAAAGACGGTGTGCCGTTTTACTCAAGCATGAGTCAATGTCACGAACCCACCCCCATCGCTCACCACCTGAGATCACGTTACACGTCACAGGAGACCGCGAAATAGGAGACTGAAATATCTTAACCATTCTTTACTGCTTTGTATCACGATCCAATTGCGTCTAATGATTTTCAACGATGTCTACTGATACCACCCAGTACACCAGAGGAAAATCTGCTACCGCGCCGTAATGCACTGATTACATACAATGGAGTTCAGTCCCACAAAGTCATTAGAAAAGTTGGATCGTCCTTCAGGTGGTGTCAAGAAGATCGTCTTGTAGCTTATCACATTGTGCAGTGTTATCTGCCCACAAAATATGTGGGATTCAATGCCCGAAGTTCGGGTGTGGTTTCATTGATTCCTTTTATGCCACCGTTTGAGGCCTTTTCTTGTCGATTCTCAGAGGTGCTGTGTCTGAAATGTTCTTCTGGGGGAACCATGACAAAACCGCGCAGGGCATCGCAGTTCTGAGATACATCGCCGACGCGCATGTACAAGGGATGAAATGTGTGTAAGAGGAGAGGGGGGACGACATTCATGCCATGTGACACATCCATGGTGGCGTTAGGTGGTGTAATTTAATACCAATGTAGAGTCATTAACCCACCTTACACATCATAGGTGTATGAACTTCTCAGGTCTGGCATTTCCCCCTGCTTCCGCTCCTTCTGTTTAAAGCTTTACCGAGGCCGAGAGTGTAGCTGTAGGGCATCACGCTTTTGCCTCATTGCAAAAGTAGTTTCTAAGCAACGTAGAGCCAAATTTTGGATTTCTACATCTCTGTGGGCAACAAACACGTGGTTTCGAAAATGTCACCCTGCTGTGCAGCACAGTGTAGAAGAAGATATGATAGATACCAGAAGAAATAATGGAGGACCTCTGTAAGTTTCTAGTTAAAGTTCTTTCTTATCAGCTTTTCTACAGCAAATACACTGTCGCAAACGTTTTTAACTTCTCATCTGAACATGGTTACCCAGTACGGAGAATACTCTAAATACACACACACACTGCTCCTGTCTCTTAGAATTAAAGATGAAACAATGAGGTACCTGAAACTGACGCAAGTGAAACTTACGACAAACAGCGGTCCACTTTGAAATGTTTTCTGCTAACGTCCGGTAAGGTTATAGGCTGATGAACATCACAATTTTTCACCAATGTAAGATGAAAAATATGGTTCCACCAAAAGGTGATGCATTGAGATAGAAAATATCATTTGGTTTACAGGTATATGAACTTTTTTGTACAAGTTTCAGTTGCCTGCGGCCTTATAATCTCGTTTCCTGTGACTGTGACGACCAACTGAGAAAATTCTTTTTGCGGAATAAAGTTCTGGCATTAACAGAAGAGAATGTTTGTTTCATTATACCACAAAGGAATCGATGTCTGTAGTGATAGCTCCAGTAATGTACTCGGGTACGTGTTCTGGGCAAAAGAACACTTACATTGCTGTAACATGCATGGGGGGTCTGCAGAACTCGTTACATTAAGATTCAGGTCACAAGACGGACATATATGGCTTGTGTACATCGCACAGCCTGGTCCAACTGATTGAGGTGGTGGAGCGGATAGCGAGACTGAGGAGGCGTTGGGCACAACACGTGGCCGCTAATACCTTCAGATGGACCAAAGTACTGCTGCAGTGTGGCGTTAGAGGGAGTCAGACAAAAGTGCTTGTGGATTTCATGTAGATGGTACATACATCGATATAAGAGCTCCGTAGTTTGTTGAATTTCACGGTCGCAAAGACTTAATAATATGGAATAATCCCACTTTTATCTTTGGATTTTCCGATCCTTGTTCTGAGTCTCTTCGAAGTTAACGATACGGGCCAGTCTCCTGTGAAAACATAAGCCAGATATTCCGAGGGTGTCATTATGTGGTGCCATACCTCTTCATCCACATAGATAAATGGGAACACGTCTTAATTTTCTCCACGAATACGAGGACGTACACTGCATTTCATACTTACTGGTAGTAGTTTAATCAAGGTCGCTACTCTTTCACAGTTCTCCCGAGGCCTAAGGACTTCCGACACGATCAGAAGAGTATACGATGATATAATCGCAAATGAAGGTGTGTAATGAGCCAAAAAACTATCTTCCTTAAGGAAATAACCGTTTTGTTCTTTACTGATTAAAGTCTGTCGCCGAATTCACATTCAGATGATTTCAAGCAACTATCTTCTGGTAAATTTGTGTCATTTCGAACAAAATTTTCATAATATTAGGTGCCACTACTAATTCTTTCCATTATTTCATACTTTTTTGTGTGAAATACCGATAAGAAAAAAAGATGTTTCATATACAATTAAGACCATATAATCCACAAACCCCCCCCCCCCCCCCCCCCCCGCCATGAACCATGGACCTTGCCGTTGGTTGGGAAGCTTGCGTGCCTCAACGATACACATAGCCGTACCGTAGGTGCAACCACAACGGAGGGGTATCTGTTGAGAGATCAGACAAACGTGTGGTTCCTGAAGAGGGGCAGCAGCCTTTTCAGTAGTTGCAGGGGCAACAGTCTGGATGATTGACTGATCTGGCCTTGTAACATTAACCAAAACGGCCTTGCTGTTGTGGTACTGCGAACGGCTGAAAGCAAGGGGAAAATACAGCCGTAATTTTTCCCGAGGGCATGCAGCTTTACTGTATGGTTAAATGATGATGGCGTCCCCTTGGGTAAAATATTCCGGAAGTAAAAATAGTCCCCCATTCGGATCTCCGGGCGGGGACTACTCAGGAGGACGTCCTTATCAGGAGAAAGAAAACTAGTATTCTACAGATCGGAGCGTGGAATGTCAGATCCCTTAATCGGGCAGGTAGGTTAGAAAATTTAAAAAGGGAAATGGATAGGTTAAAGGTAGATATAGTGGGAATTAGTGAAGTTCGGTGGCAGGAGGAACACGACTTCTGGTCAGGTGAATACAGTGTTATAAATACAAAATCAAATAGAGGTAATGCAGGAATAGGTTTAATAATGAATAAAAAAAGAGGAGTGCGGGTAAGCTACTACAAACAGCATAGTGAACGTATTATAGTGGCCAAGATAGACACGAAGCCCATGCCTACTACAGTAGTAAAAGTTTACATGCCAACTAGCTCTGCAGATGACGAAGAAATTGAAGAAATACATGATGAGATAAAAGAAATTATTCAGGTAGTGAAGGGAGACGAAAATTTAATAGTCATGGGTGACTAGAATTTGATAGTAGGAAAAGGGAGAGAAGGAAACTTAGTAGGTGAATATGAATTGGGGCTAAGAAATGAAAGAGGAAGCCGTCTGGTAGAATTTTGCACAGAGCATAACTTAATCATAGCTAACACTTGGTTCAAGAATCATAAAAGAAGGTTGTATACATGGAAGAATCCTGGAAATACTAAAAGGTATCAGATAGATTATATAATGGTAAGACAGAGATTTAGGAACCAGGTTTTAAACTGTAGGACATTTCCAGGGGCAGATATGGACTCTGACCACAATCTATTGGTTATGAACTGTAGATTAAAACTGAAGAAACTGCAAAATGGTGGGAATTTAAGGAGATGGGACCTGGATAAACTGAAGGAACCAGAGGTTGTCCAGAGTTTCAAGGAGAGCGTAAGGGAACAAATGACAGGAATGGGGGAAAGAAATACAGTAGAAGACGAATGGGAAGCTCTGAAGGATGAAGTAGTGAAGGCAGCAGAGGATCAAGTAGGTAAAAAGACGAGGGCTAGTAGAAATCCTTGGGTAACAGAAGAAATATTGAATTTAATTGATGAAAGGAGAAAATATAAAAATGCAGCAAATGAAGCAAGCAAAAAGGAATACAAACGTCACAAAAATGAGATCGACAGGAAGTTCAAAATGGGTAAACAGGCATGGATAGAGGACAAATGTAAGGATGTAGAGGCTTATCTCACTAGGGGTAAGATAGATACAGCCTACAGGAAAATTAAAGAGACCTTTGGAGAAAAGAGAGCCACTAGTATGAATATCAAGAGTTCAGATGGAAAACCAGTTCTAACCAAAGAGGGGAAAGCAGAAAGGTAAAAGGAGTATATAGAGGGTCTATACAAGGGCGATGTACTTGAGGACAATATTATGGAAATGGAAGAGGATGTAGATGAAGTTGAAATGGGAGATACGATACTGCGTGATGAGTTTGACAGAGCACTGAAAGCCTGAATCGAACAAGGCCCCGGGAGTAGACAACATTCCATTAGAACTACTGACGGCCTTGGGAGAGCCAGTCTTGACAAAACTCTACCATCTGGTGAGCAAGATGTATGAGACAGGCGAAATTCCCTCAGACTTCAATAAGAATATAGTAATTCCAATCCCAAAGAAATCAGGTGTTGACAGATGTGAAAATTACCGAAATATCACTTTAATAAGTCACAGCTGCAAAATACTAACGCGAATTATTTACAGACGAATGGAAAAACTGGTAGAAGCCAACTTTGGGGAAGATTAGTTTGGATTCCGTAGACATGTTGGAACACGTGAGACAATACTGACCTTACGACTTATCTTAGAAGGAAGATTAAGGAAAGGCAAACCTACGTTTCTAGCATTTGTAGACATAGAGAAAGCTTTTGACAATGTTGACTGGAATACTCTCTTTCTAATTCTAAAGGTGGCAGGGGTAAAATACAGGGAGCGGAAGGTTATTTACAATTTGTACAGAAACCAGATGGCAGTTGTAAGAGTCGATGGGCATGAAAGGGAAGCAGTGGTTGGGAAAGGAGTGAGACAGGGTTGTAGCCTCTCCCCGATGTTATTCAATCTGTATATTGAGCAAGCAGTAAAGGAAACAAAAGAAAAATTTGGAGTAGGTATTAAAATCCAGGGAGAATAAATAAAAACTTTGAGGTTCGCCGATGACATTGTAGTTCTGTCAGAGACAGCAAAGGACTTGGAAGAACAGTTGAACGGAATGGACAGTGTCTTGAGAGGAGGATATAAGATGAACATCAACAAAAGCAAAACGAGGATAATGGAATGTAGTCGAATTAACTCGGGTGATGCTGAGGGAATTAGATTAGGAAATGAGACACTTAAAGTAGTAAACGAGTTTTGCTATTTGGGGAGAAAAATAACTGATGATGGTCGAAGTAGAGCGGATACAAAATGTAGACTGGCAATGGCAAGGAAAACGTTTCTGAAGAAGAGAAATTTGTTAACATCGAGTATAGATTTAAATGTCAGGAAGTCGTTTCTGAAAGTATTTGTATTGAGTGTAGCCATGTATGGAACTGAAACATGGACAATAAATAGTTTGGATAAGAAGAGAATAGAAGCTTTCGAAATGTGGTGCTACAGAAGAATGTTGAAGATTAGGTGGGTAGATCACGCAAATAATGAAGAGGTATTGAATAGAATTGGGGAGAAGAGAAGTTTGTGGCACAACTTGACTAGTAGAAGGGATCGGTTGGTAGGACATGTCCTGAGGCATCAAGGGATCACAAATTTAGCATTGGAGGGCAGTGTGGAGGGTAAAAATCGTAGAGGGAGACCAAGAGATGAAAACACTAAGAAAATTGAGAAGGATGTAGGTTGCAGTAGGTACTGGGAGATGAAGGAGCTTGCACAGAATAGATTAGCATTTCCACTGCTAAGTGAGTTAAGACGAGATTGACATGTAAATCTCTCAGAAGCATGCTAAATGAAAAACCAAAATAAATAAAAAGAAATAGAGAAACATTGTAAAAGATGTCCGAAATATTAATTTTACTTGTTGGAATCCATGTATCTTAATTCACTTTGCGACGTCATTTCAAAGTTACAGATTCATTTGTCACAGGATGACAATTTAAAAAACTTTAAGCAGCAAATACACAACAGAAATTAAAATTTAAAAGTATCATAATGTGATACACTATAGTAGTTTTTGGTTTAAGTTTATAAGGTCTAATTAAAATCATTTGATTAATTTCTCATTGTTGGGATTCACAGTCATATAATAATTCTTAAAAGACATCATAGTCGTTTATTATTACGATTGCAGTTTCTGCCTTAGGGCCATTTTCAAGTAACATTGCAAAAGTTACTTTCTATCAGAATATAAGATTATCTGACTTGAGTACATGTCGGACTCAAAAGGCTACATTTTGACGACGTCTTGTACTCGTGTCAGATAGTCTTGTATTATGACAGAACGTAACTTTTCAGAGTTACTTGATAATAGCCCTAAGGCCGAAATTGCAATCGCCATAATAAATGTTTCATACAGTCAACGGCGACTATGATGTCTTTTAATAAAATCATTTGGTCGGAGCTCTAAGATCTGGTTCCCGTCCTACCATACTAATTTCAGTGCCCATTGACTCTTATGTACGTACAAAGGAACATCCCTAATAGTGACCCTAATCAATGGCGTAAAACAGTTCCTAATTATTAACAATTTTTCCATATTAGAATTTGAATCCAGATACAGTTGCTCATCAAATGCAAACTACGTGACACAGTCTCCACAGATGTATCAAACCATCGCTAAACTGGCATTCATTTACAGGGTGCAGAGGCATCTAAATTACTGCAGAGAAATTGTGACGAACTTGCCCAAAATTACCACACTATTTTGCTGAAAGTGAGCAATATCCATACAACAAGGAAGGACAACGTACAGTGTAAAAATAAATATGAATCCGTCTTTACATTCTTCTAACTTCCTGCAGTGTTGTCCGCATATGCTGTCTCTCGGCGATGTTTAATACTTTCTTCTTAGTCTTCTGTACGAAGTGCTTTGGATCACTTCTATTGACCTACAAATAAAACTCCGGGTACCACACTTTTCTCGCCTCTCTGAGGCATTAACGTAGAGTGTCATAGTGGCAACGTGACAAGTCTGTGCTGTTGAACGTCAGCTGCACCCATTTACGGAAATTACGCCCGAGGGAGCCCAAATGGCGATTGGAAAGTTTAATCTCTTTGAGCGGTACTAAATTCAGTCACGAGGCTGCGTTGGGGAGGCCGTTACTTCTTAGTTGATATACACCAAGTCACCAGTGAGGCGTTAGCCTTACATCAGAGGCTGCCCTCAAGCTTCTCGTTAAAAGACAGAGGAGTGCGCCAAAGGTTTGGCGAACAGCTGCCACAGGAGAAGGAATATGAAAAACATATATCATGCCCGACAAGCACTCGGTACTTTACTTAAGAGGAATGTTACAAAATTCTAAAACAACGACAACCAGAAAATTCGGTAAGATAGAGCTTACTGATAATTATTCTTCCCGCACGCTATTCGCGAGTGGAATCCGGTAGGGGAGACCAGTCTGTGTTATCCGCAGTACCTTCCGCCACGTACCATTAGGTGGCTTGTGGAGTATGATGTAGATGCAGATGAAAACACTCAGATACAACGACGAAATGTATACATATCGGAGGATTTTTTTAAATTTGACATCTTATGAAGCAGTCTTTTGCAGTATTGACCTTAAGGCCGAGATTACAATAGTGAAAATTAATCATTTAGACAGTCAGCGGCCAATCTGATGTATTTTAAAAAGTTCTACATCACTGTCAACCGCAGCCTTGATGAGTTAGAAAACTTAAAATTTTTAAAACGTTTCCTTCCATTAATATTCCTCCCGCCCCCCCCCCCCCAAAAAAAAAAAAAAAACTTAATCCTGAACCACATAGATTCCGAGTGAGAAAAACACCTACTTACTTTTGCTGACGCCCAGGCTGTTTGTTGTCTGAGTAAAACACCTCGAAACACACTTACCGTTGCCATCTAGGTCTGAAGCTTGGCGACGACAATTGCTTGTTGGTAGCTGCGGAATTCGCCTCATGCGATATGAACTCTTCGTTATACAAATGATCATGGAATGACAAAACCTGTAATTGTAAGAAAAATATGTTGCGATAGCGAAATAAGAGAATAACTGCCACACAAAAATAAATTTAATTCGTGAAGAGGTTAGGTAATAGAGCAGTTTGTTACAGAACGAACATCTTCCCAAATAAACTTGTACCTGAACGTTTATCAAAGCAAGTCCGACCAAATAAATGCCAAACATGTCACAACTATCTCCTAGGTTACAATGCCAAGTTAGTCTGAACTGTATATCGGCTATGTGGGTCTGACACATTAACTCCATTCGTATCAATTTTCCAGGCGTATAAAAAACCTCTGTAAATAACAACTAGTTAATGAAACTACGAAACGGGGCATTGCTACACTAATGAGAAAAATTCCAGCACAAAAGAATGATTAATGAAGACTAATGAAACTTTGGAAATGCTTTTGTCTAGGTAATCAATTCAAGTGATTAACGTTGCAAGATCACAGGTTAATGTGAGCATGAGATAAGCAATGGCAAATGTCAAATACTCGTACATTAAAAACCTGTGTAACTGCCTGAATGTTGAATGTAAGCATGCAAATGTACTTGTATTGTGTTGTACAGGTGCCTGATGCGAGGTGGCGTTCCATGTCTGTTGCACTTGGTCAGGACTGTTAATGCTGCTTGTGGATGATGTTGGATCTGTCGTCCGATGATGTCCCGTATGAACACATCTGGAGACAAATCTGGAGCTCGAGCAGACCAAGGAAACATCTCAACACTTGGAAGAGCGTGTTAGACTGCAATAGCTGTATCTGACCGAGCGTTATCCTCTTGGAAAACATCCCTTATAATGCTGTTAATGAATGGCCGCACAACAGGTCGAATCACGAGATTCACGTAGAAATTTGCAGTCAGGGTGCATAGGATAACCACGAAAGTGCTCCTGCTATCCCATGAAATCGTACCACAGATCATCAGTCGTATGTACACTATATCTAGCGAGCATATAAGTTGATTGCAGACCCTCAACTGGACTCTCCTGAATAGAGACACCGCCATCTCTGGCACCGAGGCAGAACCAGCTTTCATCAGAAAACACAACAGACCTCCACCCTGCCCTCTACTGAGTTCTCGCTTGACACCGTTGAAGTCGCAAACGACAGTTGTTTGGGGTCAGTGGAATGCATGCTACAGAACCTGCCTCTCTCTCTCTCTCTCTCTCTGAACTATCCTTAACCGATTTGTAACAATTCGTTGTGTCACTATCGTGCCAAATGCTGCTGAAATTGCTACTGCAGATGTCGTTCGATGCCCCAGAGCCATATGCCGAACATCACGTGGCCGTCCAGAGTCCGGTCTTACTGTGGTCCTCTAGCGATCGTACATTCTCATGATCATCATTGCCAGCAGTCGTGTACATTGGCTACATTCCTGCCAAGTGTTTCTGCATTATCGGGGAAGGAATACGTAGCATCTCGTAGCCCTCAATTAAAACTCAGTGAGGTGCTGATAATTTGTCGTCTTATAGGCATTTTTGACTGACATCAAAGGTAACTAACGCCCACGACCATCGCAGCACATATTTGAAGCAAAGCTTATTTGCGCCACTGTTAGGCGACTGACGCGAAATTAGAAGAGACTTCATGTTTCAGATGTAAAAACACGCCTGCCAACATTAGTTTACGTCACACAACTCCCTTATAATGATGACATTTTTTCCGTCAGTGTATTTTTGTGATATTGTGATATTTTCGGCAAGCAGTCAATTACCAGATCACACACAGGGTCAAGACATTAGCGCGTTAGGCACTCAGCTAATCAGGTGGGCGTGACCCACAGACTGGTTTAGCGCCAATAAATACCTTTACGTCAGTGGCTGGCCCATCGTGAAGCTGGAGGCTGCGGGCCAATTGCCCTTTCTGAAATGGCAGGTAGCATGGAATGATAAGGTGCTGAACACGACATATCCACCAAGAGGCATTATTTTTACATCTCTGCATGCTGATCCACATTGAGAAATGAGATAAGTATGACAGTCATTAGTGAAAGCTAGGCAGCGGTACAAGCGAGAACTGAAAGCAAATTTCTATAATATGGCCTTGCTCACGAATCACATTCAGTACTTTAGTCACACATATAAGAACCTCACAGATTTCTTTTTACAGTGGATCTTGGTTCAGTAGTATAAATAGTAGCATCTCGGCATCCACAAACCTAGACAGTAGGGATAAGAATCCTACAGACTCTGAAGACACGAAGCCGTGGCCACAAAGGCAGCAGGAAGCATTAATTCTTCGAATGTCGTAGGCATACTTTTTATAGTTACGGATTACCATCCATAACTTGACGAATCGGACCTCAGTTACTACGAGGTATAGCCAGCGAACAGAGCAGGCAAGAGCATGAGTTCAATTAAATCTCATTGGTGAGCGGCTACGATGCCTCTGGAGGAATGCTGGCGGACCCCTCACTACGATACGAAGTGCAGAGATGTTGAATAGCGGCAGGTGTCTCTACTAATGTACGCCTGGTTCACGTAACACACTATGTCTAATTATCATGCTAAAAATGAAGCTTCTCTTGAGCTTTCGGCATCATAATTGCTGGAATACACATGATTTCCTGACGCAACGCGCTTGTAGCGTACTCCGTGAGAAAGTCATCTACATCTACAAGAATACTCTGCAATTCCCAATTAAGTTCAAACTGGTTCTGAGCACTATGGGACTTAACATCTAAGGTCATCAGTCTCCTAGAACTCAGAACTACTTAAACCTAACTAACCTAAGGACATCACACACATCCATGCCTGATGCAGGATTCGAACCTGCGACCGTAGCAGTCGCGCGGTTCCGGACTGAAGCGCCTAGAACCGCTCGGCTACCACGGCCGGCTCCAATTAAGTGACCGAAGGATTAATCGAACCACCTCCATGTGACTTCTCTACCGTTCGACTGTCAAACAAAGCATTTGTTTCAATGATTCCCTTTACATACCCGTGACACTCTCTCCCCTATTTGGCGATAATACAAAACGAGCTGCACTTCTTTGAACATTTTCGATGTCCTGCGTCAGCGAATGCCACACCGCGCAGCAGTACTCCAGAGCAGGACGGACAAGCGTAATGTAAGGAGTCTCTTTATTAGAGTTGTTGCATTTCCTCAGTTTTCTACCAATAAATCGCAGTCTTTGGTCAGCTTTCCCCACAACGTTATACACATCCTCGTCCCAGTTTAAGTTATTCGTAATTGATTTCACAGCCTTTAGATTTGTGTGATTTATAGTGCGTCTGTTTTTCAGGTTCCTTTTAGTGCTCATATGGTTAGTTTCACGCTCTGCATTATATAGGGTCAGTTCTCAGTATTCGCACCATACAGATATCTCGTCTAAATCATTTATCTTTGAGCTTCTGTTGGAATTACGAGACGGTAAACGATTCATTTGCAAACAATCTAAGAGGCTGCTAAGATGTCTCCTACATATCTTATGTAGATCAGGAACAACAAAGGGTCTGTAATTGTTCCCTGAGAAATGATACGAATCACTTCCTTTTCACTCTATGACTCCGTCAGTTACTACGATTTTTGACCTATCTTGTAGGAAATAACGAATCCAGTCGCACAACTGAAAGGAAATTTCGTAGGCACGCAATGAAAGTCGCTTGTAAGGAACGATGTCAAAAGACTTCTGGAAATACAAAAATGTGGGGTCAATTTGACGTCCCTTGTAGATAAGCCCATTAGTTTGTGAGAATAGAGAGCTAGTTTTGTTTCACAAAAACCGTCTTTTTGTAACGGGGTTGCCTGTTTGATAATAAATCATTTTCTTCGATGTAATTTTTAATACTCAGCTGCTATCTGCTCTGCACTCGGTCACAATGCCTTCTGCCCGGGAACGTGGCGAGTGCCCGTATTTATGGAAATCATTATTTGTGCCTTCGCCTGACTTTCAGTAGGCTGTTTAAAAAAAGTATTAAAAACAAGTTCATCATTCCGCGCCATTCCGCAGTCCTCACAAATGAATGGGACTTTCTCTTAACCAAAGGCTGTCTTCACTGGTAACTACCCAGTGAATAATAGCTTTCTAATGCTCCGTTGTTCTATATGGTTAGAAACTGAAAATCTGGTTTCATTCGGTGTCACATCTGTCACGGGACACGAGCTCATACAGTTGCTTCCCCAGCTTCGTTAGCTGGTCTCGGAGGCAAGTACGTGATAAAGGAGAATAGGATAGGAATGATGTCATTTTTAGCTGAAAGTGATGACCAGAGAGAAGCCAGTCTTTAAGCCACGTTCCAGGTGTCAGTCAGCAGTTAACAAGTGATACCTCTTCCCGACACCCCCTACGGGCTATCCACATAGCGGAATGTCAGCAGGTCACATAGGATCATACATCTTTAGCTGAAGCGACGATCTTACTCGGAACGCAGGCTACAACGAATTGTAGTCGAATATTAAAGGATTATTTTGAAATGAAAAAAAAAATTATAATTTTAATACAATCAGACTGGCTAGGTGAGCTGATTATCCCCACAAACCAGTAATAGAGCTGATTATCCCACAAACCAGTAATAAACACCAATGTTCGTTTGTATAAAGTTGTATTTAACGAGCGTGAATCCTTGATTATATACTTACTGGATATAGAGGTAATTATGATCCGGCTGTAGGCTTGACAAGGATATGATAAATATGTCATACACATTAATTTTCTTACACATTTAATGTATTGCAGTCGTCCACCGCCACGAAAATTACTTGACAAAAATCTGTTATAAAGTAAATATACCATGCATTTATCTGTCGTTTCACTGATAGTGGTTGCGCAGATGTACATTGCAAATTCTCATACAGCGCCATTAACGCTACTCCATTGTTCAAAGTATGTTCAATTAACCAAACCTCCTTGCCCAGAATTCAGTTGATTTAGTCATACAGCTCATAAAACTTACAAATTTGTCTATTATGCCCAGGTAATGCGTATAAAATACCGGAAGTAAGATAACAATTTGATAGAGACGTAATGCAGAGCTAAATAGTGAAAGGTGCGTGTGTTTTGTACAAAATGTCAGTCGGTTTCATAAGTGGTAATGTGCGAGCTTTGATATAGTGACGTGCAAATGAAATATAGAATAACTATTAAAATATTTCTACCGCTTTTTGACTCGAAATAATGTCTCAGAAGTCGTTACACGGGTCACACTTCCATATAACTGGAGCAACGCGTATAAAGAGAACTTGTATATTTTAGTATAGAATATAAATTACAAATGAAAAGTTGCATGGAAGCATGAAATTTTACTAATTTGTGTTAGCGTCTCACACGTAGCGATCCGCAGTGCACTGAGGCTGTTTCCCAAGTTTGTATTCATCTAGTCTCAGTGAGCGCAAGAGTTAAGCTCAGAAATAAGTGCCATTCGACAGAGCTGCAACATTTCTCACGTGCAACCAACATGACTCTGTGATACGTTGTTACCATACGTAATAGTCTGATGATCAGCGCAGCAACCCACGACGCCATACCTTGTTCAGTGACCGGGAAGGTTAACTACCATGCAAACACGTTGTGCTAAATCCTCATCTGTTTACAACTTTTTTTCGTGGCAATTAATTTATTCACCAGGAAAACCTTTACGTCTGGTCACAAGCTCCTCCCAGGCATGTTAAGTCCCTTTTTAGCCCATGTTGTATTACTGAAGTAGCAGTTTTGGCATATTTAGACGGGCTTGAAGTTTCCATTATATAGGGATAGTGTGTCATAATGATTTTATTGGTACCAAAATACTGACTAAAGACATAGTCTGGTGACTATGAACTGAGAACCCTTTCGATGACGCTAGAATCCTTGTCATGTTTTAACGTCTTCAGGTGAAACTAAATTTACGTCTTATCGAATAGTATCTACATATTTAACTTTCTTATCTAGGTTGAGTTTGAACTTCTGGATCTCAGTAACGGGTAATGATACCCAAAAAATTACCTAGGTACATATGGTAAAAATTTCGACGAGTATGAATATAAATAAGAGAATTATCCATCTCCACAACTGGTACTTTTCGTACCCAAATATTATGTTTTATTCGGGTTTTATTCAGAAACTACCCTCGAACGAGTGCTGTTTTTATGAACCACCTAAGGTAAAACCTAGACCATACGAACCGCAAAAGAACGAACCGTTTCTCCCAATTTTACTGGGCTAGAGGAAGTGTGAAATGTTTAAATTTTGACCCTGTACAGTAGGATAACTACTGTACGCACGAGCTTCCAACAGCTATACAAATAGCCCCTAGGCCAAGGGCTATCTAAGGAACTTGACCACTTATCCTTGTGATCAACAGAACGCGTGATACGACCCTCTGAAAATCCATATTTCCGCTTGGGGTTTTGGATAATATTGGAATAATTGCGAAAATGGATGTATTGCTTCGGGTAGGGACAGTTTACGACCGCGAAATCATAAATACCTTATAAAGGCAAGCTCTCATCGTACGAAATGTAATCCAGTCTTATCTTAACAAGCAGATCTAATACAGCGTATATCTTTAGTATGAACAAAATGTGATATTCGATAGAACCTAACGTGATCTAATAACCAGATTTCAAGAATTTAATAATTTTCAACCTCATCGATCCTAGACCACGGGAAGTTAGTGAGAGATGTCGTACCGGCTCCGACTGATACAATAGAATAACACAACTCACACGCAGATATAGAGCACAAAATTCAACCGAGTAAATAAAGCGGAGCAGTCTGACCAGTAATCTTCTTCATTTTACAAATTATTCTTAACCATAGCCCTCCATCAGGCTTACACTGATCAGCCAGAGCATTTTTACTACCGCCCTAGTATCGATATAAAACGGTCCAGGCGACAGAAGGGTCACCTAGCGAAGAATGGCTGCTAGTTAGACACACGCACGGTGCTTGTAGTATCAGAGAGCGTGCTGTGGATGTACAGAATGGGGGAGGCGCGCTGTATCTGTCTGAGCCTCAACAATGGAAGATTTCGAAGGCCCGGAAGCTTTGCAGTAGAATTTCGTGTGGTCGAGGAGTGCTGTCGTGAGTGTCTTCAATACGTAGCGAAACCAAGCTGAAAAGACGCCCAGACGTCTTGAGGTTTGGCGGTGGCGGCCACCCGTCATTACATACGTCGGACGTCGTAGACTGGTCAGATTGGTAAAACAGAACAGGCGCAGAATTTTGCCGGAACCAACTCAGACATGAATGCTGGGCAGAGAGCAAGTGCGTCTATACACACAGTGCACCGAACACTCATAACAATGAGCCTCCACAGCTAACGATCCATGCAAGTGCAAATGTTAACACCATGACATTGGCAACTACGACTGAATTGAGCACGTGACCATCGGCGGATGACGTTGGCGCAGTGGGAGACAGCTGCGTAATCTCATGAATCACGATACCTTCTTCGTCATGCCGATGGAATAGGGCGAAGCCGTCGTCTTCCTGGGTAACAGCGTATTGACACATGTACTGCTGGAGTAAACAAGCTGGTAGCGGCTCCATTATGCTTTGCCGATCATTCACGTAGGCGTCCACGAGTCCAGTGCAAGTCGCCGTAGCGGTCAAGGAGTATCGTACACTGGTTGCAGACCACATACACTGCTTCATGACGATCAAGTTTCCCGATGGCAGTGGCATTTTCAACAAAATAATGCGCAATCCCACAAGTCCAATAGTCTGATTGAGTGGTCCGAGGTACACAGTGGCGAGTTCCAATTACTCTGCTGGCCCCCTGCTCGCCAGATATGAACCCAATCGACCACTTCTGGGGTATGACTGATCGTTCAGTCAGAGATCATTGCTCCCCTCCCCGTAATTTACGGGAATTTGGTGACTTGTGTGAGCATATGTTGTGGCAACTCACTCCAGCGACCTACCATGGCCTCATTCCTTCCATGCCATGACACACCGCTGCTGTTATCCGTGCAAAGATGGACTTGTTGTCTGCTAGGTAGGTGATCATAACGGCTGATCAGTGTAGAAAAAAGAAGATACCACGTGATAGAAGCCTACTAACAAAGCAGTACATCAGGCCCTTACACAAGCAGTTACTCCGATTGGCATTGATTGCTGGAGTTACTGTATGTCGTCCTATCGTGCCAAACTCTGCCAGTTAGATGGTTAAAATCCCGAGATGGTTGGAGGATCTCGCCCATAACGCTCCAAATGTTCTCAATTTGGCAAGCAGGAAAACCAAACTGTAAAAAATCGCCGTGTGGGGGCGGGCACTATCCTACTGAAATGTAAACTCAGGACGGCTTGCTATGAAGTCTAACAAGATAGGGCGTAGAATATTGTCGACATACCACTGAGCTCTGAGCGTGCCGCGCTCTGAAATGAACTGGCACCACATACCACTACTCCTCGCTTTCAGGTCTTAAGGCGGGGGACAGTCGTCTTGGTATGCCACTACTTTCCAGAGAGTCGCCAGAGACGTCTTCGCTGGGCTCAATTCGAAGCGGAACTCACCACTGAAGACAATTCTATTCCAGTTATTGATATTTCGCCGCGAGGAATGGCCGCGCGGTTTGAGGCGCCATGTCACGGATTGCGCGGTCCTTCCCGCCAGAGGTTCGAGTCCTCCCTTTGCCATGGGTGTGTATGTCGTTCTTAGCATATGTTAAAGTAGTGTGCAAGTCTAGGGACCGCTGACCTCAGCAGTTGATCCCTTCAGAACTCACACACACACACACACACACACACACACACACATAATTGATATTTCAGGTCTTAGTTTCTCGGCACAGATGTGGATCAGCACGCTATTAAGTAGATGGTTATAATGAAACTTAGTGGCGGATTAAAAGTGTGTGGCGGACCAGGACTCGAACGTGCGATACTGATTAACTACTGGCTGCCAAACGCTGGTGTATAGCTGCAAAGTATAGGGACGGAGTGCAGTGCTCCCATTACTTCCCGAATATCGTATTTCCTTAAGAGGTAAAAATGAAAGTCGCGGAACACTGCTTCAGTTCGCTTGCGCACTACGTTTGCGGAGCCGTTGTTAAGAGAGCTTGTGCGGATTGACTCAGGCAGCCCCTCCAGCAAAAAGGAGGGACAGCAAGGGTCACTTCACACAGGAGAGACGAGCTTTGGAAGCTCTAACAGCATCAGCAGCAGCAGTAGCAGTAACATCGGTAGCGGCACAGAACTGTTTCAGGTAGCGGAGCCAGTTTCTAACGTCGGCCTCTACCACGCCGTCCTACTTCGAAACATTCTCCTCGACCCTCCCCCCAACCTGCTGCCGCTTTATCACTGCTATGGACATTGTGCTGGGAGACATTAGCCTCAATTACATGCACATAAACCGGAGGGTGCAGTAACTGTGAACTTCGGGGGATGGCGGTACGTGACTGTGGCTCGGTAAATCACAGTCCCAACTGCCGCGGCCATCGCGTTAATAGACTCGCTTTCCGACCACCATTTATTTCTACGGACTCGCATCTGCTAACTTCATGCGCTCGTTTCGTCCATTTTAAGTCCCTCAGTTTGAACTTCAATTAACCAAGGACGTAATTTGGAGCTTCAGTCCTTTGACAAACGCACTGCCCCGTAGTGTAAAATTTTGTATGTTTACATCGAGCGTACGGCCAGGAGTCTAGTTTATGTACTTAACTATCTACATAAAGCCCCCTTCGCTCAACTGCATGTATAATACTCCTACAGACTTGTATAGGAAGGGACCTTATTCCCACTTAAGTTAATGCTTTTGCCATGGTTTATTCCAACTTATGTTAATGCTTTTTCCGTTGTTTATAACAGAGTTACACTTCCTAAATATTTTTTGGCACACTAAACCTGTCTTTGGAGCGTACTGTTACAGATATCAAAGATCTAATGGCTACCAAACAATTTTATATGTCGAAGTAAATGGCTAGACCTCCGTCACAAGTTGCAATGAGAAGTATCTTTCTTTAGTTTTGGATGGTGACTAGTTTCGGACATCTGTGTCCACTCCGAAAACATTCGTGTGATGTGACAATACAGGAGATAGGCTATGTACAAAAACTGCCCCCGCAGTGATGATCAAAGCACCACTATGGCCGACTCAACAACAGTGAACAGAGTCGACCAAAAGATTCTTTCCGACGGGAAACGGGTGCACTTGATTGCCTCCACAATGCAGGCGCCTATCAAGTGACATGTGACTGCGGCAAAGCGTATGTAGGCGAAACGGTTATAACTGTTAAAGAACTCATTAAGGAACACGAACGGCACACGCGGCTAAAACAGAGTGCAAAATCGGCAGTAGCTGAACATCATCAGAACAGTGGCTCTGACATCGACTTTAATAACGTACGTGTGCTGGGTAAGAACACAAATATTTATAGAAGAAAGGTCCGAAAAGCGGTTGAAATTACTAAGAACGCATCTAATTTCAATAGAGAGGACGGCTATAGCTTTCCGGAATCGTGGCTCCCCGCCATCAAGGGACTGAATATGCGAGAGACATGAACAATGCGCTGCAAGTCACCTCAGCGGAAACAATATTTTGATTAAACATTACCCCACTCTTGCTCTGTCCGTTTCGAATCTAGCCAATGATGACCACCGACCAATAACAGTAGGAGGAATTTCAACCAATAACCCTTCTCCAGCGCAATTGTGGAATAGTGCCTTTCTATCCAATGACGATAGGCTACCAATATTATCCACAGGCGTTTAGCCAACAACGCCCCTTCTTCCGCATCAGTGCGAGAATATTTGCCTATGACTATGCCCCACCGATGGTAGCCATAAGAATGGTTCAAATGGCTCTGAGCACTATAGGACTAGGTCATCAGTCCTCTAGAACGTAGAGAACTACTTAAACCTAACTAACTTAAGGACATCTCAAACATCCATGCCCGAGGCAGGTTTCGAACCTCAGACCGTAGCAGTCGCGCGGTTCCGGACTGAAGCGCCTAGAACCACTCGGCCACTGCGGCCGGCCAGCCATCAGACTTTTAATCAATTGTATAACTTCTGCAGCACGAATGCGGGAAAACTCTCCTTTTCCCCTTTATAAGATGACGCGACACTCGTCTCTGACAGTGTTCTAGCAGCAGTGGACATCGGAAGTTCCTGAGGAAGACCCCAGCAGAGGGGTCCAAAGGTCGAACATTTTAGAGGAAACTTGACGCGGCGTAATAAGCCTGAAGATTTTAACTTCAGTGGCAACGGCCACGAAAGCCTGCAGACTTAAATAAAAATTACTGACACAGCAGCTTGTATTCAGACGTCATTTTTGAATTACTGATGCTGGCGCAACGACATCGAAACATTTATGATAAACGTGAAAACAAAGAAATTGTGTTTCTCACATGTCATTCTTCTCAAACATGTTCATTATTTAAGGAAACACATAGACTGATGAGCCTAAACATAATGGTCACTTCCGACCGCAAAGATGAATGCTGTCCATCGGAGCTGCCGCAAATGGAGAATTTATACCAACGAGGGTGCTTGCATAAAATGGGGAAATCGGCTGATATAAGCGACTTCCACTTAGGGCACATTGATATGACCCAGTGCCTGATAGCGAGCACCTCTGACCCGGTGACGCTGATGAGCTGTTCGCGTGCTACTATTGTGAGTGCCTACGGAAACTAACTGAAGGCGTGGAAGGCGCGAGTGGGCGACAAGGTGTCAGACCCCCACGCCTGATGACAGAACGTGGAAATCGGAGGCTTGTCCGCTCTGTAAAGCAGGATAGGTGACGATCTGTGACAGAGCCGACGACACACTTCAATGGCGGTGCAGTCACTAGTGTTTCCGGGTACATCGTTCAGCGCACATTGTTGAACATGAGGCTCAACAGCAGACGAATCGTAAGTATTATCATGTTTGAAAGCAATCTACTGGGGCACACTTATATCTGGCGCCCGAATATTGTAATGATACTAATGTAATCTAAAATAAAACTACACACATCAAACAAAGGTTTGCATCACCCCGGTTTCCAGAACTACTGAAGATAGACCTTGACTGTGTATATTGTATCGCAGACACAGTCCCTTTGACTGTTCAGGGAAGTCACTGAACCCGCCCAACCGTGAATGTGCAGCGCCTATTAGACAGAAGGGACTCGACAGTCGATCAGTTCTAGTAATTCCACCAGGAAGGAGGCTCGTGATCTCTGTAGTTCACCCATGCCTAGACGGTCAATACCGATGTTCGATCGGAACTGCATTGTTACTTTGTGCCTGGAAGGGCTCTCGACAATCTAAGTATCCAGGCGTCTCGAAGTGAACCAAAGCGATGTTGTTCGGACATGGAGGAGATACATAAAGGAACTTCCGATAATATGCCTCGCTCAGGCCGCCCAAGGACTACTACTGTAGTGGATGACCTCTACCTACGGATTATGGCTCGGAGGAACACTGACAGCAACGCCACCATGTTGAATAATGTTTTTCGTGCAGCCACAGGACGTCGTGTTACGACTAAAACTATGCGCAATAGGCTACATAATGCGCAACTTCACTCCCGACGTCCATGGCGAGGTCCATCTTTGCAACCACGAAACCATACCGAGCGATACAGATGGGCCCAACAACATGCCGAATGGACCGCTCAGGATTGGCATCACCTTCTCTTAACCGATGATTGTCGCTTAAGCCTTCAACCAGACAATCGCCGGAGACGTGTCTGGAAGCAACCCGGTCAGACTGAACGCCTTAGACACACTGTCCAGCGAGAGCAGCAAGGTGGAGGTTCCCTGATGTTATGCCGTGGCATTATGTGGGACCGACGTACGCCGCTGGTGTTCATGGAAGGCGCCGTAACGGGTGTAAGATACGTGAAAGTCATCCTCCGACCGATAGTGCAACCATATCGGCAGCATATTGGCGAAGCATTCGTCTTCATGGGCGACAATTCGCGCCCCCATCGTGCACATATTGTGAACGCCCTTCACGATAACGACATCGCTCGACTGGAGTGGCCAACATGTACTACAGACATAATCACTATCGAAGATGCCTGGGATAGATTGAAAAGGGCTGTTTATGGACGACGTGACCCACCAACCACTGTGAGAGATCTTGGCCGAGTCTGTTGGAGAGTGGCACAGTCTGGTCGAACTGTGCGTTGATGAACTTGTGGATAGTATACCAAGAGGAATACAGGTGTGCATCAATGCAAGACGACCTACTACTTCGTATTAGAGGTACCGGTGTGTACAGAAATCTGGACCACCATCTCTGAACGTCTCGCTTCATTGTGGTACAATATGCAATGTGTGGTTTCCATGACCAATAAAAAGGGCAGAAATGAAGTTTACGTTGATGTCTATTCCAGTTTTTGTACATGTTCCGGAACTCTCGGAACCGAAGTGATGCAAAGCTTTTTTTTATGTGTGTATTATATTGTAAACGACGTATGTCTGTGATGGGCTCTATAAAGCGGATCGCTGACTTTTCACGACCCCAGAACCAAAGATACTGCTTTTGCGAAAATGAGATTTTCACTCTGCAGCGGAGTGTGCGCTGATATGAAACTTCCTGGCAGATTAAAACTGTGTGCCGGATCGAGACCCGAACTCGGGACCTTTGCCTTTCGCGGGCAAGTGCTCTACCAACTCAGCTATCCAAGCACGACTCAGGCCCCGTCCTCACAACTGTACTTCTGCCAGTACCTCGTCTCCTATCTTCCAAACTTTACAGAATCTCTCCTCGCAGGCGTGAGTCGTGCTTGGGTAGTTCAGTTGGTAGAGCACTTGCCTGCGAAAAGCAAAACTCCCGAGTTCCGGTCTCGGTCTGGCACACAGTCTTAATCTGCCAGAAAGTTTCATACAGCTTCTGGTCTGAGATTTTAGTAAGAGATCACTTGACGCAAAGCAGTGAGCGTGTATCAGTCTGTAAGTGAAAGAGTATCCAGTAGGCAGTTTTTGTGGTGTCCTCCTTAAAGCCACCAAGTGTTAGATTATAGTGTTGGAATTTTCTCTTACCAATATTTCGTGTTACACAGCACATAAAATAGGTAGAGATTTAAAATGGAATGTAAAGTGAAATGATGGAAAGTAAATTTAATTATGACAAGAAAGAATTAGTGGGTTCATATTACAAAAAAGCTTTACGAGTCATGTATTATTGGAAATATAAGAGTGGAAGCAGAAGTCTTCTAGGAATTAAGGTAAAGAAGTTAAATTTTTATTACATTCCTTTTCCCAGTACGTTCGTGTAAATGAGTTGCCTGATAACTGGTAACAATGTGCTCTATGTTGAGTAACCCCAGAACGTACGTGAACAGATTTGATGTATAGGCTAGTTGGATATTTCCCTTTCGTAATGTTTCTCTAAGATTTGTTAACAGAGGTGCACGTAATTTTATGATATGTCCTTATGTTTTTTTGTGTTGTGCTCTACAAATCTCAATGTTTGTGACTAAGTCAGCAAAGAAAAGATTTCATTTAGTAAAAAAGGATGTAATTTTTCTGAGTAATGCAAGTTCAGTTGTCAGATTTTTTGAAAACCGAAACTTATCTTCGAAAACAACTTTACTATTGAAAAAGTCAGTGTTAGTAATTCACCCAAATCACTACCGCCTCCCTCTCGAGCTTATATGTTTTTTAAAAACATTGAATTTTTCTTAAATGTTTTTCATTTATCAGCCAAAAGAATTTCATATATGTTTCAAAGCATTACGGCTAATATCGCACACCGCTGAGCCTGTAGCTAGTATATTTTATTCTTCTTCATGAGAAATCAGAATATAACGCGATCCACCGTTGCTGCTTTTGAGGTAAGACAGCTTTATTTATATGTTCTGTGCACAGGGACCACATTTATCAGTTTTGTACAGGGCCAGAGGATTCAGTACCTAAAGGACTGAATGTATTTTGCAGTGGTTGCATTTCTTCATTGGTATTGGGAGTTGCATTTTCTACGCATTTCGTATAAAATTTTGCAACAATAACACAGATTAACCACACCATTTGCAGTTACAACACGCTACACGACAACTCTAGTTTTGTATGCTTTCCCATTTCAGGCTTCATTGAAGTATTTCAGTAACATATAAAGAACGTTACATTAACACTGCAATGCCCACGTGGTCATAGAGATTCGATCGTTGATCAATGAAAACATACTTTGGCGGGGAATCATGTTTTTGTAGCATAAACTCGATTATCGTTTCTGGCAACATTGTCATCCAGGGCCGGCCGGTGTGGCCGAGCGGTTCTAGGCGCTTCAGTCTATAACCACGCGATCGCTACTGTCGCAGGTTCGAATCCTGCCTCGGGCATGGGTGTGTGTGACGTCCTTAGGTTAGTTAGGTTTAAGTAGTCCTAAGTTCTAGGGGACTGATGACCTCAGATATTAAGTCCCATAGTGCTCAGAGCCATTTGAACCATTTTTTTTTTTTTTTGGTCATCCAGGCGAGAAACCGATCAAAAGAGGAATTGTGCCACCGACGCTGTCCATTGGCGGTCAGTATCGCTATGAAAGACGTCCACCTGTGTTTTCATTGGGCTACGTGGTAGTATTACAAACCGCCATGACAACTGTGACTACATGATTTTTGTTGCGAGACAACTGTGTCGCTTCACGCTTGAAGTCTTCCCTGATGGTGATAACATCTTTCAGAAAGATAACCGTCAGAGCCACAAGATCAGAATAGTGTTACAGTGCTTTCAGATGCATGATAGTGAACTTGTGTCAATGTGTTGGCCACCAAATTCGCTCGTTCTGATCCCGACGTTAAACATTGGATCTCCATGCCTACAAACCAAAGGACTGTAATTTACTAGAATTGCTTGATTTCGGCTTATACATCTGCGGTAAAATACGTCAGGTAGACTACCAAGCCGTACCACTCAGAATCGTTTCTGTATTACGTACTGAATATGGACCAGCACCGTTTTAATCATATGGTCTTAATGATTTCGCTTATTAATGTATACTGTGAACATACCGAGAAACCTTAAGGACTTGCTTAGATCCGTCTTTACACACTGCACACTGTAATGAAACTCTCAACACACGAAATTTCTGAATTAACAGTATAATGAGTACAGTTCACCTTGCTCTTCATCAAAATGTTTCTCACTCTTTAGCTAGAAAGGGTAAATCACCAGACCAAGAGATACTCGTTAGCCTCCTACGGAATTCCATCGCCAGTCATAACTGACTTACAAGCCCAGTGGCATTAATGTGACCACCTGTCAGAAATCTGATGTGCAGAAAGAGAGTCACGGAGGTCATGGAATTTACCGACAGGTATGTGGAGCCATACCGACTCCAGTGCCGTGGTCAGCTGCGATAGGTTTCTCGGTTGATGGTCCATGGCGCGAGCAGCTCAGTCGAGGTAGACCCACAGTTTCTCGGCTGGGTGCAAATCCACCGAGTGGGAATACGGCAAAACTCGTTCTGTCGCTTTCGAACAATGCACTTCCATTGTGAGTTGCTTCACACATTGCATTGTCCTTCCGGTAGAAGCTTTCGTGGTGAGGAAAAAGAAACTTCATATAAGGGTGAACATGGTCCTAAGAATACATGCTTTCCACCTTCCAGAACCATAACGCTTCCTTCTGCGGTCAAGACACTTCCGGCGATTGCTGCAGGGTGCATGCTTTCAGACGTTTCACGCTGACCTCGTCAACAGCCACGTGTCAATGGAGCATAAGATGTAACTTTTACCTTCATTTAGTGGACGTCCAGTTGTGATACTGGCGTGCCAATTCCAGCCTTGGTCGCCAATGAATAGCAGTCAGCACGTGTCCATCAGCATGGGTGCATGACCCAGGTGACTGCTGCCGAGGCAACGTCCACTGAGCGGTCGTTGAGGAGACACTGTTGGTAGCCCCTTGGTTCATCTAGGCGGTCACTTGCTCAACAGTTGCCCGTCCACTCTCCCATGCAAATCTCTGCAGGCGTCGATCATCCCTGTGTTTAGTGGTCCTTGGTGCACCACAGTTGTCTCGTTGTCTCGGTGCCGGTTTTGGATAGCGCCTTTCTGCCGTGCACAGTATACCTTAGCCACAACGGTACGCCTTACGTTTACAAACTGAGGCGCTTCTAAAGTGCTCGCCCCATTGGCCCGAAAGCAAACGACCATGCCCTTTTGAACGTCAGATAAATCGCTTCTCTTTCGCCTTATGACAACGACTGTACTGTTTTGTGTGTTCCATGGGCCCTTTTTATAGCCTCGTCATTGCTAGGGCTACCCCCTCTCGTCTGTGAGGGTTTATTGCGCGTTGATGTCGAACATAGGCGTTCGTCACAGTAATACGACTGGGCCGTGTATTTATGACACTTGTGAACGACCAATCGACGATGTTACGTTTCAAGTTGGAACTGCAAAAATGTCTGTCTACCAAATAGGACCTGTAACAAGTGCAAAGACATTAGCCCCATCCAGTAGGGTGAAGTTTGTAAATTTTAGATATGATTACTCGAGCAATGGCGTCTATTTCATGCAACTGTCGAACTTTGAGCCACGTAATGTTACTAGAATCTTTAATTAGGTGGTAATTTAAACTTTTTTGATACTCTTGTTAACTACCTAATTAGTAAGGACCTTAAAGGAAGATGGCAGACTAGATTTGTGGACCTTTTATCGTTGTTGACCTTCATAGACGCGGATTCATGAGAGGGTTTCCTTCGCATGTTACGATGAAATGTAGACGTCACTTTTTTGGCCAGTTCACAATATCCGACTGTGTAAACATGGCTTGGTCGAGCCTTTCGCTCCTTCTGTGTATTACGTGCCTCTCGTATTCTCAGCCAATTGGGATATCTTAAATGTCAACATTATGGTCAAACCAATCTAGCATTTGGTCCCGCACCTTAAACCACAAAAATTTTGTTCTGCAAATACTGAAGAAACGAATTCAATTATATTTCCTCGAACTCGCCAGTCAAGCATTTCATTATATTTTTCAACACCATTATACCATTGCTGTTGCTATTTAATTACATCTGTGCGCACACTGCGCCTGCTGGGAAGCTGGTATTTTGATTTGGAATGACTCGATACGTGATGTGTGTAAATTGGAACTTACAACTAACTTTTTAGCTTTAAATGTTGACATTTCCTCACATTTCTCTAGTTTCTCTAGGGGTTGATAATTTTCATTTTGGAGAAAGTCGCTTTGCCACAATTCGCATCATCATTCTCTGAGAAATTCTTAATTCGATCTCACTGCGTTGTTAGTACGTTAATGCTGACTCGTTATAGAACAAAAAAAGGCTACTGTTTTAATCCCAGGTTTGTAGCGTGAATCGTTTAAGCTGCACTAATGTACGAATGAATTGTCTCTTTAGTGGTATTCATGAAGGCAGGTAGCAAGCATTAAACAGTTAAGCATCTTATGGAGAAACAATCACCGTATGTTTTCGCTATGTCTATTCGTATGTATTTGGCGATAATCTATGAAGCAGATGAGTAGCTTTTATTTTTGCAATGGTTAATTTCAGGCTGAATCACTTCTTTACGAGAAATGACAGTGCTTATTTAAAGTTTCTAACGAAAGCATGTGTGTGTGCGTGTGTGTGTGTGTATGTCTGTGGTGTACAGAAGATTTAAGTTACTCTATGAGATATAACAGCAGCTGTTTATCGTTGCCATACAGTTTGCTCTGATAGCCTTATGCACTACAGAAATCTGCTTCCAGCAGCACATTTTACTATAACGTAATGGAAACCACAAGAAATGAGGTATCTGATTCGTGCGTTTAACAGGCTGAATTGTTGGAAGAGTGAAAGTTTGCACTGGTGGTAGGTACTCTCGTTAAATAAACTCCCGATTCCATCTATCTGAAATCGATGTGACCTCTAATTCCGGTTGGCTCTCTACCCTGACAGTAAACACAGTTTCGTGATTCAGTTAGGGGCTGTTTGCGTGAGGTCAGCCGCCGCCGGAGCTGCCTCAGTAAACATAGACCTCCTGCACGGATGCTGAAATTAGGGGCAAACACTGGCAGTTAGTGCTGCGGGCATCGGTATCGTCCACAAAGAATGTTTACATTCGCGAGAAGTCTATCCGCGTCCGTAAACAGTTCGTTGTGACTCAATACGACGGTATGCTGAAAAATGATGCCCCGAATTTTTGTGCGGAAATTATTTTAGCCTTTTAAATCAAACAAACGTCATTGATATTCTACATATTTATTCTTCATGTCAACTATATTTAATTCTCAACATAGCCACCCTGGTGATGAACATGTTTCTCCCAATGAGAGACTAGTTTTTGATACCATCAAATTGACTTTGTTGAAGGAACCACAACCTCACCTATCCTAGCACGGCTTCATCACTATCGAACCGTAAATGGGTTCTTAAGTCTTCGAGACAGAGGAAACTGCGGTGGGGCAACGTCGGTACTGTATGGAAGATTATCGCTGGCAGTGAACCTACAGCGTCAATTTGTTGCAAATGTCGCAGCACTCGTGTGTGGTCTGGCATTATCATACTGAAGGAGAGGGTGCCCCAAGTGCGGACGAATTCTTCTAATTCGGAACTATGTTTCTCACGCATAGACATAGCTAAGTTACTCACAACCACGTCACACACAATATTTCGGAGAAATCTATCAGCAGAGAGTAAAGATTTGAAATGTCGAAAAACGTTTAATTTAAAAGCATTAAAGTTTATGGAAGAAAATTTGGGGATCATTAGTATTCAGCACGACTTCGAATCCGTGGCATAGGGATTGAGGAAATCAAGAGTATTCTCAGACAAGTCCGAGGACGAAAGCTATGCTAACACTACTTGCAGAGTGTTTGAGAAGCTCCGGTGACAACAGGAGCAACTTCAGGAAATTATCGTACAAAGTAATAAACATTCCTGAAGATAATATAGACATATTTACTAACGAGTTTCACATCCACCTCCTGTCCTTTATCAGCCTCCGCTTGCCTCACCAAGTATTACTCACAATCGTGAATCTTCACTTGGAGGTCTGTGATGTGTGCTAATCATTTGTCACGACGGGAAACGAAACTACTTCTGTGCCATAGAATCGTTTCACGTAATTATTATAATTCTCGAGTCAGAAACATACAAATTTACAGTAGCCATACACATCAATAAATATGCACACACACACACACACACACACACACACACAAATGGTTCAAATGGCTCTGAGCACTATGGGACTTAACATCTGAGGTCATGAGTCCCCTAGAACTTAGAACTACTTAAGCCTAACTAACCTAAGGACATCACACACATCCATGCCCGAGGCAGGATTCGAACCTGCGACCATAGCGGTCGCGCGGTTCCAGACTGAACCGCCTTTAACCGCGTGGCCACACTGGCCGGCACACACACACACACACACACACACACACATATATATATATATATATATATATATATATATATATACTTACTTACTTATCGCGAATGGACCCAGAAGGATCACGCAAAGCTTTCTGACGTCGTTTCTTCCATACTTCTTTCATTCTCCATGTTTTCTTTTTCTTTCTTCTGTCCATTTTGTTCCTGGTCTCTGGTCTCTTTAGTGCTTCCTTCTCCGACAATACAATCCACTTTTCCACCTTATTTCTAAAGGTTTTTCTATCTTTGACATCTTTAAGTTCAATATTTGCTTTTTGTAAATCTAATTTTACTTGGCTAATCCATGGTGTTGTTGATTTGACTTTTTCTATGTAAGTGAGAATTCTGTTGGTGAGTCGTGTGGGGGGAAGTCTAGTGACATGTCCATAAAATTTTAATCTTCGCCTTCTTATGTCTGCTGCCAGGTTTGATATAGTTTCTGTGGTTCTTCTTGATTGTATCCGGTATCCTTCTTCTGTTAATTTTGGACCTAAAATCTTTCTCATAATTTTGCGTTCTTCTTTTAGTATTTTTTCTAAATCACATTTTGTTTGGAGTGTGAGCGTTTCACTAGCATATAGTGCTGCTGGCTTAATTACTGCGCAGTAGTGTCTGATTTTTGTGTTCGAGGAGATGCATTTTTTATTGTATATTTCATGTGTCATACCATATGCTCTCTTCATTTTCTGTTGTCTGATCTTCTGTGCAACTTTCTCTCCTCCGGTTGGCTCCAAAATTTCACCTAGGTATTTAAAATGTTTTACTCTATTTATTTTTCCATATTTTGTGTTCAAACTGTGTATATGGAATTTCGTACAGAAAAATTCTGTCTTTTGAAACGAAATTTGTAAACCTACTTTATCCGCGCATTCCTTAAGGATCTCTATTTGTTTGGTGGCGATTTCTTCATCATCTGCAAGTATGGCCAAGTCGTCCGCGAATGCTAAACAAGATATCTCCACGTTGTCTTTGGTTCTACCAAGATGGATTGGTTTCCAGTAGGATTGATTTTTTAATTCTTTTTCCCATTCCTTAATGACTTTATCCAGGACTATATTAAACAGAAGTGGAGATAGCCCGTCACCTTGACGTACTCCAGTTTTTATGAGAAAAGGTTCAGAGATTTCTCCCCTGAATTTAACTTTAGATACAGTGTCTGTCAGTGATTCTTTGATAAGCCTTAGTGTTTTGGAGTCAAGTCCAAGTTCCTCTAAAATGTTAAACAAAGATTGCCGGTCAATTGAGTGATAGGCTTTCTTAAAATCTACAAATGTACAAATTATGGGGGCATTTCTAATTGCTTTGTGTTTTAATATTGTCTTTAAATTAAATATTTGTACTATGCATGAGCGACCGGGGCGGAAGCCTGCTTGATAATCACCAATTTGGCGTTCCAGCTGCTCTTGTGTTCTTTTCAGCAGGCATGTTGAGAGAATTTTGTAGGTGACTTGTAAAAGTGAGATTCCCCTGTAGTTATTGACATTTGTTCTGTCTCCTTTTTTATGTAACGGGTGAATAAGGGCACATTTCCAATCCTCTGGTAATTTTTCTGTTTCCCATATTTTTGTTATTATTTTTGTGAGCTCTTGCAACGTCTTTGGTCCTAGGTTTTTTAATAGCTCTGCAACAATGCCATCTTCGCCAGATGTTCTATTATTTTTTAAGTTTTTAATGTGACATTTGATTTCTTCGTCTGTTGGTGGTAATGAATCCGGTTGAGCGTTGGCACTGATTTCTTTGGGAAACCTTAAACTAGGTTCTGGGCAATTTAGTAGGTTAGAAAAATATTGAGCATATACTTGACAGTTTTCCTGGTTTGTTAGCGCTAATTTACCATCTGGTTTTCTGAAACATAAATTTTGAGGGATATATCCTCGTATTTTATCTGCGAAAGTTCTGTAGAAGTCTCTTGTATTATAGTTTTGGAAATTTTCTTCTATGGCATCCAGTTGTGCCTTTGTGTACTTCCTTTTTGCTTGCCTAATAGATTTTGAAACCTGTTTTCTAACCTCGTTAAATAAATGTAGACTTTCTTGTGATTTTTTACTGTTATATTCTTGAAATGCCTTTTTTCTCCTTTCCAATGCATTTTCACAGTCTGAATCCCACCAAGGGTGTTTGAATATCTTTTTCAAGGGAATAGTTTCCTTAGCTATTCGCGTGATTTTAGAATGAAATTCTTCCCATGTGTTTGCCTTTTCCTTCTCCCATTCTTCTTTTACTTTAGATTCTTTAATCTTCTTGGTGTCATATTTCTGTACTTCTGTTTTCTTCTGATGACTTCTTCGTGCTGTAAACTTGATTTTAATTCTAGTTAGGTAATGGTCTGAATCAATGTTTGCTCCTCTGCGTACTTGGACGTCGTAAATTTCTTTTTGTACTGGGTATCAAATCGCCACATTATCTATTTGAAACTCGCCAATTCGTTGTATAGGAGATCTCCATGTCTTTTGTTTTCTTGGACATTTTCTTAGAGATGTTGACATTATCTTCAGGTTATTCTGCTTACATATATATATATATATATATATATATATATATATATATATATATATATATATGTATATATATACACAAATTCTATTTATATTACATGTGCCCAGTATTTGGCAACCTCCAAGGCGCTTGGAGTGGCTTGCAGGAGATCAATCTTCGTGCAGGATGTAGGGCACCAAAAAAAAAGGCACTGGAGCATGTGGCTTGTGGTTTGTTCTTGCCCACAATCACAGGACGTACCTTGTGTTATGAAGTCCCATCTCTTCATGTTGTCTCTGGATCGTCCAACTCCTAATAGTAATCTGTTTAAAGATTTCCACACCAGCCAGCTCTCGTTGTGTCCACGTGGTAGTTCTTCAGCTTCTGGCGTCTGCAGGTGAGGCGTCGACTTCTTCCATAACTCCAGCCTTGCCTTCTCTGGTGAAATGGTGAGCTTCTCGGATGTTCTTAGGAAGCTCTTTCGCGAACTCAGCCGTTGCTGTGGTGGATTATGTCCGTGCAATGGATGGGCACTGTCCTGTTCCACTTTCAGTCTCTCCTTGTTGGCAGCCACTGTTCTGCGTACCCATGGTGGCGCTATTCCAGCCACGCAGTAGAGCTTATCAGTTGGGGTAGGTATTAAACAACCTGTGATCAACCTGCAGGTTTCGTTGAGAGCAATGCCTACTTGTCTGGCATGAGATGACCGGTACCAGACTGGAGAAGCATATTCAGCATTAGAAAAGCACAGTATTTGACTCATTTAGGGTGCCAGTAACCTAATCTCTTAATTCTTCACTAGTCTGTATCTGTATTTCACTAGATGTACATCTACATCTACGTGATTACTCTGCTATTCACAATAAAGTGCCCGGCAGAGGGTTGAATGAATCACCTTCAAGCTGTCTCTCTACCGTTCCATTCTCGAACGGCACGCGGGAAAAACTAGCACTTAAATTTTTCTGTGCGAGCCCTGATTTCTCTTATTTTATAGTGATGATCATTTCTCCCTATGTAGGTGGATGCCAATTCGTGATAAGCTGAAACGAGCTGCCCGTCTTTGAACTTTTTTGATGTCATCCGTCAGTCCCACCTGATGCGGATCCCACACCACACAGCAATACTCCAGAATAGGGCGGACAAGCTTGGTGTAAGCCGTCTCTTTAGTAGACGTGTTGCACCTTCTAAGTGTTCTGCCAATGAATCGCAGTCTTTGATTTGCTCTACCCACAATATTATCTATGTGATCGTTCCAATATAGGTTATTTGTAATTGTAATCCTTAAGGGTTTAGTTAAATTTACAGCCTCCAGATTTGTGTGACTTATCGCGTAATCGAAATTAGCTGATTTCTTTTAGTACTCATATGAATAGCTTCACACTTTTCCTTATTGAGGTTCAATTGCCACTTTTCCCACCATACAGATATCTTATCTAAATCACTTTGCAAGTCTTTTTGATAATCTGATGACTTTACAACACATTAAATGACAGCATCATTTGCAAACAGTGTAAGACGGCTACTCAGAATGTTTCCTATGTTGTTAATAAAGATCAGGAACAATAGACGGCCTACAACACTTCCTTTGGGAACGCCAGATATTACTTCTGTATTGCTCGATGGCTTTACGTCTATTACTACGAACTGTGACCTTTCTGACAGGAAATCACGAATCCAGTCGCACAACTGAGGCTATAATCCGTAGGCACGGAGTTTGGTAAGAAAACGCTTGTGAGGAACAGAGTAGAAAGCCTTGTGTAAATCTAAAAGTATGGAATAAATTTGACATCGCCTGTCGATAGCACTTATTACTTCGTGAGTATAAAGAACTATTTGTGTTTCACAAGAACGATATCTTCTGAAACTGTGCTGACTATGTGTCGATAAATCCTTTTCTTCGAGGTACTTCACACTTTTCGAATACAGTATATGTTCCAAAACCTACTGCAAATCAACGTTAGCGATATAGGCCTGTAAGTCAGCGGATTACTCCTACTTCCCTTTTGGGGTATTGGTGGGACTTGAGCAATTTTCCAGTCTTTAGGTATGGATCTTTCTGTGAGCCTGTCTTTGTATATAAGCACTACATGCTTATTCTAGATAATATGGCTATAGATGTGAATATTTTCTTTTCTCCTTAAGCGTTTCCATATCGTCTTAAATGACTAAAACTTTATTGATTCAAGAAAATATTAAAAATCTGCACTTTTGTTGTGTATGTAACATGATGCATAGAACCTCTTAGACTTGGAGTGTAAGGAACTTTTACATTGCACGTGTGAAATTATGGTCGTAGCAGACGACTTACTTCCGTTTATTATTTCTGTGTCCCCATTGTACATATAATATGCACTTTTCAACTCTTCTGCCACGACTTAGAAACGATGTAATGTTATTCCTTGGATATTCGGGTCGAGAAAGAACTTACTTATCAGATTTGTTTAATAAAGTTTGAAATTGAGGATGTTTTCAGATAATAAATGTGAATAGACTATACCTTACTGGCAGCAAAGCAAGATGTTCAAATTCGTCTTAGTACAAAGTATAAATCTACTTAAGATTATAGCTTCAGTCATTAGCGTACGACAAATAAAAATGATTATGGGAATCACTGCATCTGCCGACACCAACTAGAAGATCAGGTTCAAGAATTTCCTTACAGGCGGTACTTCCACATTGTTTGAACAAAATTGTATTTAATCTGTTGCTCTTTGACTAACGGTATGAAACAAAAAAATTGAGGAAGTGGAAGAAATGCTAATGAGTCTAGTGACGGCCCTTTCCAGTAGTCATCAAATTAAATAGCAGATGCCATTTCGTTGAGGCACACACATTTGTTCTCTGTACTGTACTAATTGAGTATGGAAACTTTAAATTAAACTCTAATGCTCCTTTATCATCTAAAAATTTCTTGTCACCACATACCAGTATACTAGACAATCTGAGTAGAACGTAGTGTTGTAGGAAGGAACATATTACTGGAACTGTTAGAGATGGTTGGATTGTTATCTTCCTTCATACTGAGTTAGCATGGCGATCTCATATGAATTTGTAAGGTACAGGACACGCAGGAGACAAGTGGATATTCCCTCCTTTTCTATCGTAATTGGTGTGGTCGAAGGACAAGTGTTGGAACCCCCGATCTGTACGTGGCTCCCATTACATCGAGTGACATACAACACAGTCATCATGGCTGCCGACGTTAGAAATAACTTCCTGAATGCTTTTACCGTTTAACCTGATATAACAGAGAACATCTGTTACACAGTGGTGTGATGATGGAAAATACATAACAGGTTGATAGCAATGGAACACTTAGCAGTCTTCTGCTCTTTGGTGTCTGTGAATGTAATGGTAGCTAAACAACATATTGGTGCCTTTGACGTACTTTTTGAAATAATTGTTCCATTGTCACTACAATTGCAATGAAACAGCTCATCTGTTTGCTGAAATTATGTAGAGGTATTCCTAGCCATGTTAGTTGACCGAACGGGATAGCACTATGGTTAGCACAATGGACTCGCATTCTGGAGGGTAACGGTTCAAACCTGTGTCCGGCCAAGAAACTTTAGATTGTCCATGATTTCCATAAATCACCTGAGGAAAACGATGAGGGGTTCTTTCAGAAAGGCACAGCCGCCTCCTTTCCCCATCCTTCTCTAATCCGAGCTTCTGCTCCGTCTCTAATGACCCTTGATGTGGAAGGGACGTTAAACGATAATCTCCTATTCAATGTTGATTGTATAACAGAAGTTATGGTTATAAACGTTTTGGTGTATTATCAGTCTTTTTTGGCATAGTTTTTGTGGCTTTTATGACACTTGTGGTTCAACAACGGGAGATAGCACAGCATTAGAACCATTTTATCTCTTTACAGATGAAATAATTACGTCTGTCGACCTAGAAAAACGACCTACGTCTGATAACGTAAATAGATGGAAGTGGTTTGAAAATGCCAGAAAGAGATACATATAAGCTAGTCGAAAAGGTGGGTATTAAAAATGTGGACAAGAACCGATCTGGAACATTAAGAATGGAAACCTAGGGAGATATAATGCGTAAGGGAGTAGTTCTCCCTACAGTTCAACCTCTACATAGAAAAAGCAAAGGAGAAAATAAACTTACGTTTGAAAAGTGGAATTAATACTAAGGTTCAAAGCATATCGGAGATAAGGTTTGTTGATAGCACTGGAATTCTCTGTGACAGGAAAGAAGAATTAGAGAACGTGTAGAATGGAATGAGCAGTCCGTTGAGCACAGAATATAGGCTGTGAATTGCGGGAATAAGGTCAGAAATCGGTTTAACCAGAATTTTGCTCCACGTTATTGACGAAGTGAACGACTTGTGCTATCGTGGAGGCAAAAAATCTCGTAACGATGCTAGGAGGATACAAGAAGCATATTAGCCTGAGCAAAGATGGCTTCACTCGCTGACAGACGTGTGCTGGTATGAAACGGAGGACGTTCAGAAAGAAATTCCTAAGAAGTGTCTATTTTGCGTAAGTGAATTATGGATTACGGGAAAACCAGAAAAGAGAACCAAACGGCTCGAGATGTGTTTTTGCATAACAATGTTGAAAATTAGGTGGACTGATACCATACATGAGACACGGTGCACAAGAAGATACACGATAATAAGGCATATTTTAAGATAAGGATTAACTGCCATAGTGGTTGAGGGAGATCCAAAGGGTAAACTCATAGATAAAAGAAGGAATCGGAGAATATGCAACAAATAATTATGGACTTTGGATATAACATTGCTATGAGATGAAGATGTTGGCGAGCTTGGAGACAGCGTGGTGAGAAGCGCCAATCAGCCTGAAGACTAATGATCCAAAAACAAAAAGAAAAAAAAATACAATAGTGATTGCCCATAGTCAAATGCTCACCACTCCACGAACTTAGCCAGTTTATAATGGAGACACGTTGGGCGAAACTAAGTTTCATAAGATGGTTTCTGGCGATAACAACAATCACCTCTAACTGTGTCTACCCACAAGGCTAAATAATGTTGGAAAGATTATAACAGACATCTATGCTTGAAGATGGTTCTTCACGAAGTTCTACATATCTTTGAGTGGATGACAACTGAAGCAAAAACCAGCAGCAGGAAATTTGTGGGACACCTGCCTTAGCTCGACTGATGTACAGTACATTATCTGATCGAGAGCATCCGGAAACCTCTCCGTAAATCGGGACTGAACATTAGATGTCACTAGTGACTATCTTGCAAGTACAAGAGAAGGTGGTGAGTATTGTGTCGTCAGTAGAAAAGCAGTGATTGCAGAGTGGATCGTCCAGGAGGGCTGAGTGACTTTGAACGATTAACCGTTGAGTGTCACCTGCGTAACTAATCCATCAAGGCCATTTCAAGCGTTGTAAACTGCCCGGTTCGACTGTTGGTAATGTGATTGTGAAATGGAAACACGAAGGAACATCCAAAGCTAAACCATGACCAAGCAGAAAGCAGATCTCATGTACTGATCGACGTAGATAGTCGACAGTTGAGGATGATGGTTTTAAAAGACTGCATGAGGTCAGCGGAAGGAAACACTCATGAGTTACAAATTGCTACCAGTTGATTGTGCTTAGGAGTCCGGTGGTCGAGCAGTTCTTCTTAAGCCACACATTTCGATAGTCACTGCAAAACGATGCTTAAGGTTGTGTAAAGAGCGACGCCAATAGACAGTGGATGACTCTAAGCTACTGATATGGAGTGATGAATCGCGTTATACCATGTGGCAATCCGATGAAATGCCTTGGGAACGTTACCTGCCATGACGTGTAGTGCCAACAGTGAAGTAAGTAGAAGGTGGTGTTGCGGTATGTCGGTGTTTCTCGTGGTTACTGTAATGGTCTCCTTACTGTGCTTAAAAAAATCACTAAATGCGGGAGGATACGAACATATTTTGGGATGCGATAGAACGTCGAATTCACTTCAGAGCCCAGTGTTCCACGTCACTACCCTCTCTCGCTCCGCCTCTATCAAAACGACAGGCTGCTGCTCCGCCACATTCATTCAGACAACCCATTGAAAGTTTTCCCAAGATAGTTCAAGCAGCCATAAAGCCGAATGGTGGACACATTCCGATATTAAAGTTCACTAATAGATGTCTGGACACTTTAGATCAGATAGAGTAGTTGAGCAAGTATGTAGGTCCTGTCTGGTTCTACACATAGCGTCTCACTGCATATAAACAAAGACTGTATATAAACAAAGATCACAAATTCAAATAAAATCACTCTCAACATTCTGGCATGCGTACTCGCCACTATAGAGAAGAAAAAGGTCATGTCTCGTTGCCTTCTTTCATTCTGCTCCTTCATTTTATTCGAAAAGAAAACATATACATCAAGATTATTGTGTCGCGAAGTTAAACAAGATTTCTATAATAAACATATAATCATTATTTACCACTTATCCCCTGAAAGTATACACTTTATCATTTTTGGGCCTAAATGAGATACGACGTAGCAGGTTGAGCCCCGTACCCATTTCCTGCAATCTTGGGCACTGTCCGCTGTCTCTCTAGTTTACCGAGTAAATTGCTTGGCCCTTTCACGATGACAGCATCACAGATGAGGTCCGCTCCAGCGTGAGAGCGCACCATTGTTCCAGCACGGCAGCGCAGCTCATATGCTGGTAGCGGCGGGCAAGGCGAACAGCGGCCAAGACAACTGTCCGCTGCCGGCTGTTACACGTCTCTGTGTGCAGCGTTACGCGTGTACTACATGGCTCTTCTCTAGCTAGCGGCAGTGAACCATCACGCACACAAACCAGATCAACGTACTTGACATGCACCCCCTTACTTTCCGTGTTCGCTAATCGGATGACTTTTTTTTCATAAAATAGACTTATGAAAACCTGAATTACGTCATACTTTCTGGGTGATCTGGTGACACTTAGAAAAGATACAAAAGCAGCAATAACATTTAACAATTTCTCTATTTAATTGTGCATCTTATTGAACCATGCTCTTTCGTTGGCCTGATTTGGGCCATCAGACACTCTCTTACATCAAGCAATCAGCTTCACATGCATAGTAACATTTTTATATCATAGTAACTAAGAAATACCAACGATATTAAAATGATCAGAGTTTCTATTGTGACAATGTGAGTAAATAATGTCTCCTACTCGCAGTACGTCCAATACTGAAGCTGCTGCCACTAATAATGATAATGGTAACAGTAGTGATAATGGCAGTAATAATAATAACACAAGGTGTAAAATTTTGCTCCCGCCGTTTTTTCTCCAACATTTTAGTCTTTAATGAAACAAATTGGTTCAAATGGTTCAAATGGCTCTAGGCACTATTGGACTTAATATCTGAGGTCATCAGTCCGCTAGACTTAGAACTACTTAAACCTAACTAACCTATGGACATCACACACATCCATGCCTGAGGCAGGATTCGAACCTGCGACCGTAGCAGCAGCGCGGTTCCGGACTGAAGCGCGTAGAACCGCTCGTCCACAGAGGCCGGCTAAGCATTCTTCCCGTATGCGATTCGCGAATGGAACCCTGTAGGGGAGACCAGTCTGTGTTACCCATAGTACCTTCCGCCACACGCCATTAAGTGGCTAGTGAAGTATGATGTAGATGTAGATGAAAACGCCCAGATACAACGACGAAATGTACACATATCGGAGGATTTTTTTTTTTTAAGTTTGACATCTGCTGAAGTAGCCTTTTGCAGTATTGACCTTAAGGCTGAGATTACGGTAGTGAAAATTAATAACACATTTCCACTTGATGAATACCAACCGATACCGGCCGCTGTGGCCGAGCGGTTTTAGGTGCTTCAGTCCGGAACCGCGCTGCTGCTACCGGTCGCAGGTTCGAATCCTGCGTCGGGCACTGATGTGTGTGATGTCCTTAAGTTATTTAGGTTTTAGCAGTTCTAAGTCAAAGGGACTGATATGTCAGATGTTAAGCCCCATAGTGATTAGAGCTATTTGAACCAATACCAACGGAAAAACAAAACCAAAATCTTATAAAAGATTCAGCTGGAAACACTTAAGTCTTTTGTCACTGTCGTCGTGCATAGCACATGGTTTATGGACCAACTGCCCATCTTCTTCAGTGGAAATATTTTTGAATGCGGTTAGCCACACACTTTACCAAATTGTGCTATTAAGCCTCTATGATGCCCTGATAGGACGGATATATTCAAATCGTTCGTTTTAGCATGGCCCAGGCATTCCCAATGCAACTGAGATCTGGGCAATATGGAGCCCATACCATCCGACAGTATGCTCCGCCAAGAAGGTGTTCACTGGCTTGTGAGAATGGGGTCATGTATTGCCGTCCATCAGCATGAATCTCGCTCCAATAGCTTCACCAAACGGGACACATGACGTCGTATTGATACTATAGAACAGTCACCTTCCTATGTATTATTACAAGGTGTCTTCTGTTGCGATACATTATTTCACTCCACCACATGACTGAACCTCCTTGACAAGTGTGGCGAGCTACGATACAATTAGGGAGTGAACTTTATCCTCATTGCCTCCACACTAGAATATGAGTACTGTAAGCGTGGAGGCTGACGCGGGCCTCATCAGAATAGAGCATTGTGCGTTACTGTTGCCTGCTCCACAAAGAGCCGTTTCGTGACCATGTGACACGAGCCCTTCTCCCAACACGTATACCCTGCTCATTGAAGCTATTTCATATCGTTTGTGTTGACGCCAGCACTCCTGTAGCTGTTTGGAATTGCCGCCGTAGTCGTGAAGTATTGTTTTGAGAGTCTGTGCTTGCTGTACAGCACTACACAGCTGTTTTTCTTCTTCCACGGCCACTGGTCCTTTTGCTAGAAACTTGTTACAGATTCTCGACTCACGGCGACATTCGCTGCGACGTCCACCTGACCCACACCCTGCTCCATTAATGACTATACGAAGCCTCTCAACGTATGCTACTGCTGTCGGAAACACCCAGAGGCAATAAAACTCTCGTAATGAGACACAAAAGAAGTACTGCATAGTATACAGGTGACACAGTTGCCGTAGACGACGCATACTGCCCTGTCTGTGTAGAAACATGGTCTGATCAACATTCAGATCTCGGAAACACATTTATTTTTACCACTGTACTTTTACAGGAGAATGTTGAAAATTTAGTGGCAAGATAAGAATCGACGAAGAAAGAAATATATGGGGATAGGAAGGAGAGCACTAGGAGATTTATTGCGTCAGAAAGTAGCCCCCTTGTGAAAGAAGACAGAGAATGGTAGACTTACAAAAAATTGTTGACGATGTTGGGTGTAAGTCCTCTGACGTAAAGACATTGACATAGGAGGTAATCGCCGAGGGAGGCTTCAAAGCTATCAGGAAGTTGTTTGCCGGAAGGCTACGAGAAGTGGAACTGCCCAGGCAAATAACTGAAAATTTTTCTGGGAATAGATAAACTACGGTCGAGATGTCCGGAAGTTATATGTTCTATCAGTTCGACTGTACTACGTCATAAGAAATGTGATACGTCAGATAATCAGAGTCAATAGTGATCTGTTAAATTCCGTAAGCATATGATACTCTTATGCACTGATCATGTTCAAGGAGGAGCTGTTGAGCAATAATAACAGGTCTATCACTGAAATTAATTCTATATTCAGTTTTTTCTTCCTTATGGAGTGGTAAAACGAAAGAATGAAAGCAGATAGGGCGTCAACAGATATTCTGGTGTGTGTCCACCTCAGTCACTGAGTAGCAAAAGTCACTTCAGTGTTATAGTTTTGGCGGAACCACAGCACTGTAAGACTGACACTGCTCCAGGAAAAGGACTTGAGTAAGTTAAACGTTACGTCATGTGCAACTTATATATTCCTAGAGAATAAAACTATACATAAAGGCTTACAAGCCGAAATAATGCTCTTTTTGCGAGTTCTGCATCGCAGAAGGTCCATATATTCTGGAAACGGTATGAATGAATAAACTAGGGATGTCAAGTTTTCCATAAAGCGCATTGCGTTCGCTGTTTACATATTTGTTCTGATGAAATTCTGATACCATGGTCAACACACGACTTTTCAGCTTTCTTGAAAGTATGATTAATATGTATATGTTAAGCTCTTTTCTGAGTATATCAAGTTATTTCAAATCTCGACTTTTAATTGTCCTTATTCATAATCTTGATAACAGTTATTCTATGTTTCATTGAGGTGTTACATAAGTTAAAGTCCCCCGGCACGTTTTGTGGTCTGTTGTGAAAGCACTCTAAGGAACTAGTGTAGGGATTATGGAACGTTGTTTTCGAATAGACGGAATGATTAACAAGGAGGTGTGTGTATGTACACTGATCCGCCAGAGTACTATGAGCGCCTACCTAATAGCCGGTATGACCACTTTTGGAACGGATAACGTCGGCAATGAGTGGTGGCATGGGAGCAGTGAGGCCTTGGTAAGTCGTTCGAGGGAGTCAGTACTACAGCTGCACACACAGATCATCCAATTCCCGTAAATTCCGGGGAGGGGCCCTTGAGCTCTGGCGTCATGTTCAATCACATCACAGATGTGTTCAGTGATGTTCAGATCTGGTGAGTTGAGGGTCCAGCAATCTGAAAACGCCACTGCGTTCCACGAAGCACTCCACACCACTAGGCTTATGAATGGCGCGTTGTCTTGTTGAAAAATGTCTCTGCCGTGTGGAAACATGATCGTCACAAAGGGCTGTACGTGGTCTGCAAGCAGTGTACCATACTCCTTGACCGTCATGGTGCCTTGTACGAGTTCCACTGAACCTATGGATGCCAACGTGAATGTTCCCAGAGCACAATGGAGCCGCCGCCAGCGTGTGTACTTACGGCAGTGCAGGTGTCAAGGAGGTGTTGCACTAGAAGATGACGAATTCACGTCCTCTCATCAGCATGACGAAGAAGGTATCGTGATTCATCAGATCATGCAACGGTCTGCCACTGATCTAACGTCTTTTGCCAGTGATGAAGTGTCCATTTCAGTCACAGTTGCCGATGTCATGGTGTTATCACAGTCACATGCGTGGGTCGTCGGCTGCGGAGGCCCTTCTTTAGGAGTGCTCGGTGAACTGTGTGTTCAGACACACTTGTACTCTGCCCAGCATTAAAGTCTGCTGTCAGTTTCGCCTCGGTGAAACTTATATAGATCACGTGATAACATGCCTTCCCAATTCTACATAATGACGAAATATATCGATAGTCGGTCTGGCTGATCAGTGTAATTCATTACCGCTACGCCAGACAATTTGTTTCGTCGTAGATTCCTAATGCTACCAAGCGAAGCCGGGGCGAAACACTAGTAATTAATATTTTATTTTATAGCGCAGTCCACACACAGTACTTTCTCAAAGGGAGGTCTTCTTTCTGAAGTTTTCTCACAACTGCGTACAAAATGTTGAAACAGCTCACAAGAATGCCAACCGTATGACTTCTTCGTCATCCGATGATATTTCGATAGGAGCACACCTCGTTATCAACGGACAAAATTGCTACGAGAGAACGCTTCGCTACGAAATTTGAAACGCCAATCAGCTCTTTCGTTGTTATTACGGTACCGAGACCACATGTTTGTTCCGAACTTTGTTAAGTTCTTCATCATATTAATTCTCCTGAATCAAGAAACGTGGTGGTTTAGTGCTTATCCGGGGAAGATCCATAATACTGGCCTACGGGTGAATTTCATTTGCAAGGAATTATTTCGGCTTCATTTAAAGATCGCTTCAAAAATTTCGACATGTTCTTGGGATTAGTTACGCAGAACGTATTGGTCTCACTTCGACTGAAAGTGCAGTTCTCCAACTGCCCGACAATTCGGCTATGATTGATCGGTTGGCTCGGTGGGTTGGACTGCATCTCGACTCCGTATGGTCAGTACAACGGAGAAAACTTTGTACGCCGCAGCTTTATCTGTGCTAGGGAAATATTTAAACTGCGCTCCGACGCCTAAGCGTTTACCTGTTTTTGATTCTATAAGTTCTTTCGAAAAGGCTATTTTTAACCCTAGATTACTAAACTCTCGAAAAATTAACGATTGCAATAGGGTATAAAATAGGTCATTTTGTACTTAATTTGGTATTTAACATACCACGGGAGATCTAATAATGGTAATTAATTAGTGCATAAAATCTGTATTATGACTTTCTTTCAATAAAATACGGAGAAGTAAACTTTACGATGGTTTAGGAGCAATGTATCATTTTCCCACCATCCCTTAGTGTTCTAGGGTGAAACTACGTCCTGATGTGCCAAGGTTAGGAGAGAAACACGGCCTGTGCTGATGAACAATGTACGTTCGCCCACCACTAACATTACAGCATTTGAGAAGGTTCAAATAGCTCTGAGCACTATGCGACTTAAATTCTGAGGTCACCAGTCGCCTAGAACTTAGAACTAATTAAACCTAACTAACCTAAGGACATCACACACATCCATGCCCGCGGCAGGATTCGAACCTGCGACCGTAGCGGTCGCCCGGCTCCAGACTGCAGCGCCTAGAACCGCACGGCCACTTCTGCCGGCATTTGAGAAGGTTGCCTTACGTCCACTAAGTGTCGCTTCTGATACTGTTATCTTAAATATGGATGAGAAGAGTCTATATTTTCGATGGACAAGGAGCATTACGTTCAAAAGTAAAAGTTTTTACTATTAGATCCTGCGTTTCCCGGGCTCTTTGCTGACCCGTCAATAGGTTTTCAGAGGAAGACTGACAGTCTCCTGAATAAAAGTTTCGTGTCCCTAGAGACTATGTAAAATCTTTTATTGTGGAGTACCGCCTATGTTATATGGCCTTCCGAGGACCCACAAAGAAGTTATTAGTCTTACCGCCTACGTTATATGGCCTTCCGAGGACCCACAAAGAAGTTATTACTCTTGGACCTAATGTCAGTGATAGAAATAAATCTGGCAATTCAGTTGAGGCCACTAGTAGGTTGGTGTATGCATTAAGAACACGGCGGACTTTTTATTTTAAAAGATGGAGTTGCGATGCAGACACAGTTTCACCCGTTACTGTAAATTTGTGTATAAACGTCTTCGGGGAACGTACGCGGTGTCGGCGTAATTGAAACTTCCGTGTTTTTTCGGATATGTGGAGGATACTTGTGTTGTTTAGCCCCATAGCAGTCAGAATTTGAACGACCTCTTAGAGCCTATGAATTCAGTCCACCCGAAGGAGGTGGAAAAGATGACTGTCTTCCCTTCCTTCATGTGTTGGTCATGAGGGAGTTCCGGCCGCAGTGGCCAAGCGGTTCTAGGCGCTTCAGTGTGGAACCGTTCGACCACTACTGTCGCAGGTTCGAATCCTGCCTCGGGCATGGATGTGTGTGATGCCCTTAGGTTAGTTAGGTTTAATTAGTTCTAAGTTCCAGGGGACTGATGACCACAGATGTTAAGTCTCATAGTGCTCAGAGCCATTTTTTTTTCATGAGGGAGGTTGATGATACATTGTGGCTTGCGGCTTATAGTACGCCAACTCACACTGATTTGTAGTTTCAAGGTGTTAGTTCTAGCCATTCGGCACAATGTGAAGGGATACTTCGCACTTTTGATTATAAGGGTCACGTCCTCTCAAACGCTAAAAGGTTGTCAGCAGGACTAGCGCACCTCGAAGTCATCTTTCGCCAGAACCGTTAAAGATCAGACTCATGTTGCGCTATCGACCAACTGTGGATCGGGTAAGCGACGAAAATAACGAGTTTGCAGCAAAGCCTACGGCCTTTCTCCTTAGGCAGCTAGCATTTCCAACAGGATTGGTCGTATTCTGTGGAAACATGTGATAATGTATCTTTTTCGACCAACATCTAAGTTTACGGGGCCCTTTAGCGCCTGCAAAGAGCGGTTTTATGTGTCGTAAGGCGGGTATCTTCCGTATTCCTTGTAGTTGTATGTCATATATTTATCAGAAAATCAGAACCATAGAGGGCAGTGTATCAAGCAAAAGCGTCGCACGCCTTTACATCAACGGAGCAAATCAGATGCTGCCGAACACTGTTTTAATGAAATATAACACAGAGATTCTGGTGTGAACTCCCATTTGTTGGGATAGTGTTACTAAGGAAGGAATTGAGACGTAAATAACAACCGGCCTAATAGACAGAGACGGAAGTTTTTGCTTAAGTTCTGGTTGTAATCCTAGTCTACCCCGATCAATCAACGGAAGTACGGTGTTAATGGTTCTGGCTAACCAAATGATAACTTCTGTTGTTTGTCATCTTGTATTGCGTGTTGGCCTAATTTACTATGTTTATGTTGTGTTACTGTACAAGCCGTATTGAGGGTCTTGATCAACGTACGTCTCTGAGGTTTTAAATTTATTTTGGCAGCTTTCTGACATTGCATATGTGTCTCGAAAATGACAAGGTGTGCATCAGACAAAACGTTGGCAGTTGTAGAAGACTTCACCAATCTGCATTCCCAAATGTTGCTTGAACAACTGAAAAGTCGAAACATTATCACCACCTGCTTAACGGAGTATCGGTCGACATCCTGAATGAAGTACAACAGCGATTTTGAGTGGAATGGACTCAACAATCCTTACAAGGCTTCTGGGGGAGGGGGGGGGGGGTGGGACTTATGTGGCACCAGACAGCTACGCATCGGTCACACAATTACTGTAAATTAAGGGCAGGTGTTTTGTCTGTGAAGATTGGGGGCCGACAGTGTCCCAGATGTGGACGACGATTGGCACCTTATAGTGTACCAGATGTGGGCGAAGAGTGGGGTTCTGATACTGCACCAGGTGTGAACCATCACAATAAGCTCACGCGAGAATAGTGCCAAGACGTGAGTCACCATGCTCCTCAAACAACTGTAGTACAACTCTGGCCTTCAGACACTTACAGTTATTCTAAATGAAGATGGCATAGCCGTCCGGGTAGACATTTTGGATGAAGGGTAGCTCATCAACAATAATCCTCACGTAGCCCACAGCTACCACAATTTCTTCCCTTACTACCATTGTTCCTGCGGAAGCCCACGTGAAGGACAGCCTCCACCGGTCTGCGTGTTTAGAGTGGTTTATGTTTAGATAAGCCGTTCGCGATATCGCGTGACCTAATTAATCCAACCAGATACCATATTTTCATTGCTCCGCGTTACAACTCTGATTGTCTCGTGCCAACTCCAGTCGCAATTAACGATGCTGTGTCAGCGCGATGGATGACCTTCAGTGACGGAGTTACAATGAGGCAGCAGGTTGTTGACCTACAGTTGCTTGTGGAAAAATCGGACGTCAGACACAATAGGAAGTTTTATTAGTGAACAAACTGTAGCAGGACGTGTCCTGAAGGTAGAGAGTGTCATATAACCAGGCGACCCAGGGCCAGCCGTGATGCGAGAAAATAAGTGGGAATGCTGATATAAGATGTGGTCGCTGCGCATGTGCCGTATGGATGCAGCTTTGAAGCTTAAAGCAGTGGAAGGCGCCCAGTACTGCTGTGGATTCTGTGCAGGAAGACAGGTCTCAGCAGTTGTGACCACTCTTGTAAGCGGAGGCGGACGATAACGGTGTGCCTGCACAAGTGGAGATAGGTTGGTGGCTGCATTACCCTGGTCTCGAACGGCTACCCTCCAAGATAGGGAATGAATGGAAATAGGCCCCGAGGTATGCCAGCGACTGGATGTTAAGGCGACAGCGTTACTGGTAGCAGGTTCCAGATCCAAGTGGACTTGTAGACCCGCATGGTGCTGCCAGACTGCATCCATCTTTCCAAAAGTGATGGGTATTTTTACTAGATTAGAGCATACTTATTGAGCCAAGACATTGATACCCGTTACGCATCTCCAGCACAGCTTAAGGCTTGGGCGTAATCGGACTACCGCCCTGGAGTAATTCTGTCTTTCTGTTTTTAGGACGCTGGCCCACGATGTGGTAAATGCCCAGTGTCGCAGCGGGTGTTGTTCTAACGGGAGCCAGTCCCTGACGTATCTATGTTTGACTGGCTCAGGTATGGCGTTTTTCCATGGCCTTTTGCTAAATCTGTGGCAGAGCCGTTCTTTCATCTACATCTACATCTACAGCCATACTCCGCAAGCCACCTGACGGTGTGTGGCGGAGGGTACCCTGAGTACCTCTATCGGTTCTCCCTTCTATTCCAGTCTCGTATTGTCGTGGAAAGAAGGATTGTCGGTATGCTTCTGTGTGGGCTCTAATCTCTCTGATTTTATCCTCATGGTCTCTTCGCGAGATATACGTAGGAGGGAGCAATATACTGCTTGACTCTTCGGTGAAGGTATGTTCTCGAAACTTTAACAAAAGCCCGTACCGAGCTACTGAGCGTCTCTCCTGCAGAGTCTTCCACTGGAGTTTATCTATCATCTCCGTAACGCTTTCGCGATTACTAAATGATCCTGTAACGAAGCGCGCTGCTCTCCGTTGGATCTTCTCTATCTCTTCTATCAACCCTATCTGGTACGGATCCCACACTGCTGAGCAGTATTCAAGCAGTGGGCGAACAAGCGTACTGTAACCTACTTCCTTTGTTTTCTGCTTGCATTTCCTTAGGATTCTTCCAATGAATCTCAGTCTGGCATCTGCTTTACCGACGATCAACTTTATATGATCATTCCAATTTAAATCACTCCTAATGCATACTCCCAGATAATTTATGGAATTAACTGCTTCCAGTTGCTGACCTGCTATTTTGTAGCTAAATGATAATGGATCTATCTTCCTGTGTATTCGCAGCACATTACACTTGTCTACATTGAGATTCAATTGCCATTCCCTGCACCATGCGTCAATTCGCTGCAGATCCTCCTGCATTTAAGTACAATTTTCCATTGTTACAACCTCTCGATGTACCACAGCAGCATCCGCAAAAAGCCTCAGTGAACTTCCAATGTCATCCACAAGGTCATTTATGTATATTGTGAACAGCAACGGTCCTACGACACTCCCCTGCGGCACACCTGAAATCACTCTTACTTCGGAGGACTTCTCTCCATTGAGAATGACATGCTGCGTTCTCTTATCTAGGAACTCTTCAATCCAATCACACAATTGGTGTGATAGTCCATATGCTCTTACTTCGTTCATTAAACGACTGTGGGGAACTGTATCGAACGCCTTGCGGAAGTCAAGAAACACGGCATCTACCTGGGAACCCGTGTCTATGGCCCTCTGAGTCTCGTGTACGAATAGCGCGAACTGGGTTTCACACGACCGTCTTTTTCGAAACCCATGCTGATTTCTACAGAGTTGATTCCTAGTCTCCAGAAAAGTCATTATACTCGTACATAATACGTGTTCCAAAATTCTACAATTGATCGACGTTAGAGATATAGGTCTATAGTTCTGCACATCTGTTCGACGTCCCTTCTTGTAAACGGAGATGACCTGTGACTTTTCCAATCCTTTGGAACGCTACGCGCTTCTAGAGACCTACCGTACACCGTTGCAAGAATGGGGGGGGGGGGGGGGGGAGGGCAAGTTCCTTCGCGTACTCTGTGTAAAATCGAACTGGTATCCCATCAGGTCCAGCGGCCTTTCCTCTTTTGAGCGATTTTAATTGTTTCTCTATCCCTCTGTCGTCTATTTCGGTATCTACCATTTTGTCATCTGTGCGACAATCTAGAGAAGGAAATACAGTGCAGTCTTTTTCTGTGAAACAGCTTTGGAAAAAGACATTTAGTATTTCGGCCTTTAGTCTGTCATCCTCTGTTTCAGATCATTTTGGTCACAGAGTGTCTGGACATTTTGTTTTGATCCACCTACCACTTTGACATAAGACCAAAATTTCTTAGGATTTTCTGCCAAGTCAGTACATAGAACTTTACTTTCGAATTCATTGAACGCCTCTCGCATAGCCCTCCTCGCACTACATTTCGCTTCGCATAATTTTTGTTTGTCTGCAAGGCTTTGGCTATCTTTATGTTTGCTGTGAAGTTCCCTTTGCTTCAGCAGTAGTTTTCCAATACGGTTGTTGTACCACGGTGGCTCTTTTCCATCTCTTACGATCTTGCTTGGCACATACTCATCTAACGCATATTGTACGATGGTTTTGAACTTTGTCCACTGATCCGCAACACTATCTGTACTTGAGACAAAACTTTTGTGTTGAGCCGTCAGGTACTCTGTAATCTGATTTTTGTCACTTTTGCTAAACAGAATAATCTTCCTACCTTTTTTAATATTTCTATTTACGGCTGAAATCATGGATGCAGTAACCGCTTTATGATCGCTGATTCCCTGTTCTGCGTTAACTGTTTCAAATAGTTCGGGTCTGTTTGTCACCAGAAGGTCTAATATGTTATCGCCACGAGTCGGTTCTCTGTTTAACTGCTCAAGGTAGTTTTCAGATAAAGCACTTCAAAAATTTCACTGGATTCTTTGTCCCTGACACCCGTTATGAACGTTTGAGTCTTCCAGTATATATCCGGCAAATTAAAATCTCCAGAACTATAACATGGTGGGGAAATCTACTCGAAATATTTTCCAAATTATCCTTCAGGTGCTCAGCCACAACAGCTGCTGAGCCAGGGGGCCTAAAGAGACATCCAATTACCATATCTGAGCCTGCTTTAACCGTGACCTTAACCCAAATTATTTCACATTTCGGATCTCCTTCAATTTCCTTCGATACTATTGCAGTTCTTATCGCTATAAACCTGCCTCCCCCTTCACTGCCCAGCCAGTCTCTGTGGTATACATTCTAATCTGAGTTTAGGATTTCATTACTGTTTGCGTCTGGTTTCAGCCAACTTTCTGTCCCTAGTACCATATGGGCGTTGTGACCGTTTATTAATGAGAGCAGTTCTGGGACCTTTCTATAGATGCTCCTGCAGTTTACTATTAGCACATTAATATTTTTATTCCCTGTTGCAATTAGCCTACTCCTACCTTGCCACGTCTCTGTAGGCGTCTTGTCGGGCCTAGGGAGGGAATTGTCTAACCTAAAAAACCCACATGTGCACTCCACACGTACTCCGCTACCCTTGTAGCCGCTTCCGGCGTGTAGTGCACGCCTGACCTATTCGGGGGGACACTACATTTCACCACCCGATAGCGGAGGTCGAGAAATTTGCACCCCAGATCTCCGCAGAATCGTCTGAGCCTCTGGTTTAGGCCTGCCACTCGGCTCCAAACCAGAGGACCGCGATCGGTTCTGGGAACGATATTACAAATAATTAGCTCTGATTCCATCGCGCGAGCGAGGCTTTCCGCCTTCACCAATTCCGCCAACCGCCTGTACAAACTGAGGATGACCTCTGAACCCAGACGGCAGCAGTCATTGGTGCCGACATGAGCAACAACTTGCAGTCGGGTGCACCCAGTGCTCTCTATCGCCGCCGGCAGGGCCTCCTCAACATCTCGGATGAGACCCGCCGGCAAGCAGACAGAGTGAACACCGGCCTTCTTCCCCGACCTTTCCGCTATTTCCCTAAGGGGCTCCATCACCCGCCTAACGTTGGAGCTCCCAATAACTAATAAACCCCTCCCCCCGTGTGCGTGCTCGGACCTTGCTGAAGGAGCGGCCACATGTCCACTCACAGGCAGAGCGGGCGATGCCACACGGCCAGCCTCCACATTGACCCTCCGCCTTGTGCGCCGCGAACGCCTCTGAACCCGCCACTCCCCTTTGCGCGAGGGTGGCTCAACAACGCCCGGTCCCCGCGAAGATGTCTCGAAAGCAGGGACAGTGGGTGAAGCACGTAACACCTTGGGTGTACCATGCGACGCACCAGACTCCCCACTGCCGCTACCCTCCGAGGCAGCAGCCTGAACACGTTCAGCTGTTCACGAACAGTGGCCAGCTCCTCTTCGTCCGTACACAGCAATCACACATCTTTTCCATCCTAAGAAATCAATTTACTGTAGAGAGTTAATCAACTTTTAACTAGACTGCTAATTCACTAAAGGCGGCTGATTGTTGACTAAACTGTGGTTGTGTAGCGTCAAGCAATAGTGGTGGCGTTACGATGGGAATATGTCGTGGACGTCTGCTGCGGTGCCCCTTATTCTTGTGCGTCCACCAGCATAGTTTTCTGTCGAAATGTTTGCCGTAAACCGCCATCTGTCTCGCAGTTGGAGTCGGGCAAGCCTTGACCTCATTTTGTGACAGTGCGTAGATGTCGAACTCCCTGTTGCCTACTCGCCATCGTCCTTTAACCCTTTGTCATTTATGCTCACAGCTGTAGCATGAGAATATCATCCACAAAACCACAAACATGGAAATCATACGTAAGTTCGAAAATTATCAAATACTGCGAATAGCGTCTTACAAATCCAACTTGCTGACAAGAATAACATATAGAAGAGAGGAATAGAAATTCGAGGTTGTGTGACATGAGTAGCTCAGCTTTCAGAAAGGTAAAGGCAGCAAAGACACAGTTCTGAAATCGCGCTCGATAATGGAAACAACAATTAAGAAAATCAAGGAACATTCGACAATGTACAATTTTGTAAGACCGAAATTCTGACAAAAGTGAAAGTAAGCTCTTTTGAAGGATGGGTAATACTCAGTATGTTCAACAACCGACACAGAAAGATAAGAATGGAAGACTAAGAACGATCTGCTTGAGCTGAAAAAGCCATAAAGCAGGGTTGCAGTCTTTCGGCCCTACTATTCGAGCTATACATTGGAGAAGTAGAGAAACGAAAATGAAAGGGGGATACAGGGGAGAGATTACAATTCAGAGTGAAAGAATATCAATGACAGAATGCGGTAATGACATTGCTATCCCCAGTGAAAGTGAATATTAATTACAGGTCATTTTGGATGTCATGAATACAATGAGTGCAGAATACGAATCGAGGGTAAATTGAGGAGAAACGAAAATAATGAGTAGAAGTGACATAAGCCACAGACTTGTGTTCGTTAAGTAGATGAAGTTAAGGAATTCTGCCTTGGCACGATAAAACAAACGTCAGACGAAGCAAGGAAACGTAAAAGCAGACTAGGACAGGCAAGAACTTTCTGCCAAAAAAAAATCCACTAATATAAAACATAGACTACTGTTGTAAAAAGGATTTTCTGTCTGATATTTTTGAGAACAGCGCCGTACAATGATTGAATATGGTGTGGGAAAACACCCGAAATGAAGAGAATCAAAAAGCGTGAGATGTGGTTCTATAGAAGGATGTCGAAAATTAGGCATACTGACAACGAATGAGGATGTTCTTCACAGAACTGACGAAGAATGAAAACTCTTTAAAACACTGATAAGGAGACAGGGCAGTTGAAACGCCTTTTGTGAAGACCGCAGGGAACAATTTCCACGACACTGGATGGAGCTGTAGAGGCTCGAAACAACACGAGAGGGCAGAAATTGGAAAACATAGAACAAATAACTGGGCATTTAGGGTGCATTTGCTATTCTGAGATGAAGATGTTCTCAAAGGAGAGGAATTCTTGGTGGACAACATCAAATCAGTCAGAAGACTGATGGCTCAGAAAGAGTGAATTTGATCTCGTTGGACAAAATTTGGAAGTTCACTTGTAAAGCAATTACTGATCCTGCGACTGACTGTTGTCCTTCTTTACAGATGAATATCTAACTGTGGCTATGCCCAACCGCTATCAAATGGAATCCAAAGTAGTCAAACATTGTGAGGTTGTTCACGAATATTTTCTGTTTTATTCTTTGAGTTGCAATGAAAATATCAGGACAACAGTGCAGATTGAACAGTATGTGCTGTATGTATGGTTCGGAAATAAACTGCCTCCGTCTACTTACGGTGCTTCCTGTTGGAAAAAACATACAGGTCTGGTTGGGCCTGCTTTACCAGCAGTTTGCTAATGTCAAGTTGGCTGATATTCACCTCGTATGTTGGTGCACTGCTCAGCTGTTCCCACAACGACGGCAGCTACTTCACCGTATATTTGTATCTAACAGTTGTTTCATTAGCATGAGTTTTGCGTTTTGGTGTTTGTGTATTACAGGCTTCTTTGCTGTTGTGAAGGTATATTTACGAAACAAAGCTAATTAGGTTAACATAACAAATACGCGATGGCTACAATATTACTTTGTAACCAATTTTCTATTATTCTTCCCACTCTCACTACCCATCTCCTCCCCCTCCCAATGTCCACCTCCTCCTCTCCCCTATGTGTCTGTCGGTCCCCTCTTTTTCAGTACGATTTGAGTTAGTAGTTAGAAAGTAATAAATAAAACCGTCCTACCTGAGCGGCAGCAGTTTTATCGTACGAAAAGCGACAGTGTAGTAAGAAATAAACTTTTTTTTTCCCTTTCATTAGTTTGTGGGGGCACCAGCGAGAAAAATTTTCATAAAGGTTCGAAATTGTGTATATAGTCTGTTGCAAGACACTAGGTACTCTCTTCCTCAAATACGGCATGAACACTGGGTGATCGCGTCGTGAGCTGTTCTTTTTTTCCTCTCACCCCTTTGAGGGGCAGGCGTTTCTTACTCCCACAACGCTTCTTTCCAGACAGTAAGTGATATGAGTACCACGTTTGGTGTAATCAATGTAGTGGTTTAGGACGAGGCACTGAACGTGTTTTCAAACATTCATTTTTTATAATATGTTTGAACTGCTCAGTCCATATGCCTGAACTAACTTTCTAAAGTAACGGTTCACACTATGTTTTAACCTGTGTCAATTTTCACTATTAGTGATTACTATTAATGACGATATACAAAGCATACACTTCGATTTCTTCATTTTCACATTGTAATCTGAATCTATATAGGTCACACATGGCCGTGGCACATTCAAAACAGATACGGTAGGTGGGAGTAAACCTCACCTGCGTTAAAAGCCGACACCTCGTTTCTGAGTTGACCGCCATTGTTTCAGAAACTGACCACCAGGTGGCAGCTTTGTCTTATTTTAACTTATTGTTAAATGAAAGTTGGTCCTAGCAGGTCGCTCCAAAAGTGAGAAAATGAGGTTAGTCGCTTTTTTATAACTTACCTGTAACTTTGCTGATATTTTACTTGAACATCGTGTAATGTAAGGTTTTAAAAGAATGAGATAATTATCCTTGACACTAATGCATTTGAGCTCCAGTTACGTCAGAAAATAACTGTCCCAGATCGTCCCCAAAATAATCAGCGGCACATTTGTGAGAAAATAGCGAAATGGGGCAAACCAGCAGAACCGAAAATGTGGCCAAAATTCTTCGATGATAACCTCAGCAAAAGATGACACTCAATCCACACTGGAGAGACTATCTCAAGTGAAGACATAATTTCGCTATCTAAAATAAAGATTTAAAGAAAATGTTCTGGCAAAGCACTGAAATCTCTCCATCCAATTTAGGCACCCAATAAAGAACGGATGGGAGACGAATGTATAGGGAAAGAAAAACTTGCTGCTGAGAACGAGAAATGTGCGAAAGAATGAAAAGAGCCCACTATAGAAATAAAACGACGTAAACTAGATTTCATTACATAAAAGACAAAAATAGAAAGGAAACAGGTGAAACATCCAGCTTATTTTTTTCAGTCATATTAAGCATTCTCACGTAATAACAGTAGCTCAGGTGCAGGCACGGTGAAGTATCCGAAGAAGAAGAAGAAGAACCTTGGCTTCGAGGAAGTATCATATTTGTCTCTCATTCAGTAACTTCATCGTGGTGAGACAAACCAAAACCTCATTCTGTTTCCAGTGTTATCTCAAAGACCCGCAGCTTCTTTTCCCAAATTCGAAACAAATTAGAAATTTCACAGTGGTTAATAACCTGCCAGAGCTGAAATTTGGGTGGATTATAGGTAACAATCAAGTCTACGACTTCAATTTAAAACCACCAACCCTATTCGTGGGTGAGATGTGACTGCAGTGTTCGACCTCTGCTTTACGAAGTAACGTACCTCTCCAAAGACAAGAGTGGCTATCTTCATTAACGGGTGGGCCCGGTGAAATTTTTCCCGCGCATCGCGGGTACAGTGTGGACGTAAGCGGAAGCGGAGTCCACAGCACAGCAGACTACCGTTACTTTAGAGCAGGTGTCCGAAAGCGTCATCGCCCAGGCGGGCCGTGGCCAGGTGGGACGGCGGCTGTGCGGCTGTGCGGCTGTGCTGGCCGCGCCAATCGATACTGGCCGGTCCTGTCCCGTCCGGTCCTCTCTGGTCCTCCACCAGCGTCAACGCGGCGCGCTCTGCAGCCGCCCAATTATGAGTGGGATCAGCCGGCATGGCCTGTCAGGTGCTCTTCGCTCATAAGCAAGGGCGCCATATGCTTAAAATATGGTTTGCATTGCCTAGTTATATACTAACGTGTGGGCTTAATAATAACAGCGAGGCTTCCATGAACGAGGTATCGACAAATGCGGAAAAAGGGCCACAGCTCTGAAGATCATATGAGGTTTAAGGTGGGTTCATGATATCACAAAAAATGGTTCAAATGGCTCTGAGCACTATGGGACTCAACTGCTGAGGTCATTAGTCCCCTAGAACTTAGAACTACTTAAACCTAACTAACCTAAGGACAGCACATAACACCCAGCCATCACGAGGCAGAGAAAATCCCTGACCCCGCCGGGAATCGAACCCGGGAACCCGGGCGTGGGAAGCGAGAACGCTACCGCACGACCACGAGATGCGGGCCATGATATCACACTGGCAGAGAATTTTACCACAATTATGCCCAACTCCATCGTCGACGTGTCAGACGATGAGAAGGTCGTCACACGTCCTCTTGCCCCACATTTCATCTCATTTTGACGCCTCTGTCAGAAGCGCTGAAATCACTAGATTTCGGTATAGGTGGCCGAGGGAAAAACGTCAGACACAGTACGGCTCAGAATCGACACAAAAAGGTATCAGAGGGAGCCATAAAGTGCGTCAAAGGAATCACCCCTTCCTTGGGGCGGTGATTCCAACGGTTCAGGGATGTCGAAAAAGTTGCCTAGCCCTCAGGCGTTATGCCACAAGACTAATTTAATGTCTAAGTTCCATACAGCAACTCTTTTTTAAATGCTCAACAGAGGTGCATGAGTGCCACCGAGGATGTTGCTGAGCTGACTGATCCAAGAGGTGCATTTTGCTGTTTTATTCACGCACAGGGTAATGTGGCATTCCCTATCACACTATCCCCCCTCCTCCACCTCCACCAAATCCGGAAATCACGCAAAAGGAGGGGGCGAAGCAAATCCCTGATGAAGCATAAAACCCCTTTCCTGCTTCGGATCACGTTAAATTTCGTCGAATAGTTTTGAATGGTCCCTAGGGGTTCCATACTGCATATCAGAACAAACCTTGAGGTTGCACTGAAATCGAAAGAGATCACGTCACGTTCAGAGGAGGTTGCAGGCCCACGATGTCCTTAAGTTAGGATTGCGGTCCCCAGAGATCGATGGCGGTGTCGAACGTTGACAAGAACAAGATGCTATTGCTCATCAGACAGCAAACTGTAGTTTTACATGGCAAAATTTATGGGAATCAATGCTCCCAAGGGGTAACCTCGCTGACGCTCTTTACGCCCTGGTACTGTAAATGTTGTTTTCGATGGCGAAGTGTGTGGGAATCAATGCTCCAATGGAAGGGATAGTTTCACTGACGTCCTTTATGACAGCCTCTGTGACCTTTTCATGTCGAATGCGATTGTGTGTCTGAAATATTTCCGTCAGCCACATGTAAGAAAACTGCGTGATTTCAACATGGAGTGTCGCGGTTCTGACCTCCATCGCAAAGGCGGCAAAGTAGGGGGGGGGGGGGGGGGGGGTATGTGGCTAAAAAGGGAAGTGAGGAACTTTCCACCTTGTGATACGTCCACGGTGGCATTAACCAGAATTATGTTGACATTTGGTGCCAATATTACTTTATAAGCCTACCTTAAAGCTCACATGAACTTCTGAGATGTGGCCTTTTCTTCGCATGTGACCACCTCTTGTTGTCTGAGGCATCAATGTCCCCGAGGGTGACGTTGCAGGTTGCCACTATTTCGTATCCTTACAGACAAAGATTTTAGCCATCATTTAGCCGAATGTCAAACTTATGTGTCAGAATGGGATACAATTAAGGTGTTTCATAAAAGTAATCCTTTAATTTGGCTATGCTATGTAGCTTTATACTGAAATACCACCAAAACTTCAATCAAAACTGAGGTATTTAAAGAACATATTTCTAAGCCAACAATATCTTGTGCTGAAATAAACCATTCTCACTTTATATCATCAGATCATTATGTGGTAACATACAATTCCCAGTAGTCTTCTCAGTTATGTGATCGTTGTGAAGGACACTGACTTGCCACGTACTCGTGACAAGTAACGTTATCAGCAATGAATTGAGCCTTAATGTGGGAATTCATTTCACCAGCTGGTCGAATCGTGCCCTATCCAGATTGTACGAGACCGACCACCACAAGGGAAGAGCTGTATTGTGAAGCAAGCGTATCGTGACCTCTACACAACTATGTCAGCCATGCGAAACAAGTTAAGAACTCTGTGCTACATTCTGTCTTTGCAAACCGTTAATTGATACCAGCAGCAGCTGGAGTGGGTAACTTCGTGCTATGCGTTGTTTGCCATGAAAGTCACAACACAAAGGTTGTGTTTGGCGTAGTGACGTGACCCAGAAGCATGGACCGCTAAACAAAGGTGTCATATAGTGTTCAGCGATGAATCGCCAATCTGAACCTAGCCAGATGATCAGCGTCAGCGAGTGTGGGGAGCTCCCATCCTTCCATTATTTTGGAGGGGCATAACGGTGTTACTCGCAGCGTCACAGTACAGGGAGCCGTCAGGTTTGACTTCAGGTCACGACTGGTAGTGATTGATAGAACTCTGACAGCACAACGGTACGTCACGGACATCACACGTTCTCCTTGGTTGCCTCTCATGCCTTCTCTTGTGTTACCTCTCGTGCAATAATCTCATGATGCCACTTTTCAAGACCACAATTCTGATCCACATATAGTATGTGCCTGTGTGAACTGACTGATAATGCAAAGGTTCATTCGTGGTCACGAAGATCCCAAAAACCTGTCCCCAGTAGAACAGGTGTGGGCTCACCTTGGACGACAACTCAGTCCCAATGCCAGGATCTGGGTTATCAAGCACCAGCTTCAACAGCTGTGGGCCATCTTGCCTTAGGCTACAACGCGTTTGCGAAGCCCTTCCCAGTTGAACCAGTTCATACATTTAAGCTAGAGGGGGTGCTCCTACTGCTAAGTAATTACAAATTTCACTCGATTTTGTAGTCAATGAAACAAAATCTGCTCTCTTAACCCATTAAGTTCCATTTCGTCCTCCTCCCCTTACGGCTACTTCGTTTCGTTTCTCAGGCAGTGTATTTAACCTGGCAGAGACGGAAGTGCGTCTCCTGGTGACGACACTATTATTTCCACTGTGCTGAGGTTGAACCACGCCATGTGGTTTATGATCTGACGATGGCCGATGACGACCCATTCTAAATAACTGTGACTATGTCTGACAGCGAATTAATGATGGTAAGGGCAGATTGTTAAGGGCCCATCGCCTGTGATCAGGCATGTAGGAAACGACGAAGCTGGTCGTTTGGGTCTTACTGTTACGAGCATGTATGGCAAGTCATCGAAGGAAAGTGAAATCGCAAGTGCGCTATGAAGACACTTAGCAGAAACTGAGACGCGCCTTATAGGCAAAACGCCCAGGAATACTGCTGCACGATAGCGGCCACCTACGCGCTGTCAATTGGACGAAGGCTACGCTTCAGCGATTGGGTTGGGAAACAGTGCAACAGTCTCCGTACAGCCGCGATCCTTTACCGTGTGTGTCTCACACCTTTGTCGAACTAGTGACAGACATGCGTGGGAATCGGACCGGAAAGAGCAGCAGGGTGTGCGGTTGTGGATATGCCAACGGCTGAACGCGTCCTGCGAAACACGAATTGATCGTATCGCGTCCCAGTGGGATAAATGTGTAAATATTTACGGTGATTACTTTTGAACATACGAATCCCATGGTCCCGTTGTGGCAAGTGTTGGGTTTTCATTAGACCACTCCTCATACTTCACGTTAAGCCCGTGTAGTCACGACGAGACAATATTTATTTATATAGCTCGAAAAACCACTAAATGCGTGGACGTCTTGGTATTAACTCTCTGTGGAGCTTAGTAATAAAATCACGGAAGTAAATTCGGTGCTCCACGTAAGAGGGTAAATATAAGCAAAGAGGAATCATGTATGGGAGTACAAAAGCTGTCATGTCAGTAATCCTGGTGGCGGGTGCTGCCGGCCCGTCAGACTCTGTTACCTGGCTTGTTAGATACACACTAAGTTATAATTAGGCGATGCGGTGGGCGGGGGCGGGCAGAAGATTGCAACCGGCGAGGAACTCCCGCGGACGGAGAGGCCTCTCGGATTTCGGCTGCTGCTGAATATTAATGAGGTATTGTGCTGCGCAGCAGGTTGCCGGCGGCCGAAGCGGGGCCCAGATCTTTTTGTTAAAACAACTGCACAGTTTGTCGGTTAAGGCTAAAGATACACCGTCGTGAAATCGGTAACTTACCCTGTTCCCTCAAATTTTTGGGTGCTACTGAGTAACTGCCACTAGCCTTAATCCTCTACGATTTGTTCCACTTTACATTTTCTGTATTGCTCATACGTATGATATTCTACGCTGTTGGCTGCAGTTTGCAACATCAAGAAGGCAGGATGTAACAAACGCCAAGTTGGCTTCGCTACAGAAATGACTGGCATTTTAGGACAACCCAACCATGTAAGTTGGAGCAACATAACGTAAATTATATTTGCACGTCATTCAGCTGCAACTACCAATGTCATTTTATGCAACCCGCAATGATTCTTTCTGGTCTTCATAAATCACACTCGAGCTTTTATATGCTCTCGCTCACTACGCGCCACGTGTTAGTCATAGAGAAAAATGAAAGGGCCTTTTTGTGGGAAATTTAATATTAAATTTTGTACTGGTATACGTTTTCACTGGAGGCCACGGTTTCCCAGTTATTCAAGAGAAGCGTACAAAAGTCAACTTGAAACGCACCTCCCTTCCTCAAACCCATCTCTCGCCACACATGAACTTCAGTACGTTTTTAGTGGCACCGTTTCTACCACTTTACAAAAATTTCCCACTACCCGAACTATTCCAAATATCCGACATTTTTTGGTCTCTATTGCCCGCATCTCGTGGTCGTGCGGTAGCGTTCTCGCTTCCCACGCTCGGGTTCCCGGGTTCGATTCCCGGCGGGGTCAGGGATTTTCTCTGCCTCGTGATGGCTGGGTGTTGTGTGCTGTTCTTAGGTTAGTTAGGTTTAATTAGTTCTAAGTTCTAGGCGACTGATGACCATAGATGTTAAGTCCCATAGTGCTCAGAGCCATTTGGTCTCTATTGAATCGAATATCACACAAGTACCATAGTCGGCTATTTCGTTAACGTTAATTCAAACGTGCTCGTTGGTTGTTAGGATAATAAAACAAAAACGACTTTTGTAAACGTTACGCTAAAGCTAGTTACTTTGACAATTAGATCCACACATATCCCTTACAAGCACAATAGTTTCGTAGTTAGAAGGCCTGAAGAATACAGAGACGTAATTGTTTAATTTATGCTGTATAAATTCCCAAAATTGTTATATTAAATTTCCCCAAAGGTCAAATTTTTCACTTTGTTGACTAAATGCTCAGGGAAGCCGCCAGTGTAATAAAGCCAGTCAAAAGAAACCAGAAAGGATCAATGTGGGAAACAACTCGTGCAGTCGCAAATATTTATGCACTAATACACACATTAAAAAAAGTTGAGCATGACCTCGGTTCCGAGAGTTACGGAACCTGTACAGAAAATTGAAATAGAGATCAACATAAAAATCACTTCAGCATTTTTATTGTTCATGACAACCACACATTGCATGTTGTAATACCGTATAGCGAGACCTTCAGATGTGGTGGTGCAGATTGCTGTACACGCCGCTGCCTCAAATATCCAGTAGCACGTCCTGTTACAATGTATTCGTCGTGGCATACTATCCACAAGTTCATCAAAGGAATGTTGGTCCAGATTGTCACACTTCTCAACGACTATTAGGCGTAGATCCCTCAGAGTAGTTGATGGGTCAAGTAGTCCATTAAAAGCCCTTTTCAGTCTATCCCACGCATGTTCGATAGGATTTATGTCTGCAGAACATACTGGCCACTCTAGTCGAGCGACGTCCTTATCCTGAAGGAAGTCACTCACAAGATGTGCATGATAGGAGAGCGAATTATTGTACATGAAGACGAATGTCTCGCCAATATGCTGCCGATATTGTTGCACTGTCGGTCGTAGAATGGCATTAACGTATCATACAGCCGCTACGGTGCCTTCCTTGACCACCAGCGGTGTACATTGGCCCACAAAATGCCACCCCAAAACAGTAGGGAACCTCCACCCTGCTGCACTCTCTGGACAATGTGTTTAAGGCGTTCAGCCTGACCGGGTTGCCGCCAAACAGGTCTCCCACGATTGTCTGGTTGAAGGCATATGCGACATTCATCGGTAAAGAGAACGTGATCCTGTCCTGAGCGGTCCATTCGGCATGTTGTCGGGCTCTCTCATGGTGTCGTGGTTGCAAAGGTGAACCTCGCCATGGACATAGGGAGTGAAGTTGCGCATCATGATGCCTGTTGCGCATAGTTTGAGCCGTAACACGACGTCCTGTGGCTGCAGGAAAAGCATGATTCAACTTGGTGGCGTTGCTGTCAGTGTTCCTCCGAGCCATAATCCATAGGTAGCGGTCATCCAATGAAGTAGTACCACTTGGGCGGCCTGAGAGAGGCATGTCATCGACAGTTCCTGTCTCTCTGTATCTCCTTCATGTCCGAACTACATCGCTTTGGTTCACTCCAAAATACCTGGACACTTCTCTTGTTGAGAGCCCTTCATGGCACAAAGTAACTACGCAGACGCAATCGAACCAAGGTATTGACCGTCTAGACATGGTTGAACTACAGACAACACGAGCTGTGTACCTCCTTCCTATTGGAATGACAGGAACTGATCGGCTGTCGGACTCCGTCTGTCTAATAGATGCTGCTCCTGCATGGTTGTTTACATCGTTGGGCGGGTCTGGTTCAAATGGTTCTGAGCACAGTGGGACTTAACTGCTGAGGTCATCAGTCCCCTAGAACTTAGAACTACTTAAACCTAACTAACCTAAGGACATCACACAACACCCAGTCATCACGAGGCTCGGCCACCCCGGCCGGCTTGGGCGGGTCTAGTGATATCTCGGAACAGTCAAAGGGACTGTGTCTGTGACACAATATACACAGTCAACGTCTATCTTAAGGAGTTCTGGGAACTGGATGATGGAAAACTTTTTTGATATGTGTAAGAGAGAGTGCCGTGAGCAACATCCTTAAATTCCTGACCGGTGGGGGCTGTGTGTGGGAGCGGGGTTGAATTTGAAGAACACTTTTTTACGTTTTTCTTGAATATTTCGAAAACTGTGGTCTCTAGCGAAAAGGAATACCAGTACAAAATTTAACTACAATTAATATCCTACAAGAAGGTCCTGCTCATTCTTTCTGTAGAGCTAACAGTTTGCGTGTAAGGAGGAAGACACGATGAAAATTTCGCGCATAAACCGGCATCGGCAGGGGCAGCTGAATCACCTTGTGTAAGGAAGAATACGCTGTGGATTTATCACCCATAAATCACATTTGATAGAATGAGTAAATTGTCCTATGACTCGAGTAAGAAGGGGATATGTTTATCAGCATCCGTCGAAATCTGACACTGGCAGAGTCGTGTCCTGTCGAGACTACTGTTAGTCGCTCCCCAAGATTTCTGCACTCATTGAGATGTATCCGAGTATTGTCAAATGATTATGGAATGTGCGGTTTCACCAGATGTGTATCCGACGTTATACAAAATCTTAGCGTCACCAAGCGACTAGTTAAAAAAAAAAATTATAATGTATGTGAAATCTTATGGGACTGAACTGCTAAGGTCATCAGTCCTTAAGCTTACACACTACTTAACCTAAATTATCCTAAGGACAAACACAGACACCCGTGCCCGAGGGAGGACTCGAACCTCCGCCGGGACCAACCGCACAGTCCATGATTGCAGTGCCCGAGACCTCTTGGCTAATCCGGCGCGGCCAAGCGACTACTGCCCTAGAAGACAGAGAGGGTGTTTTCTCGGCTGTACAGCGTCGTACAGCGACGTCATACGGACAGTGCGACGGATAACAATTCTCTCACAAGACTTCCTACATTTTGACGTCACATGCTACACCAAAGACGGAAAGAACTGTCTATCGACCTTCGTCGCCGTACGGTTCACAACACGTGAGGCCAACATGCCGTTCCAAAGAATTACATACGCCTCAGTTAGAGTGAACTGGAAGTTACACTTCGTCTTTAGTGCAGAATACGTTAACGTCGACGTTAAGTTGTTCAGAAATGCGTTAAGTTCTGCTTTCATGTGAACTGGTCTGTGTATAAGGGAGAGATTGAAATGCATCCAACTATCAATTCCGAAACTTATTGAAAAAGTCGTACTATTTATTTCCCATAACACGTCTTCATCATTTCCGAATGTAAGACTGCTTGCTGATTCACAGGAGGAAAAATAAGCTGTAGCCAGCCATAATTGAATCTATTTAACGTACATATTTAGCACTGTTCATTAAGGTGTCTCAGCAACATTTATTTTTAGAAACTCTGAAAATGGTATGAGGAGTAGTACTGTAATTAAATAGGGTGAGCGTGTATTCTCGCAGATGAATTATAGCCGATGAGTTACAAGTAAGTTCCGACCCCAGCATACCATGCACAAAAACGCCGGTACGGGACTACAAGTCCCACCGCTACATCTTCACCTGCCCATGTTAGGCAGAATTTTTCTGCCTGACTCATGCAGTACTATCACCGTGAGAGGGTGGTACGAAATTTACTGCCTCACCAACATAGTTAGACCGCAATAGACCGGTGATGCTGCATTGTAACATAAAATGAAAAGAAAAGCATACGACGCCTAGTCCTCCGTCTCAGTACCCCCCCTGCTGGCGCCACCCTCACATAATGCCTGTCAGACAAAGAAACCCTCTAAGCTGAGAAAACTACAGCAGTCCAATGCAACCCTCTATACTGCCTCACCAACACAGTTAGACCGCAATAGACCGGTGATGCTGTATTGTAACATATCACCCCGGACTACAAGTCCTTTTAAAAAGAAAAGAAAAGCATACGACGCCTAGTCCTCCGTCTCAGTACCCCCCTTGCTGGCGCCACCCTCACATAATGCCAGTCAGACAAAGAAACCCTCTAAGCTGAGAAAACTACAGCAGTCCAATGCAACCCTCTAAGCTGCGAAAACTACAGCAGTCCATATCGGCAAAAGACGCCCAGTCCTCTGCCTCAATACCCCGATTGCGGGCGCCCGTCTAACACCCATCTCTGGGTCCAGGTAGATTACAAGTCGCCCCTCCACTAAAAGACACCCAGTCCTCTGCCTCAATACCCCGATTGCGGGCGCCCGTCTAACACCCATCTCTGGGTCCAGGTAGATTACAAGTCGCCCCTCCACTCTCGCTTAGAGTATGTCATCAACAAGGGGCTAAAGCGACCAGGGCCCTGCAACCACCCCTCCGCAGTAGGGAACTCAACCCGCTCACCAAGCTCAGCATCTACCGAACAGCCGGCCGATGTGGCCGAGCGGCTCCAGGCACCACAGTCTGGAGCCGCGCGGCCGCTGTGGTCGCAGGCTCGAATCCTGCCTCGTCTAACACCCATCTCTGGGTCCAGGTAGATTACAAGTCGCCCCTCCACTCTCGCTTAGAGTATGTCATCAACAAGGGGCTAAAGCGACCAGGGCCCTGCAACCACCCCTCCGCAGTAGGGAACTCAACCCGCTCACCAAGCTCAGCATCTACCGATGTGGCCGCGCCAGGTGCCTGGAGCCGCTCGGCCACATCGGCCGGCTGTTCGGTAGATGCTGAGCTTGGTGAGCGGGTTGAGTTCCCTACTGCGGAGGGGTGGTTGCAGGGCCCTGGTCGCTTTAGCCCCTTGTTGATGACATACTCTAAGCGAGAGTGGGGGGGGGGGCGACTTGTAATCTACCTGGACCCAGAGATGGGTGTTAGACGAGGCAGGATTCGAGCCTGCGACCACAGCGGCCGTGCGGCTCCAGACTGTGGTGCCTGGAGCCGCTCGGCCACATCGGCCGGCTGTTCGGTAGATGCTGAGCTTGGTGAGCGGGTTGAGTTCCCTACTGCGGAGGGGTGGTTGCAGGGCCCTGGTCACTTTAGCCCCTTGTTGATGACATACTCTAAGCGAGAGTGGAGGGGCGACTTGTAATCTACCTGGACCCAGAGATGGGTGTTAGACGGGCGCCCGCAATCGGGGTATTGAGGCAGAGGACTGGGCGTCTTTTAGTGGAGGGGCGACTTGTAATCTACCTGGACCCAGAGATGGGTGTTAGACGGGCGCCCGCAATCGGGGTATTGAGGCAGAGGACTGGGCGTCTTTTGCCGATATGGACTGCTGTAGTTATCGCAGCTTAGACGGTTGCATTGGACTGCTGTAGAATCCTGCCTCGGGCATGGATGTGTGTGATGTCCTTAGGTTAGTTAGGTTTAAGTAGTTCTAGAGGATTGATGACCACAGCAGTTAAATCCCATAGTGCTCAGAGCCATTTGAACCATTTTGAATCCACCGAACAGTCATCCTGCCTGCCCTCACGTATGCCCATGTTGCATGGGCACGATTAGTGTCACCAGGATGCGGACGTTGCAACGCCTGCAGAACAAGGTGCTCAGGTGGAGCCTGCACGCCCCGCCACTCACGAGAATTGTGACTCTCTGCGAGGAAGCGGATGTCATCCCCCCCCTCATACGTAACAACGAGCACTACGAGAAAGTAGAATTGTGACTCTCTGCGAGCAAGCGGGTGTCATCCCCCTCCATACGCAACAACGCGCACTAAGAGAAAGTCGATGCCCTGCAGGGCACTGTCCATGGGCTACGCCATGTTGGGACCACATTACCACGCCGCTGGAATCGACATACGGTTCCTCCAACCATCCTAGAGGAACCGGATTCCGACCATGGCCAACGATAGGCCTGACACGCCCACCACGGATGCATCCTCTGACGGGACTAGCCCCCACTCCCCCCCCCCCCCCCCCCCTATTCTAAGTCCAATACTTTCCCACCCTACCAGCCCATGTTGGGCTAAATTTTTCTGCCTGGCGGATGTAGTACTATCACCACTGGAGGGTGGTACGGAACTCCAAGTTCCACCGCCACGCCTACAAAGTGTGTTGCAGTGACACAATGTCACTGCCCTGTGGATAAATTTACTGTCTCACCAACACAGACCCCAAAAGACCGGTGATGCTGTATTGCAGCGTATCACAAAAAAATACTGGTTAATTATGTCATGATCGTAGATGACTTCCTCCGCTGTAAGACGTTCTTAATGGCTCAACTGGAATGCGTTCCGACACTCACCAATTGTCGGTCTACCATCCATTTTAGTGTCTATGTGAATGATATGCTGGTCATCCCCGAGTACCACCTGGCACAATATGCTGACGACTGAGCACTATATACCACTGGGCGTGTTACTAACGCCGTCGTCGCCCGCCTCCTGCGACTGGTGTACGCCCCCATCACCTGGTGCCGGACAAACAAAGTAGCTCTCAATGCCGCCAAAACTACGGCAGTCTATTTCACCAAATGGTGCCCAGTCCTCTGCCGCAATATTTGAATAGCGCGCGTGCAGATGCTCTAGTCCCCGGCAACCACCTATCTCGGGGTCCGGATGGACCACAAGTTGTTGCTCTTCCACTGACATGCGGAGACATGTAGCTAACAAAGGGCAAAAGCTGACCAGGGCTTTGTGCCCCCTCCTCCGCAGTAGGGAATTTAACCTACATACCAAAGCTGCGCATATACCGAACAGTTATTCTGCCTGCCGTCACGTGTGGCTCCGCTGCATGGGCCACTGTTAGTGTCACCAGGGTGTGGACGTTGCAGCGCCTGCAGAACAAGGTTCTCAGGTGGAGCCTGCAAGCCCTGCCACTCACGAGAATTGTGACTCTCCACGAATAAGCCTTTATCGTTCCCATCAAGACGATCATACACAACAACGCGCGGCGGCTCTGTAAGAAAGTGGATGCCCTGCGAGACACTGTCCATGGGTTACGCCACGTTGGGATCGCACTTTTACTCCGCTGGCATCGAAATCCGGTTCCTCTAACCATCTTAGAGGAATCGGATTCCGACCACGGCTAACGATAGGCCTGGCACGCCCGCCATGGATGAATCCTTTGGTGGGAATAGCCGCCCATTCTACGTCCAATACTTTCCCACCCTACCTCCTCTTGTCGTGTTAAGCTTTTCTGCCGCGGACTGATGTAGTACTGTCACCGTTGGAGGGTGGTACGAGACTCCAAGTCCCACCGCCACACCTCCAAAGTGTATTGCAATGACGCAGCGTCACTGCCCTGTGAATAAATTTACTGCGTCATCAACACAGTTAGACCGCAAAATACCGGTGACGCTGTATTGCAGCATATCACATATGAAAAAAAACCACACACACAAGCACATTAAGCATTTGTCGAAAACGCACCGATATTGGAACGACGTGTTTCAAGTAAATATAGTAGAAGATGTCCTTTTATCGAAGATGTATGTGGTTGGTAAAGATGAGTCCTAGAGGAAATAGCTCAATAGTTATCTTTATAGATGGTATAGATTATTTCTCGATAACGCGCTGGTATCGGTAGAATTTATTGCAAAACAATGTGGTTGAAGATGTTCTTCAATTGAAGACATTCTTGGTTGGTAAAGACGTGTTCTGAAAGAAATAGCTCTTAAACTTCCTTTTACAGCTCATATAGATGGCTGAGCGTAAGTTTAAATCTTTCACAAATGTAGCAGTAGCCTCTATATCTTTCGTTTTTAGTGGTAGTTTATGTTACCAGATGACCAACGGTTTTTGAATATTTACTCGCATTTGTGTGTTTCACGCGTAATTAGCAAATTACTGATAATGACTCCTCACATCGGAGAGAGCAATCTTACATGAACATTACATCGAATACTCGTGCCGGCCGGTGTGGCCGTGCGGCTCTAGGCGCTTCAGTCTGGAACCGCGTGACCGCTACCGTCGCAGGTTCGAATCCTGCCTCTGGCATGGATGTGTGTGATATCCTTAGGTTGGCTAGGATTAAGTAGTTCTAAGTTCTAGTTCTAAGTTCTGATGACCATAGATATTAAGTCCCATAGTGCTCAGAACCTTTTGAACCATTTTTCGAATGCTCGTATTGCAGAACATATTTCCATTACGTTAACAAGGATGTCACAGAATCCTTTCTGAAAAGGGGGAAAATGGACAGTAGCGAGACGCGAACTAGCAACCAGTAATTTTCCACTTCACAATCAAACAGTAAAACCACTACACCATCATGGCGTTGCAGAGTGTAAGACTCTGTGATGTAATTTATACCTTATTTAAAAGCCGATAACTCATAACATGACATTTGATTATAACAATAATTACAACAGTTTGTATCAAGGAGGACGTCTTTTTGTAAATCTGTCTGTGACGTCAAAGTAGTATTGCGGGTGCACGCAGCCTTGTGAGCTGTTAGCTGTGCGAGAAAGAAGGTGACGAATTTGGATGACGGTTCCTGAGGCTGTCGGTATTGTGTGTCACGTGAAAATAGCGTCACGTTTGCAACAGGTCTTGTAAGACGGGTATTAACCTAATGTGATGACCTGCGGAGCACCACAGACAGCAACATTTCGGACATACTTACGTGTGGTGGCAACGTGGGTGATGAATTTTGCCACACTACTTTCGCCCTCGTCCAATGCGCCGAGCACGTGGATGTGTTGTTTGGTTGCCTTTGGGTATACAGCCAACTGCCTTGCTGCAATGGTTAACACCGTTTCCAGGCAGATCACCGAAGTTAAGCACTGTCAGGCTTGACTACCACATCGGTGGGTGACCGTTCTGGTCTGCCTAAGGCTGTAGCCAACGGGGTGCACTGCTGAGTGCCAACTGAGCAGTCAGACCAACTGAAGAGGTAATTGATTGAGAAGTTGCATCACTGGTCAAGAAAGCTGACAACATCCGGGAGAGCTGTGTCCTGAACACACACTCCTCCATACCTGCACCCAGTGACTCCTACTGACTGAAAACAATACGGCGGTCTGCGGGTGCCGTTGGGCCTTCAGAAGCCTACTAGGACGTAGTTTGATTACGCAACAGGGCCAGCGTTGGTTCGAATAGGCGGGAATTTTGACAGCAGCCTTTACGTTTCTGATGTGATGATGTCAGTATCTGTGCTCTACATTCGACATCTCCGTGCCCGTGTTGGCATGACGTACCACGGTACAAGGGATGATCGACTCTTGTCCTTAACAATACGTTTCCTCGAGGACAGACACCTGGTCGTGGCTTGCTCGGAGACTGGCATACCATACCTCTGCAATCAATTCGACTGATGAATTCTAGCAAAGAATTGAAGCAGCGTGGAATGACATATCCGTATGTGTCACCCACACCTAGTTAGACTCGACCAGGTTAGTCATAATTACTGCTAGAGGCGGCATCTTTCTCTACGACATTTCGTATTCTTTATAACCTCAAAACTCCTTTAGATTTAGCAATTTCTTCTTGTTCTTGTAATGTATACGTACAAAAAGTAAATTTTCCTTGTGTTTCGGTATAAGCTACCGTTCCTAGTGTCCGTCTCTAATAATGTCGAAGTAGACGTGACGTTAAACCCAATCTTCCTTCGTTCCTCCCTTCGTTTCTTCCTAGTGTTGCAATGTTAATGGCCAGCAGTGTTAAACTGTTATCAAGCACGTTTTACTTTGAACACCAATAATATCGCGATAAGATTGAAGTTCTCTAACGCTATAGATATAGTAATAAGGAATAGCGCAGTAGGCAGTACAGTTGAAGAGGAATGAACATCTCTAAAAAGGGCCATCACAAAAGTTGGGAAGGAAAGCATAGGTAGAAAGAAGGTAGCTGCGAAGAAACCATGGGTAACAGAAGAAATACTTCAGTTGATTGACGAAAGGAGGAAGTACAAACATGTTCCGGGAAAATCAGGAATACAGAAATACAAGTCGCTGAGGAATGAAATAAATAGGAAGCTAAGACGAAATGGCTGTAGGAAAAGTGTGAAGACATCGAAAAAGATATGATTGTCGGAAGGACTGACTCAGCATACAGGAAAGTCAAAACAACCTTTGGTGACATTAAAAGCAACGGTGGTAACATTAAGAGTGCAACGAGAATTCCACTGTTAAATGCAGAGGAGAGAGCAGATAGGTGGAAAGAATTCATTGAAAGCCTCTATGAGGGTGAAAATTTGTCTGATGTGATAGAAGAAGAAACAGGAGTCGATTTAGAAGAGATAGGGAATCCAGTATTAGAATCGGAATTTAAAAGAGCTTTGGAGGACTTACGGTCAAATAAGGCAGAAGGTATAGATAACATTCCATCAGAATTTCTAAAATCATTGGGGGAAGTGGCAACAAAACGACTATTCACGTTGGTGTGTAGAATATATGAGTCTGGCGATATACCATCTGTCTTTCGGAAAAGCATTATTCACACAATTCCGAAGACGGCAAGAGCTGACAAGTGCGAGAATTATCGCACAATCAGCTTAACAGCTCAAGCATCGAAGATGCTTACAAGAATAATATACAGAAGAATGGAAAAGAAAATTGAGAATGCGCTAGGTGACGATCAGTTTGGCTTTAGGAAAAGTAAAGGGACGAGAGAGGCAATTCTGACGTTACGGCTAATAATGGAAGCAAGGCTAAAATAAAATCAAGACACTTCATAGGATTTGTCGACCTGGAAAAAGCGTTCGACAATATAAAATGGTGCAAGCTGTTCGAGATTCTGAAAAAAGTAGGGGTAAGCTATAGGGAGAGACGGGTCATATACAATATGTACAACAACCAAGGGAATAATAAGAGTGGATGATCAAGAACGAAGTGCTCTTATTAAGAAGGGTGTAAGACAAGGCTGTAGCCTTTCGCCCCTACTCTTCAATCTGTACATTGAGGAAGCAATGATGGAAATAAAAGAAAGGTTCAGGAGTGGAATTAAAATACAAGGTGAAAGGATATCAATGATACGTTTCGCTGATGACATTGCTATTCTGAGTGAAAGTGAAGAAGAATTAAATGATCTGCTGAACGGAATGAACAGTCTAATGAGTACACAGTATGGTTTGAGAGTAAATCGGAGAAAGACGAAGGTAATGAGAAGTAGTAGAAATGAGAACAGCGAGAAACTTAACATCAGAATTGACGGTCACGAAGTCCGCAGCTCGTGGTCGTGCGGTAGCGGTCTCGCTTCCCGCGCCCGGGTTCCCGGGTTCCCGGGTTCGATTCGCGGCGGGGTCAGGGATTTTCTCTGCCTCGTGATGACTGGGTGTTGTGTGATGACCGTAGGTTAGTTAGGTTTAAGTAGTTCTAAGTTCTAGGGGACTGATGACCATAGATCTTAAGTCCCATAGTGCTCAAAGCCATTTGAACCATTTTTTGATGGTCACGAAGTCAATGAAGTTAAGGAATTCTGCTACCTAGACAGTAAAATAACCAGTGACGGACGGAGCAAGGAGGACATCAAAAGCAAACTCGCTATGGCAAAAAGGCATTTCTGGCCAAGAGAAGTCTACTAATATCAAATACCGGCCTTAGTTTGAGGAAGAAATTTCTGAGGATGTACGTCTGGAGTACAGCATTGTATGGTAGTGAAACATGGACTGTGGGAAAACCGGAACAGAAGAGAATCGAAGCATTTGAGATGTAGTGCTATAGACGAATGTTGAAAATTAGGTGGACTGATAAGGTAAGGAATGAGGAGGTTCTACGCAGAATCGGAGAGGAAAGGAATATGTGGAAAACACTGATAAGGAGAAGGGACAGGATGATAGGACATCTGCTAAGACATGAGGGAATGACTTCCATGGTACTAGAGGGAGCTGTAGAGGGCAAAAGCTGTAGAGGAAGACAGAGATTGGAATACGTCAAGCAAATAATTGAGGACGTAGGTTGTAAGTGCTACTCTGAGATGAAGAGGTTAGCACAGGAAAGGAATTCGTGGCGGGACGCATCAAACCAGTCAGTAGACTGATGACAAATATATATATATATATATATATATATATATATATATATATATGGCGTAATTTACCGGGCGGCCCCGCACGATAAAGTACGTTAGATTAACTCAGAAAGATTGCATATGTATATATATATATATATATATATATATATATATATATATATATATATATATATATGGCGTAATTTACCGGGCGGCCCCGCACGATAAAGTACGTTAGATTAACTGAGAAAGATTGCTAAAGACATGTTTACCCTATAGTCATAAAACTGCGAGCGGCTCTTCAGCATTTTGCCGTAAAGAAATGGCTTTCAGGAATTGTTTCGCAGCGGGCTTTTCTACGTGGATCGTTTGGTAGAGCTGTTACCAGTTTGGAAGTGCAGCTTCAAAAGACTTAGCACAGAGAACCTGTAATTACGTACGCTTTATTAGAACCTGCAGAGTCAATGGCTTGCTAGCCCAATGAATAGACACTTCAGCTTACATCGTCGAAACTAGGCTGGCTGCAGTCAAATATTAATTCCACACAATAATATATTCAATGTCACAAGACGGAGCTTCTGACAAAATACTGAGTGCTGCTACTGTCTTCGTGTTCATTGTGTGTGACTTCCGCTATGGATCATACAGCAGCTATTGAATCATTACAAAAACGCAGCCGGTGTAGTAGCCGTACGTAACGGAAACAACATGTAGTATAGTTAGTATAGTTCAGTCAGTAAGCGGTGCGCTAGTTGTTTCCCTGGAGTAACTATACCCAACTCCTGTAGATAATGCGTATGAAAAAAAATGCTTTTCACCCCTTATAATGGTGTAGTGGACGAATCTCATAAACGACAGATACTGGAGAAGTAATAGCTCGATGCGCGAATCGTTGAATCATAACGGCTTAGTAGTAAGGAAAATAAATTACTGCTGGAGAAAAATGAAATGAAATTGAATTATTAAAAGTCCTAAAAACAAATTTTTATGGCCAACTATTGGTCATATAATGAAGAAAAGTACACACAATACGTTTGCAACCAACAGTAAATGCTATGCTTGACAACAACATGTTTAATGACATCGATACTGTAGTTCACAGTGGCCTTTAACGACTTAATGCAACTGACATCTTCAACTTTTGTAGTCCTGTCTTCCTCAGATGCGTGTAATATTACGGTATATTGATAATTTTTACTTATGGACCGTCTGACAGCAACTGAATAAAACACAATTTTAGTGCCATAGAGGCGAAACGCGTATGGCACTAAAATTGTGTTTTATTCAGTTGCTGTCAGACGGTCCATAAGTAAAAATTATCAATACACCGTAACTTAATGCAACTGATTGTAACTGGAGACAGAATAATACACCAAGAAGTAGATCCACAGTATGAGTGCAATACGTACACCTAAACATTCATTAATAAGATTCTGTTCTTGGTCGCCAGTGCAATTGTAGTTCAACATTGATTTATTCCGTTAATGTAGTAAAGGATTAAATATTTCTTCACATTCCGTATCCACGTATGTGTATTTTTCGTTATTTGCAAACCCATGTATTAACTGTTTCCTTCAGCCAACCGAAGAATCGTGGGTGCTAGACAGCTGTAGATCACAAACTTCTCTCAAATGGAATGAAAGGAACTCAATGAGCATAGATGTATTGGCACAAATACACGAAAGAGATCCTAGATTATTGTTTCAAAGTGACTCGTAGACAGACTATTCACTGTACTAAACTTCATCGCGGACCAGTGACAAAATTTATTGAAAAAGATTTATGTTTAGTTGTAACTATATAAATGGTGGAACGTTTATTAAGCGTGTGTGTATCTCACGTAGGAAACGAGAACTGACAATTTTTTTTGTAAATATTCATTAGCATACGCGTTATAAAATGAAACTTGTTTTGATTCCAACGAGACACGTACACACGTTTTTACTGGAGGCATTCTACGCATCACTAAAATGACAAGTTTACATGCAAAGCGGAGGGGCAGCTGCGACGCGTCTATCCAAGAGACATCGTAATTGTTTACAGTCTCGTTATTGTGATGGAAATCAAATTACGCTGCAAAATTTATCATGTCTTGTAATGACAGGACAAGCAAAGGGCTTATGTCAACAGCTGTTCAATATTGTCAACAGCAGCAGCATATGTTAAACGGGAAACGAGTGGAATCCAATACACCGTATTTTTAAAGCAAAAAAAGTCCACCATTCCTAATCCGCCGTGTATTGTGCAAATATCATTTATCGTGCTCGTTTCCCTCATTCGTGTATCGTTTTTATTTCTGAATTAGTTGTGGTACATAGAATCTTACTGTTTATATAGTCTTCTCATTAATGTAGGTGCTTATTACATTCTCACAGGAAAGAGTGGCACAACGTTTACAATTACATACTCTATTTTCCCGCGAAACGCGGAACATCACCAATATTTACTTTGTACGATGGAAAAAGCGGACCGTATCAGACATATCTCAGAAATTCCAGTTACACTGTATATGATTACATATTTACTGCAACTTACTTAACATCTCACTGAAATCAAACAAATGATTATCATAAGAAAATCAAACACGTGAATAACACAAGACATGAAGTAACTATTTATACTGCGCACTCCTTGAACTGGTTTGAACTGGTTGAGTATTTACTCGTTAAGTCCCGAAGTGATTTATCCATAATAATAGTGAAACACATGTCAATATATACTGTTTTGGAATACTAAATGAAAGTGTTAATTTCATGTATTTCTAAATACTGAATGAGTTGTGGTGTGGTCGATATTCATATCAGTGCGTCAGGAGAAAAAATCTGTGGTAAAGAGTTTTAGAAAAACTGCAGGAAATTGGCGATGTCGACTTGTTTAGTAACATATGCACTAAGGAGGAAGAGGTTTCCCAAAGAACTAGGGTTCGCAATCAACTTTAAGCCACATATACAAATCCACAATTGCGGCCACTTCAATGTCGGAGTTAGTTTCACGACTTTCATTAAATTCTTCTTCAAACACAGCAAACAATCCACTCTACTTTTTGCGTTTGGACTAGACGTTTCACGCACTGGTCCACTTTTCAGTTTTTTCTCAGGCTACCAGCAGATACCGTAGTAGAGTTTTAAACTTTAGAAACAGTAGCTGCATCATCTGCATCACAGTCTTCGCCAGATTTCGAATCTTCTACGAGCTCTCCTGAATCCTTCTCCATCGAACTATATCACGTCCATTAAATTATATTTTAGATCGAAGAGAAACATTCGTGACTTTCAGTATGATCTTTCTATCTGTAAATCTGTGGAGGGTCACTTCCGAAAGTCGGTACCATAAAGTTAATAATGCTAAAGGTAGTAGCAATAATCAATTTACACAAGAGCAGCAGTATGAAACGTCGGTCTCTCTTATACTTTTATTACTGAATTCGGTTCTCGTAGTTTGACTTTCCTACTGTATTGAAGGATAAAGAAACTAAAGTGCAATTGCAGTACGATTAGAAAAGAATATTTAAGAAGTAAGTGGATGGTCACAGAGATCTAAGGTTAGAATTTGAGAACACAGACGAGGGTCTTAACATAAGTCAGCATATCTGCAAGAGCACCGTTCATTCTACAAAAACACTTTACGGCACACAATTCTGGCTCGGATAACAGCATGCACTCCACCTTTCGAATCAAAGAGCATCATTCATGGTCAATGTCGTCTTGTCAACAGGATGTTCGTAACGTAATCGTGTTATGTGACAATGGGCGGGACAAGGCTTAACAGCCAAATGTATCGCAATTGGAACACATACTGCGCTTCACGACTCTGTGGAAATAGTTCTGCGTGAAGTCATGAAGGACAGGAAATGCTGCGATGACGATCGACTCTATTGACCAGTATTTGCAGCTACAAATTTTTATCATTACTCCAATACTATTGATTCTTATGCCCAGTTAAGTAACAGAAGTTTAGGAAATTTACCCCCTATTTCATCTATTAATGGTTTTTCACAGACTTTCTTTTCTGCTCTCTGCATAACCTCTAAAATACCTATTTCATGTTTCATTTTACACTTAACGTCCTTCAGTAAAATAAACCTCCTGTAACCTGTTCCTATTTCATTCTTGTCTCCCATATAGTTATGTACTTCATATTTTATTATAATATTCAGCCATATCGTAGACTTGACTCACAGACGGTGAAGTCGTAAGGAGTATAAAGAGAAAAATGTTCAAAACTGTTTAACTTCAATATGTATTTATCGATATTAATTTTACATCTGTGTGTTCGTGACAGTCCTTTCTGAGATTTTTACATATTTTTGTATTTCAAATATTTCAACAAGATTAACAGGTAAAGAAAATTGCCTGCAGAAATCTATTCGGAGATTTTCGGGCGATTCTCTGTTTCAAGTAGCTGAGCGTGTACAGTCGTGCTCAAAAGTATCCGAACGACCTGAACTACATTTCGCCTGATTCGCACGCAACCGGCATATCGCGGCTCTCTAGCAGGTCTTGGTCGTTTGACTACTGAAAATTGTTCCAACAAGTCACCACTAGAAAACTGTATCGCAATAACCAAAGATGTAAAGTAATACCACGATGCCACTAATATCAGGAAACACCTTATCACAGATAAGACTGTCCTTAAGGCTTGTAAGCTCACATTTATGACAATAAATGACGTACCTGAAATGTTACCACTCTCATTATTACGTCAGATAGGTAACGCACATAATAAGTTCGTCGTATTCATGATTTCCTCTTCGAAGTAACATGAAGTACTTATTATTTCACCCAAAATGACATTAAAAATTTAAGTTATCCACGAGCAGTTAGTTGAGAATATGTATGGACTTCAAATGACACGACGAACCGTCTCGTCCTCCATATGGATTCAAACCCAGGTCAGGCAGACTAAGCAAAGATTTCGTGACTGACGCAAACTAACAGTCATTCCTGATTAGGCATACAGAGAGTGATATACCTCGATTTTAGACAGTATCAGTTAGCAAATATCAACTTTAAATTACATAACGCAAACATTTTTAACGGACTCGAATTCCTACACAGCATCTATTGTCCCTGTTAACGAACTACGAGAGATGTTAAATATTGCTTCTTCACAAGTGACTTACATGAAAGGCCGCGAGCCAAAGCTTTGTGTTGGACAGGAATTCGAACCCAGAACCTAATCAGATTGATATCGAAGCACAACCAACTGTGACATATCAGATTTCTCTGGCAGTAGCTAGATGTATTAACTGAAATGACGAGACGAAACATTAATTTTTTCCTTTCCAGGACTCCAACCCTGCACCTATCGCTGTTATATTCTAGAGGAAACGATCGTAAAATAAGGGTTTGCTGCACCAGTAGCGACATGTGAGCATGTTTGAACTAGAAATAATATGACGAAGAGTTCAGTGCTCACTGGGAATAGAGCCCCACACATATCGTTGTTGCCTACACACAAAGAGACGTCAGCTACCGAATTTTTCTCCTCCAGCAGCTCGGTATTACATCTTTAACTTACGGTGATCTCGCAAATAGTTCTGTGTCCCACTGGGAGTCAAAAACGTCAGATATCGTTAGTGTTGACAACGAATGAAAAAACATTAGAAATCAAAATTATTATCCACCAGCAGATAGGTGTTCTCATGCTAGAGCTTGATAATACATAATGAAATCTTTAGTGTCGGGCCAGGATTCGAACCCATTCACGCGCAATTGTGGAGATGTTGAGAAATCTGCAGTTTTGAACAAACAACAAATTGTAGCCAAGCTGTATTGTCATGAACGGAACAAATTCCGCGTTAAGGGCGGTCTGAGTTGCATTCTCAGTTCTGAACCAATTTTATCGACATACAGAAGCTCAGATAAAAGATGGAATAAGTGTCCTGTGACCCTTGCATAGAGTTGGTTTCGTAACTAGAAATAAATAACTAGTATAAGAAAGGTTACTGGTGATAGAGTTTCTACATGTCGCTACTCCAGACCTTATTGGGTTCAACCTAACGTCTACTTGGCAGAGAAGGAACATCATCTTCAATGTGAATTTCAGACCACACTGCAATTATATCTTCTTCACTTGGTGTAGTCAGAAGAGAATGAAATCTTTCTCTCCCTATCTAAAATCATTGACAGAAGTGGGAATCGAACCCAGACCATAGGTATGAGCAACGACCAGCACTACAACAGACCACCAAACCCTCTGATCTGTGACTCATTTTTCTGTCGTTACGCCGTTGCACCACACTAGATGAGATTTCTGACACACAGGCTCCCTGTAGTAAATTGCAGCATGTTCAGTAAATTCATTTACTTGGTCAACCGCATCACCATGAACTAGCTGCCTCGGCTACCTAGTGCATACATTCGACTCTATTTTGTAATCACCGAAATAAAATCACATAACTGCCACCTACACACAACTGCCAACAGTGTAGAATGCAGAAATTTAAATAGGAAATGTTCCTTTCCTCTTGAGCTATTCCATTGCGCCATCTGTTTGTAAAACACGTCGTGCAGCGCAAAATAAAAGCTGTAACTGTTTCTTTCAGAAGTCTACACCCGGCCATTTGCATTATCTCGCAGCGCTGTGCTATGCAGAAGTTCTGGAGGAATTGTTGTTCAACTCTGGAGCTGTTGTAGCTATTTGTCAGCTAGTAGCGTCTTGTACCATAGATAAGATCTCGCGAGTTCGAATACATTTACTGCTGAATTTCTTTAAAACGCAATTCTGCTGTCTGCTGAAGTTACCAATCTAATAGAACTTTGAACATAATTCCCTTCACTTTTCAACCCAAAATAGACGCATCTGGAAAAGGGCTAACTTCTGTGACATTTTGTTCTTTTCAGGTTTAATAGACATCCAGGCAGCAGCTGCATCTCGAAGCTTTTGTATTATGTATGGTGAGAGCGCATCGTGCCCAAATACGTCAAAAATTATCTTCTACATTAGCTGTAGTGTGGTAGTGGTATTTTTTCTTCTTCAGACATTGTTTGACAGCTTTAACTCAGAACAAGTTTTCCGCACGCATGTAATCAATAAACTGCATGTTCATCACCAGACTGTTACAGATAACATCAGAGAATTTGCATATATCGTTGATGATTAATTTCGCTCTCATGTTTACTATTGTTTCAACAACACTAAAGGAAACCTTACGAAAACTGTGAACTGTATGATAAGAAATGAAATAAAACTACCCACGATAACCTTACGACGAAAGTCAGTTTTAATAAAACTAGTATCTGTACACAAGCATGCCTCCATCGACACGAATTAGTAAAATACTACTCATTTACATTTTGATTGGGTCTGTGTTTAACTGGTATGCTCTGTCATACTCAAGAGGTATGAAAATGTAGCATTTTATAAATATAGTTATGCATTACTAGAAACCCAAAATTTGCTTGTCAGCAGCGGAAAGAGGCGTTACCTGTTGTGCAGCATTGTAAGTTTTTCACCATTGCACTATGAGCCGAAAGTATTTTCTTGCCATTTCCTTATTGATGTTTGATCTGACTGCTTGTAGCTCTTTCACAGAAGGGGTAAAAACACTGGAGTTAGTGAGACTGGAACTGCGAACCATAACAGACGCTTTCTCACAGGTCGTCACGTTACCACAGAGCTGGCGAACAGGTAGGTGTCTGAGCTTCTTCTTACGAGGCCAATAGTGGCTAGAACTCATAAACCGCTATTTGAAGGACGAGATTAGTTGCGATTTCCAACTGCAACGATTTTCCTGGGTTGAAAACCGTAAGTTTACAATCTTTTGTTACACCTCAAGCGATTATAACTGATTATTTAATGGTAATGACAGGTAAAGTCAAGTGATCTTTGAGGCTTAATTCCGTGCACGCAAGGAAGTAACTCGTCGGTCACAGAGTTGCCAAACATACATTGCCTTGTTGCCGAATCTCAGTTACAGTACCAGCAGGAAGAAGACGAATGGATGTGATCCTACAGCGGGCTGTGAAGTAACCATAGCTGGTGTCTCCAAGTCGCATCTTCTACGGCCTGGAATACGTAATGCATCTGATTCGCATTTCTGTAACTAGGTTTTAGGGACTGAAGCGTAGTTACTAATAATACTCAGAATTGACTGCAAACTAAGCATCATAAATCAGTAACTCTCATAGTTGTTTTTATATTTCCTTCGCAAGTGTACTCAACTAAGAAACTCATTCACAGGCGGTTTCTCGCCTCACCGATATTCGAGCACAACGAACAAATAAAAATAAGAAAAGAATGTGTGTGAGTGTTTGTGTGTGTGTGCGCGCGTGTCACAGATAGCGAGAGAGAGAGAGAGAGCGAGAGAGAGAGAGAGAGAAATAAAATTTTCTAATGTAAGTAAGTTTACTGGCGACTGTATTTCGCCGGCCGAAGTGGCCGTGCGGTTAAAGGCGCTGCAGTCTGGAACCGCAAGGCCGCTACGGTAGCAGGTTCGAATCCTGCCTCGGGCATGGATGTGTGTGATGTCCTTAGGTTAGTTAGGTTTAACTAGTTCTAAGTTCTAGGGGGCTAATGACCTCAGCAGTTGAGTCCCATAGTGCTCAGAGCCATTTGAACCATTTTTTTGACTGTATTTCTGTTTGCTATGACTTCTGCTATGTCATCTCCCAACGTAAACCGTCTCTGCCCTGTTGGTAATGAATGAACGTGATGTTTAATGTGGATTATGGATTATAACGTCTTTCTCTTGAGATTGCCAGGGTAAAATAAATCTGTTTCTGCCTCTTAAAAGTAAATTCCTGAACCCACGCAGTGAACCTGTGATAATTCGTTCCACCAGACCATTGTGGCGACGTTTCCGAGCCTCAAGAGTGTGCTGAAACGGATGATTCGCGGAGATTATGCTATTCTCATGTCAGCAGGATGTAAAGACTCTTCTAGGCATCATAGGCTCGAAGTAAAGCCATTTTTAATTTTCACAAATTCAGCAACTGTCTTAGTTCGAGAAAATCCACTGTGAAGTCTGAAGTTACCGGATAATACCATTAATACCGTCATTATTACTATCATTTTATTCATACCGCTGCTTGAACACACGTGCTTGAAGATCATTTAATACCTTTGGTCACTATAGAAGAAGTTTCAAAAGAACGGGTTCTTTCCCTGTCTACGGAGTCCTTTTCATGTTAATATCAAACATCAGCAATTACTCGTAGATTACATTAAATCTAAAGTAATTAATGAAGACGTTACTTGATAACAAAAACGCGCTTCCTTTCTTCATTTACTTGCGCCTAGAAATGGCTCTCGAGTACTGCCAAATCAAAAGGCAAGAGATCTTACTGCCTTCCGATATACGTCGCTGTCAGTTCTTGGATATGATTTGGTCGACATGACCTGTTTCAAGTTGTATATGACAGACAATGTTTTAGAAAATCAATTGCTTTCCTTCGAAGTAAACAGAAAGATTTTCATTGTAGGCTATCCAAGTACAAAATTTTCGCAATATTAGTTCAAGTTTAATATTCGCTTCTACAATGTAGGAAAGGATTTCACAGTTGCAAAACTCGTATCCGACTCATTGACCTTACGCTTAGTCGCTGACCATAAACTGTAGCTCAGAATGACACCAGTTTAGGTTTTCAACCAATGAATCCCACAGCTAGAGGAACACTACTTGTGATACCTCTTAGACAAAATACTTATGCAGTGTTATCAGACGAAAAGACCAACCCGACACAATCTGTGGGAAGTTTGTTTTACAACCTTCGTACCTAGATAATAAGTTTTTCCTATTTGAGATATCTGTGAACGTTGCTGCTTAAGACGATTTAAGAAGAAACTAAATTCCTTCAGCTACGACAATGTTTGGAGAAATCGTCTTAACGGCACTAAATCGGGGTTTGTGAATCGTTTACTGGCCGTACTCCGCCGCATTTCGCTGCTTGGAAGGCAAAATCCGTACTGATAAATTTCACAGAAGGAAAAGGAGGACGAAATGTCTCCCAGTGGAAGGTCATGTTGTTTTATTTAAATGATTACAAAATCAGGTAAAACGAACAGTCAGGTTGTCAGTATAAGCCCATTACTGTTGTCAGTATGATGTTGCACTGCCCAGCACCTGTAATGATAAAGGGCCCGTTTAGGTCAGGCATATTGTATACAAAAGTGAAAGAGAGAGCACCACTGAATTCTACAATCCGTATGCATTGCATTCACTCAGAAATTACTGTTACAGTGTAGTTACGGAGCCAAATGAGTTAATTGCGTATTTTCGGGTGAGAAAGAGTACTGGCAAAAAGTCTTCGCTACATTAGGTGACTTAAACTGGTGCCACTCTGAGCTAGAACTTATGGTCAGCAACTAAGCGTATGGCCAATGAGTCGGATGCGAGTTTTGCAACTGTGAAATACTTTCCTACATTGTAGAAGCGAATATTAAATTTGAACTAATATTGAGAAAATTTTGTACTTGGATAGCTTACAATGAAAATCTTTCTGTTTATTTCACAGGGAAGCAATTGATTTTCTAAAACATTGTCTGTCATACACAACCTGAAACAGGTCATGTCGACCAAATCATATCCAAGAACTGACAGCGACGTATATCGGAAGGCAGTAAGATCTCTTGCCTTTTGGTTTGGCAGTACTCGAGAGCCATTTGTAGGCGCAAGTAAATGAAGAAAGGCAGCGTGTTTTTGTTATCAAGTAACGTCTTAATCAATTACTTTAGTTTTAATGTAATCTACGAGTAACTACCAATGGTTGATATTAACATGAAAAGGATTCCGTAGACAGGGAAAGAACCTGTTCTTAGGAAACTATTTCTATAGTGACCAAAAGGTATTAAATGATCTTCAAGCACGTGTGTTCCAGCAGCGGTATGAATAAAATGATAGTAATAATGACGGTAATAATGGAATTATCCGGTAACTTCAGACTTCACAGTGGATTTTCTCGAACTAAGACATTTGCTCAATTTGTGAAAATTCAAAATGGCTTTACTTCGAGCCTATGATGCCTAGAAGAGTCTTTACATCCTGCTGACATGAGAATAGCATAATCTCCGCGTCAGAAGCTTGCTTCTACTTAACCATTAAATAGACTAGCATTTTTTCCACCGTGACTAAATTCGTAAGCTAAGCACATCATCCGTTTCAGCACACTCTTGAGGCTGGGAAACGTCGCCACAATGGTCTGGTGGAACGAATTATCACAGGTTCACTGCGTGGGTTCAGGAATATACTTTTAAGAGGCAGAAACATATTTATTTTACCTCTGGTAACCTCAAGAGAAAGACGTTATAATCCAAAATCCGCATTAAACATCGCGTTCATTCATTACCAACTGGGCAGAGTCGGTTTACGTTGGGAAATGACATAGTGGAAGTCATGGCAAACAGAAATACAGTCGCCAGTAAACTTACTAACATTAGAAAATTTTATTTTATTTGATGAACCGATAGCCATTTAAAGGAACAGGTCTCTTATTTTACTTGTACTTGATTAAACAACAGATGTTGAAAAATTTGGTGCTGGTCTGTGATTCGAATTCGTATCTCCTCTTTCGAGGATCTGAATCTCTCAGAACTGTTCGTTCTTTTTCCCAAGACTGCAATCTTCTCTAGGTCTCCTCCAAAGAATTCAGTACAAAAATATTCATAATTTCATTTCAAGCCCTATCAAGTGCACAACCACCTGCTAGTGAAAATTAACGTGCATTTTTAATGTCTGTTCATGTGTTGCCAACAATCGCAATAAGTGTCGTTATTTCTGGTCAAACACGCACACATCTTACTGTTGGTGAGTAAGCAACTGATACTTAAGCTATATTCGTGGATGCACGGTAGGTGTGCAGTTAGATTGTCGCTTAAGCACAAAAGTTTGTATACTTATTTTAGATTCAAACACCTAGCAGCTCGTATGGAAAACCGATACGTAACATTTGATTTTTCTTAGTTAACATTCGATTACGTGTTGGATTCGTATCTCCGTCACAGGACTTCACATCTTGCACTTCATCTTTAAATGCATGCACACTTTGTTACTTCAGAATGGAAGTATATCAGACATCTTTCGTGGTTAGCTAACAGGGACGAAATGGTCTTGATAGGAGTCCCGGTTTATTACATAAATTGTCGTCTTTTATTTTCAAGTGTAAATTTGATTACTGGTATTGGCAAAAATTTCGGTAATTTATGACACTTCATGGCTAGTCATGAATATGATGTGATTAGATTAGATTAACTTAGACTAGATTACATTAATTCTTGTTACATAGATCATGAATACGACATTTCGTAATGAAGTAGAACATGTCATTTTAAATGAAAGAGTTCTTTACATACCATGATTCAATAATTTTGCAACAATTGTTTACACACACTCTCTCTCTCATTCTTTTTTATTTCTCTCTCTCTCTCGCTCTCCCTCTCTCTCTCTCTCTCTCTCTCTCTCTCTCACACACACACACACACACACACACACACACACACACATTCTTTTCTTATTTTCATCTGTTTGTTGTGCTCGAATATCGGCGAGGCACGAAAAGGCTTGTGAATTAGTTTCTTAGTTTTGAGTACACTTGCGAAAGAAATATAAAAACAACTATGAGAGTTAGTGATTTATGATGCTTAGTTTGCAGTCAATTCTGTGTATTATTAGTAACTACGCTCCAGTCCCTAAAACCTAGTTACAGAAATGCGAATCAGACGCATTACGTATTCCAGGCCATAGCAGCTGCGACTTGGAGACACCAGCTATGGTCACTTCCCAGCCCGCTGTAGGATCACATCCATTCGTCTTCTTCCTGATGGTACTGTAACTCAGATTTGGCAACAAGGCAATGTATGTTTGGCAACTCTGCGACCGACGAGTTTCTTCCTTGTGTGCACGGAATTAAGCCTCAAAGATCACTTGACTTTACCTGTCATTACCATTAAATAATCAGTTATAATCGCTTGAGGTGTAACAAAAGATTGTAAACTAACGGTTTTCAACCCAGGAAAATCGTTGCAGTTGGAAATCGCAACTAATCTCGTCCTTCAAATAGCGGTTTATGAGTTCTAGCCACTATTGGCCTCGTAAGAAGAAGCTCAGACACCTACCTGTTCGCCAGCTCTGTGGTAACGTGACGACCTGTGAGAAAGCGTCTGTTATGGTTCGCAGTTCCAGTCTCACTAACTCCAGTGTTTTTACCCCTTCTGTGAAAGAGCTACAAGCAGTCAGATCAAACATCAATAAGGAAATGGCAAGAAAATACTTTCGGCTCATAGTGCAATGGTGAAAAACTTACAATGCTGCACAACAGGTAACGCCTCTTTCCGCTGCTGACAAGCAAATTTTGGGTTTCTAGTAATGCATAACTATATTTATAAAATGCTACATTTTCATACCTCTTGAGTATGACAGAGCATACCAGTTAAACACAGACCCAATCAAAATGTAAGTGAGTAGTATTTTACTAATTCGTGTCGATGGAGGCATGCTTGTGTACAGATACTAGTTTTATTAAAACTGACTTTCGTCGTAAGGTTATCGTGGGTAGTTTTATTTCATTTCTTATCATACAGTTCACAGTTTTCGTAAGGTTTCCTTTAGTGTTGTTGAAACAATAGTAAACATGAGAGCGAAATTAATCATTAACGATATATGCAAATTCTCTGATGTTATCTATAACAGTCTGGTGATGAACATGCAGTTTATTGATTACATGCATGCAGAAAACTTGTTCTGAGTTAAAGCTGTCAAACAATGTCGGAAGAAGAAAAAATACCACTACCACACGACAGCTAATGTAGAAAATAATTTTCTGACGTATTTGGGCACGATGCGCTCTCCCCATACATAGTACAAAAGCTTCGAGATGCAGCTGCTGCCTGGCTGTCTATTAAACCTGAAAAGAACAAAATGTCACAGAAGTTAGCCCTTTTCCACATGCGACTATTATGGGTTGAGAAGCGAAGGGAATTATGTTTAAAGTTCTATTAGATTGGTAACTTCAGCAGACAGCAGAATTGCGTCTTAAAGAAATTTAGCAGTTAATGTATTCGAACTCGCGCGATCTTATCTATGGTACAAGACGCTACTAGCTGACAAATAGCTACAACAGCTCCAGAGCTGAACAACAATTCCTCCAGAACTTCTGCATAGCACAGCGCTGCGAGATAATGCAAATGGCCGGGTGTAGACTTCTGAAAGGAACAGTTACAGCTTTTATTTTGCGCTGCACGACGTGTTTTACAAACAGATAGCGCAATGGAATAGCTCAAGAGGAAAGGAACATTTCCTATTTAAATTTCTGCATTCAACACTGTTGGCAGTTGTGTGTAGGTGGCAGTTATGTGATTTTATTTCGGTGATTACAAAATAGAGTCGAATGTATGCACTGGGTAGCCGAGGCAGCTAGTTCATGGTGATGCGGTTGACCAAGTAAATGAATTTACTGAACATGCTGCAATTTACTACAGGGAGCCTGTGTGTCAGAAATCTCATCCAGTGTGGCGCAACGGCGTTACGATAGAAAAATGAGTCACAGATCAGAGGGTTTGGTGGTCTGTTGGACTGCTGGTCGTTGCTCATACCTATGGTCTGGGTTCGATTCCCACTTCTGTCAATGATTTTAGATAGGGAGAGAAAGATTACATTCTCTTCTGACTACACCAAGTGAAGAAGATATAATGGCAGTGTGGTCTGAAATTCACATTGAAGATGATGTTCCATTTCTGCCAAGTAGACGTTAGGTTGAACCCAATAAGGTCTGGAGTAGCGACATGTAGAAACTCTATCGCCAGTAACCTTTCTTATACTAGTTATTTATTTCTAGTTACGAAACCAACTCTATGCAAGGGTCACAGGACACTTATTCCATCTTTTATCTGAGCTTCTGTATGTCGATAAAATTGGTTCAGAACTGAGAATGCAACTCAGACCGCCCTTAACGCGGAATTTGTTCCGTTCATGACAATACAGCTCGGCTACAATTTGTTGTTTGTTCAAAACTGCAGATTTCTCAACATCTCCACATATTGCGCGTGAATGGGTTCGAATCCTGGCCCGACACTAAAGATTTCATTATGTATTATCAAGCTCTAGCATGAGAACACCTATCTGCTGGTGGATAATAATTTTGATTTCTAATGTTTTTTCATTCGTTGTCAACACTAACGATATCTGACGTTTTTGACTCCCAGTGGGACACAGAACTATTTGCGAGATCACTGTAAGTTAAAGATGTTATACCGAGCTGCTGGAGGAGAAAAATTCGGTAGCTGACGTCTCTTTGTGTGTAGGCAACAACGATATGTGTGGGGCTCTATTACCAGTGAGCACTGAACTCTTCGTCATATTACACTCCTGGAAATTGAAATAAGAACACCGTGAATTCATTGTCCCAGGAAGGGGAAACTTTATTGACACATTCCTGGGGTCAGATACATCACATGATCACACTGACAGAACCACAGGCACATAGACACAGGCAACAGAGCATGCACAATGTCGGCACTAGTACAGCGTATATCCACCTTTCGCAGCAATGCAGGCTGCTATTCTCCCATGGAAACGATCATAGAGATGCTGGATGTAGTCCTGTGGAACGGCTTGCCATGCCATTTCCACCTGGTGCCTCAGTTGGACCAGCGTTCGTGCTGGACGTGCAGACCGCGTGAGACGACGCTTCATCCAGTCCCAAACATGCTCAATGGGGGACATATCCGGAGATCTTGCTGGCCAGGGTAGTTGACTTACACGTTCTAGAGCACGTTGTGTGGCACGGGATACATGCGGACGTGCATTGTCCTGTTGGAACAGCAAGTTCCCTTGCCGGTCTAGGAATGGTAGAACGATGGGTTCGATGACGGTTTGGATGTACCGTGCACTATTCAGTGTCCCCTCGACGATCACCAGTGGTGTACGGCCAGTGTAGGAGATCGCTCCCCACACCATGATGCCAGGTGTTGGCCCTGTGTGCCTCGGTCGTATGCAGTCCTGATTGTGGCGCTCACCTGCACGGCGCCAAACACGCATACGACCATCATTGGCACCAAGGCAGAAGCGACTCTCATCGCTGAAGACGACACGTCTCCATTCGTCCCTCCATTCACGCCTGTCGCGACACCACTGGAGGCGGGCTGCACGATGTTGGGGCTTGAGCGGAAGACTGCCTAACAGTGTGCGGGACCGTAGCCCAGCTTCATGGAGACGGTTGCGAATGGTCCTCGCCGATACCCCAGGAGCAACAGTGTCCCTAATTTGCTGGGAAGTGGCGGTGCGGTCCCCTACGGCACTGCGTAGGATCCTACGGTCTTGGCGTGCATCCGTGCGTCGCTGCGGTCCGGTCCCAGGTCGACGGGCACACGCACCTTCCGCCGACCACTGGCGACAACATCGATGTACTGTGGAGACCTCACGCCCCACGTGTTGAGCAATTCGGCGGTACGTCCACCCGGCCTCCCGCATGCCCACTATACACCCTCGCTCAAAGTCCGTCAACTGCACATACGGTTCACGTCCACGCTGTCGCGGCATGCTACCAGTGTTAAAGACTGCGATGGAGCTCCGTATGCCACGGCAAACTGGCTGACACTGACGGCGGCGGTGCACAAATGCTGCGCAGCTAGTGCCATTCGACGGCCAACACCGCGGTTCCTGGTGTGTCCGCTGTGCCGTGCGTGTGATCATTGCTTGTACAGCCCTCTCGCAGTGTCCGGAGCAAGTATGGTGGGTCTGACACACCGGTGTCAATGTGTTCTTTTTTCCATTTCCAGGAGTGTATTTCTAGTTCAAACATGCTCACATGTCGCTACTGGTGCAGCAAACCCTTATTTTACGATCGTTTCCTCTAGAATATAACAGCGATAGGTGCAGGGTTGGAGTCCTGGGAAGGAAAAAATTAATGTTACGTCTCGTCATTTTAGTTAAAACATCTAGCTACTGCCAAAGAAATCTGATATGTCACAGTTGGTTGTGCTTCGATATCAATCTGATTAGGTTCTGGGTTCGAATTCCTGTCCAACACAAAGCTTTGACTCGCGGCCTTTCATGTAAGTCACTTGTGAAGAAGCAATATTTAACATCTCTCGTAGTTCGTTAACAGGGACACTAGATGCTGTGTAGGAATTCGAGTCCGTTAAAAATGTTTGCGTTATGTAATTTAAAGTTGATATTTGCTAATTGATACTGTCTAAAATCGAGGTATATCACTCTCTGTATGCCTAATCAGGAATGACTGTTAGTTTGCGTCAGTCACGAAATCTTTGCTTAGTCTGCCTGACCTGGGTTTGAATCCATATGGAGAACGAGACGGTTCGTCGTGTCATTTGAAGTTCATACAAATTCTCAACTAACTGCTCGTGGATAACTTAAATTTCTAATGTCATTTTGGGTGAAATAATAAGTACTTCATGGTACATTGAAGAGGAAATCATGAATACGACGAACTTATTATGTGCATTACCTATCTGACGTAATAATGAGAGTGGTAACATTTCAGGTACGTCATTTATTGTAATAAATGTGAGCTTACAAGCCTTAAGGACAGTCTTATGTGTGATAAGGTGTTTCCTGATATTAGTAGCATCGTGGTATTACTTAACATCTTGAGTTACTGCGATACAGAGCAGTGTTTTCTAGTGGTGACTTGTTGGAACCATTTTCAATAGTCAAATGACTGTACCAAGGAGCGATTAGAGGAGCTGCTAGACAGTTGCGGTATCCCGTTGCATGCGAATCACGCGAAATGCAATTCAGGTCGTTTGGATACTTGTGAGAATGACTGTACATCTATTTTACACTAATAAATAGGTATAACTGAGAATTGTCACAGTTTACATGTTAACTACAATTCAGCTTTAACAGAATGTTCTATTCTAGTTTCAAATATTGTCTAAATTAAATTGATTTATACAACAAATCAATTCAGTAAAGTTAATTTTACGAGTTGCAAAGTAACTGATCATCTCTTGTTTTATAAGGGCACAGTTTATCTAATTTCCCCCTACTTTTAGGGTTGTTAGTAACTTCACTTTTGGGCAGAGCGATCAGTGGACCAACTAAGTGAAAATATCCTAGAATATTATTTCGTTTGGGTGGGAAAGGAAATCGCCAAAGAGCTTGTTAAACTTCTCGACGCCTTCAGAACTTACGTCTTTAATGGCATCGATGTCTTCGGGACGTTAAGCCCTTCTTTTCTCTTTTTTTTTTTATTTACAGAACTTCAACATCAAGCTTTTCATGTCAGGCGTAACATCGAATTTTCAGAAGTAGTTTAAAGTTCTGTCACGCAAGAGCAAGCCGTTTGCACTTCAGTAAGCAGATGTCAGACCCTGCAGAACTTTAAGCTTCTTGACTGTCTCGACCTTTTGAAAAACTCTTTCAACGCCTACCTTTCAACACAAGCGAAGAGGCATTTTAATGATACCCATCTAGTATCGACTGAAATTCCAAGTACAGCTTTGTGCTCATGTTTACTCCGCCTACAGCATAGATTAATAGACAGTCAGCATCTACCTACGTGTTTCGAGATTATCCTCTGCTAATCAGAATCCACGTTTAAGGTGTCAATCTGTTTAAGTACATCCGCTAAACAATTTCAACACGGACTGGCTGATGAAGACAGTTCACGATATTTTACTTCTACCTGTACATACATATTTCGCAAGCCACCGTACGATGCGTGCTGCAGGGCACCCTTTACCACTACTAGTCGTTTTCTTCCCTGTTCCACTCGAAAACATAGCGACAGGAAAACGACTGCTTATATGCCTCTGTATGAGCCTTAATTCCTCCTATCGTATTTTCTTAGTCCTTACAAGGAATATGTGCCAGCGGCAGCTGCATCGGTCTGCTGTCAGCTTCAAATGCCTTTTCTCTAAATTTTCTCAATAGTGTTTCTCGAAAAGAATGTCACCTTCCCTCCAAGCATTCGCATTTGACTTGAAACTAAGCAAGTCCTTAAACTTGCTTGTTTTTCGAACCTACCGGTTACACATTTAGCAGCCCGTCTCTGAATGCTCCGATGTCTTGTTTTATTACAACCTGGTATGGACCACAAACACAGAGCAGTGCTCGAGAACAGGTCTCACTAGCAACCTATATGCGGTCTCTACTACAGATCAAACAATGAACCGGAGTCGGCCGTTCGCCTTCCCAGCCACAGTCCTCATATGCTCGTTCCATTTCACATCGCTGTCTAACGTTAAGCCCAGATATTTATGTGACTTTGTCAAGAAGGACACTACCAATATTGTATCCGAACATTACAGGTCTGTTTTTCGTACTCATCCGCATTAACTTACATTTTTCTACCTTTAGAGCTAGGTGCCATTCGTCACACCGCCTAGAAAATTTGTCCGTTATCTTGTCTGATACTACAGTCACTCATCTTCGACACCTTCCCGTACACAACAGCATCATCAGCAAATAACCCCGTCCGCCGGATCATTTATGTACATAGAAAACAACAGCGGTCCTATTGCACCTTCCTGAGTGCTCCTCACGATACTCCTTTATCTAATGAACGTTCGCCATCATGAACGACATACAGAATCTATTACTTAAGAAGTCATCAACCCACTCACATATCCGACAACATATTCTGTATTGTCGTACATTCTTTAACAGTCTGCATTGGGTCACCTTGTCAAATACTTTTCTGAAATATGGAATCTGCCTGTTCCCTTTCATCCATAGTTCCCAGATTTGTTGTGTATTTATTTTCTGGAAGCGCAGACTCTTGTGTCTTCGGTGGTACTTGCGTCAGATCGGTCCTTGAGTATTATGGTGGGCAAAGTCAAGGATGTACGAGCAGTTGATAGTTTATTTATTGGCCGACGCTCTTCCTGGCGGGCGCTCAGCGGCATCGCCCCAGTGGATCCCGTTCGACGCCCGTAACTTTCAGGGCTGGCTGCTGGCTTAACAGCCAGTCTTTCCACAAATATAATTCTTACATATACCCCAACATTAACGCAAAATGATCTGCAGATAATCATTAACGATTGGAAATAACTTTGAAACAAAATATAAATACTTCAGATCAAAATTACATGCTTCAGCATCGCATTGCTTCATCATGGCGACGTTACATTAACCTGGACGCCGAAGGTCTCTGGTAAGCCATCACACAACTGAGGACGAAACGAGTGTTGCACAACCTATTTGCAAATTTACAGTCATTAAATTTTCTTCCGTAATTCTGCAAACAATCTTTCACTGTTGTGATATACAGAGTGGTGAGAAACAGTCTGGAAACCTCGTGAGGTTGTTGCACGGTAGGTGTGAGCTGAGAAATAACTGTTACGAGTAACATTAGATATGTTGCGCCGTTTCAGAGTTAATTAGCACAGAAGTTAGCCGATAAGACCTTTGCTCGCGCAAATCCAAGTGGACCTCCACAGAAGGTGGTGGTGGTTAGTGTTTAACGTCCTGTCGACAACGAGGTCATTAGAGATGGAGCGCAAGCAGGCTCCAACCCAAGCCAAAGACTGGGCAGTCTCGTGCGCTATCATCCACGCTATAAGAACAGGTGACACTAATTTTACTTGGCGGGCGGCCTAAATTTGAGCTTTCTACCACCTGATTGGATATCTTCAATACTAATGAACTTGGTGAAAAATGTAGAACTTTTTTCTTAACGGTTATTTCTCGGCACAAATTACCTGCAACACTCTTGCAAGCTTTTCAGACGGTTTCTGACCAACCAGTAAGACACAGACAAAAGCACTTTTTTCAATCTTCATTATGTCTATAGGAGAGCTCGACTTTGACAGAATTCATAACGTTTTCCAAAAATTTATTAAATCATGTCACAGAGAGCTGGATTTGAGCTACATTTCTCTAATTTCAAAGCTCTTTCAGTATCTATCTCTATTAAATATTTAGTGTTTAACGTAGTGGAAAATTAAACTAAAATTTTTCTGCAGCTCATTCCATGTTGTTTCAGCTATAAATCACCTAATTATATAATAAAATCTTACACATATTTCCAATATAATTCCAGATTGTCTAGATGAAGTAACTCACCCTGATGAATCTAAATAATTCACAAAGCTATTGAGCTTTTGTTCCTGGTGTTTTCCAGATTTTGCGGAATGTAACCAAAGCGATTTCTAAGATTCTTCTACAAACTTACTTTTCCGCTGTGAGAAACAGCCTGAAAAGAGAACAAATCAAGGATCAGCTACATTGCATTTCATTTTTGACGTGACTTAGTTCAGTTCCAGATTAGGCCAACTACGTGCAATACCACCTACCCGTACCGACAAGCCATACAGCTATTTCGCTTGCCAGCTGTCTGGAAATAATATAATTTCTCATGTACAGTGGACAATTTTTATATTGTTGTTGTTGTTGTGGTCTTCAGTCCTGAGACTGGTTTGATGCAGCTCTCCATGCTACTCTATCCTGTGCAAGCTTTTTCATCTCCCAGTACCTACTGCAACCTACATCCTTCTGAATCTGCTTAGTGTATTCATCTCGTGGTCTCCCTCTACGATTTTTACCCTCCACGCTGCCCTCCAATACTAAATTGGTGATCCCTTGATGCCTCAGAACATGCCCTACCAACCGATCCCTTCTTCTGGTCAAGTTGTGCCACAAACTTCTCTTCTCCCCAATCCTATTCAATACTTCCTCATTAGTTACATGATCTACCCATCTAATCTTCAGCATTCTTCTGTAGCACCACATTTCGAAAGCTTCTATTCTCTTCTTGTCTAAACTATTTATCGTCCATGTTTCACTTCCATACATGGCTACACTCCATACAAATACTTTCAGAAATGACTTCCTGACACTTAAATCAATACTGGATGTTAACAAATTTCTCTTCTTCAGAAACGCTTTCCTTGCCATTGCCAGTCTACATTTTATATCCTCTATTTTTATATTGAAATTTTGCATTTAGTAATATAAATATAAATATATATATATATATATATATATATATATATATATATAGTGCATTTAGTAATATATATATATATATATATATATATATATATATATATATATATATATTTATATTACTAAATGCAAAATTTCAATCTCTGTTAACGACAGGGCAATCCCACCGACTTAGTTAACTTCATACTACTGTAATGTCCAATCGTTTGGAGCAAAGTAAAGAAAACATAACATCGGCAGTGGTTCCCATTACTTTTAGGAGAAACAGCAGTCTCACAGATACCTCCTATATAAAACAAAATGATAAAAGTACAAAATAAATTATACTTCGAAATTTACTGTTAGTGTTTGCGAAATTTCGTGAGTAAGTGTGTGCATATGTGTGCCTGTGATATGCGCAGATAAAAAAAAAAAAAAAAAGGAAATTTCCTGTAATATGTGACGCCCACGTGTATGCACCCATGTATGTATAGTTTACCCAGAGGATGAAAGCGGGTACAGAGGAAAGCTGGGTAAAGTTGCCATCGTAAGAGAAATATTCTTTTCTCTGATATCATGGCATACATAAGCATATGAAACGTATCTGATCATTATACATAGATTTTGTAACTATAAAACAATGAATCGTTAATCAAATCCTACTTTTGTGGTACAAAAGTGCACGTAAGTGGAGGTTTGCAGAATGGTCACTTTGTCTCGTGGGCAGATAAGTAGGGCAAAGTGGGCAAAGAGAGACCAAAGGAAAAATAAGACTCAGATGTAGTGGAATCTGGTTTTCTAAGGCTTATGTTTGAATTTCTCTTCCTAAAGTGTCGCATCCTATCCTTGCCCACCACATTTTTCTTTTTCTATTGAATGGGTGTGGTAGATCAATCCGCTCAGAAAAATGAAATGTCTAACGGTGTAACTCAGTTACTGATATGACTTATTTCTTCGTCCCATGTCAAAAATATGATTAAGATGTTTGTCCACTTGCTCTTGGTTCAGTACATATCTGAATTTTCCAAGAATCTTCATGTCCTCAATAACACCAAGTTTTTTCTTTTTCTTGAGACACTGAGCCGTTTGCTTGCTGTAGCAAACAGAATCTTTTGTTTTCTTACAGCATCTAAAGCCTGTTGCATAGTCATATTTTAATAATTTTATGGGATCTTAACATCCACGTGTAATAAGAGAAACACAGCTTTCCGTAAGGTTGGTAAAACACTAACGCTATGGAAAACTTATTCTATAAAATATCACATTATCAATTCGGTTCCACTCAAACAAGGGTAACATATTTCGAGAAAATTACAGGCGAGTATTCACTATGTCCGACTGAACGCCATTACGCCAAATGTTTCGTGAATAGGAAGTTACACTACCTGGGCGATACACAAACACGTGGTTTCGGTGGTTTCGAAGGCAGAACTACAACGTTTTACCAGACGTATAACAATTAGCTGCCCTATATACGAGAGTCATTCAATAATTGTCCGCCCCAGTAGCTGAGTGGTCAGCGTGACGGATTGCCGTCCTCTGGGCCCGGGTTCGATTCCCGGCTGGGTCGGAGATTTTCTCCGCTCAGGGACTGGGTGTTGTGTTGTGTTCATCATCATTTCATCCCCATCCGGCGTGCAGGTCGCCCAATGTGGCGCCGAATGTAATAAGACCTGCGATATGGCGGCCGGACCTGCCCCGCGAGGGGCCTCCCGGCCAATGACGCCAAACGCTCATCATCATCATCATTCAATAATTAAAGAGACAAATTGGTCTGGGGAAAACTGTTAGTAGGGCAAGTTTGTTACTTTTATGGGTTCAAGTTGGCATCACTGGGATGAGCTCTGATCAGCTAATGTATTAACATTGTTTTGTTTATAACCTGTAAAATACCCCTCAAGATAGCGAGTCCGCTTGAAACGTCCACACTTGTTGAACAACGTTCTCTTATTTGCTTTTTACTTGCTGAAGTCGAGGAACCAGTGCATATATCATGTAGAATGTAAAAAGGTTATGCTGAAGGTTGTATGAATCGTGCAAGTTTTTACAAGTGGGTATAGCAGTTCAAAAATGGTCGCGACTCAGTGACTGACGAACATCGTTCTGGCTGACCAGTTGCAGTTTCAACTCCCTCACTTGAAAGTCGAATTCATGACATTATTCGTGCCGACAGCCATGTGACTGTGGAAAGATAGTTGATAAGGTTCATGTTAGTAGTGCTACAGTTCATAACATCATCCATAGCAAGCTGAAGTACCGCAAAACGTGTGCAAGACGGGTCCCAAAGGAGCTTACGCAGCTACGCAAGAAACGAGGTTGAGAGTATGCACAGAGCTAAAGGAACATTATGAAAGAGAAGATGAGCACTTCCTCAACAAAATTTTAACTTTTAATGAAACTTGGGTTCACTGTTATGAGTCAGAATCATAAAGACAGAGCATGGAGTGGAAGCACACCAGCTGACCTGTCAATAAAAAATTCAAAACCCAGCATCAACAGGAAAAGTGATGTTGACAGCGTTTAGGGACGCTGAAGGTCCAGTTTTTTTGTGATTATCTCGAAGAGTAGCGTACAATAAACAGCTGATACTACTCGGATTTTTTTTTTAAACAAGGTGAAGCCAGCCATGAGAGAGAGAGAGACGTCGTGGATCTCAGAGGAGAGACGTGATTTTCCAGCAACACAACGCACGTCCTCATATTGCTCAACCAACCCTTGAAAACATCGACAAAATGGGCTAGGAAGTACTACCTAATCCACCTTACAGTCCTCATTTAGCACCTAGTGGTTTCCATTTGTTTGGTACACTGAAGGAGGCATTAGGTGGGAAGAGGTTCCAGGACAACGAGGACGTGAAAAAGTGGTGCTTCAAAATTACAAGGAAAACCTTTGAGGGGCTGTACAATGTGTCTTCAGGAAGAAAAATAGATTGGGAACCTTTGTCCGGAAACATCATTCAACGGCGCTACTGAGCGTCAAAGTTACAGGCGCCAGCGCTTTAATACGTATACGTGCTGAAGAGAAAATTCCGCACTTGGAGGTCGGCACGCGATTCCTTATCAAGATTCAAGAAAAAACTTTATCTAGCAAATTCACGTTGGGTGCATTTTGAAAAATGTATGAAAACGAATGTACAGAGGAGAGTGAATCAATGCGCGCAACTTTAGCAACCGTCATAATTAAGTGAGTACACTGCTGGGACATGAAACCTACGTCCACTACGGCGTTATGGTTTCGAATTCTCGTCAGGTTCCTCTATTTTTATGTAGACGGCTGTTCCATGTTTCTCGTCGTTTAAAAACATGACAGAAATTGGCTATGACAACAGCTTATCAGTTGACAGTGGAATCCATTAAACTGCATTTATGTGTCTACTGACAGCGCAGTGCCCAACCATAACTAATTCTGTCAAGGTCATGTAGGGTGCTTTCACAATCGAGTACACAAACGATGAATACGTCGATACGCTTTTGGTGCTCGGTACATCAGATAGCTAAGCTGTTGCTCCTTTGCGTATGCTGCACGGTACCCTTAAACGCGCCATCCCAATAAGAATTTTTTCCTTTGCCTGGAGCAAAGGAGATCTTCGTCCACAAGTAGCGACAGAGGTCTTCCAAAGAGCAAATGTACTCCGCAAACAGAACATGCGATTCTTGAAACCGCTCATCAGTCACCTCCGAAGGACCAGTGATATTCCAAGACGTTTCCAGATGTCTCAGAATGGTTGTTGAAGTGTTCCACGACGAAGAACTGCATCTCTATCATTACGCGTTAACTCAACACCAGCGGCCAGAAGACCGCATTCTACGAGTATTCGCGTTTGAACCAAGTGAAAGATAACGAACATTTTATAAATAATATGATATGAATTGACGAATCTTCATTCATGAAGATATTTTAAAACTCCAGAAGAGCCATTGTCGGTCAGAACACAAACGACATGTCGTTTGTGAAAGTGGCTATCAGGCACGCTTTGACATAAACCTGTGACCTGGAGCCGGCCGTGCTGGCCGCGCGGTTCTAGGCGCTTCAGTCTGGAACGGCGAGACCGCTACGGCCTCAGGTTCCAATCCTGCCCCGGGCATGGATGTGTGTGATGTCCTTAGGTTAGTTAGGTTTAAGTAGTTCAAAGTCTAGGGGACTGAGGACCTCAGATGTTAGGTCCCATAGTGCTTGGAGCCATTTCAACTCATTTAAGAGCACTTTTTGACCCTTACCTCTTGCTGGACTAACTGAAAGGATCCTTCAGTTTCAAGATTTCGTTGATCCTTGTACCGTACGTTTCTGTGGAATATTTTGCCTTAAGCATTAGAAGACGTTCCACTTCGTATTTGGCGACAGTTATTATGGTATACCACCACAATTCGGAATGAATGGGCATAAATATTTGCATGAAGTGTTTCCAAGTAACTGGAGGTCGAATGTTCTGGCCTCCACGTTCCCCATAGCTTAATCCAGTACAATTATTGATACATGTGTTGAAATTATTGAATATAAAACTATTGGATTTTGCATCAGTTTTGTAATGAAAAATTTTAACATCTGTATTAAAAACAGTTACTGTATGTACTGTCAGTCAGTCAATCACGTATAACTATTTATGTGTGGTTGCCCCACTTTTAAAATTATCTGTTAATGCACTACGTTTTTGTTTTTGGGAACAATGAAAGAAAAAAGTTTATTATACTTCACCCATGAATTTGTCACTTGCCTCACATCGGACGTAGGGAAAACACAAAACATTTCACTGAAGAGAACCACGTGCAACTATCGCTATAAGAATCGCTGACAAAACCGAAGAGGTATGTCTGATTGATTTTAAATGTTCACTACTAGGCTGCAACAGTCTCCCAGAGAACGCAAATAAATGTCCTACTTATCCACCCTTGCCCAATTCCTTTGCATTCCCCGAGCAATCTCTGGTTTCGGTGCCTACAGTTAAACAGGGAAGTTGCGGTAACAAATTCCCAGCGTTTCAGCAGATCTTTCGTCGTAGATATGAAAATCTTGAGCGCGTCACGCTCCACACGTTCCACGTTCCTTAGCACTCCATATGCGTCCTCACTGCTTAAACTTACCTCGTGTCGGCTCTGTTGCGTGAGAGAACTACCTGCGGTAAACCAAAGCTCTCGCTGAGACTGGGGCTGCTAAAACAATGCTGCTCGGCAGTGCGGAAGCTGTTATCACGCTCTGGCGGAATGCGCACCCGTGAGTCTGCCCCCACCAGCTGAGTCAGCGCCAAGTTAGGCAGCGCAGCGCGGTGCAGGGCGGCGCAGTGTGTGGCGTGGCGTGGAGGGCTGGTAACGCAAAATTATGGCGCCCAAGCACGTGCGCTGCAGCCGCCACCTTCACTGTCTCCACCCCCACCTCCCCCCACTACAACCCACCCCACATCCAACCCGCTTCCAGCTAGCTGGAGCTCGCCTCTTCAACTGCTGCCGGCGAAAGCGCAGCGGGGTTTGTCGCTGCAGTGAACGGGCCCTCTATTCGGAAACTTGTGAGCCTGCTTCTCCACTAGCACGGAAAGCTCCCTAGACGGTGGACTGGAAAAATACCCACAGGAAATGAAGTACATTGCTCAAAACAATTAGGCTATCGGGTGAGTTATCATACACAATAGACATATGTTAAAGTATTTTATTCAGATATCGGATACAATTGTAATTTGTGTATGATACAGTACGATATTTTCCTGTCTCAATTCTTTACTTTATGTTTACATGGACCTTACGTAGAGCGAGGCACCATGGGGCTACCATAATAATGAAACAGTCACTCTCGTTGCGCTCTAATATGATGTGTGATCACCTTGGACGGCCAGTACAGTTACACACCTGCTTGGGATGGACAGTATGCGGTTATCAGTCAGCTCTTGAGGGATATTTGGTCATTCCTCCATGAGTGCAATATCCAGATCTACAACCGTTGTGGCAGGTGCTGGTCTGGTTGCAATGCGTCTGCCAAGTGCAACCCTGTCATGCTGAATCGAGTTTAAGTGCGGTGAACAAGCTGGACGCACCACTCGTTCAATTCCCTGAGCTTCAAGCATGTTGTCCGCCAGTGCGGTTTCTGTGGGGACGAGCGTTGTCGTCCACCAGATGGAATCCATCCCCTATGGAGCCAGTGCAGGGCACAACGAAAGGTCGAAGGATCTATTCTCTATACCCCTGAGCAGTCAAAGCACCATTCTGGAAGCCATAGACATCCGTACGTCTGCCAATACTGACTCCTGCCCATACCATTCGTCCACCACCATGACATGGTGATGTTTCCTGCACATAAGCAGGACTGTTCCGAGTGCCACGTTCTCTCCAGATGAGGGAACGACGATTCTCCGGCAGAACACAAAATCTTGACTCATCTGTGAACAGCACCCGGCGCCATTCGTTACGACTCCAATGGTGATGTTCCCCCACCCAGTTTCTGCGGACTAAACGGTGTGGTGGTTGTAATGGAACACACAACATAGGCCTCCGTGAGTAGAGGCCACATTCCTGAAGTCCATTTCGGACTATTTGTGTTTATATTGCGCGTCCTGTTGCTGCCTGGAGGGTGCGTTGCAGCTGAGTTGCATTCAGCCTCCTGTCTCGACGGGCTGTTAGTCGGAGATAACGGTCATCTGTTGCTCATGTTAACCGCAGACGACCTTGGCCTTTACTTCTTTTAACGGTTCCTGTTGTCTGAAATCGCGTCCAGGTCCCGGATATTACGCTTTGGGACACTGCAATAGCTGCAGCCACTTCCCTCTGTGTCTCCCCCACTTCCGACCTTCCTATGGCTCTCCATGCCATAGCTTCGGGTAAGTTACGTTGTTGTTGCATTGCACTATCTGTTCACTACAATATCTGAACCGAACTGCTTGTGTAATTCGTTTGACAGAGTAAACACAAGTCAACACCAACCCCCTCTGCAGCAACTTTCCGTTATTACCAATATATCGGTGACCGTAATATAGTTGTCTCCACTCCGCAGAACCGACAGAAAGATGTCGAACCGTTTTAGTTCATTCTGCTGCTGACAATACTTCAGATCCTAGATGCCTCAACTGATCTCCTAATTGTTTTGACCAGTGTATATTGTCGGGATACAAAACGTTACAGTAGCTGAAATTTATTACGGTACTCAATCAGTTTTTCTCCTGTCCCATTTTTTCTTTCAAGACCATATTCTCCTGTAACATTTCTTCTGCGCCTTCCCCTGCAACTGCATTCTACTCCTCCATGACTATTAGATTTTTATCTCCCTTTAAGTACTGTATTACCCTTTCAGTATCCTCATATTCTTTGTCTCTTCACCTTTAGCGTACGACGTCGGAAAGTCTACCTGAACTATTGTTGCCGGTCTTGATTTATTATTGAATCTGAGGAGAACAATCTGTTCACAGTAACACACTCTCTGTCCTGTCTTCCTGTTGATAACGAATCCTACTCCCGTTATACCATTTTCCGCTGCTGTTGATATTACCCTTTACTCATCTGACCAGAAATCCTTGTCTTCTTTTCATTTCACTTCACTGACCCTTACTATATCTAGATTGAGCATTTGCATATCCCTTTCACGATTTTCTAGCTTCCCTATCACGTTCAAGCTTCTGACAATGCACGCCCAACTTTTTGAATAATACCCTTTCGTTGGTTATTGATGCTTTTTCTCATTGTCACATCCCCCAAGGCAGTCCCTCCGGGAGATCCGAATTGGTGAACTATTCCGGAGTCTTTTGCCAATGGAGACATCATCATGACACTTTGTCAAGTACAGGCCAATGTCCTGTGGATACACGTTATGTGTCTGTAATGCAGTTGTTTGCATTGGCTTCAGTATTCACATGTCATTGCTGTTTCGTTCGCCTTTAGAGGCAGTTTCCCATCCCAAGAACAATAGAGTGCCCTTAAACTGTGTCCGCTCTTCCGCCCTCTCATCTACTTTAATTTACATTTTTCTACACTTCTTTCTAACTGCCATTCATCACAGCAACTAGAAATTTTGTCTAAGTCGTCTTGTATCTTCCAACAGTCACTCAACGAAGACACCTTCCCGTGCACCATAGCATCATAAGGAAACAGATGCAGATTGTTCTTACGCATATCTGCCGGATCACGTGTGTGTATACAGAATAACAGCTGTCCTCTCACTCTTCCCTGGGGCACTCTTGAGGACATCCTTGTCTCTGAAGAACACTCGCCGTCGAGAACAACTTACTGGATTATGTTTCTTAAGGAACCTTCACTCACTCACAAATCTGGAATTATATTCCGTACGATCGTACTTTCGTTACCCAACTGCAGTGATTCAAAATGGTTCAAATGGCTCTGAGCAGTATGGGACTCAACTGCTGAGGTCATTAGTCCCCTAGAACTTAGAACTAGTTAAACCTAACTAACCTAAGGACACCACAAACATCCATGCCCGAGGGAGGATTCGAACCTGCGACCGTAGCGGTCTTGCGGTTCCAGACTGCAGCGCCTTTAACCGCACGGCCACTTCGGCCGGCCAGCTGCAGTGGGTCACCGCGTCAAATGTTTTTAGGAAACCTAGAAATATAGGATCTGCCTCTTGCCCTTTCTTCATGTGAGAAAAGAGCAAGCTGAGTTTGCGCGAGTGATGTTTCCTATAACCGTGCTGAGTGGTCGACAGAAGCTTTTCCGTCTCAGGAAAATGTATAATATTCCAACTGAGAACATGTTCAAGACTTCTGCAGCAGACCAATGTTAAGAATAGTGGTACGTAATTTTGCAAGTGACCTTGTTGAGGGCAAGGGATTCGCGTTGAATGTATGCTGAGTGAGGGACCAATTCAGAATAACACACGGAATGGTCTTGTCGAACTCAGTTGTTTAGGGCAAGGACCAGACGTGTCCAGGGCTTGCTTACTCATTGCGCAATCAGATTCTGACACGTAAAATACATACAAGAAGTTCGCTGTGGTTGATGTTACAGAAAGTTTAGTTTTAGACTACATGTTCTACATCTGCATCCACATGAACATACATACTCTGCGGGCAAACTAGCGGTGCCTGGAAGAGGGCAAATGCGAGTCTTCTTTGTTGTTCTACTCGCAAATAGGTTGAGGGAAAACAAAGTCAACGCTGATAAGCCGAATCATTATGATCACTGCCCACTGCGACTTTGGATGCCGCAAAGTGGCGTTGTGGGCTGTAAATTGGGATATCCATTGAGAAGACAAAGGGCAGGTTCTTATTATTCCGAAAATGTGAACGAGTATCTCCTAAACGGCGAAGCTGGTTAGTTGTCCACGTGCTACTGTCGTGAGCATCTATGAAAGTAGGACAGTGAACCACTAAGAGCTGAACGGTTGGACGTCCACGATTCTTCACGGAACGTGGGGTCCGGAGATTTGTCAGCTATGTAAAGTTGGTTGGATGGTGACATGTGGCATCCCTACTTAAAGAGTACAATGCTAGAGCACGCTCTAGTGTTCCGAAGCAGGCCGTTCATCGTACATTGTTGAACATGAAGCTCCGCAGCAGACGACCCCTAATGTTTTACATGTTGATCCAACGACATCGTCAATTCACGATTGCTAGGTGCATGAGTTCACCGAGATTCGACCGTCAATCAATGGAAACGTGTAGACTCTTCGGGTGAATCACATCTTTGATACGTTAGGCTGCTGGTTATCTCCAGATATGCCGGCACTGAGGTGAACGACGGTTCGAAACGTGCAGCGCTCCACGACGAAGGTTGGCGGGAGCAGCGTTATGCTCTGGAAGACCTTCTCCTGTGCGAAGACACGCTGACAGCTGCGAACGATCTCTTCATGCTTGATGTCCTCCACGACGGCTATGTCATCTTTCAGCATTATATCTGTTCGTGTCTCGGGGCCAGAACCGTGCTACAGTGGTTTAGGAGCATTGTAGTGATCTCACATTGACGTCTCAGCGACCAAATTCGCCTGATGTAAATCCTACGGAATCCATTTTGGTCGCTGTCGGACGCCACATCACGTACGCAATCAGTGGCCCATTATTTACGTGAATTGCGTGAACTGTGCTTAGACATCTAATGAGACACAGCTCCATAAACCTACGAAGAAACTGTCGGCCCGTGATACGCAGTATCGGTGATGTAATTAGTTCCAAAGATGGACAAACAAGCTGTTAAGCAGATGGTGATAATATTTAGGTTCGTCAATGTGTATGCCTCCATATGGGCCGTAATTTTTTATATCCAGTCTTCGTGGTCCTTACGCGAAATGTATGCTGGCGGCAGTAGAATCGTTCTGCAGTCAACTTCAAATATCTGTTGTCTAAATTTGCTCAATAACGTTCTTCGAAAAGAACGCCGCCTTCCCTCCAGAGATTCCCATCTCATTACGCGAAGCATCGTCGTAACACTTGCGTGTTGTTCTTATCTACGGGTAACAAATCAAGCAGTTCGCCTATGAATTGCTTGGATGTCTTCCTTTAATCCGGCATTGTGTCGATTCCAAAAACGCAAGCAGTACTCAAGAATCGGTCGCACTACCGTCCTGTATGCGGTCTCGTTTACAGAAGAACCACACTTATCCAAAACAGTTTCTGATGTTGCCGAGCAACAGTCTTAGAATGACTTTTTAAATGAACACACTGTCATTTGACTGTATTGCTGTTTACTAAACTACGACCCACGTTTCAGCCTTTTATGCTAATAATTAGATAAACTGAACCATTTGAAAAAGGCATAAAAGGCCGAATCCTGGGTCGTAATTAGTAAACAACAATCCAGTCAAACTGCAGTGTGTTCATTTTAAAACTGGTTCAAAATTCTACCAATAAACCGAATTCTGACATTGGCCTTTCGTACCACAATCCACATACACTCGTTTCTTTTCACGCCGTTTTGCAAGGTTAAGTCCAGATATTTAAACGACATAGCTGTGTCAAGTAGAAAAGTACTAATGTTGTGTCCGAACGTTATGGGTTTGGTTTTCCTACTCATGCGCAGTAACTAATTTTTTATTTTGTTCACCTACATAGGCTGTTTCGGTCTAATATTAACAATATATATCTAATCAGTAATTGTTTATCCGTTCTTTGAGTTACGCATTGCACATAAGCATGTGGTTCGCCATACTGTATCATTATCGCTCCCTAGCCTGATTTCGTCATTAAGAAAGCACAAACTACTTCTTCTGAGGAAAAACATCATAAAATACCTCTGCCAGTTAATGAGACACATAAAGATTTCATGAGGTTTGCCAAGAAGTATGTGCCAACCTCAGACATGAAGTTTTATAACGAAATGGTTTGTGATGGAACTGTTAGGGAGGCCAGTGTCGATTAATCAGAAGAATCACAATGGACCTCTTAATAAATTTGCATACCTATTTGTTTTCCTAATCTTCATTAAGCTGTAAAATATCAATAGTTATTTTTTCTTTAGCTAGGTTCTTGTTTGTTTTTGACATCATATTCAAGTAACAAAGTTTTTCACGCAAGAGCGAAACAAGTCCAGTTTCTATCAATGTAATATCTATTACAATAAATAATTGTTTGGTTACGTAATAAGCTGTTACAGTGTGTCGGTGACCTAACTATAGGTTGGGAAAAGACAAGACCGACGAGACCGATTAACGAAGTTTCCAATTTCTAGACATTTTTTTCGGGTTCACCCGTAAATTTGTAAACGAGGTTTATCTGGTAATTTCAAAAGTACCTTCAGTTGTTTTCACTAGAAGTCGTTTGATCTTTACAGCTGGAAACCGGCAACAGTGGTGTGAAGGATAAACTCTCGCCCAGAGCTCTGTACTTAACAGCAAAACTGTCGGATAGGAGCAGAATGAGAGTTCTCCCATATCCTCGTTTTGTCCTCCGTTCTAAATGCTACTGAAAGCCTCTGGCTCTGTATTCCCTGGTCCGTGGCAACCGCACAGTGTTGGCAAAGTGTTATTTCTGCCATAGCAGCCGTCCAAATAGCAGCACAAGGAGGAACTGCTTCTGAACAGACTCATATCATTTATTGAGTGTATATGACAACATAGTGCCCAAACATGCTACTTCTAGCACGGCTTTGTGAACATCCTTCGCTAATGCCTTCGATGTATGGAAGTTGTATTAGCAAACAGAAATGAGATTTTATCGCGCAGTATTACTACTATTCTTGTAGGCGAGTTACAATTTTTCAGTTACAAGACACACACGGCCAAACATGACACACACATGCGTATTCATAATTGCAGATGTGCAGAATTTATATAAGATAGCCATTGACGATGCTGTTGAGGAAAAATATGTTAAATGTATGCACAGTCCCGAAAACTTTCTGGAAAAAATTTTTCTGAAGAAATCATACGTTGAGGATTTCGATTTTTCAAGTGACTCGTTGGAGGCTTACGTCTTACGTAACTTTGTACTTCAGAACGGAACAATGAAACAATAAAAAATTACATTAACTCTTATATTTCTTGTTTTCTCTTCCCCAAAATTGTAAACATTGGTCCCTCTGTCCAGTTCTTTCTCTCCAACCCCTCTTCACAAAGATTTGTCAATAGGATTCACAACTGCCATCAAGGGCGCAGTACAGTGTTGGCGCGTTTGTCAACACCAATTTTCAGGAACAGTAGATCCATATTTTTTTAACCTGTATCGAGGTTACACTCACATGCTGAGCTAATGAAAACTTAAATGTCCGCATAGTCAAAATTGAAATAGCTTTATAGTTTAAGACTGTCACTAAAACTTACAGTTCCACGACAATACATTAATACGGAAAGGCTCAAACATGGAGCTACGGCTGCTGTTTCACTACAGCATTTTCATGAAGGTTCTAGACTTATGGTTTGTCTGCCCTAATAAACTGCTTAAAACACCCCATTACACACCTCTGATTGTAAAATCGTTATTGGGTGTTTGTTGTAGCTGTGGGATCGTTATTCCAAGAAAATATAACTGAAGAGCAGCTTTTCAAAACGCATAATGTGCCCTGGTGGACAAAATTCAGTTTGATATGAAATCATGTATTTTCTGACCATCTCTACACATTCCTATAATCCGCTCCCATTACAAATTCATTTTAAATCTGCAATATGAACTTTCAGTAGTACGAAAAGCAAAAAATATCATTTTATCCTCTAGTGTAAATGAATTGAAATATTTAAAAATCCATATGATTATTTTATTATTTTTTTTTATCCAGTGATGCCCTACAGTGCGATAGTGATATACTGAAAAGTCTTTCAACTTATCAATAATGATCAAATGCTAGCACAGCATTGATGCTTTTTTGTTTCTCGCTTTTTCTGTTAGAAATGCGGAAGTAAGATGCAAACACCTCGTTCCTTAAGGTGGGGAGAATAATTGGAAAGAAAGTGAATCGCGAAACAAGAAGATGAATAAAGAAGTCAAGAAGAGAACACAATAAATAACATTTAGTCCATCGAAAAAGACATCAACACCTTGTAATGTCCGCGCGGTGTGGCCGCGTGGTTTGAGGTGCCATGTCACGGATTGCGCGGCCCCTCCCGCCAAAGGTTCTCCACCGAGCATGGGTATGTATTGTTGTTAGCATAAGTTAGTCTATGGACCGATGACCTCAGCAGTTTCGACCCTTAGGAATTCACACACATTTGAACGTCGTAATGAACATATTCTTCTCAGCAGCCCTACCTGAGTATTTTGTGTACAATTAGAAAGTATTAATGTAACACATTTTGCGGTATACGTCTTTCACTTCACCTGAATATTTTACTTTCTCTGGTACTGTTGTTGTAGTCTTCAGTCCAGAGACTGGTTTTATGCAGCTCTCCACGCTACCCTATCCTGTGCAAGCTCCTTCATCTACCTACTGCAACCTACATCCTTCTGAATCTGCTTAGTGTATTAATCTCTTGGTCTCCCTCTACGATTTTTACCCTCTACGCTGCCCTCCAGTACTAAACTGGTGATTCCTCGATGCCTCAGAACATGTCCTACCAACCGGTCCCTTCTTCTAGTCAAGTTGTACCACAATTTCCTCGTCTCCCAAATTATTTTCAGTACCTCCTAATTAGTTACGTGATCTATCGATCTAATCTTCAGCATTCTACTGTAGCATCACATTTCGAAAGCCTCTATTCTCTTCTTGTCCAAACTATCTGTAGTCCATGTTTCACTTTCATACAAGGCTACACTCCATACAAATACTTTGAGAAAAGACTTCCTGACACTTAGATATATACTCGATGTTAACAAATTTCTCTTCTTCATAAACGCTTTCCTTGCTATTGCCAGTCTACATTTTATATCCGCTCTACTTGGACCATCGTTATTTTGCTGCCCCAATAGCGAAACTCATCTACTACTATAAGTGTCTCATTTCCTAATCTAATTCCCTCAGCATCATCTGATTTAATTCGACTGCACTCCATTATCCTCGTTTTGCTTTTGTTGATGGTCATCTTAAACCCCCCTTCCAAGACACTGTCCATTCCGCTCAACTGCTCTTCCTGGTCCTTTGCTGTCGCTGACAGAATTACAGTGTCGTCACCAAACCTCAAATTTTTAGTTTCTTCTCCATGGATTTCAATTCCTATTCCAAATTTTTCTTTTGTTTCCTTTACTGCTTGCTCAATATACAGATTGAATAACATCGGGGACAGGCTACAACCCTGTCTCACTCCCTTCCCAACCACTGCTTCCCTTTCATGTCCCTCGACTCTTATAACTGCCATCTGGTTTCTGTACAACTTGTAAATAGCCTTTCGTTCACTATATTTGACCTCTGCCACCTTCTGAAGTTGAAAGAGAATATTCCAGTCAACATTTCGAAAGCTTTCTCTAAGTCTACAAATGCTAGAAACGTAGGTTTGCTGTTCCTTCACATGTCCTCCAAGATCAGTCGTGGGGTCAGTATTGCCTGACGTGTTCCAACAGTTATACTGCTGTGGTGCTATGCCTATCGAAATGTATCTCTCCAAACCCGGGTTTAATTGATTGGTTCCTGGTTTTTTCTTATTTGGCCTCGTGTGAGCGCTGTTGTACGCGTCCAGACACGTGTCGCGGCTGGCCTGAGTTTTCGTGTCACAGTTGGAGCAGTAAGGCTATCCCCTAGGCGCCCCCTGCGTGCAGCCGCGGCCCGTGGGTGTGTGGGGCGTTTGCCGTCGCGCTGCCGGCTGTTGGCTGCTGCCGGTAGTCGACTATGGTCGCCGCGCTGCCTGGTCGTGGTGCCTCGTCGTGGCGGCTGTCGGGCAGCTCATTTAAACTTGTGCCGCAGCCGCCCGTCCCGTTCCCTCCCGCCGGAAGCCTGCTGGCTGGCGGGCTGCTCGTTATTACATCTGCGCAGTTTCGGCCCTAATTAGCGGCCCACAGATCCTTGCGCTCTCGGGAAGGCCGTCCCCTGACGTTACAGAAAAAGCGGCCGCCAGCAAACACTGCTCCCGGACCTGCCAAGCAGCTGTCCCCACACTCCACCTTGGACAAAAACACGTTACTGGAGATAGCAAGTGCATTATTTAGCAGCACAGAAAGAGGAACCCACAGTTAAAACTGAGGACCAAAAGTTTCCAAATAGTAGTTTGTGTCGTCGATGTTTAAGTTCTGACTGACACTCGTGTGTTTGGGAGGCTGTGCAACCGAAATTTGATTTTAAGAAGGTATTAAGAATTGACATAGAGTAAAATTTGAGGGTAGTTTGCACACATCAGTGATGCGACAGTGCCGTGTCCGGCAAGATACACTGCCGCCAGGTTTGAAGGTATTATTCTAAGAATTTAAAGGACAGTATTATGTAAATCGAAGGTGGAGGACCGCGCTGCTGCTACGGCCGCAGGTTCGAGTCCTGCCTCGGGCATGGATGTGTCTGATGTCCTTAGGTTAGTTGGGTTTAAGTAGTTCTAAGTCTAGGGGACTGATGACCCCAGATGGCAAGTCCCATAGTGCTTGGAGCCATTTGAACAATTCTTTTGAAGGTGGAGGGAGGAGAAAGGGAAAGGGAGGAAAGGAAATAATGATATCAGCTACATCGGAAATTTATACAGAATCAGCAGCGCCGAGTGAAATTGTGTGCCGGACCGGGAGTCGAAACCAGGATCTCGTGCTTACTAGGCAGTTTCGTTAACCATGGCGCCATCCAGCAACAGCGCGGACTGTCCTGGTACGCCCGCCAGGCGATCTGTACTTCCACATAGCCTCACCTATCTATTGTCCCCACTAGTGTCTTCCATGTGCGCTGCTTTGAGATTCTTCCAGGTCGAATGTTATCGTGTATTCGCACTCAAGGTAACGGATTCATAGCCCACAGAGGTTACTCACAAGGGAACCTCCCCATCGCATCCCCCTCAGATTTAAAGTTGGCGCAGTGGATAGGTCTTAAAAAACTGAACACAGATCAATTGAGAAAACAGGAAGAAGTTGTGTGGAACTATGAAAAAAATAAGCAAAATATACAAACTGAGTAGTCCATGCGGAACATATGTAACATCAAGGACAGTGTGAACTCAGGAGCACCGTGGTCCCGTGGTTAGCGGGAGCAGTTCCGGATCGAGAGGTCCTTTGTTCAAGTCTCCCTCGACTGATAAATTTAATTTTTTTTATTTTCGCAGAGTTATGATCCGTCCGTTCGTTCACTGACGTCTATGTTCTCTGTAATATGTTTAGTTTCTGTGATTTGCGATCGCACCCCAAAACCGTGCGATTAGTAGACGAAAGGACGCGCCTCTTCAATGGGAACCGGAAACATTTGATCCCAAGGTCATAGGTCAACGATTCCTCCACAGGATAACACGTCCAATGTATTCTATACGACACTAGTGACGGCATGTGCGTAACTTGTACACTTGGCGAATAAGTAAAAAGATTCTTCCACCTAGCTCGATTTAGGTTTCCCATAAGAGATTGTCGCATAAACTGCAGCAAATGAATGCAACAGTTTCGCAGTAGCACAGTTTTCCCTGTGTTCTGTCAAAACATGTTTTTAACGTTTTCAAATTTTTCCGTGTGTAGACCATCAAATCCTACATGTGTCCAAGCAAATCTGAGCATGTCCTGGAATTTTGGAGAGTGAAGTTGATTATGTGTGAGTGCCTGAACTTTGATAATTGACACACTATCATGTAAACATTACTGCTCTGTGTACGTGTGCAGCTTCGCAAAATAATTGTCTGAAAATAAAAAGTTAAACATTTCACTCGAGGGAAGACTTAAGCCAAGGACCTCCCGTTCCGCAGCTGCTCACGGCGGGACCACGGTGCTTCTGAGCTCACACTGACCTTGATGTTGCTTATCTTGCGCATAGACTACTCAGTTTGTGTATTTTGCTTATTTTTTTCACAGTTCCACACAACTTATTCCTGTTTTCTCGAGTGATCTGTGTTCAGTTTCTCAAGGCCTATCCACTGTGCCAACTTATAACTAAATGTGAGGGTGGTGCGATGGGGAGGTTCCCTAGTCCGTTGAAAGCCTGGTGTCTATCTTTCGGGCATATCTAAAAGAAACCAGTTTCACTCGTCGCCGTTGACTTTGCATAAAACTCCGATTCAGGTTACATCATGAATTCCTTCCCTTACCTTTTCTCTCTCCTCCATTTCCCCCTCCACCTTCAATTTACGTAACATGTATTACAACTGCGAATTGCCCGTGGCATCTCTGTTTTCAGGTACGTCTGTTGGCTCTGCTCTGCATGAAGTACCATGCAGCTGACATCACGAATTCCTTATATTTCCTTTCCTTTTTGCTCCACCCTCCCCCTTCAATAATTTTCTTAACGTGGGTCACAACTGCGGATTCCGCGTGGTGTCTGCACTTTCAGATACGTCCGAAAGAAGAACACCCGGCATTCGTATAATTGAGTCTCCTCGATGGGCTATCAATCCACTACCTTGAGTGCGAATGCCCTGTCACATTCGATCTCATGCGAGAATCCCAAAGTAGCGAACATGGAGGTCATGAACAGGTATTATAGGTAGGTAGCGCTAGGTGGGGGTGTGAGTTGGCCGAGGGTCGCACGGCGAGTCCGCACAATTGCCATAATACTGTGTCCGGGTGGTGCAGTGGTTAACGCAAGTTCCCAGTAAGCAGCGATCCCGGGTTCGAGCTCCGGTCTGGTACACATTTTCGCAGCGCGCCGCTGACACAACGTAAAATCCAGAGTTTCTTCTCTTTCCTTTCCCTTTTCCCCCTCCATCTTAAGTTTATATAACATGTATCACATCTGCGTCTTTCGGACATGTTCGAAAGAATAGACACCACCCACTTATATAACATATTACAGACCAGTGTTCATACTCGTCCGTGACGTGACCGTGACAGTGCAAACCGTGCTCCCGCTGCCCTCTATTTCTTGCGGCCGATATTTTCTCATGTAATGGCCGCGGCATGGTCATGTTGCTGTGTTGTCGTGCAGTTGTGTATCACGCTAAACACGAATGACGAAAAACTTACTGAATTACTGGGCAACTATCCTGTATTTTATGATTTCTCCAATCGCAAATACATTCACTCAGAGCAGAAGAATACACTTAGCAATAAAATAAGAGCTCAAATAATGACTACTGGTAAGTATATGCGTGTATCTTTCTGAGTTTACATGAATGAATACAACCAGGTACGTAAAAAGTAATTGTTTGTGAGTGTTGGCTATAGCTATAAAAGTTTCTCTCCATATGCCCAAACATCAACAGGAATATAGTTACACTGACCATCTACAAGAGGCAACGGAGTTATGGAGACTGTATTTGTGTAATTAAAGATTAGTGTTTCGGTGTTAGACGGAACGTGAACAGCAGCCCGTTGTAGCCGAGCGGTTCTAGACGCTTCAGTCCGGATCCGCGGTGCAGCTACGGTCACAGGTTCGAATCCTGCATCGGGCATGGATGAGTGGGATGTCCTTACTTTAGTTAAGTTTGAGTATTTCTGAGTCTAGGGGACTGATGACCTCAGATGTTAAGTCCCATAGTGCTTAGATCCATTTTTGAACGTGAACAGAAACGTGTTTCCCATCCAAAGCTCTTATAGAGCCATGTTTCTTGTGTCGGAGTAGGCACCAATTCGTCCATCACGTTGCCTGTAATTATCTTGCAAGTTTCTCGTATGATGCTGGATGTCCTTAGGTTAGTTAAGTTTGAGTATTTCGAAGTCTAGGGGACTGATGACCTCAGATGTTAAGTCCCATAGTGCTTAGATCCATTTTTGAACGTGAACAGAAACGTGTTTCCCATCCAAAGCTCTTATAGAGCCATGTTTCTTCTGTCGGAGTAGGCACCAATTCGTCCATCATGTTGCCTGTAATTATCTTGCAAGTTTCTCGTATGATGCTGTGAATCGTACTATGCACCATGCGATAGCTAAATGGAATCGTGTTTAGCGCTCCTCTAGTGTGACCAATTATCAGAAAAATATGACAGTATGGCAATTTTAGACATGGCTGACAGCAGAAACCGTAAATAGATTTTCAATATACAGGAAGAACATTAATAAAACCGAGAAACGGCAGGGTTCAAATGGTTCAAATGGCTCTGAGCACTATGGGACTTAACTTCTGAGGTCATCAGTCGCCTAGAACTTAGAACTACTTAAACCTAACTAACCTAAGGACATCACACACATCCATGCCCGAGGCAGGATTCGAAACTGCAATCGTAGCGGTCGCTCGGTTCCATACTCTAGCGCCTAGAACCGCAAGGCCACTCCGACCGGCAAACAGCAGTTACATGGAGGAGAAAATTTCCTATGATCATGTGTCCGGAAATGCATCGTCGCCACGGTAGATTTCACTGAAGAATGCTTGTGTTATGCAGGGCTGCGTTATTGACGAAGCGTACTATAAGCACCAGAATGGTCCGATATTAATGTTGGGGAGCAAGCCAGATGGTGTTTGTATAAGGCAAGGCAAACGGAAAAGGTCGAGAGACAGCACAGTTACGCCAAAACAAGTTATCATCACAGACATCACAACTTTTTCATGCGTTTGTGTGATCGTGGATCCTTTCAGACGAATGAACGTGCAGGGTGGCAACGACTGGATAATTTTGCTGCTTTAAGTTCGTTGCGTCAGTACCACAGCCTGTAGTATACAAGGAACACATGGGGGGAGGTCGAAGGAACTTTCATTCGTCAGCGCTATCCACCGTGGCGGCGACGCATTTCGCACACATGCTGATAGGGATTTTATGCTCCATTTCCAGTCAGGAATCGATCCCTGCAGTTTGTCAGTTTCACTCATGTTCGCCATGTGTGAAGTATAGAGAAACACATTGCATAAGTTTAATGCATATCCTTGACCAAGTGTTAAAACCCCTAAGGATCACATATAGATTACAAACGTTAAAATTATAAAAAACTTGTGATGAGCTGCGGTTTGACTTAAGCACCTTCCTCATCGTATATGTTTACAATTTTAACGTCATGTGTTTTATGCGACTTCCTTCTGAAGGAGGTACCCTTAGAGGTACTGAAACCTGATATTGTTGTTGCTGTGGTCTTCAGTCCTGAGACTGGTTTGATGCAGCTCTCCATGCTATTCTACCCTGTGCAAGCTTCTTCATCTCCCAGTACCTACTGCCACCTACATCCTTTTCAATCTGCTTAGTGTATTCATCTCTTGGTCTCCCTCTAAGATTTTTACCCTCCACGCTGCCCTCAAATACTAAATTGGTGATCCCTTGATGCCTCAGAACATGTCCTACCAACCGATACCTTCTTCTAGTCAAGTTGTGCCACACACTTCTCTTCTCCCCAATCCTATTCAATACTTCCTCATTAGTTATGTGATCTACCCATCTAACCTTCAGCATTCTTCTGTAGCATCACATTTCGAAAGCTTCTATTCTCTTCTTGTCCAAACTACTTACCGTTCCTGTTTCACTTCCATACATGGTTACACTCCATACAAATACTTTCAGAAATGAATTCCTGAGACTTAAAACTCTATTCGATGTTAATAAATTTCTCTTTTCCAGAAGCGCTTTCCTTGCCATTGCCAGTCTACATTTTATATCCTCTCTACTTCGACTATCATCAGTTATTTTGCTCCCCAAATAGCAAAACTCCTTTACTACACGGCTATTACAAATGATTGAAGCGATTTCATAAATTCACTGTAACTCCATTCATTGACATATGGTCACGACACACTACAGATACGTAGAAAAACACAAAGTTTTGTTCGGCTGAAGCCGCACTTCAGGTTTCTGCCGCCAGAGCACTCGAGAGCGCAATGAGACAAAATGGCGACAGGAGCCGAGAAAGCGTATGTCGTGCTTGAAATGCACTCACATCAGTCAGTCATAACAGAGCAACGACACTTTAGGACGAAGTTCAACAAAGATCCACCAATTGCTAACTCCATTCGGCGATGGTATGCGCAGTTTAAAGCTTCTGGATGCCTCTGTAAGGGGAAATCAACGGGTCGGCCTGCAGAGAGCAAAGAAACGGTTGAACGCCTGCGGGCAAGTGTCATGCGTAGCCCGCGGAAGTCGACAAATAAAGCAAGCAGGGAGCTAAACGTACCACAGCCGACGGTTTGGAAAATCTTACGGAAAAGGCTAAAGCAGAAGCATTTCTTAAACAGGAGATTGGAAAACCGATGGATCGGTCGTGGTGGAGATCATGATCAACAATTCATGTCATGGCCTCCACGCTCTCCCCACTTAACCCCATGCGATTTCTTTCTGTGGGGTTATGTGAAAGATTCAGTGTTTAAACCTCCTCTACCAAGAAACGTGCCAGAATTGCGAGCTCGCATCAACGATGCTTTCGAACTCATCTATGGGGACATGATGCGCCGAGAGTGGGAGGAACTTGATTATCGGCTTGATGTCTGCCGAATCACTAAAGGGGCACATATCGAACATTTGTGAATGCCTAAAAAAACTTTTTGAGTTTTTGTATGTGTGTGCAAAGCATTGTGAAAATATCTCAAATAATAAAGTTATTGTAGAGCTGTGAAATCGCTTCAATCATTTGTAATAACCCTGTACTTTAAGTGTCTCATTTCCTAATCTAATTCCCTTAGCATCGCCCGACTTAATTCGACTACATTCCATTATCCTCGGTTTCCTTTTGTCGATGTTCATCTTATATCCTCCTTTCAAGACACTATCCATTCCGTTCAACTGCTCTTCCAAGTCCTTTGCTGTCTCTGACCGAATTACAATGTCATGGGCAACCTCAAAGTTTTTATTACTTCTCCATGGATTTTAATACCTAATCCGAATTTTTCTTTTGTTTCCTTCACTGCTTGCTCAGTATAAAGATTGAATAACATCGGGGACAGGCTACAGCCCTGTCTCACTCCATTTCCAACCACTGCTTCCCTTTCATGCCCCTCGACTCTTATAACAGCCATCTGGATTCTGTACAAATTGTAAATAGCCTTTCGCTCCCTGATAAGATTTTTATATTAAACTTATGTAACCGGTTGACTGTAAACTTGTAGACAGTGTGGACACACCAAAATAAAATATCACAGGTGGACTTATCGCTAATGAATCAACATAGCGAGAAATAGAAGGAAACACTCAAACCTGTACAACGGATGTCAGTAATGATGAATGTTAAATTCATATAATTGCCTATAAAAAAGAATGTGCTATTTTGTTGAACTTATGTGTAATTTTATCGAAAGTAGGTGGTGTCGATGCTTTGACGAAAAATACACAATACACAGACGTAAAGGTCGGCATTAACGGCTGGCGGTCACTTCTTGCCGCCGTGGCGGGAAGCTGCAGCGAAACACAACTTCATTACAGAAGATATGGCCGCATTTCGATTACTTCCGAAGCACTCAACGTATACAATGAAACATTGCGCGTTGCCATTTATCATAGAGAGAAAATGCGCTATCAATTTGGTTTATGCGATGATCTGTACCTAAAGATCTCAGAGACCGCAGGAACTATGTCGACAGCAGCAGAATCGGCGCCGATGTTCAGTTGTCCAGAGGGCGGTCTGGCGGCTGGTAATGAGGCTTCGTTAGCCGCGGGGGAATCCCCGCAAATAACGACTCTCGACATCTGCGCCGGTGGTGACGTCAGCGCTGGAGTGGCGCTGCTGCCGCCACCGCCGCCGCCGCCGCCGCCGAATGCGGACGCGGCGCTCTTTCACCAGATTAATATTCGCTAATTGACGAGTAATTTGCCGCCCCAGTTCGCTGCAGCAACGTGCTGCTCCGTGGTGTGGGGGCTTGGCGCGTGGAGGGCGCTGCAGCGCTTACAGCTCACAGTGAACTGCACCCAGCCGGAATCCTCTCTGATAGCTGGCGCAAAACTACTTTTGACAAATGTGCGAACATTATGGCGTGGCACGTTACATTCGAGCTTAATGCACGCGCTCTAGCGATTACGTAAATCAAATTTTGATGTCAGATTCACAGTGCCCATAGTGAAAGGTAGTTCATTCTCTTTAATACGTTATATTAAATACTATTGCTGCTCTCAGTTTATGTATTATAACAAATTCAAAATATGGTAATGAATCCAGAGCCACCATTTATGACATACGTCACCATCGATTATAATTTCCGAAAGAGCTGATGAATCGTCGTGCACTTCCTTTTCTCCTGTCATACCTTAATTAATCCATATAAACAAACAGTCTTCGTTTGCATTATGACATTTTAATGGAAATAATTCGTTTGATCTGCATAACTAAATGGATGGGGCAGTAGCTGAAAAGACAGTGGTGAATGTTATTTCCATGATGACTTATACTGAGCCCATAGACCCTGACGCACCCTTCGGTACCAGCCGACCGCCATGTCATCCTCTGCCGGCGGCATCACCGTATGCAGTATGGCGCAGATTGGGGTCAGCACACTGCTTTCACGGCCGTTATTACTTTCGTGACCTGCGACAGCTACTGCTCGCTCAAGTATCTCCTCCGTTGGCATCACGGGGCTGAGTGCACCACGTACCAACGAAAAATCCATGGCAATGCCAGGAATCGAACCCTGGTTTTCCGTATAACATGCGGTAATAAATATGATTTCGGGCTATTGGTGGTATGAATTTAGAGAATAATAGCAAGGTAACTAGTTTCTTTATGGAAACAGTCTTACATCTCCAGGAGTAGTAGCAGCATAGTTTTGTGTGTATGCATAACACGGTGTGAGATTTATTTATTTATTTATTTTTACTTGTGGTGGTTACTAAATCACGAATCATACCGCTTGTAGTAGTTTTCAGTAGCAGTTGTTAATTTATTTCGCTGTAAAGTGTTATTAACTTTATAAGCAATGTATACTGAAGCATATCACTGGAGTTAATGTGAAGATCTATCTGTACAGAATTTCACGATGTAAGGAAAATTCAGCTCACAGTTGGTAAAATTATTGTTTATTGATACACAACCAGTTTTGGGGTTCTAAGCCGCATCGTCAGGTGAACCTACTTGGTAAAAAGCAGAGTATAGTGCCACCTCTTTTTACGGACCATCGCCCCTAGTCAAAAGTTACTATTTAAAGAATGTCGTCAATGTTATGGCGAGCGAAAGGTAAAGAAGTAGTTCCCCATTCTTTAAAATTTTGACTGTCTCTAAAAAGAGAAAATATATTTATAATGAGCGGACGATTTTTTTTTTTTTTTTTTTTTTTAAAGAGGTCGGATTTTGAGATAAGGAACTGCCAATGCTAACATGGTTAGTCGCGGCACACGCAAATTACAATGTGGTAAGAATCAGGTGGCAGTGTCTTACCCGTATGACAGCAGGGCAGCTCAGTGCAGGGCAAGGCAAAAGCGGTCCGCAGGAACGACGAAGAGACTAGCTGGCTGGCGGAATTCTTCCTCACATCCAGCCTTTCAACAGCCGCGTTTGCCCAGAATATAAAATAGAGTTTGATAGAATTTCGGGAATGGAATCAATTACATCATCCAAAATCTACACGTTGGGAGAAATGATCCACCTTTTACGCCATGTTGAATTGGCCTACATCAGTATTTGCTATCTTACCACTTCCGAAGAAGGCTACTTGCATCGTAAGGCGAAACGTTAATTTCCTTTACAACTTGACATGATCAACCGGTCACTGATGCACCATATCACACTTCAAGTTAGGCAAACTGTCTAGAAACGAATAAGGTTCGAAAAGGCGTGTCTTTCACACACTAAAGCCAGTATTCTACTGGCGAGTCTCCCGGACTGCTGTTAACATCCCCACAAATTTTAATTACGCTAGTATCTAAAAGGATGGACAGCCCTATTCTGTAAACCATTGTGAAACATGCCCCATTGTACCACTCATTAGGGGACCGATGGCCGTAGCAGTCCGGTCCCTTTAACCCCCACAAACCAACCAACCACTCATTAGGGACTTTTCCTGTTCCATTCATGTGTGGATCGTGGGAGGGTGACTGCTTGAATGCCTCTGTGATCGCTCTAATTAGTGTAATCTTGTCTTCTCTGTTGATGTCGGAGCGAGACAAAGGTGTTGTAATATTCTCAGATCTATCAGTTAAGGTTGGTTTAGCGGGATAGATCTTCAAGTGTCTGCCGATTCAGTTCTTTCAGCATGTCAACACACACTGTCATCGGTGATCATTTGTCAGCCCTTCTACGTAACCGTTAAATATCCTCTGATAGTTCAAATGGTTCAAATGGCTCTGAGCACTATGCGACTTAACTTCAGAGGGCATCAGTTGCCTAGAACTTAGAACTAATTAAACCTAACTAACTTAAGGACATCACACACATCCATGCCTGAGGCAGGATTCGAACCTGCGACCGTAGCGGTCGCTCTGTTCCAGACTGTAGCGCCCAGAACCGCACGGCCACTCCGGCCGGCTCCTCCGTTAGTCATGTTTGGTATGGTTCCTGTGGTGTCACCGCCAGACACCACACTTGCTAGGTGGTAGCTTTAAATCGGCCGCGGTCCATTAGTATATGTCGGACCCGCGTGTCGCCACTGTCAGGAATCGCAGACCGAGCGCCACCACAAGGCAGGTCTCGAGATACTGACTAGCACTCGCCCCAGTTGTACGTACGACGTAGCTAGCGACTACACTGACGAAGCCTCACTCCTTTGCCGAGCAGATAGTTAGAATAGCCTTCAGCTAAGTCCATGGCTACGACCTAGCAAGGCGCCATTAGCCTTACATAGCTTGTATCTAAAGAGTCTCACTTGTATCGTCAAGAGCGATGTATACAACAAGGATGGATTAAAGTTAAGTATTCCAGAAGCTACGTACTTTTCTTTATAGCATTCATTACGTATCCGGTTACAGACCTATCTCTTGCCTGCGTGAACTAAACGCGTGCCTTTCGGCTACTTCCGTGGCGTGGCTGTCTTGCTACGCCACAACAGTTCCTACACATTTTGGAAATGTTCTAGGATGGATAGGATTAATGTTTTCTATGCAGTTTCAATGATCGACCGATTGCATCTCCCTAGTATTCTACTGATAAACCCGTATGGATGCCGAGTGGAGACGCATCTACGTTTTCAGGATGCTGTTGCGGAACGTTTAGAATGTTTTTCGGTACTAATAAAACATAATTGGCGAGTTGATATATATTCATTCAGATATATTTTCTGTTTCCTCATCATCCTCTGTTGACGTCTTCTACCAGTGGTACAGAGGAATTCCATTGACTTCTGTTGTCGTTCCGGCGTTCAAGAAGGCTGTTGGTCCAAGAGTTCAGTCGAAGTGTAACGGGTTGCCGTCTGGCAGGCGAAGCCATAGAATGAGAGTATGGCCCCAGACTGGGCTAGAGCATCCTTTATCGCACCCCAGAAGGTGACTACGACCCAGGATGTCCCATCAGGATGTACCGCGTTGTCGCAAGTCGTTTAATCGACTGATCCTGGCCCCATCGAACAGGTAGGCCATCGCAACTGGAAGTGCCTGCAATGTCGATCAGGAACAGAGGCACCGGATGGCCCTCTAACGGTGATGTTAGTGCGACAAGTACCGCGAGATATGGTGGTGACGGAAGACTCTCTGGCTCCCCATCAACAATGTGGTATGCGACCATTGCGAAGTCCCACGAGTGACAGCTCGTGGTTACTTGGATGTCGTCACCTCGGGTATGGCAAAGCACTGTGTTCATCAGAAGTGCTGGAATATCTACTATATGGGTGTCACGTAATAACTACTGAATCAACCCTAATGGATGACTCAACTAAGACCTGTAGAACTGGCGTATTTATGAGGACTGACGGGTTACTGTGGCATGAGGGTCTCTTCATTACGACTGAATGAGCCCGCTTCTTTACTAGTTGTCAGCAGTCCTTATTCTGCTGTGTCTGCTTCTCATTTTGTTAAAGGGTCTTAAATGCACTATCAACTATCTGGTAGATGCTGTTGCATCCTACGTATTACTTTCTTCTTGGCGTAACAACAGATAACGAATATATCTCTGTCTCACTCTCACAGTGAACGTTTCGCTGACTGTTCTGGCGGTTAGGTCGTTGTAACATCCCCTGCTCGTTTATGAGACCGACTTAAAGTGCTGCTTCTTTCATTCTGCTCCTTAGCTATGTCACCACCTCTTGCTGCGTCTTCCCTACCAAAAGATACCGAATCCAGTCATTCATTTCTCTTGTTATCCCATACGATCGTACTTTCGATAGTAAATGTAGATGTTGTACACAGTCAAATGCTTTTAGGACATCTAGGAATACTGTATTTACCTAACTGCTTGGATCTATGACTCTCAGTTATGTCCATGTGGGAAAAATGTGAGTTCCGTTACATGTGATCTGCGTTTTCGGAATACACGCTGATTGCAATGGGGGAGTCATTCTCTTCGAAACATGTCATTGTTTTGTAGCAGAGAATATGTTCTAAGGATCTGCAACAAACAGATGCCAAGGATGTTTAAAGTTTTGTTGGGTGTCCAGCCGCGTACAAACATCAAATGTCCACGAGATTTCGGCGAATAACCGTCCAGCCTACATCAGGTGGTGGTGAAGCAATGACCTGTCTGCTCTCTACCGCTAGTATTTATCTCTAGCGGGCCGACGGCGCGTGGTATGTTCGGTGATGGGACAAGCGGGGCTCCGGTAGGTGGTAAAGGTGTGAGAGAGGTGGCAAGGGGGGGGGGGGGGGCACAGTGTATTTTCGGCGGCCGTGGAGGAGTGATCTCGTGTCCACTGGCACCTTTGCTCTTCGATAGACCTTAATAAGGGTACCCAGGGCTTACTGAGATGGTAACCAGTGTTCCTGTTGACGAAGTTGCCTGTTACGCGAAATTCTATGGCCAATAGATATTTGTGGAGGCCAGTACTTTGTCTCGTCATAATTCGCTGCTTGTCCAGTGTTTCTGAAATGTTCTGCCAGAGCAGATTGGCTTGGTTGGCATAGGTATGTATAGCTTGGTGTTCTTTGCATCGATGTTCCACCGTACGAACTGTTTGGCCGATACACGATTTGCCACAGCCGCACGGATTTTTGTATACACCTGCTTTCTTGAGGCCGACATCGTCCTTCACCGTTCCTATTAAGGCATTCGTCTTAGCCTGATGTCGAAAGGCTGTGTCGATCTTGTGTTGCCTCAGTAATCTCCCTATTTTGGACGACACGTTGCCCGCGTCGATCTTGTGTTGCCTCAGTAATCTCCCTATTTTGGACGACACGTTGCCCGCAAAAGGTAAAAACCCCAGGCTTTTTTCTTCCGTTTGTGCTTCATCTTGGTCCCTAAAGCGCTTCTGTTGTCGGATGGCCCTTTGGATTAGGTGGTTTCCGTATCCATTCTTGTGGGACACAGTCTCCGTTCTGCGAACCAGAAGAGCTTCTGTGAAGTTTGGAAAGTAGGAGGCGATGTACTGGCAGAATTGAAGCTGTGAGAAGGGGTCGTAAGTCGTGTTGGGTAGCTCAGTTGGTAGAGCACTTGCCCGCGAAAGGCAAAAGTCCCGAGTTCGAGTTTCGGTACGGCACACAGTTTTAATCTGTCAGGAAGTTACACAAATCATGCTTCTATTATCAACCGTAACTTCAGAACTGCTGCTCTACTGCCTTTAACTTTTCTGAAGCAGAAGTGATAGTCATATACCAAATCATCAACCTTGTTTTCCATTTTTCTGTACATTATTCATGTCAGAAACACGAATGTTGGAGCAGTTAAGCTGGTTGTTTGGTAATTCTCGCACTTGTTGACTCTTGCAATCTTCGGAATACTGATTTTGCGAGTGTCTGATGGAGCGTCGTCAATATAATATATTCTACACAGCCCCTTAAATAGTCGTCTGGTTGCCACCTGCCCCATTTATTTTAGGAATTTCGATGCAATGTTACCTGTCTTACAGAGCTCTTTCACAGTAAATTCTGCCACTAATACTGGATCCCATATGTCATCCTTTTCTTTTAGTCATCAGTCATCTGACTGGTTTGTAAGATCCGCCCCGAATTTCTCTCCCATGCTAAACTTTTCATCTCAGAGTAGCACTTGCAATAAAGCCCTCAGTTATTTGTTGAATGTATTCCAATGTTTTTCTTCCACTACAATGTTTACCCTCCACAGCTCGCTCTAGTACCATGGTAGCTATTCATTGTAGCCTTAATAGGTGTCTGATACCTTCTTGTCAGTCTCATCTCTATGGACTCTAATTTCTTTTAAAACGTCACCGGCCACGGCCTCCCTCTCAGAAGGGCTCAGTGTACTCTTTCCACCTATTTCCTCTCTCTTCTTCGTTTAACAATAGAAATCCAATTACACTCTTGGCTACCATCCTTCCTTTTAATTTCACCGAATAGTGTTTTGACTTTTGTAAATTCTGAGTCCCCCAGACGATAATTTTTTGCAGATTTCTCCACACCTTTCCTGCAACCACTTCCCCTTGGCTGCCTTCGTTTGTTATTTATGTAATTCGTAAGATATTTTTATAGCTGTAGTCCCGTCTTTCCCTGGACACTATTGTGTGTGTGTGTGTGTGTGTGTATTTTATTTACCTTCGATAAACAAATTACCTTTGTTGACGTTTCAGTTTTTCTGTTGTTATTTGATAAAAATGCATACATCCTCTGCATTAATTTTGTGCGAGCCATGTAGTCACTTCTTGAGTTAAATTTCTACTTTGTTGGTTGCGAGCTCCGCACTTTTCCCTAGTCCAGCATAGAAATCAAGGAAGAAAATCGGGCACGTGTCGCTTCATCAGGGAACGCTGGGAACCGTCCATTAGCAGCAGGGTTAAGATCACGTGTGCTTCTGGGCAGACTAGCACTGACACCACGGTGCCTCTGCTCTGGTGTGCAAGTGTTGGCTGGAGGCTGGTATGGTGCTCTGTCATCTTCATTGATGAGAATAGGTTCTGTATTGATGGAGTCATGGACGTACGCGTCTATGGCGTATGCCTGTAAGCTGCCGATTTCACAGTCCATTGTCCCATGACACACAGGTCCCATACCACGTTTCACGCTCTGGAAGGTGATCAATTAAACCTCGAGGTCACATTTGGTGTTCCTTCAGGGTGAAATAAACACATACCGCTATGTTGGCCTCTTTGTTATCCCTGTGCTACTGCCGTTTCTTCAACAGAAAGTTGATGTGCTTTTTCAGCATGACAGGGCACGTCCACATAGGGCTGCTGTAACTGTTCCGGCCAGCAAGATCACCAGTTCTATTACCAGTCTGAACACATATGGAATATAATGCAGCTGGAACTTACTGGCTCTCCAGGGCCTGCAGGGACCATTGCCGAATTGTAGTCTATTACAGGATGCCATTCGGAATCTTTATGATCGTTTGCACTCGAGAATGCATAACTGCGTTACCACATTTACTATGACATGTGCTCTTCATTCGACCTGAATTCGTTAAAATATACCCGTACACGTACAATGATGAATTACCTGTTACCTCACTCTTCAATAAAATGGCCTTGTTCCTGAGGATGTGATTATACAGCACTCAGATGTGTATAACGTGAAATATTTACTACCGTCGCACAAAACAACCTTATATGTAACAACAACATAATCTGCATAAAATACAGGGTGTTTCAAAAAGAATATACGTATTTGGAAGGCATGTATTTATTAAACATTAAGACATACGAATTTGAAACTTTACACACATATTTACGAACCTCTCAAGTTCTGATTACAGATGATCAATATGTCCTCCATCAGCGACACGAACAATATCGCATTGATATTCAAATTCCTCCCATACTCGGGCAAGCATGTCCTTCGTCACTGATGTTATGGCAGTACGGATCCGATTCTTCAACTCTTCCAGTTTTTGTGGGAGTGGTGGTACATAAACGTTGTCTTTAACGAAACCCCACAGGAAGAAGTCAGAGGGTGTCAAATCCGGTGACCGCGGAGCCCAGTCACAGTCTAACATAACAGTCGCGACACGCTCTGCTGTAAAAGTTGTTACCGTTTAACAGCTGTAGCGACACCAGCGCTCCAAGCGGCGAGAAAGGAGAACTTCAGATGCGTCCTAAGCATAATGTTTGTTTTGCACCCCTTTCCTATGTGTTTTACGAAATGCTTGCTTCCAAGACTTTGCGTAATATCAGAAAACAAAGATGTTTCTAAGAATGATTCTAAAATAAGCGGAAGTAGGGATAAAAAGCATGAAAACATGGACAAGTTACAACACATTCGTGAAAAAAACACTTGTGACGTTGAATAGAACTGCAGCTTACCAAGTTGATATCAACGGAATGTAAACACATAGATTCACACATAAGAAGCACAGACATGTATCTCTACATGCAAAAGGGGCGCATTTGTCGTTCTGTAGGCTTACGTGTTTTAGTCATTGTCGCCTGTTACTACAAGTACAACATTCATCTTTATATTATTCTAAGTGGGACCAGCAATTGCCAAATGGAGGGAGAAACATCCTGGTAGTGTTAATCCCAAGTGCTCAAACCAATAACACTGTCAGAAGTGCTGTCATACATTAAATTTACCATTATAGACTTTTCATCCAATGACATATGCACTAGTTTTTCAGTATCGGAGAAATGCTGTGCCTTCTGCTTTAATAGGTGGAACATATTGTCACTTATCCCACATTTTATTTTTATGCCTTCCATATACCTCTGTAATGTATGCACTTATGGAAACATAAAACATTTCGACAAAACCTGTATGCCTGAGTGCTGTAATTTAATAAATTTAGAGCAAACAGCTTATTTTTGTCTTTCCATCTTGCAGATGGCATGCTAATCTGTCTAAACAGCAAGTCATTTTTTTTTTAAATATCGGAATGCTATAGTCTTCAAAATTGGTTTATCCTTCTTCCCTTGATCCTTCTTACAGTCTGTACTTAAAATAAGAGGCACTTTCCTTGCCACGTAACTGTTTTGTACGAAGTCTAGCGATCTGCACATTCTGGTATTCCACACGCTTTTTCTAGACACGAATAATCGCAATTTTACCACTTCATCATCGCAGCAGGTCTGTGTTGACGATTCAGATGACTCTGGCACTGATAGATGAAGAGTCAAACTGGCTGCTTCAGTGCCATAGGAGTGTTCTACAGCTTTAGACAGATTGTCGAACCGTAGCATTTTTCTCCTAAGCGTCAGTTGAGGTGCCTTATCTGGAATGTCAAGCAGTGTGGTTAGCTGCATTCCACACGAGTTTATTATTGTCTGCATTCATGTAGTGGGTTTGTTTCTACGTGTTGCGGACAAAACATTATAGTAAAGGTTAACAGGGTCTTTACTCATACGATGTTCTCGTCTGCTATTACTATCCATTTTCTGTTCCTAGAACGAAACATTAACCATCAATATACGTGTAGTTCTCAAGCGAATTCTGACGATACAGTTCAGTAACATGATGTTATATCTCTCTCAGGGTCCTTAGGAAACTTAAAAAAGACAGATGTGGTATTCTTGTTGTTGTTGCTGCAATTTATAACGCTACGCAACGTTTCCATTTGTAAAAACCACAGTACAAATCAAAATAAACAACTAATATCCTCTTTCGCTTTCACTATCGCTCCGAACTCAACAGCTTAAATTACTGGCCGCTTGGCGCGCTAATAGTGCAGAAGGCAACAAAATCGAGGCGTTAGACTGTGGCCCAGCTGAGACATGCTAAGTTTCCAGCTCCTTGATGATCAATCCAACGGTTCGGTAGAATTTAATTCAGATACTCCTGAACTTGGCGACAACAGTGAGGGGGTGTCCCGTCTTGTTGAAAAATGAAGTTGTGCTCGTGCATCCTCTGAAACAACCAGTTGTGTAACATAGCGAGATATTGCTGGCCATTAACCGTGTTTCCATCAAAGAAGAATGGGCCATAAACAGATGATCGGGATAAGGCACAAAATATATTTTGGGCGAATCCCATTCATGTTCAGTGGCAGCATGTGGGTTCTGTAGGCCCCAAATTCGAACATTGTGTTTGTTTACCTTACCACTAACATGGAAAGTCGCTTCATCACTGAACACGATGTGTTGTGCGAAAGTGTTATCATTGTCAATAGCATCAAGAGTCTCGTTAAAAAATGCCACACGTTTGCGTTTGTCATAAGGAGGCAGAGCTTGTAACAGCTGTAACTTGTAAGGTTCATAAACAACCGACTTATCAAAACATGCCAAATTGTTGTTGTAGGTAGTTATAACTCCCGACTGGCACGACGAGTTGATTTTGAACGACAACGTTGGAAAGCAGTTTTCTTCAGGAACACGAGGGCGGTCAGCAGTCTTTCCTTTACATACAAAAAAAAAAAAAAAAAAAATGGTTCAAATGGCTCTGAGCACTATGGGACTTAACATCGATGGTCATCAGTCCCCTAGAACTGAGAACTACTTAAACCTAACTAACCTAAGGACATCACACAACACCCAGCCATCACGAGGCAGAGAAAATCCCTGACCCCGCCGGGAATCGAACCCGGGAACCCGGGCGTGGGAAGCGAGAACGCTACCGCACGACCACGAGATGCGGGCCTTTACATACACATCCTGTATCTAGAAACTGTTGATACCATCTGCGAATGTTCCACCCATTCGAAGGATCAATTTGGTACCTCAACCTGAAACGCCTTTGCACTGTAAACATGGAATTTTACTTCGCAAACTCGAGAACACAAAATGATTTCTGCTGCGGAGTTTCCATTTTAAACATAATACGGTTACCAAGCAAAACAGAAGACAACTAACATCTAACGGCTATTAATATAAACAAGACTATGTATTCGTTTGTCAAAGAGCAAAGCCGAGGCGCAGCCATCGATAGTTTGGACAAAATAATACTTTGTAACTGGTATATTCTTTTTGAAACACCATGTAGTTGAAATTGCTTATGTCGGTTTCTAGTGCTGTTTCCTTCATGTGATTCTAAATGGAGTCACTAGACTGAACTAACAACTAAAATAATCATTTGTTCCCTCTTACCGTATCCTCTAGCTGCAGCACTATCTATCTTTTCCTATTGTAGGCTAATAATTAGCTTTGGAATTGTTAGTTTTCCATTTTCATGCCAAACTACATGGCTCACAAGTTTTATCCCCTTCATATAACCACTCGCACAACCATTTTCCTTCATGTTCACATGGCTCCCGTGAATATGTCATTTTCACTTGTTGTTCTCCTCTGATCTTGATAAATATGTGATTAGAAAGGAACATATTGCGATAGGATGTATTCCACGTGAGACTCATGTCTCTAGGTATATGTATGTACAAAGTCATAACTGCTAACTATTTTCGCTTTTATGCTGCTTCTACATAATAAATATTGTGTTTCACCCAATGTAAAGTAATCTAGCTAGTTTTAATAACTAGCATACTGACGGAAAAAACTGCAGAGTTAAAAATTCCATGTTTCTTCAGTGGAGAAAATTCCTGTGAGTGCTAGTTGTATCGTTGCCAGTTGAAATGGTGGAATACTCATTGACGGTGTGCAGTACACTCTTCACGTATATCTTAATTTTGCCAGCATTCTTCAGTAATTTTATCAACAAGACAGTTGCCTACATGATACTTCGCTTCGTATGAATTTTGGCTCTGAACTTAAATTGAAAATAAGAAACATCATTGTATTGGATATCGAACTGTTAAACTTTAATAAAGACAATGGAAGTTATATCCGTTTCATACAAAGATACTGCAAATATTGTCTTAAAATCGTTTAGCTGTTTGCTTCTGAACTGCTGCGGTATGGGACTATTACACAAGCTCGCCGAATGTCCATACGGCTGAGCGCCCTCAGCTCCTTGAACACACAACGGCCAAGTAATCAGATAGTGGTTGGCCTGCGTGCCCCTTACAGCTCCGGTATGCCCAGACATTAATTACTGTGTATTTGCGCCGCACACATGGGTCTCAGAAACCGCGTTCCTGAGGCGAGACGGCCAAATACTGGCCTTGCGCTGCTGGAAGAGTTGACATAATAATATTCAAATGCTTTCACTTGAAACTATAGATGACTGCAAAACTTATTTTTACTGTCTGTGAAGGGCAAGAAGAATTACCGTCTTGCAAATAGTGAAGAAAATTTAGTTCTCCTTCGGTTTCACAATGATATATGAGTGAAGGTCACCTTGATCTTAGTATTCTTGTGTTTAGAACGAGTCCTTTGCAGCCTTCTCGTCAGTTGGCTCCACTTCTCTCGAACACTGCATGGACACTCCATATTTGACAGACGAGGGAAGCATTACTGAAGTCCACAATGGTAGCCAGTCGGAGATAAAGAGTGTAAGAAAACAGCTGATACGATAAGTACTAGCCTAGAATACAGCACACTTCACGCGAAAGAGTAACTGCAAGATGAATCTTCGGAGGATGACAAGTTACTTTGTTAAATACAGCCCACACGCAACACAGAAACTGTTTTCTCAGCGAAGTGGCAAATAGTTAATGAAGGATTCAACTGATATTATGCACCCTTTGCTTACTGCGAATGAAATTAGAGTCCACCAGGAGGGAAACGACAATCAATTAATTGGATAGGCTGGTGATCCAGTACCAAAGAAGGCGAAATCGATTTCAAGTGGAGCAAAAGACGTAGTTAGCGTTTTAAGCGATGGAAAAAGTGTCATCATCAGCAAGGGCAAATACTATACATTTCTTCTTGATCAGTTTAAACAAAGAAGCGTGGAGTGCCAAAAGTACATCTACTCAGTTTCATTTTTTATTCCGTAAGTACAGTCTTTCAAACCATGTCGAGCAATGTTCATCTTGCACACGCAGGTCTACTGAAAAAATGCTATAGACCTGATAATTTATCAGTTTAATACGTACCCTTGACATGACTCTCAGTTTAGCTCTAAAAGTTATAGTATCTATATTCACAGGTATGCAGACTGAGTTGTTATGGTCATAGGAAATAGCCACATTTAAAAAAAGTAGTTAAATCTTACTGACAAGAATTAAAAATATCTTATACTCCTCAGATTCTGAAATGCTGAAATGTTCATCATGTGCTACATGATTATCAGTTGCATCTGCTTTTCTTCTGTGTTAAGAGAGTTATAGCATTTAAGTCTCTGTGTAGTTGTGAAGATTCTTTATGTACTATATGGTTTTCAATTTCAGTAAATAGGAAGACATATGAATAATATCAATCTTGTCATACCGAGAAGGTGGTGCAATAACGAAACCATTGTAGTAAAATATTATTAATACAGTTCTGTATCATGCAATTCAAAAAGGTTATTACTTCACTGCCTGTAAAAAGTGTCCCTAGTGTAAACAATCTGAATGTGAGCCCGAACAGAATATTGTGTGAGAAACGACTTTTGTTTTCCATTTTGTCTCTGCTTTGGAAGGTAAAGCAGGCTGTTTGAAATCCCGCTAGTTTTGCTTCTTGATTCGTTTCACCCAAACCGGAGCGAGTTGACATGTGGGCAGAGGTTCCCCAGCTGCGAATGTCTGAGAAGGTTTTACCATTTTCGTAAACCTTAGTGCCAACTGGGGGGATTTAAGCTGTTTTAAATTTGTTTGTGACATCCCTGAGAGCAAAGCGTAGTATGCAAGGCGTCTCAAAATGAAAATGAATATACTGGTTTTAAGGCTTCGTAGCATTTATTACATTCCACTCACTATTATAAATAAGACGTCTGAAATAGTTTTTGTGACAACTGTTCAATGAGAGCACGTTCGTCGCGCATCGAGTTGATAAGCGAGTTTTTCCAAACCTTCATTGGTGTGTTTGGAGTAATGGCTACAACAATGCTGTTTCTAATTTCTAATGTCGGGTAGGTCGGCTGGATCGGAGGTAAATGATTCTTTATGAACTCTTAAAGGTAAAATCGTACGGCGTCAGGTCGTGTGTGAACGTGGTGGTCATGTAAAACAAGCTCTTTGATCCGGCTTTGCGGCCAATCCAGCGGTCGGATACAACATCGTTTAACCAATCGCGAACTGGGCTATGTCAGTGACATGGCTGCTAAATAAAGTTATGTGATTCAGCTTCTACCAGTTGAAGAAAGAGGCATAATTATAGTGCATATTGATAAGAAATTTTCCTCCTGGATATGACACAAAAACATTCAATTTGGGGGAGCCTGTTTGCAGTTGTACTGTCTGGTGACGATTCGCTGACCTTCAAAGTCACACACTGTGTGTTCACATTTTCACTTAAGTGAAATGTCGGTTCTGTTATATAGGGGCCGTAGGCCGCGTAAGTCCTCTGTCAGTCCGAAGACGCCGCCATGCGGGGTTGCCTACTCGTCGACCGGAAGTGTCTTTCCGGTTTCCTCCGGCGATTGTACATAAGGGCACCGTGTTGTGTGCAAACATTATGCTTGTACACCGTTTGTTCCAACAACATGGGGCACCAGCTGCCCTTCAGAGCAGTTCATGCACCAGGAAGACCCGGCGCTACTACAGAAGAACAAACATCCGTCCGCAAATCACGAGGACGCAAACATAGTTCCGCCTGATGTGAACGTTAGGGCAAGCACAGCTTCCAGCAGGGAAATTGCGGTTCTAGTTTCAGTTCTAGCGCAGTTCAGTTCAGTTGCTCTCGCAGGTCCAGGGCAGGAGGCAGCTGCCTCGTAGTCTGAGTAACAGAATTCCCCGAGACGAGCAAGGACGTTCCGCTCTGCTTTGCATCGTCGTACTCCACGTGCCGCGGTCCGTCACGGACGTCGCCCTACATCTATACGGCATGACACTTCCCGTAGATCGGGTATTACGTCAGCAGACTTTGTTAACTCAAGTGATCACGACTATCTTCTATTTTTTGTTTTTGGGACAAACGTCATCGTGAATTTGTGCAGTTAAAAAGGTGTTTTGTATTGCATCTCGAGAATCATCCTTTAACACAGTAAGTAACCACTTAAAAAGTGCAGGATAGAAAAGATTCACCATTGAAGATGATACGATGCACAAAATTTTGATGCAGCAACATGCACTGCGAACAGAGACTTACTTGCAACCGTCTCCTTACAAGTCTTCTCACATGGCGTCAATAAAATTACTAATGCACGAGTAGCCTTACGATTTAACTTCTTGGAGCAACGCTTTAAAGGCTCTCACTCACTCTACAAGTTCTCCAGTCACTTACTATTCGTGTTGTGCAGAGGCATTAAAAATTATCAGTTTGAGTTACTCTTTGATGTATTATTTATATTTGTAAATTGAATGTAAACAATGTTTCAAAGCTTTATGACCCGTATATTCATTTTGAAACACCTGTATTTATACGGTGTAGCGGGGATGAGAGCAGATACCTCAAATGATGACTGTGGACAGTGTACTGGAGAACATTACATAAGTATTTACGTCATATGTAGACTAATAACTACCTGTGGTCTACCATCACTGACTTCTAATCAAAACGTCCTCGATGCCGAGTTAGAACCTCGCCACTACTTAAATTTTAAATGAAAATCATCAGTAATGGTGACCGAAGACCAGCGGCATAAGAAGTCACCCTCGTTCTGCCAACAGCCTTGCCATAGGGGGCGAAGGAGCGCTCACAGAGTCAGGGCACTCTCTTGCCCTTGGGGCGGGGAACTAACACTAAAAGGCACAAGAATCGGAAGAATCGGCAATGATCAACGGCATGAAGATGCAGAAGGCAATGGAAACCACGTCATTAATGACGTATAATGTTTATCCATAGCACAGCTGGCCTGTATTTCTAAAAGTGTCATGATGATCTCTCGATTTGACAAAGATTAAGGACTATCACCCATTCCCCCATTCCGATCTCCGGGGGGGGGGGGGGGGGGGACAAAGTCAAGGGGTAGGTGACCATTAGAAAAATACCCAATAACCAACGAAATGATACCGTTCTATGAGGGGCAATGTCAGAAGTTTTGAATTAGTAGGGAAGTACAATATCTGAAAATGGCAGTTCTAAGGCTCAGTCTAGATATAGTGGACGTTAGTGAAATGAAATGGAAAAAAGATAAGGGTATCTGGTCATATGGGTATAGAGTAACCTGAACAGCAGTGGAAAATGGAAATACTGGAGTAGTATTCAGTACGAATAGAAAGATGGTAGGGCAGAGAGTGAGCTACTATGAAGAATTCAGCGGTAGGGTTGTTATCATCAGAATACTCTGTTCAAGAATCATAAGAGGAGGAGGAATACCAGAAAAAGGCTGGGAGATATGGGAGAATTCCAGTTGGAATACATCATGCTTGGGAAGAGTTTCCGAAACCAAATTCTGTATTGTAAAGCGTACCCCAGAGCAGATACAGACTCAGATCACAATTTAGTAATGATGAAGTGTAGTCCGACGTTTTGAGAAACTACTCAGGAAGAATCAGTGCACAAAGACGTGTGACACAGGAGTGATAAAGAACGAAGGAATGTGCTTGCAGCTCTCTGGGGCTATAGGTACTGCAATAATGAGTAGGTCAATAGGAACTTCAGTTGAAGAGGAGATCTCTCTAAAGAGGGCAACTACAAAAGTTGGAAAGGAAAACATAGGAAGGTAATTTGCAAAGAAGCAATAGGTAGCAGAAGAATTACTTCAGCTCCCTGACTAAAGAAGTAATTACAAAAATGATTATGGACATTCAGGAATACAATAATAAAAGTTACTTAGGAACGAAATAAATAAAAAATGCTCAAAGCTAAGGCGTAATGACCGCATCAGAGAGAAACAGAAATGAATCTTGGCAGAACTGACTCAGCACTTAGAAAAGTCAAAACAAACTTCGGTGAAATCAGAAACAAGGGGGTAACATTAAGACTGCAACGGTTATCCGACTGATAAATGCATAGGAGAGAGCGGATAGGTGCAAGCGAAACATTGATGGAATCTATGAGGGGGGGGGGGGGGGACATGTCTGCTGTCGTACTACAAGAAGAAACAGAAGTCGACAGGGAAGAGATTGGAGTCCTGTATTAGAATCGGAATTTAAGGGCGGTTTTGAAGAATTAATATCAAATACGGCAGAAGAGAAGGAGAACAATCTACGCGCAATTTATAAAATCACTGAGAGAAGTTGCAACGAAACGTCTATTCACGTTGGTGTGTAGAAGTATGACACCGGTGATATACCATTAGACTTTCGTAAAAGCATCAATCGCGCAATTTCGAAGACTGCAAGAGCTAAAAGTGCCAGAACTACAGCACAATCAGCGTAACAGCTCATGCATTCATGTTGCTGACAAGAATAATATATAGAGTAATGGAAAAGAAAATTGAGGATTTGTTACGTGACGATCAGTTTGGATTTAGGAAAGTAAAGGCATCGAAGAGGCAATTCTGACGTTGTGGTGGATAATGAAACAAAGGTTGACGAAAAATGAAGACCCTTATAGGACATGTCGGCCTGGAATCAGCGTTCGACTATGTATATAGGTTGAAGATCGAAATTTTAATAAAAATAGGGGTAAGCTGTAGTGACAGTCGGGTAATATACAATATGTACAAGAACCGAGAGGGGACAATAAGACTGGAACACCAAACACAAAATACTCGGATTGAAAGGGATATAAGACAGGGATGTCGTCTTTCGCCCCTGTTGTTGAATCTGTACATCGGAAAATCACTTACGGAAATAAAAGAAAGATTCAAGAGTGGAATTAAAATTCAGGATGAAAGGAAATCAGTGATAAGATTCGCTGATGACATTGCTATCCTGAGTGAAAGTGAGGAATAATTACAGGATCTATTGAATGGAATGAACAATCTAATGAGTACAGAACATGGTTTGAGAGTAAATCGAAGAAAGACGAAACTAAGGAGAAATACGGAAAAAGAGAACAGCTAGAAACTTACATTACGATTGGGAATCACAAAGTAGGCCAAATTAAGGAATTCTGTTACCTAGGCGGCAGAATAACGTATAGTATTGGCAAGAAGGTCATTTCTGGCCAATTCTTAGTTTTAGACATAAGCCTTAATTTTGAGAAGAACTTTCCGAAGATGCAAATCTGGAGCACAGCATTCTATGGTAGTGAAACATGGATTGAAGGGAAACTGGAACAGAGCAGACTAAGCAATTGAGAAGTGATAATACAGATGAATGTTGACAATTAGGTAGGCTGATAGGGTGCAGCACGAGGTGTTTCTCTGCAGAACGGGCAACGAAAGGAATATATGGTAAACGCTTACAAGAAGAGTGAAGATAATGATAGGACATCTGTGAAAATATCAGGGAGTAACTTCCATGGTAGCAGATGAAACTGTGAAGGGTAAAAAGTGTAGAGAAAGTTAGAGGTTGAAATACATTTAACAAATAATTGAGGATGAGATTTCGATAGTTACTCTGAGATGAAAAGGCTAACTTTGTAGAGTAATTCGTTTTGGACGGGCCAAATCAAACCATTCAGAAGAATGGTGACTCAAAGAAACTTATAGTTATTAAAAGTCGTACGTCGTTAGGTTGGTTAGTACCTCCATTTATACGCGACACAAGCACGCTGTTAATGTACTTGTTTGGAAGTTATTAGTGACAAACGTATTCCACTCAGTGGTACAGTTATGACCATACAGAAAATATCAGAATGTTCGACACAGGAAAAGAGAGTGTGTGTATATGTTAAGGTACCACATATAAGAATATCTGCAAATACATCCGTTACACCCTGTACAAGATATTTTAAGTGGCTAACGTCTGTGATTTGTTCGACAGGCCCAGTGAACTGTAGTTATACTGAACTGTTTCAGAAACGAGCCATTGCAGGGTCAGGGATTTTTTCTGCTAAGTACGTGGTGGGCTGGTAGTGGAAAAGAAAGATACCCAGTTGGAAATTTTACTGACGGAATTTCTAGTTTCAGTATTTCCCTTAGAACCAAAAGTAATCAAGAAAAACTGTGTACTGGGGGGAAGGGAAAGGTTTTTAAATTAATTCTGGGGGAATAGAAAACATTTTTCAAAGCCTATCGTATGTGAAAATGTTGTTCTTTATGTGTATACAGAGAAAAGTCGGTGGATTGCTCGACATGTGCAGTACACCTATGTAACTGTCAATTAGGTACACCAGGAAACTTGATTTACTTTGCAGCTGTAGTGCAGTCATATACAACCGATCGCTCAGCGAAAAACCTGTATCTAAAGGCAGGAAAGTTTTGAAAATACCACTGACATACATGACAGCAAACAGCAGTTCACTGAATTACAAACCCATATCACTGAGATGGATTTGTAGCACGATATTGTAACATATAATGTATTCGAACATTACAAAACATCTCGAAGAAAATACTCTACTGATACATAACGAGCACCAATATAGAAAATATCGTTGTTATGAAACAGAATTGGCTCTTTATTCATAGGAATTAATGAGTTTGTTGTTGCGGCGTCGATTACCACCTTTCTCCTCCGAACGGACAACTATTGTGCTTGAATTCCATCTACAAAATAACGGAAATCATAAACCTTGCACAAATGTTGGTATGTAAGTTACCCCATGTGCTATTACAAACTGGATAAACGAGAAATTGTCTGAGGGTGGTTCTATGGATCCTCTGCGAAACACATAAATGTAAATTACAAAATAATCATACAGATGTAGATATGGATGTAAGTCAAGCACGCTACTATTTGAGAGGGAGGAGTTGTTTCTCTCCAGGACATGGTTTATACAAACCAACGTCAAACGTATAGTAACGGCATATCTGTGTCGGTGACCATCGCCGATAGAGCAGTAGAGCGCAAGCACTATGAACCATGCGATGTACCAAGGTCAAGTTGGGTTTCTCGTCCGGAAAGCAGAGCTCAGAAGAACGTAAGATGAGTCGGCATGTTTCTCAGCCGTGGAGTCTTTGATCATCCCGTACGCAACGCGGTCTGTGAAAGAGAAAGAGGGGTCTATGAAAAGACGGAAAGGAGGAACAAAAAGAAGAAAAACGGGTGCGGAGCATTAGCGGTATTGGAGGAGGGCGGCGAGGCTCCATTCGGCCAAGGACTCGACAGTCGAATGTGACCGGCGACTGCCTATTCTTGCCGAGCACAACGGAGCTGTTATCATGGAGCACTTCGTGCACATCGGAGAAGGCCGCTCGATCTTTTACTGCCTTTGTTTCATTAGTTACTCACCCACAAAACTGTTGCTCTAAAAAACTAACAAATACTTAGTAATAAACGAGATTGTTAATAGCCATAACTTCAAGAAAATACAGAATTTTATACGAAAGGAATGTTTAATAACGAATCCATAAGGATAACGCGGAGCAGTGATCCTGTTTTATGTTTCAAGAGTACTGATGTTTCATAATCGATTTTTACAAAATGTCGTCATTTTGATTTCAGCATCGAAGTTTCCTCATCGACACTTTAGTTTTTGACACATGTAATATTTGTGTTAACCTATTTCTGTGTCTGATCTATACTAGACCCTCGTAATATTTACAATTGCAGTAGGGTATGAAACAAATCATTTTGTACGTAATTTGGTACGTAAGGTACCATTGGTTATCTAGTAATTGTAGTTAACTGATACATAACCCATAAATTATGACGTTTCCTTTGTACAAAAATGGAATAGCACAATTCACGATGGTTTAGTAGTACCGTACCATTCTCCCCCACCGCTTTACAGTTGTAGGGTTAAAAAAAATCGATGTTAGATGTTGGGGAAGATGGTACTCTTGGTATCTAATTAAAAAACTAAAATTCTGAGAAAACTAAACACACTGCTCATAATTTGCCAAGCATCTACAACAGTCGCAAGTTAGAAATCTGCTTCCCTAAATTGTACCACTTGGTGCACAAATTGTACCAACCTTATAAACTATGTCCGTGAGCCTTTGACCATAATGTACTATTCTAGGGAAGTGGTCCATATTTTTTACATCACTGATTGCAGGCTTACGATATAACTTTTTCGCTCTTTTTGCTACCCCTGCAGACTTTGTATGAATCCAAATTCTACATTTCATTCAGCTGACTATTTATACCATTCTCTCTTCTTCGCACAATTCGATTTACTGCTTTAATAATGTGTTTCTGTGATGGTTTCCGCGCTGAAACTTGAAAAAAGAGTTCCTTTTGACAGATGTTTGGTTACCTATTTTCATATGGGCTACTCGTCAGTTCACTCCCTCCTTTGCTAGGCTTTGAAAGTTGGCTTGGCGTTTTCATTATTTCCCTCGGATTCTGCCAAGTTCCTTGGATGAACATGTTGAGATCACATTTTGCCTGCAATGGCCTTTCCTGCGTTGCATTTATGGGTCAATCCGTGTTGTTCTGCGATGCCAAACGCAAGATTTCTTTCTTCCGGCCTTCTTAAACTAAACAGTACCTCTTCAATTGCAAGAATACGGTCTTTCTGTTAACCTTCAATTTCGCTGGAGAAGCGCTTTAATATGGCAAAAGAATTTTGTATCTAAGTGTATATTTTAATTTTCAGCATGCCTCTTAATAGTTGGCTTAGACAAATTATATGCGTAAGCATTCATTTAATGCGTCGTCCCCATTTAGATATAATGTTACAGCTAAATGCAATTTCAATATGCTTCACATTCCATAATACTTTTCTATTGCTGTACTGCAATGTAAGGGGGCATAGAACCAGGACCAACATGCTGTTGTTCATTTCCTCACTGCCAAATGACAAACACCGGTAGCCTCCATCGGAGGACGAAGAATGTGTATGGGCAGTGTGTCCTTCGAAAACCGCCCTTCTGGAATGGTGCGACGAGTTCCGTGCTGCTGCTTCTTGATAACGCACGTCCTCATATCCCAATTGTAGCGCAGATGTTCCTCCAGCTTACGTGGGGAACACTCGAGACCCCGTCGTATAGTCCTTACCGCTCTCCATCCGCTTATCATGCCTTCACTCCCTTAAAAAAGGCTTTGAATTCTCGACGATTCCTGTCGGACGCGAATGCGCAGCAGCCAGTTACGGACTTTTCACGCAGTAGATTGGGCTATGTTGGGTTGTTTGGGGGAAGAGAGCAAACAGCGAGGTCATGGGTCTCATCGGATTAGGGAAATGTGGGGAAGGAAGTCGGCCGTGCCCTTAAAAAAAAAGCATCCCGGCATTTTCCTGAAGCGATTTAGGGAAATCACAGAAAAACTAAATTAGGATGGCGGGACGTGGGATTGAACTGTCATACTCCCGAATGCGAGTCCAATGTGCTAACCACTGCACCACCTCGCTCGGTCCACGCAGCAGGACGCCGTGTTTTAACAAAAGGGCATTTTTAGACCTGGTGCGTCGATGGGATGACTGCGTAAATACTGACGCTGATTTTGCTTAACTGGTGTAAAGACTCTGGTCTGTAGGTCTTGGAACCTAAAGTTTTTGATCATCCCTGCTATAAAACAATTATTTAATTATAGCAGGTTAAAGAACGCATTAACTCACGTACACTGAAAGTTAGATTAAAACAAAATTATGAACGCTGTGTTTAGGGCCCGTAGCTGCCAGGATGGTCCCAAGTAGGACGCAGTTCACACTGACTTCAGTAAAGTTGGGAGATACAAATATTATGAAGTGGTACAAATCATGAGCCCCTACTGTACGGGCAGCACTGGCCCGCCAATGGCGCAACCTTACTGATGACTCTCTTTGTCTGGTTTGTCTGCTTGACGTTGAGGATCAACCGCCAGTCGCCGCACCAATCATCGATCCTCTGGAGCTCTTCCGGCATCCCACTATAGATGGTTTATGGTGTTGCAACTTAGTTACAGACAATCGTATAATCGCAAACAACCTTATGGAGGTTACGGCGGTATCGACTAGATCATTTATGTACGAGGTGGTTATAACTAAAATTTCGCTACCTGAGAGGGCCCTCATAAAAACGAGCGATATAGGACAATGAAACTTTCTGGAAACATTTCTAAGGACATGAAGGAGGGAAGTAAATGAATAAACTATCGAGAGAGCAACATTTTAATTTCCTCATGAGAGAGAACATTGGTCAATTGCTCACCATCGTTACGTTGCTCAGTGTGACGACATTTCCAGTTATGATAGCCTGAAACAGCACCTGAGATACCATTTCACAATTGTTCACAGGACTTCTCAAATGGTGAGCAATGCAACGTTCAGCTGTGACATCGATCTTGCACTGCTTGAAGAGCGCACATTTCGTCCAGTGTCCACAGCCATAGCAGCAGCAACTTATTCAAAAATTCGTGGTGCGTTGGTTGTCGGCCTCTGCCAGAAGCAGATCACAGGCCGTCAGTTAATCCGAATTTCCGAATCATGTTCTTCAGTCCCACTGCGGAAGGAGCACATCTCCGTATAAATTTAATGCATCAGTGCTTGCGAAGATCAGCAGCATTATTGCTGTTATTTTGCCAGAGCAGCTTTACGAACAAAGCCCTGCTCACCTTGTCCAAAACCTCGTTGATTGTCTGCCCCTGTTACACCAACTATTGTGTTTCAATCCTATGTCGTCGCCGTACCATTAACGGTAAGTCCTGACACTAATATTACTAACAACGGAAATCCTGTGCCACATAGTCTGAACATCATTCTTACAAAGTTGAGTCCCCATACGCTAAATATTTGTCCGTCTAAACTGGCTGAAGCAGCGGACGTTCAATTGTACCCACCCTGTATAATGCAAACAGTAGCGGTCCTATCATTCTTTCGTTGGTGCACTTCCAAAACTCGTCGATTTTGTTATGTGAAAAGCGACGATTTACTTTTTCTCTCAAAGCAACAAAGATATGAATCCAGTCCAACGTCTCAGACGATTCTCAATAAATTATTATTTTTTGTCCACTAAACAACAATTAAGATATGTGAACACAAAATAAGCAGTCTCGCATATGCGGATGGCAGTTGTGATGGCAGATTCAATGGTTCAAATGGCTCTGAGCACTATGGGACTCAACTGCTGAGGTCATTAGTCCCCTAGAACTTAGAACTAGTTGAACCTAACTAACCTAAGGACATCACAAACATCCATGCCCGAGGCAGGATTCGAACCTGCGACCGTAGCGGTCTTGCGGTTCCAGACTGCAGCGCCTTTAACCGTACGGCCACTTCGGCCGGCTATGGCAGATTCGATTGAAAGTTTGCATAGTAATATTTCAGAGCTAAATCAGAAATGTAAGGACTATGGTATGAAGATTAGCATCTCCAAAACGAAACTAATGTCAGTGGGAAAGAGATATAAACGGATTGAGTGCCAAATAGGAGGAACAAAGTTAGAACAGGTGTACGGTTTCAAGTACTTAGGATGCATATTCTGACAGGATGGCAACATAGTGAAAGAACTGGATGCAGTGAGGGTTCAGCTACGATATACTCTCTTCTGCAAGAAGGAAGTCAGTGCCAAGACTAAGTTATCTGTGCACCGTTCAATCTTTCGACCAACTTTGTTGTATAGGAGAGAAAGCTAGGTGGATTCAGGTTACCTTATCAATAAGGTTCAGGTTACGGATATGAAAATAACTAGGATGATTGCAGATACTAGTAGATGGGAACAATGGCAGGAGGGTGTCCACGATGAGGAAATCAAAGAAGAACTGGGAATGAACTCTATAGATGTAGCAGTCAGGGCGAACAGGCTTAGATGGTGGGGTCACGTTACACGCATGGGAGAAGCAAGGTTACCCAAGAGACTCATGGGTTCAGCAGTAGAGGATAGGAGGAGTCGGTGTAGACCAAGGAGAAGGTACCTGGATTCTGTTAAGAATGATTTTGAAGTAATAGGCTTAACATCAGAAGAGGCACCAATGTTAGCACTGAATAGGGGATCATGGAGGAATTTTATAAGGGGGACTATGCTCCAGACTGAACGCTGAAAGGAATAATCAGTCTTAAATGATGATGATGATGATAAACAACAATGTGGAATCAAAACATTAATTTCTGTATGTCTGCAAGGAAATGAGGGAGGACGAGATTAGTATTTAAGGTCCCGTCGACAGGTCATTAGAGACAGAGCACAAGCTCAAATCACAGAAGGATGGGGAAGGTAATCGGCCGTGCTCTTTTCAAAGGAACTGTCCCCGCAATTGCCTGAAGTAATTTCGGTTTGTCACGAAAAATCTCTGTGTGGATGCTCTTATGGGGATTTGAACCTTCCCGAATGCGAATCCAGTGTGATAACCAGTGCACCACCTAGCTCGGTTTCTAAGGAATTAATATGGTGCTACAGCACCGCAATTATATTCTGCGCCAGCAACATTTAAATATAAACCAACACCCCTTTACGTTTTCGCAACGCCTCGCATTTATCAAAGTGAATCGAAGGACCTAAAGAGGAACTGAATACCGATATCGGAATTTCTTTCTTTTCGTCTCTTTGTAGAAGACACCGGCGAGCGTGCCGGATATAAAGCGAAATGATTTCCAATTAGACTCTGCTCTTAGTGCCTGTGCGTCTGCACAGAGGAGAAGCGGCGCGATGCCCGCCTGCCTGCAGCCAGCCTGCTCGGTCCGGCGCCGGGCGCCACCGCGGCACACTGCCATGAATATTTCATGGCGGGCCGCTCATTATTTCTGGGGCCAGCGCTCATTGGCCGGCGTGACGTGACACGCCGTGGCCTGGTTGCCGATTCGCTCCCATATCAGCAACCGCCACCAATCACAGTGTTGCGATGTTGAAAGGCAAACTTGATTCTGCACCACGATTTCCCAGACTGTGCAGCACGGCAGTGTTCCGCGACAACTGAACAGCTGCTCTGCGGAAAAACCATTAATAACATGGTGGTTTCTCTTCGGCGTTTTCACGATATTAGGCATTTTTTAACCCGAGTAGTGTACACCTCTGAAACTGTCAAACAAAGTGTTGGAGACATTTGTTGGAGAAAGTCCCCAGCTATAGAATAATCTATAACGAAACTGGACCCTCATATTCTAAACGCATTTTATTTCACCTCTATCTGTCTGGAAGAAATAAAAACTTTGATGTTCGCTGATGACATTATAATTCTGTCAGAGACAGCAAAGGACCTGGAAGAGCAGTTGAACGGGATGGAAAGTATCTTGAAAGGAGGATATAAGATGAACATCAACAAAAGCAAAACGAGAATAATGGAATCTAGTCGAATTAAGTCGGGTGATGCTGAGGAAAGTAGATTAGGAAATGAGAGGCTTAAAGTAGTAAAGGAGTTTTGCTATTTGGGGAGCAAAATAACTGATGATGGTCGAAGTAGAGAGGATATAAAATGTAGACTGGCAATGGCAAGGAAAGCGTTTCTGAAGAAGAGAAATTTGTTAACATCGAATATAGATTTAAGTGTCAGGAAGTCATTTTTAAAAGTATTTGTATGGAGTGTAGCCATGTATGGAAGTGAAACACAGACGATAAATAGTTTGGACAAGAAGAGAATAGAAGCTTCCGAAATGTGATGCTACAGAAGAATGCTGAAGATTAGATGGGTAGATCACATAACTAATGAGGAGGTATTGAATAGAACTGGGGAGAAGAGGAGTTTGTGGCACAACTTGACAAGGAGGGACCGGTTGGTAGGCCATGTTCTCAGGCATCAAGGGATCACAAATTTAGCATTGGAGGGCAGCGTGGAGGGTAAAAATCTTAGAGGGAGACCAAGAGATGAATACACTAAGCAGATTCAGAAGGATGTTGGTTGCATAAGTACTGGGAGATGAAGAAGCTTGCACAGGACAGAATAGCAAGGAGAGCTGTATCAAACCAGTCTCAGGACTGAAGACCACAACAATAACAACTTTCATGTACTTTTTCGATCAATATTAGTACGAGTACATCCAAAATTCGAGGTTCAATAAAAACTGTTCTAACAATACCACCACTTGCAAAGTAGGTTAGAAATCAGATTAATAATGTTGCTCGCGCAGCATATGTTCGCTTTATCGGGCAACAACAGAGTCATTGACTGTGGATGGTATCGTCAGAATGGAAATAATGAAGTCACTGTAAAAAGTCATTAATTTTGGCACTTATCTGGAATGGATTCCCACGTAGATTTCGTCGAAGTTGTTAAGGCTTATCTTGTTGATTCTAGGGTGATTCCACTTTCACTGCCAGAAGGTTCACATCTGAATTTTAGCAATATTTGAAGACCTAACAAATGCGTTTTTCAGGAAATTCTTAATGTTCAAACAATCCCAGGTCAGAACAATGGTATGGCAGAAATAATTTTTGACTTGGTGTTCAGGATTCACATTTTTATTAAACTTCTTGTAAATTCACATATACTTCTTCTTAATCGCCACATCATCAAGAAAACAGTTTTGTATCAATCTTCATATATTTAATTTCCACTTTAACCAAACACAAGACTTGACTGTTCTTTTACAAAGCGAAATAACAACTTAACTTCTGCAAAGTGAAACAAAGACTGCTCTGTGCGCATTCGCGCCAAAACGGTTACAAGTAAGTCAAAGATTATGACAGTCTCACAGAAATAAATACACACAAGAACCATATCACTGTAATACTCGTATATCGATACATCGGAGTACCTATACATTAATAAAACCAAACGTGAATATTGTCACAAAAATATGTCTGTTACTTTGCAGAAAAGTAGTACGATATTACTGGTATCGAGAACTGGGGTTGGAGTGCCGTAATGGTCACGTAAATACATAACCATTACACTGACAAGGAAGCTTTTCAGTAATGAAACCCTTAAATGACGCTGATTTAAAGACATTGTTTGCAGAATGAGATTTTCACTCTGCAGCGGAGTGTGCGCTGATATGAAACTTCCTGGCAGATTAAAACTGTGTGCCCGACCGAGACTCGAACTCGGGACCTTTGCCTTTCGCGGGCAAGTGCTCTACCAACTGAGCTACCGAAGCACGACTCACGCCCGGTACTCACAGCTTTACTTCTGCCAGTACCTCGTCTCCTACCTTCCAAACTTTACAGAAGCTCTCCTGCGAAACTTGCAGAACTAGCACTCCTGAAAGAAAGGATATTGCGGAGACATGGCTTAGCCACAGCCTAGGGGATGTTTCCAGAATGAGATTTTCACTCTGCAGCGGAGTGTGCGCTGATATGAAACTTCCTGGCAGATTAAAACTGTGTGCCCGACCGAGACTCGAACTCGGGACCTTTGCCTTTCGCGGGCAAGTGCTCTACCAACTGAGCTACCGAAGCACGACTCACGCCCGGTACTCACAGCTTTACTTCTGCCAGTACCTCGTCTCCTACCTTCCAAACTTTACAGAAGCTCTCCTGCGAAACTTGCAATATCCTTTCTTTCAGGAGTGCTAGTTCTGCAAGTTTCGCAGGAGAGCTTCTGTAAAGTTTGGAAGGTAGGAGACGAGGTACTGGCAGAAGTAAAGCTGTGAGTACCGGGCGTGAGTCGTGCTTCGGTAGCTCAGTTGGTAGAGCACTTGCCCGCGAAAGGCAAAGGTCCCGAGTTCGAGTCTCGGTCGGGCACACAGTTTTAATCTGCCAGGAAGTTTCATATCAGCGCACACTCCGCTGCAGAGTGAAAATCTCATTCTGGAAACATCCCCTAGGCTGTGGCTAAGCCATGTCTCCGCAATATCCTTTCTTTCAGGAGTGCTAGTTCTGCAAGTTTCGCAGGAGAGCTTCTGTAAAGTTTGGAAGGTAGGAGACGAGGTACTGGCAGAAGTAAAGCTGTGAGTACCGGGCGTGAGTCGTGCTTCGGTAGCTCAGTTGGTAGAGCACTTGCCCGCGAAAGGCAAAGGTCCCGAGTTCGAGTCTCGGTCGGGCACACAGTTTTAATCTGCCAGGAAGTTTCATATCAGCGCACACTCCGCTGCAGAGTGAAAATCTCATTCTGGAAACATCCCCTAGGCTGTGGCTAAGCCATGTCTCCGCAATATCCTTTCTTTCAGGAGTGCTAGTTCTGCAAGTTTCGCAGGAGAGCTTCTGTAAAGTTTGGAAGGTAGGAGACGAGGTACTGGCAGAAGTAAAGCTGTGAGTACCGGGCGTGAGTCGTGCTTCGGTAGCTCAGTTGGTAGAGCACTTGCCCGCGAAAGGCAAAGGTCCCGAGTTCGAGTCTCGGTCGGGCACACAGTTTTAATCTGCCAGGAAGTTTCATATCAGCGCACACTCCGCTGCAGAGTGAAAATCTCATTCTGGAAACATCCCCTAGGCTGTGGCTAAGCCATGTCTCCGCAATATCCTTTCTTTCAGGAGTGCTAGTTCTGCAAGTTTCGCAGGAGAGCTTCTGTAAAGTTTGGAAGGTAGGAGACGAGGTACTGGCAGAAGTAAAGCTGTGAGTACCGGGCGTGAGTCGTGCTTCGGTAGCTCAGTTGGTAGAGCACTTGCCCGCGAAAGGCAAAGGTCCCGAGTTCGAGTCTCGGTCGGGCACACAGTTTTAATCTGCCAGGAAGTTTCATATCAGCGCACACTCCGCTGCAGAGTGAAAATCTCATTCTGGAAACATCCCCTAGGCTGTGGCTAAGCCATGTCTCCGCAATATCCTTTCTTTCAGGAGTGCTAGTTCTGCAAGTTTCGCAGGAGAGCTTCTGTAAAGTTTGGAAGGTAGGAGACGAGGTACTGGCAGAAGTAAAGCTGTGAGTACCGGGCGTGAGTCGTGCTTCGGTAGCTCAGGTGGTAGAGCACTTGCCCGCGAAAGGCAAAGGTCCCGAGTTCGAGTCTCGGTCGGGCACACAGTTTTAATCTGCCAGGAAGTTTCATATCAGCGCACACTCCGCTGCAGAGTGAAAATCTCATTCTGGAAACATCCCCTAGGCTGTGGCTAAGCCATGTCTCCGCAATATCCTTTCTTTCAGGAGTGCTAGTTCTGCAAGTTTCGCAGGAGAGCTTCTGTAAAGTTTGGAAGGTAGGAGACGAGGTACTGGCAGAAGTAAAGCTGTGAGTACCGGGCGTGAGTCGTGCTTCGGTAGCTCAGTTGGTAGAGCACTTGCCCGCGAAAGGCAAAGGTCCCGAGTTCGAGTCTCGGTCGGGCACACAGTTTTAATCTGCCAGGAAGTTTCACATTGTTTGCAGTTTACTTTGATGAAGATGATATTCATTTAGTGAAATACACATATTACACGAATATTTTTAGATGTTCTATATTATTAATAAATCAGTTCATTCATTATTTCAACACTTTTGGAATACTTTACCAACAACTGGTCGGCTTTTTCTATAAGAGACAGCAGTGTTTCAACAATGGCCACTCTTACCGCTGACGACTGTATTTTTTTCCTTACTTTCTAAAGATTCAGCAAACTGATCAGTTCGACTACTGTCCATAACTTCTGCAGGAGTATCAGCTTCTGAATCTCTTTCGCCAGAAAAGTCGATTACGTTACTTTTACGACTGAGTTCTAACATTGCTTCCTGTACAGCATCTTCGTAAGTAAAATCTCATTTCTACATGCTATTTTCACATAAATGTACTTCACATCCAGTGAAACAACAGTTACACAATGCATACTCGAGGGACACAGTGACCCCCCACAAAATATTTCAGCCAAACTAATTAAACAACAGTGTCTCACAACTTCAAATGTTCGTCCTCTTTTAGACCTCAATCAGAGCTAAATTTACGTTAGTGGCAGCGGGGTTTATTCCTTATGACTTAAAATGGAAGTAATCACTGAGGAAACCAAGTTTTTCTCACTTTTTGGGTTCTGTTCCTCTATCGGTAAGAGTGAACCCTTGTAGCAGGGCTGGATACTGGATAATCAACTTGGCGCGTGCAGGATCTACGGACCGCGGCCGGGTAAAAGCCCGGCTTGTATCGACTCTGTTCGGTCCTTCTCAGAAGTAGATGGAACAGCTCGGTCTTTCATTTAGTGTTGCGCTGTGGCATTTTTCGGTCGGCGCAGCTTTCTTCCGTTCAGCAGAATCGTGATGTCAGCGCTGTTAACCTCGCGCTGTTTGTTTGCGAATAAGGACTACCATCAGCTGTAGAATTGAATGACGACAATGAAAATTCTTGCCGTACCGGGACTCAAACCCGGATTTCCCGCATATCATGATAGGACGCTTTACCATTTGGCCGTGCAGGCACGTCCATTGCAACTTCGCATCATCATCAGGATAACAGAGGCACTGCAATATCATGTTTCTCTCCGGTAACGGGCAAACAACTTTCAAGTACAACGTCTGACCTATACGGGAATATATACAGAGTGGCCAATTGATAGTGACCGGACCAAATATCTCACGAAATAAGCATCAAACGAAAATACTACAAAGAACGAAACTCGTCTAGCTTGAAGAGGTAAACCCGATGGCGCTATGGTCGGCCCGCTAGATGGCGCTGCCATAGATATAACGGATATCAACTGCGTTTTTTCAAATAGGAACCCCCATTTTTTAATACATATTTGTTTAGTACGTAAATAAATATGAATTTTTACTTGGACCACTTTTTCCGCTTTGTGATAAATGGCGCTGTAATAGTCACAACGTATAAGTACGTGGTAACACGTAACATTCCGCCAGTGCGGACGGTATTTGCTTCGTGATACATTACCCATGTTAAAATGGACCGTTTACCAATTGCGGACAAGGTCGATTCATGTTGATGTATGGCTATTGTGACCAAATGGCCAACGGGCGTATGCTATGTATGCTGCTTGGTTTCCTGGATGACATCATGTAAGGGTCCGGACCGTTCGCCGAATAGTTACGTTATTTAAGGAAACAGGAAGTGTTCAGTCTCATGTGAAACGTCAACCACGATCTGCAACAAATGATGATGCCCAAGTAGGTGTTTCAGCTGCTGTCGCGGCTAATCCGCATATCAGTAGCAGGCAAATTGCGCGATAATCGGGAATCTCAAAAACGTCGGTGTTGAGAATACTACATCGATTGCACCCGTACCATATTTCTATGCACCAGGAATGGCATGGCGACGACTTTGAATGTCGTGTACGTTTTGCCACTGGGCACAAGAGAAATTACGGGACGATGACAGATTTTTTGTACGCGTTCCATTTAGAGACGAACTGTCATTCACCAACAGCGGTAACGTAAACTGGCATAATATGCACTATTGGACAACGGAAAATCCACGATGGCTGCGACAAGTGGAACATCAGCGACCTTGGCGGGTTAATGTATGGTGCGGCATTATAGGCGGAAGAATAATTCGCCCCCATTTATCGATGGTAATCTAAATGATGCAATGTATGCTGATTTCTAGATGGGTAGATCACATAACTAATGAGGAAGTATTGAATAGGATTGGGGAGAAGAGAAGTTTGTGGCACAACTTGACCAGAAGACGGGATCGGTTGGTAGGACATGTTCTGAGGCATCAAGGGATCACCAGTTTAGTATTGGAGGGCAGCGTGGAGGGTAAAAATCGTAGAGGGAGACCAAGAGATGAATACACTAAGCAGATTCAGAAGGATGTAGGTTGCAGTAGGTACTGGGAGATGAAAAAGCTTGCACAGGATAGAGTGGCATGGAGAGCTGCATCAAACCAGTCTCAGGACTGAAGACCACAACAACAACAACATGCTGATTTCCTACGTAATGTTCGACCAATGTTACTACAAGATGTTTCACTGCATGACACAATGGCGATGTACTTCCAACATGATGGATGTCCGGCATATAGCTCGCGTGCGGTTGAAGCGGTATTGAATAGCATGTTTCATGATAGGTGGATTGGTCGTCGAAGCACCATACCATGGCCCGCACGTTCACCGGATCTGACGTCCCCGGATTTCTTTCTGTTGGAAAAGTTGAAGGATATTTGCTATTGTGATCCACCGACAACGCCTGACAACATGCGTCAGCGCATTGTCAATGCATGTGCGAACATTACGGAAGGCGAACTACTCGCTGTTGCGAGGAATGTCGTTACACGTATTGCCAAATGCATTGAGGTTCATGGACATCATTTTGAGCATTTATTGCATTAATGTGGTAATTATAGGTAATCACGCTGTAACAGAAAAAATGTTCAAATGTGTGTGAAATCTTATGGGACTTAACTGCTAAGGTCATCAGTCCCTCAGCTTACATACTACTTGACCTAAATTATCCTAAGGACAAACACACACACCCGTGCCCGAGGGAGGACTCGAACCTCCGCCGGGACGCTGTGATAGCATACGTTCCCAGAAACGATAAGTTTACAAAGGTACATGTATCACATTGGAACAACCGAAACAAAATGTTCAAACGTACCTACGGTCTGTATTTTAATTTAAAAAACCTACCTAATACAAACTGTTCGTCTAAAATTGTGAGCCAAATGTTTGTGACTATTACAGCTCCATCTATCACAAAGCGATAAAAGTGGTCCAACTAAAAGATTCAAATTTCTTTACGCACTACACGAATATGTAATAAAAAATGGGCGTTCCTATTTAAAAAAAACGCAGTTGATATCCGTTTGACCTATGGCAGCGCCATCTAGCGGACCAACCATAGCGCCATCTGGTTTCCCCCTTCAAGTTTCGTTCTTTGTAGTTTTTTCGTTTGACGCTTATTTCGTGAGATATTTGGCCCGGTCACGATGAATGGAGAACCCTGTATAATGGATGTATGAGTACTGGTCGTAGATGCATAGTTGACGACTTATGGAATTTTGGATCTGGCCATGAGTCGTGCACGGATAGGAAAATAGTATATCTTTAATGCAGCACCAGAATATTCTACGGGGACCGCCTTCTTCTTTTGCGAAGGTATTCCTATTACTGAAGTGGAAATGTTGGATTCTCACAGGGGCATAGGTTGTTAACTTTTTAATCTTGCATTGGTCCTTTTGTTCGCTCCTTCTGGCATTGCTCGCACAGTGCATCATTCTTATTTTTATGAAGAGGATAGTCTCTATTTGTTGTGTAAGAGTCCTCCGGCTATTCTGTTGGGTGGTGATTTTAACTGTCTGTTGCGCCCTGGAGACCCATCTCCTGATTTTAATCTAACTCGCGAATTACATGAAATGGTCCGCTCCTTACGCTTGCAAGACGTCTGGGTATGTAAATACCCGACGTTAGTTCAGTTTACTCACTTTACTGCGACACCTAGTAGCCGATTAGATAGGTTTTACTTATCAAAGTGCCTGAGCCATTGCATTCTTAATGTTGAAGTCATCCCAGCTTCCTTCACGAATCACTGTGCTGTGACTACAACCCTCTATCGAGAACGGCAACCAGTCATATTGTTCCGCACTCAGTGGATGTTAAACTTCGCTCACCTAGCTGACCAATCTCTCGATGACGTGATGCGAGATGTGTGGGAACGTACTTTACGATCCATTGGGAAGTATTCTTCCATCCTTGATTGGTGGACACAGCTGGCAAAACCAAGGCTGTCTGTGCTGCCAAAACGCGAGACTTTCGGAGAACATACGAATACCGTTCTATCCTGCGTGAACTCTTATGATGCTGCTGATCACGCCCCTCTCCGAGTAGTCCATGTTAGGCATGTAAAGACAAAATTGTTGATCTTGAGAAGAATACAAATGGAACGGATGAAAATGCGATCAAAGCCACGAGCATTGGTGACGGAAGAGCTGACTTCCTTACATCATTTTGCTTCAGCATCAGATCCGTCGCGGCCACGCTTGTATTCATTCTCTCACGACAAATAATGGACGTATCGTATCGGAGCAAGCTGATATAGTGCAAGTCTTACACCAGTACTATGTAGACATCTACGACATCGAAGAATCCAATGCAACACCTTACAACCCACTAGTCAGGCCTTTGGGTACATCAATTACACCTGAACATAATGAACGCTCTTAGCTGCATTTCAGCCTGAGGAAGTTTGAAAACTTATTGTGGGATCGCCTTCCCAAAAGTCTACCGGTCTGGATGGACTTCCCAAAGAATTTTATGTGCGCTTTTGGCCGGTGTTGGGTGCTACTTCACGAATTTTTTGTTACAGGGTAGAGTAGTGCCGACCTCGTACAAAGTGTGAAAAAATTGTTCTAATCTATAAACACCCTGGACCGGCTCCCCCTGATAGCCTTCTCCCAATCACTTTGTCAGACTTTTATAATAAGACTGTGGTGAGGGCAGTTAATACTACGATATCTGCTCTGATGGAGATGATTGTTGCCAAACATCAAAGCTGCATATCTGGTCGTACCACACTTACTCCTATAGTCGAGTGTCGTGACGTGGTTTCGGTGGCAGCTGTAACGTCCTTCCTTTATGAACTTCCTTTCCTAGACTTTGATAAGGCATTTGATTGTGTTAATCACGACATTTTGCTTCGGATTCTGGAGGCAGTTGGTTTTACTGTTGACACACGGCGGGTGCTCTCAAATCTTTTTACGGGTAATTCACCTTCAGTGGTTATTAATGGCCAACTGACACCTCCCATAAATATCAGTCGGGGAGTGCCTCATGGAAACTCGCGGTAAATGTCTTTGTTTGTGTTGTCTCTGGATCCCCTGCTTCGAATGCTAGCATCACAGTTGAAAAGTTGAACACTTCCCGGAGGACTATAGCGGTTCGTACATACGCGGATGACGTGATGGATCTACTCTGTAATTCTCCGGAAATACCTCGACTGAAGAGTGGAATCGATTATATTAGTGGGACTAGCAAAGCGTCACCCCAAGTAACGTTATCCGAGATGGTGGCGGTGAGGCAAGTACGTGACGTCACGTGACGTCGGCTGATGATGCCATTGACGTGATTCTTGATGGCTGCTTTTGGCTGGAAGATAGGGCAATTGGGCTACCTTCACTAACCTAAGTCACCCGCCCGCCACCTAGGTCAATTGTACGACCTCTACTAACCCAAGAAAACTGCTGGAAAGAAAGGGCAGATGTTCTACCTTCACTAACCTAAGTCACTTTTTCCTAGGAACTCACGGGAAGTTTGCATTTTCGAGGGAAGATAGGTCAATTGGGCTACCTCTACTAACCTAAGGAAATGGCGGAAAAGAAGCAGCACTTGGGCTACCTCAACTAACCTAACTAACCTCTTCTTAGGAAGACTAGAGGCTGCTCTTTCAATCGAATATAATTTCTCTAAACATCTTTAAATTTGTAAACTTTTTTTAAAAATTTGTTTAAATTTATTATCTACCTACAGCATTAGTGTCGTTTTACCGGAACAAGAGGCTGAGATATCGATATCTGTATTACATGCACCCGATATAACTCTTTATTTAAGCAATTAGAGCGATTACAACTATCAATTGTGTTCGCCACCCTCTTTAAAAATGTTCACGAATTTTGCTCTAACAGCTTACTCCTACAGGTGATGAAAGTTCCTGTCTCCAGCAACCCAAAACCGACTGATTCCTTCATCACACAAACTTTCCCTCTCCAGGCCGCAGGCACAATGCATATTTTGTACCAGGGTAATAAATAAGACTAGGTCACATCCGTCCCTCGATGTATGTAGGATATGTGGTTGGATGAAGTTGAAAAATTAGCTGACAGTAGGTAATAAACGCCTTTTCTTAACTGTATAAATGTTTTAACGTAGTTTGTGGACAAGTCATTACTTACTTGATCAAAATGCAATACGCAGAAAATTTAGTGTATTTTGTAGGCTTTTACGGATAGTCTTGTTAATCTCTATCATTGTCAAAGTTCCTACAAATGATACCGTATTCTCATTATGGTTGCAGCTGCTATGAGGATTTTCTTCGACACAATTCGCACATAGAGTGAAGAAAATCTTTTCCTGCTTAACTGGAAGCACAGGATGATACAAGCCTCGAGGCTCAAGCAGTATGCATTTAACAAAACTAAAACCATTATTGGTCTGGTCTCAATATCTGTGCCGGATGACTAAGAGGATAATCGTCGTAAAACATTACTGTAGGATGTAGACTGCAGATGTCTGTGTGTCGCAGCTTCTTGCCTGAAATCTTCAATTTAGCAGCGTTTGTTCTTCCAAGGAGAAAAAAAACACGTAACTAGGATTAAGCAGTTCTAGGAGATTTATTGCTTTATTTATGATGTTTGTAAGCCTTAGAATTTTTTTTTCGAATTAAAGAAGTAAGTAAGTTAGTCTGTTGTCCTTATTATCAACGCTCTTGGTCGATCCGGGATGCGGGCGCGACTGAGCTGAACACGCTGTGGCGTAGAACTACGTCAGTTCCTTGGTTGGCTGCAGTTGCCTCTTTTGTGAGAGGTGATCGATGATAAGAATTTATTTGCAGGAACATACTCTTGCTATTCATATGTTCAAGACTTAATGCTCAGCTGTCGACATCTCAGCATCTTGGGGAGGTAACACGAAATTAATGCTGTAGGTAGACAATAAATTTAACCAAATTATATTCTAATTGAACGGAAACACCATACTAACTCCCATCACCGGCAGGAGTAAGCTATAAGAGCCAAATTTGTAAATATTCTCAAAGAGGGTGGCGAGCACAATTGATAGTTGTAGTGGCTCTAATTGTTTCAATAAAGACTTATGTCGAGTGAATGTATTACAGCTATTGATATCTCAGCCTCTTGTAGCGGTAACACGACATTATTGTTGTAGGTAGATAATAAATTTAAACAAATTTAAAGAAGTGTACAGAAATTTAAGGACATTTATAGACATTATATTCGAATTGAATGAGCAGCCTCTAGAGGGAGTGACGCCATACTAACCCCCCTCAGCAAAATTTGTGCCCATTTCCCAAGAGGATGGCGACCAGAATTGATGGTGGTACTGCTTGTAATTGTTTAAATAAGGACTTATGTCCTGTTCCTAAGAAGAGGTTAATTAGGTTAGTTGAGGTAGCCCAAGTGCCGTTTCTTTCCCACCATTTTCTTAGGTTAGTAGAGACATTCCAATTGACCTATGTTCCCTCGAAAATTCAAACTTCCCGCAAGTTCCTAGAAAGAGGTGACTAAGGTTAGTGGCGGTAGTCCAACTGTCCTTACTTTCCGACAATTTTCTTAGGATAGTAGAGGTAGTCCAATTTACCTGTCTTTCGGCCAAAATCCAAACTTCCCACCAGTTCCTAGGACGAGTTGGCGGTCGAGTGACTTAGGTTGGTGGAGGTAGCCCATTTGCCCAATCTCCCCGCAAAAAGCAGCAATGTTGAATGACGTCATTCGCATCATCAGGTGACGTCACGTACTTGCGTCACGGCCGCCATCTTGGATAACGGTAAGTGGGGTAACGCACTTCTACTGATGATTATTGCCGCAGTCCTGGTGCAGTATTCAATGAAGGTAAAATGGAAATTCCGTGTGGCTAGGGCCTCCTGTCGGGTAGACCGTCCACCTGGTTCAAGTCTTTCGAGTTGACGCCACTTCGGCGACCTGCGTGTCGATGGGGATGAAACGATGACTATAAGGACATCGAAAGAAAGCAAAGACAGATGCGCGACGCGGGCGCCTGCCCTTGGGGCCGCCTGACGTCACCGGTGCTGCAACGGGCAATAACTCCGCTAGCTGCCCGGGTCGACTTACGCGCGCGCGTCACATTGAGTCTGTCTGGCTGGCTGCTGATGCTGTCATCATGCCTATATAAGCGAGAAATCGTAGCAGGCCCGGCAGTCAGTGAACTCCTCACGACGATGGCGGAGATGGTCATCGAAAGATCGAGAATTTCATTCGAATTGACGCCGCTTGGAAACCGAGAACGTTTTATTCATCATTACTGATTACTGTGACCACAAGTTGAGATGACAGTGTTGACAAAAGTTAATGCCCACGGTAAAATAGTTCAGGGATGTTATTGTGGATAACAGTTGCGCTAATTCATAAACATCTGCTTGTGGCATTTTTCTGTATTTCAAGCGGTTTTCTTTTACGATTGGGAAGTCTCGTCAATGGGCACATTGGCGTATTATGTAGGGAAGTCAGTGATATCATAATGTACTATATACAGTCGTTATTGCCACTTGACTACTGGAGCGGCACTACCTCGTCTATTGATGAGAAAGTAGTCAGTCACAAACGTTGTTAGAGCAATGGGTGTTTTTAATTATTTTTCTCCTTCATTAACAAAGTAGTGATTATGTTTTTGCGCCCCATGCATTAGTGAATTACCAGGAGGCATGAAGTATCGCGAAAAAAATATAAAGACAGCAGAATCTAACAGATTCAGTGACATAAGCTACAGCTTATTCATCAAGAAATACTTTCTAATATGTGTATAATTGCACCTTACTGCCCTGAAAGCAAGAGAATATAAACATATATGTCATGCATGAGGAACGTCTATTTATATTGTCTGTATTTATGATAACGATTCGCCCACTGTTACACTTCACTTGCACTTCTAATACACTAATACTTTTGTTTAAGTAATTAATTTTGTTTCGATAACGAATGTGTTGAATATTCTTGCCGTTTGTGGGTCATATGTAGCATCTATAGTGCATTACTTTTGAATGCATTACGGGAACAGCAGTGATCAATGTCTAGGAAATAATTACTATTAAAAACAGTCTTGATCACGATTTATTTAACAAGGTGACCGGTTTCGACCACTACTGTGGTCATCTTCAGACCATCGAGTAGGAACCCCTTTGTGTTGGAGAATCACAACAGAAAGGGGTTCCTACTCAATGGTCTGAAGATGACCACAGTAGTGGTCGAAACCGGTCACCGTGTTAAATAAATCTTGATCAAGACTGTTTTTAATAGTAATTATCTATAGTGCAATTACTTTCTTCTATGTTGGGAACCAGTTTTATTGCATTTGACGTTTCATTACTATGTCTGTATGGTTTTCCCTTCAGTAACACGTGTAGTAGTTAATTTCTTTCGTTTATTAAAGTAGGTACGGCATTATACAGAAGTTTTCTACGTTCCGTAGTCACTGTTTTGGCTGAAAGAGCAGCGAACGAAACTTGTTTTTGGGTAGGCATACGACGTCCTTCTGCAAAAGGTCATATATTCCAGTGTTAACTAGCAATTTTGCACTTAAAGGGAAACAACGTTCTTCAGCAAATATTTGTATATTACAAGAGAAATGTAGATAAACTGCCTTTTAATGTACCGTTTCATACCTTCCACTGTCGAAGTAAAAGGAAGAAAAATGTGGTATTTCATTTACTGTCGATTTTCATGACACTACTTATGCTCCCTATGGTAACAACCGTGTTATAAATCAATATAAACGATTCCCTCTCATCTGATATCGTATTCATCAATGTAACGGCTATCTGGTGGGTAACAAAAACGAGGAGCAGAGTCGCGAATGTTACGTTTAGCTATGGTGATATTAACGCAGTCCCGGAGTCGAGAGAAAATTTCAGAGAACCACAGTTATACATTACTAAGCTGGCAAAATAGCATATAGTATCATTGGCGTCATTGAAGTCAACACTTTAGAATCACAATATGGCGGCGAGCGCATAGGGCGTGTAAATATCTTTTTATTTACTGATAAAACAGTAGTAAGAAATGAGGATAAACTGATTTAACAAGAGTACCTTCAGAGGTTTGACATGATGGCCAATAAATGCATCGTTTTAGCTGCAGTATTTCGTACAGCAGACGGAAGGTACAAGGAAAGGAACATGTCTCAATGCAAGTGTCACTAGGAACATCTTACGTATTTTTGCTTTTGCTATTTATGCCTAAATTATTAGATTAGAGTTTGCCCTACTTGATATACCGACAATGTCTAAAGAGTTTATGTATACTTTAAGGGGTTTAATAAATCTAATATTAGCGTAATCATGTGTTTTTAACCAGTTTTGATCGAGTTCTGTTTCTCCTTGAATAATATGTTCCTTACGAATGTGCTGTTTGCCATTGATATCATTAGTACGCAAATATTTGCTGTGTCCGCCCCAGTAGCTGCGCGGTCAGTGTGGGATTGCTACACAGAGGAGGTCCGGGTTTGATGCCTGGTCGGATCTTTCCCTGCTCGGTGACAGGGTGTATGCTGTCCTAACGCTTGTATCATCGTAACTGACATTCCACTCTTGAGATGGTTGTATGGACATGTCCCGAAAGCCAATAATAACAAAAAAAAGTTATTTGCTCAACTGCAGAACTTGTTTAGACCACCTCCTAATACCTACAACGTCATTTAGTTTTAGAAAAGTGTAGTAGTACAATTGAAACGTCCCCTTTGAACAATTATACACGACTGTGCTTAACCTGACACACAATATTTTGTTAGCGCAACGCAATCTGACTTTCAAAATTCCCTACAAAAGAATGGCCCTGACTAACTTTAAACTATATCTTTCACAAATCACTAAATCACTTACCTCACAATAATCTTCGTTTCTCCCACTACTGCAATACAGCGAGCGCCACTACTGCCAGCTAAATAAAAGATTCAAACTACTGAAGGCACTAACTACTGATAGGGGTAGTTAGCAAATGAAAGATATTAATAGAGAGCAAACAATGTATTTACCTTAATATCATCACATATAAATATATCAGCTCATGAAAAATTACAAAACTCCGCCATCTCTCTCCCCACATCCACCACTGCTGGCGGCTCACCTCCAACTGCGCAATGCTACGCGCTGTTCACAGCCAGCTGCCTAACACTACAATGGCGAGTATTACAACAATGCAAAGCAGACACAGACTGCCCACAGCACAGCCAGTGATTTTCATATTGAGCGCTACGTAACGTTGCCAATAAGAAAACATAAACAGCCTACTTACATAGAGAAAACATAAACAGCTTACTTACATAGCCCCCATGCTCCCCACAAAAAATTTTTACAAATGGTGTTGGGCACTGGCCAATACAGATTTGACAAAAATTTTTCACAATTACAGTAACAAAGATATAAAATGCACACACTTATTGATACAACGTTGGTCAAAAGCTCAAATTTTCTCACAGTCCCTAAAGACAGTCCTAATCGTACATAACAGGAGAATAGCAGTGTTTGTCTCAAAGTCTGAGCAGTAAAAGAAAATGCACACGGAAGTAGTGGATTTCCATGCAGTCTTGAAGAAGTAGTGTTGTCCTTCCAATGGAAAGACAGTGCTGACTCTCGACATGCTGACAGGTAATGGGCCACAACAGAGCAAACCCACAGCAGAGTCATTCGAAGTTTTGAAGAGTATTGGTAGGTAGGTCATCACAGAGCAGACCCACTGGAGTCCTGGTAGAGATTGTGGTATTGGTGGGCCACCAGAGGTGCAGACCCACTGCAGTCCTTGTAGAAATAATGGCGTTGGTAGGTCATTATAGATGCAGACCCACTGTAGTCCTTGTAGAGATAATGGTATTGGTGGGCCACCAGAGGTGCAGACATACTGGAGTCCTTGTAGAGACGGCCAGCAGCCATCTGTTGCGACTGTGCAGGTGCACAATCACCCTCGAAGAGTCTTGCGGAGAATATAGCAAGTCCATAAACCACCACTTGTGCACTCACAAAGTTTTTGGAATTGTCCTTAGAACCAGCAATGCTGTTATCCAGTCCCTTGCTGAATTACCAACACACGTGCAAACACTATCAGTCCCTACTTCTCACATATTGTCCATATACTGTGACCAACAGAAACGTGTGCAGTGAAATGTAACTTACAAGTTAATAATATCATGAACTGGTGACAATTACAATTTTATAACAGAAGAATACAATAACAAAGGTACAAAATACATCATTAAAGAACATAACAATACAGATAACATTTGTAGTACAGGCTTTACAAAAGAATCGAACTAACATAGACATCAGTGTTACAGGAATTATGACATGAGTACGTACATAAAAGATCACAATAACTTTTGAAACATTAACTTCACACATGAGCATTAAACAGAATAAATAATGTGGAAGCATATTTATAAGGTAAATAACATATTATGAATGCCAATTATATTTGAGGATAACAGTATTCCTCATCATAGTGAATGTAGCTTAATATTAAAAGAAGAAAAAATTCTATGAAACTGCACAGAGACAGGAAGAAAACAAATACACAAGGGTACACAAACATATAGTGGGATAACACAAAAGGGAAAGGATAGGGTTCGTTTTCAGTGTAACATGTGGTACTGCAGTCCAACCCAAAACTTCATATATCTTTCTTCTTATTTCATCCTTTGTTTCCACCCAAAAAATTCTATCTAAGCATGCTTTCTGTATTTATATGTTCATACATTTCTTACCTCAACATTTATTTCCAAGAAAATCCTACCTAAACCTGTTTTCTCAATGCATTTCTTCCAATTCATCATAGTTAGTTTCTTATATAGTCTACCCCTCTTAACCTAACTTAAATCTACTGAGCTCAGATATTAAACTAAGGGACGAGGCAATGCAGCAGCACAAAACAAATAACACAAACATCAATGACAAAAAATACAGATTGGCAAAGCTAGCAGCAGCAAATGTAATAACTTATATCAAAACATGACATAGCTCAAGCAAAAAAGATATTACAGTAAAAACAACAATGCAGATAAGGGAAATGTATAATCACATCTTAATGTCTAAGTAATTAAAGTGGTGCACCACAAAAAGTTATTCTACCAAAAAGTCACCAATCACTTGAAAAGAAAATTATGAATGCAGTTACTAGTTCCTTCTTATTGTTCTTTCCTTTCCAAGTGCTCCTTTTTTTAAAGAATGTGGATCATAAAATAATTATTTAATAGATCTGTTGACAGAAAGTGTTCACATTAGCAAATGCATTTCATTTTATAAAAGCAATGCTGCAACACAGCTGAAAAACAGGTATCAAATGAAATAAGCAATTACGCAAACCAAAGCATAAAAATATCATTCAATAGTCATGTGACATTTCATAAGTTAGTAGAAATTCTCTCAACTCTCGTAGAAAGACGCTTGTCGTAATCAGGTGTGCAGATGTACGAATATTTCTCGTCATTTCATTAGGCATTTCAGTAAATATCATAAATTACGAGCTCCACATTATACTTTCAACAAGGAAATGTCAATACCGAGGATAATGGCCTTCCCTTTTTTTTTTCTACCTGTGCTTCCGGAAAGGCTAATGGCTTTTTTTTTTCGGGCGGCTGTCGCCCAGGTGGGTGCCCGCGAGGGAAGACTCGAACCTCTGCCGGGATCAGCCGCACAGTCCATGACTGCAGCGCCGAAGACCGCTCAGCTATTCCCGCGCAGCTTGCAGTTACAGCACTCTGTCCACTCTTCTGGTGAAGGGTCAACACAGATCTCATCACATGCAGGATACCTCATTTTACTTTCTTCGTAGGTTTTCCTCTGTTGCTTTAAACATACCTGTGTGATTTATTAAACAACGTCTCCTTCATAGGGGAGAACACTAACACTACTCGTACCTTCACGCACCCGTTTTCTCATTCATGACATTTCTTTGGACAGTAGTTTGAAATAAAAGGTGCAGCAGTGCTTTTTAGGCGCTTTATAAGTACCATTTGCTGAATGTATCGGTTCTTCATTTTGCTCTACCCGATATTCGTCGCCGGCCGCTGTGGCCGAGCTGTTCTAGCCGCTTTAGTTCGGAACCGCGCTGCTGCTACGGTCGCAGGTTCGAATCCTGCCTCGGTCATGGATGTGTGTGATGTCATTAGGTTAGTTAGGTTTAAGTAATTCTAAGAATAGGGGACTGATGACCTCAGATGTAAAGTCCCATAGTGCTTAGAGCCATTTGAACCATTTTTGTAATTCGCCAGGAGTTTTATTAGGAGTTTCTGTGGGTTTGTGCAACGCGCTGCAACTTGAGTAGTTGTATTTTCAGTTTTCACATAGTAACAAGAACAGGATCTGCATTTTTCACTGCACCCGAATTACAATCTTTAAACAGAAGAACAGAAGGGTATCATCTGGCTCGATCCCACATTCTTTGAATTACTTAACTGCATTACCGAATGCATCTCCTTCTGCTTCACAGTAACCAGTGGTCTTTAAATGCTCAATGGACGACAAGGTCTTGAGCTTTCCTAATTAATCTTTACCCAATCGACACCTCATGCAGTGTATACTAAAATTATCTAGCTTACATTGAACTGACAGCAGTGTGTGTGCTAGTATCTTATTGTTTAAGGCGTTTCTACTACGCGTATACTGGTGCTACCTACAATTATGAACTTTGACCTAGTGATCAGTCACCTTGTCACGCTTCTTATCTTGCTCCGGTTTTCCTTAGCTTTCATATCAACACGGTAGTGTTCCATACAGTGTATAAAAGAGCACGGGGTTGCAAACGGATGTTAGTAAAAGTAAACAAAAATGTAGATGGAACATCAAGAAACACGTTTAGAAACAAAAAGAACACCTCACCCCATAACATTAGAAAGTCTCGACAGTATTGTGACATTGAAATATGCAGTCTTTTGCCCTATTGTTCAACCTGTACCTCGAAGAAACCAATACGGAAATACGAGAAAATATTTGCTTCAAAAACAGAAATAAATTTAGGGTGAATTCATATCACTGAGAAGTTGCATTGGTGATATTTCTGTCCTCGCTGCAAGAGAATAAGAATTACAGGATCTATTTAATAGAATGAACACGGATCACAGACTGACGCCAAATCAAAGAAATAAATGAGGAGTATCAGAAATGCGTTAGCGACAGACTTAGTATTGAAGTAGCGGAAAACGAAGAAAAGGAAGAGAAGGAATGCCGCTGTCCTGGAACCAAGATTCCTTAAAATGTATCCAACAAATAACTGAGAAACTTTATTGCAGGTGCTAATCTGAGATGGTGAGGTTGACAGGCATGAGGGGATGTCGCGATGGCCCACATCAAACACTGAAATCCAAAAATGAAGGTGGTGTGGAGGGAGAGGGAGTAGTTTAAGCCCATTCGGGAACATCTCGATGTCATATTCAGTAAAGTCAAAAGATGAATTACTTGGTAAAAAGCGAGCAGTGTTGCAAGAGTTTGCATAATGTGGGGCACGTTGAACAAGTGAGTCGATGGTACACACGTGTTACTCATGCAGCAAAACTTGTATATTTCCTAAGTTCCCTTTCAACAGAAGTTGAATAATTGTGGCTGTTCAATCAGACGTGAAAACTGTGTTACATTTTACAACTTAAAAACCCCACAAGTATAGTTTATCTCGTGAAACTTCAGTCCAGTCAGACTTGTTTTGTGCTACTCTATGATTTAATTATTCGCAACACTGTTATTGACATCCAGTTAAAGTGTACAAATATACAAAAAATTGTTTAGCTTGACTTACATGTATATAATGTAGCCACCACAAGCGTCGCTGTAATGTCTTCTTTATATAAAACAAACTCCGTTGTAGCGACCACACACGAATAACATTGCAACCTCTACATCAGGTTGGTGTTACGCAGTCGTACTGAATCTCAGAAGGCACGGTATAGCCTAGATTATGGTCAGATACACAGACACTTAGCAAAAGCAGCTGAAATATGGCTGTTAATTTGTATTTATGCGATAATGAACTAAGAACCTATTTTGTGTTTTAATACGTATTTACTGCATAACCACATAAACGACAACCTGACATTAAAGAGAACTGATGTTCGTATTGAGTTAGATATTAATCACTAAATGGGGATGTTCTGGAACAATTTTTGGTCACAAAGCTATTTCATTTTCTTAGCGTCATAAAGTAACAGCCGGCTGTTGCAACCGTACGCGAAATGTGTGTAGAACGGAGAGAGAAATGTAACACCGAAAAGAAATTACCTACGTCACGGTGTATGGTGGAGGGTACTTTGTGTTCCACTGTGACTTCTTCCTGTTCCTGTTCCAGTCGCAAATGTTTCGTGGGATGAACGATTGCTGTAAGCCTTCGTATGGCTCGAATCTCTAATTTCATCTTCACGTTCTCTTCGCGAGATACATGTATGAGGAGGTAATATATCTGTTGACTATTTGAGGAACGTAGGCTATCGAAACTTCAACAGTAAACAACACCATGTTAAAGGACGCCTGGCTTGCAGTGTCTGCCACTGGAGCTGACTGAACCTTTCCGTGATGCATCAGCGCTTACTAAATGAACCTGTGAAACACGCTGCCCATCTAGGATTTTCTGTATTTCCTCTGTCAGTCGTATCTGGCACGGATCAGACACTGGCGAACAAAATTCAGGTAATGATCGAACAATAATTTTGTAAGTATACTCCTTTGTTTATGTACTACTCTTCCTGAGATATTTTTCAATAAATGTCTGTATGGCATCTGGCTGACATGCCATTAATTTTATTTTGTCTTCCCATTTCAGATCGCCATGTACCCACAGTCCTAGATCCTTTGTAAAAGTAACTGCCTCCGGTGTTCGTTATGCAATTGTGTAATCATACAATAATGAGCCTCTCAGTCTTTGTAAGCGCACATGATTACATCTGTTTATGTTCAGGATCAGTTGCCACTTCCTGCACGAAAAGTCGTTCTCCTGCACGTCTTTCGGTATAACCATCAAACGTTGTATGCAACAACGTCATCTGCGAAAATCCTCACGGAACTTCCGACGGTATCAACTGAGGTATTTACACAGGGTGCTCTAAAATTCCCCTTACATGCTTGTAGGAGTTGTAGACGTGTCTGAGTAGATAAGATTTTGTATTGAAACCCATTTCCGGGAACGTACAACCAGCTGGGAACATGTAGTAACGCGGCCACTTTTACAAGGAATTCATTAGGGGTGACCAATTACATAACTTGTTTTGCAGTTCCACTCGTTAATAAACAAAGAAACAAAAACGAGTGGAACAGTTTCACAAACGCTGCTGATTACAGTTATACTGTATTTGTCCTTTTTAGAGGAGTGTTATCATTCTGATACATTAAAAGTAAGCTTCGATGTGGCGACTGCCAAGTTCAGTGCACACATTGTATCAAGGAATGATGTTGTAGTACACACGCTCTATCACACGTGGTGTCTCTGCAAACTGTCCTGCAGTGACAGCCGAGGAAAAAGACCAATGTTGTCAAATATTGTGATTGTCGAGGTCACGTGATTGGACGGCCTCGGCCTATGCATCTCTTTATGAATCCTTGGTCCACATATTGGCGGATATGACGTAAAAAGTGAGCGGATGCGACGTCATACTGAAACGACATGTTTTGATAGACGTTCAGTGGCACAGCATCCAATAACACGACCAACTGTTGTAGAAACGTCAAGTAGACGACTGGAAGCATCTACAGTCCAATCACATGACCTTGTTGATAAGGATCTTGTTATAGACGACAAGCAGCTCTTCCGTGAACTTTGTCGTACAATGTCGATGTATTCAGCAAACGTGTACTCAACTATGTAACTAACAGTCACAGACATTTCAAAAAACGGCTCTGACCACTATGGGACTTAACATCTGGGGTCATTGGTCCCCCTAGAACTTAGAACTACTTAAACCTAACTAACCTAAGGACATCACACACATCCATTTCCGAAGCAGGATTCGAACCTGCGACCGTAGCGGTCGCGCGGTTCCAGACTGAAGTGCCAGAACCGCTCGGCCACCACGGCCGGCCGCAGACATTTGAATGAGGCTCGAGCAAGGTGAGAGAGATATGATAGACGTGAAATAGGATGATCCAATCAGACGTAAGCACCATCGCCGTGACTACCCTGTTGCATACCTACGCAGCAAACATTTCTTCAAACGGCTGCAGCACGGAAACGGTACACATCCAGACATCGTTTCCTATTCATAATATTGTCTACCTGCACCCTTTACAAGTCCTAGAAGTTTTTAAGGGGAATTTTGGAGCACCCTGTGTATATTACGAAAAGTAATGGTCCTACACACTCGACTGAGGTAATTGGTGAAATGCTGTGGAAAATGCCCTGACCCGCCAGGTTAGGCGAGAGCGCTAATCGCTGCTTCCTGGACTCGGGTAGGCGCACTGGCCCCAGATCGATCTCCCTGGCTGATTGCCATCGTCGGTCGGTGTGCCGGCCAGCCTGGATGTGGTTTCTTGTTGGTTTTTCACATCCCGCTAGGTGAATACCGGGCTGGCCCCCACGTTCCGCGCCGGCCGGTGTGGCCGAGAGGTTCTAGGATCTTCAGTCTGGAAGCGAGCGACGGGTACGGTCGTAGGATCGAATCATGCCTCGGGCATGGATGTTTGTGATGTCCTTAGGTTAGTTAGGTTTAAGTAGTTCTAAGTCTAGGGGACTGATGACCTCAGATGTTAAGTCCCATAGTGCTCAGAGCCATTTGAACCCACGTTCCGCCTCGGTTACACGACTCGCAGACATCTGAACAAGCTCGCACTATTCCGTTAATTACACTCGACGCAGACACCAGGGGTACACTCACTAATTCCATCCCGTGGGGGGGGGGGGGGGGGGGGTACGGGGTGGCGGCAGGAAGGGCATCCGGCCAACCCTTTTCACTAACCTTGCCAAATCCGTTCCTAACACTACCGACCCTGCGTCAGCGTGGGACATGGCACCAGTGAAAGAAATAAAGAAAGAAAGAAAGCTGTGGAAAATACTCTATTGTCCCTTGAAAGTAATGCAACTTGTGAGGATGGGATTGGGTATTTATTGACCTTTCTGCAGGTTGCGTTGACGATTGAGGATGGATGCTGGGGCAGCAAATACATGGAGCCAAGTGGATGGCCTTTGTATAGTTATAGCAGTGAAAAAACAACAGTAATTTATTCATTATAACCAGTATGTCATTGGTCAGCATCCAGCGGCGCAAGCTGGCCCTGGACAATGGTTGGCATGCCACCATGCGAAGTATCTGGCTCACACAGCTGCTAAGCTGAGCTGGCAGCAGCGCTGACGAAGCAGTGTCAGCACCTCGGCGAGCGTTAGCCTGCATGAGGTACGAATAAGCAGCAGTCATGCAGCGACAGTAGGTGGGTCACACCACTTGGTGCAGATGCGTAACCAGCTAACAGTACATGGAGCACCCGAGCAAAGTTTCGAACCAAAGACCTCAGCCAAGGAAGTAGTATCAACAGTCTTCAGTGCGCGCATGCAGGATGGGAGGTGGCTCGGCAATAAGGATCAGATGTCAAACATGGACTCAGGGACATGAATCAGTGTAAGTCAGCCCGCACGTGCCCCCAGCTGGATGGCAGCCATGCAGCTCTCAACATCCACGTACTAGGCACCATCCCTAGTCCCACTGCTACTAGAGACAAATCTCATGAGAGGACATCTAATGACTGGACGTCCCACATCCGGTCGATACCCGCCGTGATCTACTTTTCATAGCTGGCTGCAGACCGTGACAGTTACAACAAGGCTGTGTGGTCGCTTGTCCCAGATCTGCCGTGGTAGGATATCATTTTCAGTTGCGCAGATCACGGAAGTGTCTCTTAACTTGCCTTGGTTGTGGTGTAATCTGGGTCACCACTGCGGAAATATAGTATACTGTGTCAACATTATTCCAACTCCACCTGCAGCGACAGGAGCTGAGCCTTTGCTAACTTCTCTGTATGTCCATCTTTACATGGATGGTTGCTGGACTCTTACTGTTCTGTATAGAATGTTGAATGGAACATCTCTCAGCCGGCTAAATTTCGGACACGGCGCGAACCTCACGAAGCCAAGGATCCAAGTTGTCAACTGTAGAAACTGTAGAAACTCATGGCGGCTCCATAATGGTGTGGGCTGTGTTTACATTAAAATGGAAGGTGTCCATTTCTATTGAACCGATCACTGGCTGCAAATGGTTATGTTCGGCTACTTGGAGATCATTTGCATTCATTGACTTCATGTTCCCAAACTATTATGTTACTGGGCCACAATTACTCACGATTGGTTTGAGGAATACTCTGTACAGTTAGAGCGAATCATTTGGCCACCCAGATCGCCCGACATGATTCCCATAGCACATTCATAGGACATAATAGAGAGGCCAGTTAGTGCACAACATTCTGCACCGTCTATATTCGGCTGTGTTCGGCTATATTGGCAGCGTGGCTCACTATTTCTGCAGGGGAATTCTAGTGTCTTGTGGAGTCCATGCTATATGGAGTTGCAGCACTACGCTGGGAAAAAAGTCCGACACGATATTAAGTGGTATCGAGAACTTTTGTCACCTCATTGTTTATAGCACATGACGCAGGTAAGACCTTTAGTGGGTAGCTAGTAACTGACTTACTGTTTTCCTGTGGGCCCAGGATAGAGTTGAGCATCAGCGTTGTATGTCGGGCAAGGCAACTAATGTGAAGTCACGAGCTCGTCGCGTTGCACTTATTTCCAATGTGTCCCAGTGCTGACGATACACTCGCGCCGACATGTCAGTTTATGCTGCAAGGAGCATTGGTAGCAACATCTATTGGTCGCCGTACCAGCTGCTAAGTAATGTGCATCCACACAAGTAAAATATGAAACATGGGCAAAACAAAATCTTACGGGATTAGTAAAATCGCAACTGATAGTTTCATATTGAATAATGGCGCCTGTTTCTACTAATCTGGTATCGTTTCCAATACACAAATTTAACAGAGCTGTTAGTAAAACATACGTTGTGGTAATAAATTTTTTGAAAAATTAGTAACAAATGTAACGCTGCATTGTAAATAACACATAAATCACTAAGAATGTCTCATTTTACATCTGTGCATGCTCTGTTATTACTATTACCGTTGCTACTGTCCAACTCAGCGGTATTAATAATTATTTCTGCAGTTTTTCCAGTGTAGGGTTGTTCGTCTCAAGCACCCAGAGAGAAAGTGGAGCAATTTACAATTGCTCTCCCATTCGCAACGTTGTCTGATATTATTTATTATTTTTCTTTCACCGCTTCATAAAGTACTACCTCTTGGTTTTCTTCGAGGAGAGGAAGGTGAATATGACACTGTGCTTGATAGCAACGAATCGCTTTGTCGCTTATCAGAAGATGTATTAATTTCCGACCCAACACAACAAATCAGAAGAATCGCTTCGCAGTGGCTTCGTGCACTTTTACTGTCACTTCCCAGCAACAGCTTGGATTGATACAGTGCTGTTCCCCTTCAAACACAGTAAACGGATACCTTACGATATCAACTGCACCATTTTATTTACGCTCTCCTAGCGGTGTTCTGTGGTACTGAGGCGGGACAAACTCAATGTGTGACATAACCGAAGATGTGTATCTACATACATAAAAATATTGATTAGGAAATTTTCAAGGCTACAGTTAAAATTAGTTGACTACCTTTCGTAAATCTTTCCGTGAACTTGCCATTTTGCACTTATTGATATGATTTGTTGGTATGGAAAGAATTATACGGAACATACCACGCTAGAAGTATCTATTTTCTGCACGAGATTTCTTTGTTCATTTGCCTTGCAGACGAAGAAACACGAAAACAATACTCGCCTAAATACAAGGGGTGTTCAAAAACTTTTCGCCTGATGGCGTTCTTTCAGCATATATGCAACGCAGCATGACTCCAATGAGGGTATGTAATCACCGACTTGTTGGCAAGGGTGTTAGTGTGGCATTCAAACGGAAACTTTTTGATCGCTCCTTACATGTCTCTCATTCATCGACGGCACTAACCTCATGGGAAGTTATCATGCAGCGACAACGTATTCTCGTGAAAGTACAGTGACGATTGCAAGCTCTCCAGAGGCAGTGTCAGGTGATCGATGGTGCCTGCAATTTCCCGGCTCGTGACCTAAACAGGGCCCAGCCAACCAGACGATCGATCCCCGGAAATAAACTGCTAGGCGACGGCGGCTCGCCGACCGCCGCAATATTATCAATAATGGAATGGCGGTCTGGAGGCTCCCGGCCAGCCCTGTCGCCCGCGGTGTTTGTCCAGCGGTAATGAGCCGGAGACCCGTGCCACGCGCCGCAGGTGCGTGACGTCACACTGAGAGCGTCATTTGTTTTGGCAGCTGCAGCCACCGCCGCGCTGAGACGCGAGCGGGGCCACAAGTGCCGCGAAAATAAACCGCCGCCTCGTTAAAGCTGAGAGGTAAGAGGAGAGTGTTCTGGACCGCTTAATACCGCTACGTCCTTTGAGAGCCAGTCGTTTCCCGGAAGAGCTGCCGTTAACACGACAATTCTATTCGTGACGCAAAAGTGTTTCACCGCTGGCGAAGTGTGATGTCAGAGCAGGGCGTGCCCTCATGAAGCGAGTCCGCTTGCTTTACGGTTTCGCATCCTGGCCACAGGAAGAATAAATGGTGTTAATGAAATTGCTACTTCCGTACCACGTTGCGAAGCAAATATTTAATTGTAAACCCAGAATAACCTCTGTTTAATATTCTTTCGCCTGATTACGTCCATTTATTCCCCTAGGTTAAAATTTTACTGTCTTTTCTCAAGGGATACGTATCAGTCGTTCTGCCCGCTTTATGTGTCAGAAACAGTTGTGGTAAACTTTCGTATTTCGTTATCATAAATCATAGCCTATTTTAACGAGTACTTCAATGAGTCATTTAAGGAAATTTTCCGAAAATACATTTAACTCCTGCCAGATGTCTGCTTTTTGGAGCCATAGTGTTCTCCAACTGAGAAGGATGACGATTTCGAGCATATCGTTAACAACCAAGTGAAAAATCGCAGCGACCTTGCTCAGAACTGTAGAATGCCACTTCGTTACTCAAGCAAAACAGTCATAGAAATAATCCTTGTATCTACTGCGTGTGTGTGTGTGTGTGTGTGTGTGTGTGATCTCATTTTCCTAGATCACTACATTTCGCTGGTATTATTCCTTAACACACATTCTCCAATAACACCGCTCCCTTCTACACTGGATTTCTCGTGCGCTATTTCAGTCGTGGAAGATCATGTCGACTCTTTGTTGGAACTGCTCCGTTGTTTTAATTCTCAGAGGCTTAGGAGTGGAAGTGACTGGCGGTTGGCGGGCTATGTGCTTTTCTCTCAAAAAACAAAAACTATTTACAAGAAAATAACTAACAACAATTTGCGAGGGCGTGCTGAAGGGTAAAGACTCTGAGTTTTTTGAATGGAAGCTCTTAAAGCTCTTTTAATAAAACAAACTTTATTAAAATTTTACATATTTAATCTTCATGTGTACGTATTTATTTCTCTACATAGTCACCATGGAAAGGCTAGTTCGTTGATACCGTAGCTGTAGAATGTTTGTTGACGGTGGAACAACCTCACTTCTCCTTGCACCACTTCACCACTATCAAAGTGAGTTCCTCGAAGGTATTCTGTGAGTTTTGGAAAGATCTGAAAATCGGATGTATCCAACTATGAGGAGGATGACAGATGACAGTCAACCCATGGCATCGGATTGCTGCAGATTTTGCAGCGCTCGTAAGAGGTCTGGCACTGTCTTCCTAAAACAGAGGGTGCTCCATGTGTGGACAAATTCTTAGAGTTCGAAAATCGATTACACTATGCTGTTTCCCACGCACCGACATCCTTACGTTACACACCGCCATGTCACACACTACAGTTCGAAGTCCTCTTGAGGCAGAGAACTGCAAATATGGAGACCTGAAGAATAATTATATAGAATGTTAATAACGTATGTTTTATTTAAAAATGTTATAGTTTTCAGCTGAATAATTCGGAAGTATTACTTCTTCAGCACGACCCTGTAGTTTACAATAAATGAAGATGGTAGTAGGTATATCTTAAGTTACACTAGAGAATAGCAAATTACAACTCTTTGTAAGAGCATGAAAGGCTAGCCCCATGAAGGCGGAATAACAAGTCCCAAGCCAGGAATAATTAATATCCAAAGTCTGACAGAACACAACCTAAAGAACAAAAGCACAATGTCAATAGCATGTAAAACAAGACAATTATTTTATTCTACAAAACTAAATTATACAAGAATGGATAAAATTTTAAATAAAACTCAGTGGAAATGATACCAGAGACCACAATTAATAAACGCTGGATACTCGCCACAAAATGCATCAAACAAGTGGTCCCAGTTTCTTATGTTCGTAGACCCCATAAAACGACAGTATAAAATAAATCAGAATCACTATAGACTAATTCACTGCAATCCTAATTATCTCATAGATGCAACTGTATCACTAAATCACAAACACAAAACTAGATTCACTCTGTACTGCTGAAAGAGCCGCCCGAAATGTGAGGCTCATAACCAGGGGTAAAAATCACGCAAATTCATTTACCAGCAGTATAAGAACAAGATCAGCTTTCCATAGGACCACTGCCTACATACGCACCTTAAATCTAGCACCAACTCTGTTTCCTGCAAGTACAAAGCAGCTTGCAAACTACGCAACTCGCACTCGTTTGGGAAGCGCTGTATCGGCAACACACACACACACACACACACACACACACACACACACACACACACACACACACCAAGTGGGTGCCCCATTCCATGTACTCACAAGCCAACCAGGAACCGACTTCTGGACACTAAGACAACATTGGACGTCCCGTACTGCCAGTTTTTCATACAGCGTGCTCGTATTGTCGGTTGCTAGTCTCCACTTGAATACTCAGTGCCTGCTTGCAGTCCGTCCTGTTGTACCTGAACACTCTCTGTTCAGACAATAAGACAGTGGCCGCCTCGTCCTCCCTACATACGGGGCCTTACATACAGGTTGCGAGCAACCAACCGCCACTTCCCTACTCAGGCGCTCGCTCCCAGACTCTGCCACAAAGACTGCCAGACAGCAAGAACGCGGGGTGGCCCATGCCTCTTGCATAAGGGGCCATTCGCAAGTGTTGTCAGCTGCTAATCGCGACTCTTCCCCAGGCGGACGCCCCAAGACCAGTGCGCCAACCAACCCACTGACCAACTATTCCAGGATGAAGGTAACCCAGCGCGCCCACCAAGCATCCGACGTCACCATGATGTATTGTCCATCAGCTGCTGTCCACGTCCCTACCGCTGGCTTCAAGTTGTGGCAGCTCTGTTGTCACACACCAAATCACGTAACCGACACTTGGGAGTATTGTGCCAGTCCTGATGTGGATGCCGAGGCATAGGTGGGTCCTGACACCGAGAGCCTCTAATTTATTTAACTTTAGTTCAGTAGTTGCATTTCAAAAGGTCTCTGACACAAGAGAGTTCGTCATAGATGATACCACAGATAGGTGAGCTAGCTATTAGGCTTTGAATGCGCTAACCGTGTCTTCTCAAGTTGGGTCGGTGATGCCACTAGGTGCGCGAATGTCAGAGGTGTGTCTTCGAGTTGGTCCTGAATTGGTGGGTAGTCACATGGGTTACTGCCAACCTCTTGCCGTTGACGACCTGGGATGTAGTGGATGGCATTCTACCCCAGAGAGAGTGGAAACAAAATACAGAGAGCGCGCACTCCATTCACAGCGCGCCCGCTGCGAAGCACTGTCAACCAGGGGGAGCCATCGTATAGCCCAGACCTGCTCCTAGTCTCTGCTGGTCTCGCTCCGCACACAGGGTTACTTCTCGCTGTCGCACTTGCCCATTCGTGATGCCTGATTATGTTGTGCTCAGCTGCTCTGATGCTACACGTGATGTTTACTGTGAAAGGAATATGTCACAAGCTCTGGTCTCCAGATGCTGAATGGGACGGCACTTTAATTGTCCCATTGCTGGACGGGCACATCTACCAAGCGAGGCGCCGAAGTGTTTAGCACACTGGACTCGCATTCCGTAGGACGACAGTCCAAACCCGCGCCCGGCCACCCTGATTTAGGTTTTCCTTGATTTCCCCAAATCGCTTCAGGCAAATGACCGGATGATTCCTTTGAAACGACACGTCCGACTTCCTTCCCCATCCTTCCCTAATCCCATAGGACCGGTGAATTGCTGTTTGGTCCCCTCCTCCAAACCAACAAACCAACCAACCAACTGACGCATCTCAAGTATCATTCTTAATTGATTTGATTAGATTAGATTTAGATTATATTAATTTTTCGTTCCATAGGTCCGTGCTGAGGAGAACCTCATGAATGTAGAATATGTCAATTTTTTAAGCTACTATAATACTAATAGTATGAATATATACAATACATCATTTGTTCGTATTAAAAAATTCGTCAATGAAGTAGAAGGAGTTAGCCACTAGTAAGTCTTTCAGGCTCCTTTTTAACTTATCTTTACTTGTTACTAGATTTTTTATGTTTGCTGGCAAGTCATTACTCTCTGAATTCTATTCCCGTCACTTAATAGAAAATTTAAAACCTGTAACAAGTAAGGTCAATAATTGCGTGGATAAAAAAATCTACTTTTGTGTTCATTCCTTCTCTTCATCAGTGGCTGTTTTGCATGCGATATTTTCAGTGGTTTAAGTGGCTCCATGATGACCCAGGGTTTGTAGAGGAGACCAGGCAAATATAGTGCGCTGACAGGGTCGAATGGGAGTTTCAGTTTGGCTTTCAGAGGAGAAAGACAATGGGATGGGACAAAGTATCCATTAGTGACAGGTAAATGAGCTCTGTGACGGATTCGTGATTTCCTGTCAGAACGGTCCCAGTAAGTGGCAATCGACGTAAACTCATCAAGTGAAACAGAAGTGATATGTGTCATTTCCCAAGGGTTGTTAAAGGAACTCTGCTGTTGCCAGTTTATAAAAATGATTTAGGACATAATCTGAGCAGATGATGTTGTCGGTTTGCATCTAATAAAGTGATCAGAAGATCAAAACGAATTGCAAAACGACTTAGAAACTGTATATGTATGGTCTAGTCCAGACGTGGTAATTGGCTCTAAATGAGGTAACGTGTGAGATCATCAACTTAAATACTATAGAAATCCGTTAAATTATCTTTAATAATAAATCACACATATCTAAGGGCTGTCAATTCAACTATATACCACGAAAATACAATTACGAGTAACTTAGATTGGAACGAACACACAGACAAAATCGTGGTAGATGACCAAATACAACATTTTGCAGGCAGAACACTCAGAAACTGCAACAGGTTTACGTTACTCTTGACGATCCTCTGCTAGAGTACAGCTGTACGGCTCGGGACTTTTACCTGATACGATTAATGGAGGAAACAAAAAAGTCCAAGTGAGGACTGAATAATAGGGGAAAGAATGTCGCAGATATGACACGCGAGTTGAGGTCGCAATCTTTAAAACTATGGCGTTTTTCGTAACAGCGAGATATTTTCACATTATTTCAATCAGCTGCTTTCTCCTCTGAATGCGAAAATGGTTTATTGGTTCTAATCTACATAGGGCGATATGATAATCATAAAAAGTAAGAGAAATCAGAGCTTGTGGGGAAAGATTTTAGTCTTCATTTTTCCCATACGCTGTTAGGGAATAGAACGGGAGAGAAATAGAAAGTGTTTCGACGATCCCTCTGTCACGCAATTAAATGTGAACTGAATAATATGTAGATGTAGATGCGGCTGAATATCGAGAGTAAACTCAGAATGGCCTAAACACTGCTTATGTGGGAGTGAAACGATTGGTCAGCGTTGTAAATCTTTTGTCATGAGGACAGTTTGCTGCCTTCTCAATAAAAAATATCATTCTCGAACGTTTTGCACAACCTTTTTTCATTGACGCATAGAACTGCCCGGGTGTGTAGAGAAGAGAAACAGCTCAGAGGTGATAGAGAACACTTCGTCTGGACCACTTGATCTAGTGACACGGAAGACAGCACAATGCTCACTTACGGCTCTGTAGAGATACGCTCTTCTAGCTATCAGGAGCTGATGAATAGCATTCTGCCCCGGATCATGCTGTTCGCGACATTCCACAACTGAGTGCAGAATGTGGTGAGAAACAGCGGCTTGGGTGATCTAGGTATGAGGATTACCGAGCACTGATAGATACCTAGACAGGGTCGTTTATATTCCGCGAATCTTATGGTTTTTTCGAGTAACCGGAGACTCTTACAAAATTCGATCAGTGGTGTTATTTGCATGTGCTAGTTTTTAATTCTTTGTCAGATTCAGGTAGCCTCTGTGTGTCAAGTGCGAGTTTGTTTTCCCGTAACTCATTTTAGGATTATGGTTTCATCACACTCACATAAACTATCAAGTCTTTGCCGGAATTCTCAAGTGCTAACTCATATCACTGATTCCCAGTTTTGTTATTCCCTGCATTCTTATCGATGCATATATTATCAGGGAACTTTGTAATAAACTGGGATTAATGTGGACTACTGCTTAATTTCATAGTTAGATATCAAACTGTTTGTTAGCTTTTGTGAAGTGCAATACCAATGTCTCACCTTTGGTACGGCCAATCCTTTGCTAACCGACGTGGATAAGTCTGACACCCACAGCCGCGTCAAAAGCGCAGCTGTATCCTCACACAATGTGCAGACAAATCACTGCACAGAATCTACGCCAACTGATTTTATTATTATTTAGTGTGTCTGCCCGTTACAGAATTTCTCCACCACTAATCATCTCATACATTTTTGCCATAATATACGGCCTCTCACGGTTTTTAGTGCCAGTAGGATCCTCCGTAAACGCAATATCAAGTGTGTTTTCTGTCCATCCAACAAGATCGGGGGACTGCTGGGGAGTGTCAATGACGACTTGGGGTTACGAACACCAGGGATTTACAATATACCTTGTCAATGTGGCCAGACGACAAGAACCGTGGAGATCAGGTGCAAAGAACATCAGAGGCACACTAGATTAACACAGGTGACTAAGTCGGCCATTGCTGAACACTGTCTAGAACTAGACCATGCCATGAAGTATGAGGATACCAAGATTCTAGCACAAACACCCAGATTTTGGGACAGTGTTGTAAAAGAATCGATAGAAATTAAAATGGCTGACGATCTTATGAACCGTGACACAGGGTACCAGCTAAGCAGAGCCTGGGATCCGGCTCTGGAATTGTTAAAGGAGCAACGGGGCCAGCTGCAACACTACACAAACAGAAGAACCAGAGACATGGAGATGGAAAACGAGCCCCTGACGGACTGCCAGGCGCACCAGACCGAAGATGGAACACCCAGAAGTGGGACTGGTTGGCGCGGACCGCAGAGGGAACATCCAGAGCCGCAGCGGACGAAAAACGGAGCGGCAACGCTCCAACATGTCGTGGTGAGCGGACGCGGACCGCATGGGGAACGCTTGGTACCCCGGACCGTAGATGAACCCCCAAGAGCGGGTTTGGTGGGCGCGGACCGCAGAGGGAATACCTAGAACCGCAGCGGACGGAAAACGGAGCAGCAAGACTCCAGCAGGTCGCCTGTAGCCGTTGGTGGAGGGGGAAGGCCATAGGCATAAATACTAGACCAGGTCCACTCGAGGAGCAGTCTCAGGTCGTACCTGATGAAGGTTACGAGCTACGTGACCGAAATATCGTGCAAGAACGACGCTGATATCCGGCAGAACACCCGACAACCCAAGATGTCAATAAAACTAAATATCATATCAGCAAAAGCGGTGAAATTTTTGGCTGCTAAGCCTATGCACGGGGTTCAATTCCCAATAACCAGTTCCAAACTTTTCTCTGATGGAGAGGTCTGAAAAGATGTCCACTCGGCGCCGTGACACCAACTGGAAAGTTGCGTGAATATAAAAGCAGTAAATTTGACGTGCAAGTCGCCGAATTGGTCTTAATTCGTGAGATACGTCGTTTGTTTATTAGCAATGGTGGCCGAGCGGTTTTAGGGGCTTTAGTCCGGAACCGCGCTGTTGCTGCGGCCGCAGGTTCGAATCCTGCCTCGGGCATGGATGTGTGTGATGTCCTTCGAGTAGTTAGCTTTAAGTAGTTCTAAGTCTAGGGGACGGATGGCCTCAGATGTTAAGTCCCATAGTGCTTAGAGCCATTTGAACCAGATTAGCAGTGAAAGCACCAGCTGTTGTTTTTCCCCGTTTCTTCGTACTGAAGAAGGTGGATTCGTTACCCTTCCAAGGGAATCTGTTATATGAACACGTGGTGTCTGCTCTTTCGGACAATCGCACACAACAGTGGTGCCACAATGCCGTGATGCGGTCTTTACAGAGCTGACGTGATTGAAGGTATTATGCTAGAAATTTAATGGTTAATATTATGTAAATAGTAGGTGGTGTAGGGGGGGGGGAAGAGGGGGGAAGGGAAGAGAGGAAGGAAAGGAAAGGGACATGTCCGACAGAACAGACACCACGCACTCAAGTAATTGAGTCGCCTCGACAGTCTATGAATCCATCACTCTAAGTGTGAATGCACAATTTCTTTCGACCCCCTGTGATAACGTCAAACCCATCATTGGGGATACGGACAGAGACTGCGATAGGCCTAATAGGTGGGAGTGTGGGTCGGCCGGGAGGCGTGCCGAGATAGTTCTCCAGAGAACTCCATTTCCCATCTCTTTGTCTTTATCCTCTTAGTCATTGGTGGGCTCAGACTGCAGTTCCACTCACTGAACAACATAAACTGCATAAACCACACCTTCCAGCGTTGCGTGTAACCTGAGAACTCCCATGTCAGTCACAAGTGTTCCTCACTGTCGTCTTCCCAGTGGCAGCTGTTGAGTCACTAGCGTATTGCACACTTTTTCCGGCTACCGGTAGCCTAGAACTGACTCGAATTATTTGTGTGCAGAACGATATTATTTTTCGAATTTATAATTTTCAGAAGCGATTTTGATTACCCGAGTTTCGGCTGACTCAACCTCTGTGAACCGGGGGTCTTATTGTGCTATCGAAAAATACAATAAAATATCTTAATGCATTGTCCTAAAGGATTTCTGAGATTTTATATCTCCTAACGTTAGCCTGATCACATGAAACCTATATGTATATCAGACGAAAGCAATAGACGTAAAATGCAAGCGCTGAATTGAATTTCCTCAAAAACTACATTAAATCGATCAGCAGTAAGCAAAAGGTTGGCCAGAATGTTAAGAAATAACTCAGGTACGTTACTGGAAGTGATTTTAGACGTTCGGTATATTGTTAAAACATCGTCACTTTTTAACAACTGGACTGTTTTCTGCATGTCAGGTCCGTTGCGGTGGAGATGTCGCCGTCTCTCTTCGTGATATGACGCGTTGCAGAGGTGTGCGTCCGGTGGATGATTCGTCGTCCCCATTCGAGGTCAGTGGTTAGCTGAAGGTGCAGCCTTGAATATCGCATTTCCCTTTCATATACTGTGTCAGAGTCGATACCATACGCAGCAATGTACATAAACTGTGCAGAAGAATGGATGGAACATACGAATACCACTCTCTGAAACGCCATGAATATTGTATCGTGACAGCCCTTTAAATAATACGAGACCTAACCAGAAAGATGGCGATATTTTCAAGTAGTGCCTTTGGATTAAGGCAAAATATTTAATAATAATTTAGAAAACAGAAACCTATTAACGCATTTTTGTGTTCAGAAACGTTCCTTACAGGTATAGAAAATGGAAGAAATTCTCAAGTACATTTAATAGCGGTAATATCATTTACTGGTTGAGAACAATATAAGGAATCACAAATAGGGAAGTCGGAAATTTTGTGCCACCCTTTGATGCTGCAAGGCACCAAAAGAAACATTTTCCTCGGAATTAATTTGCTTACCTCTTGTCGTCCCAGTTTCTGAAGAAATTGGAAACACAGCAGCATCAGAGTGTCTTAGGAACAGAATCCAAGTGCGGCGGGCGGACACAGAGGAATGCCTCGCTTAATTGCAGTGCGTGCTCCGGGAGAATCGATGTGGAGAACTGAAGCAGCGTTAAGACGGTTGAAATTAGTTTCTCTGTTTACAAAGTCTTCTCTTAGAGGTTTGTAGAATAAGCAAAGTGAAGCAGTTTATCATTCTGGGACCTGCAGCAGGACAGGCTGCAGTTAGAACAGAACTGGGAAGCGCTCGCCCCAAGAATATTGTCTGCCCTTCCATCCTACAGAGAGCTCTCAATAGTCCATGGGCTGCAAAAGAATATTACTGCGACAAACTTCCAGTACAAGTTCTTAAAAAGTGTTTCTAATAGAAATCCTTTTAAAATGTAGAAAAAAATCATTAATCTCCTGAAGATGCTTGCAACCCCCAGAACTGTCTTAGTCTTTAGAATCATAAAGAACGAATGAGGAAATAATTGAATGCTGTTCTAAAATTATTAGTGTAATTCAGGTAGTAAATGTGATCGTGGAAAGGCTAAGGCTTCATACTGTGGCTGAGGCTGCTTTGTTTCAAACTGATTTTAATGAATTAGTTCAGTTTGTTGATAGTTACGTGTCTAAACAACAGAATGTGCAGTTTTAATTTTACAATCACTCACAGAACCAAGGTAGTTAATGTACGAGTACCGCTCAATGATAACAGTTCTCAAACATTTTCCACAAATTTACACGTTCTCTGAAGGTTAACGAAATAATAAACAGTGTAACGTTTTCCACATGAAAACTAATCCTCAAGTCTGGCCGATGCACACTTCGCATCAAAATCATTTAAAATTCAGTATTGTCGTAATTAAATCTCATGTGTCACTTATCTCGATTACAGAACCATAGTCTCATCTTGTATAAATTTCATAGCAGTTAACCTTATCCATAAACTCGAACGACAATTATCATTTGTGAACTAGCAAATCACTGTACGTATTATCCAATTAGATCAACAATTTTTACCATCAAAGACAAGGTGAATTTCCTTTAGTGGACCGAAAAGATTCTATGTTAGTTACAACGCAAGAACATAACCAAATGTGTTTCACACGCAGTAACATTTGTTATGATTCTTCAAAGCAAGTTATTGAGGGAGAAGAACTGTGTAGTCTGATTAAGTAACTTGCAGTTAATGTCACAACAACTGCACAGTAGGCACTTCTAGTGGCGGCTCGTGAGTATACATTCTGGGTGTTCACAAGTTTTAGATTCAGACAAATGTGAGGGTGTGAAATTAACAGCATCTGCTGTATAACAGTTATGCTTATCAACAAGCTTATACAACTACAGCCACTGCTAATAATAATAATAATAATAATAATAATAATAATATCAATAATAATAAAAATAAGATGCATAACTCGTCTGACACAAGAAAGAATTGTTTTTGATAAATTTTGTTATTTTGTACATAATTAAGTGTAGTTTACGGCAATAACGAAATAATGTGTGAGCTTCCGCAACTCTCCATTTCGTTTTGTTGTGTAAGTGGGAGTTTTCGTGCATTTCCATGTTTTTGGACAAGAGCACAAGATCTCTGACAGATTTATTAGTTCACTAACTTACTTCTGTGCTGAAAATCAGATATTTTCACGCTGCACCCACGCAACTTGTACTGACTGTACACTTCCTCGTTAAGTGTTCGGTTGTAGTCATGCTTTTTTGATTCCGTCGCTCTCTCAATCAAAGGATGTGTTCTCGAAGGCCCTAGTTCCTTTGGGGCTAACTTCTCCTGGTAATTTACTTTTCTGTTCCCAGAAAGAAGTTTTTCACCCTGCAGTTTAGTGTGCGCTAGTATGAAACTTCCTGGCAGATTAGAACTGTGTACTGAGCCGAGAGACGAACTCCAGACCTTTTCTCTCGCGGGCAGGTTGTCTACCGACTGAGCTACCCAAGCACAACTCAAGATTCGTCCTCAAAAGATTATTTTTCTGCTAGCATTTAAAATAGATTAAAAAAAGTTCATGTTCACACTGCAAACGAAAGCCGATTTCCGCACAGTAAACAACTAGCTCCAAACACTAAGTGCCACTTGTGGAAATGATTAAACTCCAGTAGTAATGTCTACCAACATGGACATCTGACTAGAATTCAAATGAGGCTCTGAGATCCACCGGGGCCTAAAGCTAAATCCGTCGATCTCACAGTTAAGTGAATATTAGAGAAACCAGTGGATACAGCTTTTCGTGAATTTTCACATATACAATCTGGGGCTACAGCACAGATAAACCTGACTCACCATAAGATCTACAGATTTCAGAAGCATGAATAAATGCTACAGTCTCACAATCAACAGTGACGTACTTTAGGCTCCTATGATTCTCAGCCCCTCAAATAGATTATATGATAAAATACGATAAAATTATATGATAAAATTCATAACGTAATATACTATAACTCATTCAGAAACACAAAAAATAAGTTTACTATCAGTACAACTCTAACATATACTGACGTCTGATATAATTTTAATACAGTATATAGCGAGTGAATTAGCATATCTGACAATGAGGGGTAGTATTTAAGCCGAGCGAGCGTGGATAAAAGTCTGTCGCCGTGTACTATCACTCGGTGACACTGACACAAACTTATAGTTGATCTGTGCACGTTGTTCATCAAGTCCGGATGTAAGGGAATTGCGTCATGCGAATTGCGCATGCGCAAAAGCTCGTTAAAACGTGCAGAACTGAAAGTGTGTTTCATGGCTTCTAGAGGAGAAATAGCGCAGTATCTTCCTGATTGGAGCATCTATTTTACGTTTAACAGCGTTCAAAAAAAAAAAATAAATAAATAAATAAATAAATAAAATAAAATAAAAATAAAAAATAAATAAAAAAATTTAATCCTCAAGGTGTCGCACGTTAGGGTGTTCACGTGTTCTTGTGCTCTTACACAGCAGCCGCCAGTGGACACTTCTAGCAATTATAAATATCAGTTCACATGAGCTTCCATTGCGTACATCATAATTACGCCTCTAAGCGCTCGTAGTGACAGTCTTGTCTGGTCCGGTGTTGTGCATTAAGCTATTAATTCATCATGCGAAGTACCAAAATATGGACCTCCAAAGTCATTTCACGTCGTAAAACGTCTTAGCAACTCTTTCGGTAATGCAAAGTACCTTCACCTCTGTAATACAGAAAAAGGTTTGTATTGATTTGTTTACTTAATTTGTTCTTTGAATTTGACTGAAATTTTTTGTTTAATGTTACCAGGAATTTGCAGGCAACATCAAAGGTAAATTCCTAAGTGTTCAGGTAATTTCCGTGTAAGTGTCAATATGCTTATTAACCAGCAATTCTTGTAGTAATTGGTCTCCGGATCTTGTCAAAATAATATTGGTGGTGTCCGATGCCCTGCTGCTAAGTTTCCCGTAGACTGTACCTCCAAAAGAAATTAGATTCCTCATAATAGAACGTTCGGGAGTTATCTATGGAATGGCACCACTTGAGATTGGAATATGGTGGTATTATCCGTCCTAAGGATAACCTCAAAAACAAGGAAACACTTTTGTTCTAAACAAACTTTCTCCCCACAAAGTTCTGACAATGCCCGGGCTCGTGGATTTTCAACCAATGACCATCCGAACGTCTATTCCGATCGCTAACACGTCGGGATTCATACACTTGAAAAAATGTCGTGATTACGTTTTCAAATCACACTCTTCTTATTCAGCAGTTATTACCGTTCGTATTTAACTTATTTCGATTTTGTCCATTCATTAACTTATAGAATTTCAAAAATTCACAAAACGGCTGACTTCCAACAATAGGCTCCATTAGCGTCATACGGAGTTCACTAGTCAGATGATTAACAACAGAATGAGTTATTTCGCTTTCTGCAAAGCTTATTTGCCATGCGAAATGCAGAGAGAAGCGCTGCGCGCCACAGAGCGCAGAGTTTCTCTCACAGTCGTAAATCAGACACTTTCCATTATGTAACTTGAGCGCAGACATATTGTCGCAGCCTTATATGAGATGGTTGACCGTTATGTAAAATATATTATGGTCGCCGCGTCATCATTGCGAGAGGAGCAGTTGCAAATCCTAAAATGCAAACCAGGTAGGCAATGACGCTCTTATGCTGGGGGAAGAATAGCAGCAACACCAAAAAGTCAGTTGTTTCGCATTAACGGGAGCCTTAACGGGAGCTAGTCGCAACACCAAACATGCAAATCTGGTAGAGGATGACGCCCATACGTTGAGGGAAGAATAGCCGTAACCCAAATTCAGATATGTGGCATAAACGGGAGCTAGTAGATCCGTCCCTGCAACTGAAAGATGCCGAATGAAAGTTGATAGGTATATGCACTGACGAGTTGATATAAGTGTGCACTGACGGAAGAATAACTGCAACACCAGACATGTATATTTCGCATAACAGTGGCCCTGAGGTTTGCCTGAGTTATTCTTAGTCAAAAACGTCTTTAAGGCGACAAAGACCCCATTATCAAAACCTCACCAAGTTTGAACGACATCGTGTTACACGGCTATTACAAGGTGGAGGTTCCTTATCCGATACTGCAGGAAGACTTGGTAGTAATGTAGGCACTGTTCATCACGGTTGGCAGCAGTGGTCACAGGAATATACAGTCGCAAGAATACCGGACTCCGAACGGGACGTGGCACTATCGTGAGAGGTCCATTATACTACAACTTGTGCAACACGAACTGTCCTAAATTGGTTACTTCAAGGACAGCTTCGAGCCAGAAACCTGCAGCGTGCATTCCACTGACCTCAAACCACATCATTTGTGACATCAGTGGTGTCAAGCGAAAGCTGGAGGGCAGAGTGAAGTCTGTTGTGTTATCTGACGAAAGCTGGTTCTGCCTCGTTGCCCGTCATTGCCGTGTGTTGGTTAGAAGGAGGCCATTTGAAGGCCTGTAACCATTCTGTCCGGGTGCTGAACACCTGGGCGCGATTTCCTATGCCAGCAGGAGATCTCTCGTGGCTACCCCATGCAGCCGGAATACAGATTTGTACGTCGATCCAGTGATTCAACCTGTTGTACTGCTATACATGAATAGTATTCCAGGGGATGTTTTGCAACAGGGTAACGCTCGCCCACGTACAACCGTTGGTGCCCAACACGCTCTGCAGAGTGTTGCCTTGGCCTGCTCGATCACCAGATCTGCTCCAATCGCGCACATGTGGGATATCACTAGACGCAAACAGTATTAACCGTCCCTGTACTGACCGAAAAAGAGGAACAGGCACGGAACTCCATCCCACAAACGTAGCTCCGTTACATGAAAATATTGCGCACGCAAGTTTGCTTCCTGTGATCTTAGAAAGTTAATCACTTAAATATGTCACCTAGACAAATATATTCCCGAAATTTCATTGTTTTGCATTAACTACTGTTTTGGCTTGTAATTTTCTTCCGTCAGTGTAATTTACAATCTTCCCATGTTGTCTCCGGAATTTTATTCGTTGCGCTGTAAACATTCGCGGCTCACTGATAGAAGACGTATTGCGATTCCATGTTGCAGTAGACACAGCTAACACTTGATCGAGCTAATACAGTCATCCTGCTCGAAAAGACGCAAGCCTTCCGAAGTCCTTCATACTTGTCAAAGTGTTAACTTTGTGTAGTCGGTGACCCCCTATCACTTTATGCAAGCCAAATAGTCTCGAAGTCCTCTCCCTCACCCAACTCATTTTCTTAGAGATATTTCCGCGATAATAACAATATCTATAAGCAAATTAAACAAACAAAAGTTTATATTTATTAAAGCGTCAGTTTAAACCCAAAGAGTCACATTGTTAAACCGATAACAATAACCACTGACGCCGCTGGCAGTGGCCAGTGAGTCGATCGTCTTAGTTACACAACGCAGGAGGAGGAATGGGCAGTACTCAGGAATATGATGGGAACGATCATTCGAAACAAAAATGTCTAAACGCATACCTTGAGATCTATGAGTAACTCGTGATCTTCGAGACTATGAAACACATCTCTTCTACTGCAAGCTCTTTACTTTCTATGTTATGAACAGATGGTAGTATGGACCAAATTAAGAAAGAAGTATCCAGTAAAGATGGTCTCGAAAGTGCATATCTTAAGAGCTTACCTATCTCTTCATGCTAAGCAAGTGCTCTTAACTCTTAAAATATGCATTTTGGAGCCAATGTTTACTGTACTTTTTTTGCTTCAGTGATGGTTCTTGCCATCTATGCGAATATTAGATATTCCCTTTCGAACACCCTTTATAACGCGAGATAGCGCATGTGTACGGTTTTCGTCACTGGCCCTTCTGACGCTCGCATATGCTCCTCTGCTCATGACAGACGATTTTCCTCCGCCACAAGAGGAGTGGGCCTCTCTTGTGAATGTGATACGCTACATGTTCACACTAAAACTTAAACCGGACAAAATTTTTCTCATCTCCAAGAGGCGCTTCACGAATACCGTGTAACACCCCCTTGCCGTGCGTCGAAACCTTCCGCAAAGTTTGGCTTTTTTCCAGAATCTGTGCCTCTCTGGTGGAATCGCTGGCTGTGAAGTATCTCTTTGCCAGAGAGGCTTGTGTTGCGAATGTGGTCCGCGAGGTGGCGTGACCTGGGCAGCGAAGAAGTCTTGGGTTAGCAGCGGTAGGAGGGAAGTGGCGACCGGCGCCCTGTGCTGGAAGCAGTCACGTATGTGCCAGAAAACGACTTGGCGGCACCTGGAGTTACAGCGCGACCCAGTTGTAGCTGGGAGCCGTTGTTTGGGAAGCTGTCATTTGTAAAGGAGCTCCCCTTTTGCATGAAAGAGCGTTTCGGTTGGGCAATACTGGTGAAGGAGATCGGCGGTTAAGGCCACAGTCGGAGGTCTATACAACCGTTACTATCCTGTCGCTGCTCCCCGGTTGAATTGACACACGAGTACTTGATAATTCCGTGTGGAGCTGAGTAGCTTTATTATCGGGTACTTGCCCACCTTTGTGCTGTGGTTGTTTCGTCTTGAAAAATTGTAATTGAGTCTGCCCTTGTAGGACGCAGTTAGTTGCAATATTTCGTGACCGATCATTTGTGTTTTCCCTGTTCATGTTACAAGGCTGTCACTGAGTTTGGCCTGGTGGGAGGCCATTATTTGTATGCATGTGTGGGACCAGCGGTAACTGATTTACGTTTCAGGTCTTATCACGCCAATTTAATAATGTGTGAAATATATTCCGTGGAATTTACGCAAGACTGACGTGAGAAGTAAAATAAAATTACAAGATTATGACTCTGCACATCCAATGGGGTTGCAGCGGACGTAGATTTGTTTATGAGTTAAGTAAATACCTTTTGTTGCTTGTTCGGTACTCCTGTACAGTAACTGAACAAATTTTAAATTGTAGCATGAGAAACTGGTGTGTACAAAACTTGTAATGAAAGGGTTCCGCTGTTATTTGTTGTTTATTTAAAGTTATTTTGTTAGATTGATTTATCTGAATACTACTTTTAGGCCTGAATTGCTGTCAGTTTGATATTTAAAATTTGTTCGAAAGTTACTACATGCGTTTCGAAATAGCCTCGGGTATTTTAAACTTTTTATCATAAATTTATATTGAGCCTGAGTTGAAACTTTCAATTGATATTATAACTGCTTTGGGCTCAAAGACATTGTTTCCGAATAAGTACACGGTATCTGTATTGTCCGCCTATTAAAGACATGCATCGTAATGTGTCGCTGTGATGATGCCCTTTCATGAAGTAGTCGACTCCAAATGTACGCTGCATGCATATCCCTTCGCATTGTTCGGTCTCAAACTCATTAAGATGGAACTTCATTAAATGACAGCAAGATTCCTTTTCGGGTTGGTAGGAAAGCCACTCCTCGCCGGTCCCTGTCAGTTACAATCCTCGAACATAGCTCTTAAGCCGATAAACGTGGATGCGAGTGCTGCACCATTTACACCAACAAATCGCACAACTCCTTTCATGGAATAGCAATAAGCTCATCGAAACAGTGTCACTGTCACATTCTCATATGGTCCATGTGTAGAGTCAATTTATTATTCGTGTTGTCTATGAAATTTGAACAAATGAATGTCATATAGGTGTACTTCGCAGTTGAAGATTAAGAGCTGTAATTAACGGTGGTATGTTGCCTAGAATAAATTCAATTTACACTTGACTTGTAGACACACACAACTTTCTACAATAACCTCGTCAGTGGTGATGGGTTGCGTCTCCGATTCAGAATAATACTGTTGTAAGCAACATTTATTAAATTTTATAATATAACAAACTGAAAGTTTCATTGTTTGCCAGGAAACACCACTGAAGTTCACAGTGTTGTCGTTTACTCAGAATGTGCATATATAGCATCGGAATTTACTTGATTACGTGTACGGGAGCTTTTGACAGTGGATATGGACACTTAATTTAGTAGTAATCAAAATAAACAGCACTTAAGGTTCTATTGCTCCCAGTTTACATGGTATCCGTGATAGGAACAAATACGAAAATCTGCATTGTGCTTTATTTATGGTATTAGCAATGAAACCCACAGAGCGGCATTACAATAATGGATTTAAGTGACTGGAAATGTTCATAAGCAAAGTAAAACACTTCTTTGGTACTAAGTAAACAAGGAAAAATTAAACTGAAAACGGTACAGTCATAAAAATAATTAATACATGTTGAACATTCATGTTCAACAGGAGGTTCATCGTGTTTCAAGTTACTGTGAATGTTATGGTAAGTAGCTGATATAACCGTTTATCGCAAAACATTACAAAATCTGAATACTTCTAGTCTGAAATCGGTGGTGGCGATGAACATGCAAGCGGCAATGAGGCTCCATGTTCTGTACGTGTCCTCTTTCCTCAAAAGTTATGCACTAAATCTAGTGCTTCGTATTCTGTACCATATTGGTATTTAAATGCGTTATGTCCATTATGTCTCTTTCTTCACCATCAAAACTTTCACTTCCGAGCGTTTTATTCGTTCTCCGGAGTCCAGTTTCTAACGTTGGAAGATGCCTCTTTGAAATGAAAGAAAATAATCTGCGACATCTCAAACAGTTCGTGCCGTTTCCCATCTTGTTTTCCTGTGACAGATAGTATATAACACGGAGCTGGTACATAGATTCTGAGGCCATTTTTAAGCATCAGTAGAATGTTATGTATGCGTATTTACGGGTGTTCAATCAAATGGTTGATTTGCCACGTTGAAGAGTTACATGAGAAAGACAAATCTGCTTCTATTCTGGCCACCACAGTTATCAAAATAGAAGCAAAATATTCGACAGCGCTGAGTATGAATACAGCTAGACATTAATCGGCCAACTCCACCTGACACTCGGCGCGGTAACAGATTGGAGCGACCGTGAAAGCAATTTACAGTGGTCCCAATCAGCTGCCGCGCTGTGTGTCAGCTTGGATTGGGCGAATAATATTTCTATGCTTCCTGTACGTCCTATGCCCTCATGCCAAGTGAAACAAGTTCCTTTTCACTTATCTATGTTCACAACTTACGGACGGAAATAGCTTTGGTATAGTGTGGTTCTGGCAAGTAACATAGCTCGATGAAACTTGGACTTTACATAGAAAGAACTGCTGCAGTAATAGCTAGAAGGTAATTGAAATAAAATATCCAACTAAATCAACAGAAACAACACGTTTATTTAAAGACAGTAACTACACAGAAATCACAGCGATTTATGAAGGTCCCCTTGACATTACAACAGATGGGACATGATTCCTAATAGGAATGCGTGAATGTGATCACTCACCACCGAGGGCAGTGTATGTTCTGCAACGGTAGGTTAGCCACACACTACTTATCAGTACATCGGAAAGACTGCTTCACATATCACGAACTTCGTCAATTAGTATAGTAGTTGAAACACTGTAATCGATCTAAATATCTTAACTGTGATTCTTAAATCGAAAATTGGACTGAAAGTTCAGTGAAACTAAACCGTAAAAGTGCTATATTAGATAACGCAAGCCTCGGGCAGTGTCGATGCTAGAGTAAAGTCCTTATGATGATACAGCACGGATATCTGATATAATTTGTAGTTAGTGTTTGGTCTTTCACCTTCGCAAGATATACAAGGGGGGACTACACACACAGTCTTTCTGCACTAGCTATAAAAGAGGTTGGGCGACGAGAAAACATCGTAACTCCATTTTCCGCTAAAATAGTAGTTAAGATGGAGTTGTTGTCAACCGACGATATGAGCGCATGGTGCCAGTTTTACAACACTCCAATAGTTTAAGGGAGTGATTAGTATTTCTCCGGTGAGCTGATAGAGTTTTTAGTGAAACGAAAGGAACGATACTGAATGCACGCAACTTTAGCGCCTAGCTAAGGTCATCGTACATTGAAGGAATTGCGTTTATCCCAGTGTTATGATAATAGAACGGTCCGAGAATCTGTGAAGTTACGTGAAACGGTAATAAATTTGTCACTACAGTGATGATAGCGTTGTCTATTACATGACTTCGTGTGGTTACGAAATAAAATTGATAGGAAATACAAACTGGACTAAGGTCTTCTACGACGGGCGTTCAATAGGCAACGGAACACGTTTTTTTTAATTTTATTTTTATTTTAGAAAGTAGGTTTGCTTTATTCAGGATCCCAACACGCCATATAATTCCCCTAATAATCTACGAGCAATAACCTACGTTCACTGCGACGGCATTACGTCAACGTAATAGGAGTGCCTGTATGCCTGCATAGCACCACTGTAGTACTCGACGTGGAACTCAAAGTCTTTCGGTGTCAATAACCTCCTCAGCATCCGGGTATTGCTTCCCACGGAGATCATTCTTCATTGAACCAAGAGATAGAAATCGGAAAGTGTGAGATGCAGCATGAAGGGTGGATGTGGAAGAACAGTCAAACGAGGATTTATGAGCTCCTCTTGGGTGCGCAGACTCGTGTGAGGGCTTACGTTGTCACTCAGAAAGAGACGATCATTTGCATTTTTGTGGCGACGAACACGCTGAATCCGTTTCTTCTTATTCCTGAGGGTAGCGTAATACCCTTCAGGGTTGATCGTTGCATCATAATGGAGGGTACCCCCTTCAGAGTCCCAGAAGACGACAGCTATGACTGTTCCGTCTAAGGGCGTGTGACTTTGAACTTTTTCTTCGGAGGAGAGGTGGTTTGGCGTCCTCCATGTACCACCGTTTTGTTTCTGGTTCGAGGTGATGAACCAATGTTTTCCCGCCTATGTGGATGTTCGACGAAAAATTGTCACGATCAGCCACGTAACGCGCAAGCAATTCCGCACAGATGGCCCATCGTTTCTCTTTATGGTCTTCTGTTAGTCTTTGAGGAACACAGAGGTCACACATCTTTGTGTGCGTACATTCTAACGCTGCCGAGTCACGGCTGGTGTGGCTGTCCAGCATACGGAAAACGGCTTAATTTTTTCGACTTTCTTGAGGTGATGACAGACGCCTCGCCCAATGACTCAGCGTGGTTTTGTTCAGTGCCATGTCTTCGTAGATATTCTGCAAGCACCTGGTGATATCTACGATGCTCTGCTTTTCCACTAAAAGAAGCTCAATGACTGCCCTCTGCTTGGAAATGCGCCGTTTTGAAGGCTAAGTATAGCGCTGCTACCTATCAAAACTTCATGAAAGTATAGGGGCCGATGTAGGAACATTCCACGATCTTCCTCAATAAATTCCTCATTTTTTCAACCGAGATTGACAGAGGAAGAAAATTTGTAGCATTACCTATTGAATGCCCCTTCCCCCGGTATCTAATGCTTCATTAATAGGCCTAAACATGAATCAAAAGGTATAGAAGTTGAAGAGCAAAGCTGAAGAGCTCCCCATACATGCAGTTAAGTTAATAAAAGTTAAACGGCGATATGGAACTGTCACAAAGCCAAATGAATGTGGAGTGTGTAAGAGATACTTGATCTTTTAGGCATCTTAAACAAATAAGTAATTCTGAAATGGCATTCGCTAGAGGTAGTCATATGGTTAAGAAAGAAGGTAGACTGTTTTGTGGGAGGAGCGACGATCTAATATTAGTCTGGCTATCCAGACAGAGATTGTCCAGAATTTCTCAGTCATTTTACATGTCTCCCGACCTTATTCATAAAAAAGCATCAATCCTTCTTCCGTTATCCATGGATGATTTGTAACTCAGTAAGTACGAATTGTTGGACCAGTCAGGTTCGGTAACCTCAGGGTTTCAACAGGTTGCGAACCTAAAGAAATACGTGACTGGATAACACCCACAGCATATTAAGATGTGGCAGCAAGATGCAGGTATTTCTCATAATTTAGTAATGGAAACAGTTGCACAATGTGAAAAAGCACTCAACTGTTAGATGCGGTGTTCTTTTATTTTTATATTTTTGACACAACCGAATAAGATATGGTGCCACAATGTGTACTGTTATTTCCGTTAGAAATAAATAGTTTTTAGTTTTGTGGTTTCAGATTTTGTCCTTGTCATAACAATACCAAAGAGAGGGAATTCTTCAGAACCTGACGAAATGCATACTGAAGAACTACAAAAAATGGTTCAAATGGCTCTGAGCACTATGCGACTTAACTTCTCAACTCAGCAGTCGCCTAGAACTTAGAACTAATTAAACCTAACTAACCGAAGGACATCACACACGTCCATGCTCGAGGCAGGATTCGAACCTGCGACCGTAGCGGTCGCTCGGTTCCAGACTGTAACGCCTAGAACCTCACGGCGAAGAACTACAGCTGTTCAAAGACAACGATCTCCTTCCTTGCCGTTGGTTTGTTCGAAACTGTGGAACCGGAATGATACCCTACGACCGACTCCAAAGAAAGTATTCGAGTGAGTACAGAATGGTTTAATAAGTCATGCCCTCAAGTTATTCTTTCAAATACTGCACTTGAGAATACATCGTAAATGTGAGGAGAGCATTGGAGGCTCTATGTTCGTATTCAGGGCTGGTTTTGGGATTAGGAAGAATTTAATTAGTTTTTATGTATTGATTCAGTGATGTTGTGATGTTGATGTGGACCTTCATGCTTGTTTCATAGATTATGAAAAATCTTTTGACAGCGTCCGGCATGACAGCCTGGTGTATGTTTTAGTTTGTATGTTTTAGTTGTATGTTAGTTCAGGCTGAATATTTGTAGCATCCAACTGACTGGAAATCTCTACTGGAACCAAAGTGCTGGTGCGCTTGTAGATTGTCAGCTGTCAGAAGAAGTACTGAGTATGCAACGTATTCGCCAAGACCGTATATTCTGTCCATTACTTTTCAATACCGATTCCGAAAGAATTTTCCTGTGTGCTCTTGATGGTAAGTATGGATGAGCAGTGGCTCATGATCATCTACAACATAAGTACTGGTGCGCTTGTAGATTGTCAGCTGTCAGAAGAAGTATTGAGTATGAAACGTATTCGCCAAGACCGTATATTCTCTCCATTACTTTTCGATACCGATTCCGAAAGGATTTTCCTATCTGCTCTTGATGGAAAGTATGGACGACCAGTGGCTCATGATCACCTGCAACATGAGATATGCTGATGGAACTGTATTATCTGAAATAGAGCTAGAAGATCTGTGAGAACAACTGAACTCTCTTACAGGAAAGAGCAGCACCATGAGGCTGCTGTTAAACGCCAAGAAGACAAAATGGATGGCTGTTAGCAGAAAACGATATGAAATTCAAGGTACTCTTGCACTGAGCAAGAAAATGGAAAGGAGTCACAAGTCAGCAATAACAGGGACTTTTCTCAATAAATTCGCAGCAGATTTGGACATGCCAGAAGTTCTTTCCAGAAAAGGAAGAAAGTTCTGACTAGTCCTGACATACGTATTATTCCTTGCACTCGATTTCTTCGGTAGTACTTGTTCAGTATCCTAAAAAATTGTTCAAATGTCTCTGAGCACTATGGGACTTAACATCTGAGGTCATCAATCCCCTAGAACTTAGAACTACTTAAACCTAACTAATCTATGTACATCATACACATCCATGCCCTAGGCAAGATTCGAACTTCCGACCGTAGCAGTCGCGCGGTTCCGGATTGAAGCGCCTAGAACCGCTTGGCCATCAAGATCGGATTCAGTATCTTACTCTATGGAATTGAGAGATGGACACATGGGCATAGAAAAGGACATAAAGGATACCATGGACAGATAAAGTTACAAATTTGAGAGTACTGCAGCCTACGAACAAAGATTTAGAAATTCTCAGCACTTCCAACAGCAGAAAACTCGAAAATTTTGGCCATATAAAGCGCAAAAATGAATAAAACTTGTTGCAAGTAATACTTCACGGGAAGGAGATAGATTATCATAGCCAAAGAACGTAAGTGTATTGAGCACAGAATCACTGTTTAGAAACGCCATGCACAAAAACAGCAGACCAGTGGTCTTGGAGGTCGAAGCACTTGATCAAGAAGAAGAAGAAGAGCATTGGTAGTGGTAACCTACGTCAAAGTACAGCACGTAAAGTGTACCTCTTCCATTTACTTCCATATTACGTAACGCCCTCTCTTGTTATCTATGAAAATCAGTATATTGTAATTATAGTGGCCTTTTGGACTTCATATAGGGATGAGCTACTGTTTCACTTAAGAGCTGTTATTGCTGCAATGATTAACTCGTACAACAGACACACTTAACTGTATGATTGCGAAGATACAATTAATTAAGTCGTCTGTTTTAATTTGATTGTCGATTGTCGTGGCCTTAAATTTTTGATCATTAGTAGCAGCCATAATTTTCGATATTTGGATCGATGTTTGCCATACCACCATCTTGCCTTTTCGTTTTACAGCATCTCACAGAAGCTCGCATTGTGCGAACTCGACGCAGTTTACTCTCTGTAGTCCGTCAATATTCAGTCGGGAACAAACTCATAACATGTAGACCCAATTAAACCAGTGGATTTAATCATAAAAAATACTTCTAGGCTGAAGATATTATTTTATCACATTTAGTTCCTAGGTACGACGATAGCGTTAATATCACTTCTTTTGTAATCTATAGCGTCCGACAGTATTTGTATTGCTGCTTGTTTAAGCTTCGCTTTATTCCCAAAGATAACATTTATATTGTTATTTTGGAACTGTTACTTAACTGGTGTTTCACGGTTAAATTCACATCGCATTAATCCAACATTGAAATAAAATCAGCCATGACTATCACGCGTATATTGCGAAAATCACTGAAGGGACAAATAAACTAATATAGACTTGCATATTCAAATTCCGATATATGTAAAGAGGCAGAACACGGTGCTACGGTCGGCAACGCCTGTGTAAGACAACACGTGCCTGGCGCAGTTGTCAGATCGGTTACCTCAGCAAGGGGCGTTCAAGCTGGTGGAGGCTCAGTAACGGTGTGCTGCGAGTGCAGTTGGACTGATATGGGACCTCTGATACGTCGAGATATGACTCCGACGGGTGACACGTACGTAAGGATCCTGCCTGATCACCTGCATCCATTCATGTCCATTGTGCCTTCGGACCGACTTCGGTAATTCCAACAGGACGCTGAAACACCCAACACGTACAGAATTTGAAAAAAGAGACAGCATTGGTCGTATATTTTTTTTTACTATTGCAAAATCGATTGCCGTAAGCTTAGTGACAACAGTGCATCCCAATTTAAGTTATACAATATAGCACTGAAGATGGTCACTCAGTGACAGAAAATCGATTTTGCAATAGTAAAAAAAAAAAAAAAAAAAAATATACGACCAATGCTGTCTCTTTTTTCAAGTATACCTGTTATCTGGTCGTAGTGCACAAGACAACATGGAGTCGCCAATCAACGTCCAGAATTGCTACAGAGCTGCGACGGAACACTCCTCTGAGTTTAAACACTGCCTTTGGCTGCCAAATTCTCCGGACATGAACATTATTGAGCATATCTAGGATGCTTTGCAACGTGGTGTTAAGAACAGATCTTCACGCCCTCGTACTCTTACGGATTTATTGACAGCCCTGCAGGATTCATGGTGTTAATTCCCTCCAGAACTACTTCAGACATTAGCCGAATCCATACCAAGTTGTGTTGCGACACTTCTGCATTCTCGCGGGGACTCTACACGATATTAGGCAGATGTACCAGTTTCTTTGGTTCTTCAGTGTAAAATCACAACACACTCAGTAGTGTAACTTTAATAATCCAAAGATATTAATATTCGGCACTAGGTCTTGCGAGAAATACGTCAAATGGCGCTTTAGCTTAAACTTGATTTGAAAAGCCGCGCAGGATTAGCCGAGCGGTCTCAGGCGCTGCAGTCTTGGAATGTGCGGCTGCTGCCGGCGGAGATTCAACTCCTCCCTCGGGCATGGGTGTGTGTGTTTGTCCTTAGGATAATTTAGGTTAACTAGTGTGTAAGCTCAGAGACTGATGACCTGAGCAGTTAAGTTCCGTAAGATTTCACATACATTTGAACATTTTTGAAAAAAAATTTCATCTAAGCCTACGATTCCTGAAATTGGTTCACCATATCCTAGACATTAATGCATCTGTTGCTTCCAGCTAATCGTGGCTAAAGTTAAAAGTGGACATATCGTTTAATTTTACAGTTGAAAGTACAATTTTTTTCTTTTCTCATCGTTATTATTGCTGGATAGGTAGATTTGCTTCATGACGGCTTTCCTGAAAAGAAGACTGTTTCTTCCTCCAATTCTACGCCACACGCTCGTGACATGAAACGTAAGAAGTAACAAACATTTGACAGCGTCGTATATTCATACACACTATGAAGTCGTTTCTATTTACTAACATTATGAGGCATATAGTTTACCGTCCGTGTACTGTTTGGCTGAGAATCATTGATGGTACGTCCTACAAACTTCCGTATCATATCATATTGTAGGCAGAAATAGTGAATCAGTTGATACATAAAGTGTTATCTAAAATAGAGAACATTCTTCGAATGTTCATCTAGCCGAATTATGCATGTTAGTTGTGATACCCACCGTGAGGTGCGGTCTTTTTAATATTTTCGACTGCCCATATCATTAACGTCGATATGCAGCAAGATTCTGGAACATATATTGTGTTCGAACATTTTGAATTACCTAGAAGGAAACGGTCAATTGACACACAGTCAAGATGAGTTTAGAAAACATCGCCCTTTTGAAACACAACTAGATTTTTATTCGCATGAAGTGTTGAGTGCTATTGACAAGGGATTGCAGATCGATTCCGTATTTCTGGATTTCCAGAAGGCTTTTGACCCATTACCACACAAGCGACTTATAATGAAGTTGCGTACTTATGGTCCGCAACGTAACGGTAGCGTTACTGGCTGCTACGCAGGGGGCCCTGGTTCGAATCCCGGCAGGGGACTGGGTGTTGTGTGTCCTTCATCATTTTCATCATCATTGACTCGCAAGTTGCCGATGTGGCGTCAACTAAAAAGACTTGCAATACGGCGGCCGAACTCACCCGAATGGTGACTCCCTGCCAACAATGCCATACGCTCATTTACATTTTTTTGTTTTTTGTATTTTTTTTTGTTTTTGCGTACTTATCAATTATCGTCTAAGTTATGAGAGTGGATTTGTGACTTACTGTCAGAGAGGTCAGAGTTCGTAGAAATTGACGGAAAGTCGTCGAGTAAAACAGAAATGGTTTCTGGCGTTCCCCAAGGTAGTGTTAGAGGCCCTTTGCTGTTCCTTATCTATATGAACGATTTGGGAGACAATCTGAGCAGCGGTCTTACGTTGTTGGCGCTGTCGTTTATCGACTAAATACGTCATCAGAAGATCAAAACAAACTGCAAAACGATTTAGAAAAGATATCTGAATGGTGCAAAAATTGGCAGTTGAATCCGAATAACGAAATGCGTGAGGTCATCCACATGAGTGCTAAAAGGAATCCGTTAAACTTCGGTTACACAATAAATCAGTCAAATACAAAGGCAGTAAATTCAAGTAAATATGTAGGAATTACAAACACGAACAACTTAAGTTGGAAGGAACACAAAGAAAATGTTGTGGGGAAGGCTAATCAAAGACTGCGTTTTACTGGCATGACACTTGGAAAATGTAACGGATCTAATTAGGAGACTGCCTACGCTACGATTGTCCGTCCTATTTTAGAATACCGTTGCACGGTGTGGGATACTTACCAGATTGGACTGATGGAGTACATAAAAAAAGTAAAAGAAGGACAGCACGGTTGTATTATCGTGATATATGGGAGAGAGTGTTCCTGAAATCATACATGGTTTGGAATAGACATCATTGAAAGAAAGGCGTTTTTCGTTGCGACGGAATCTTGTCACGAAATTCCAATCACCGACATTCTCATCCGAATGCGAAAATACTTTGTCGACATCGACCTACATATGGAGAAACGATCACCACCGATCACCACGGTAAAATAATGAAAATCACAGCTCGTACGGAAAGACATAGGTGTTCGTTCTTTCCGTGCGCTATACGGGATTGGAATAATAGAGAATTGTGAAGGTGGTTCGATGAACCTTCTCCCAGGCACTTAAATTTGATTTGGAGAGTATCCATGTTAATGCAGATGCACGATCAGTAACAGTTTCCAGTAAAACTGCTTCCTGGGTAGAAATTAGATATGACTGTTATCACTGCGTTTATCTGGATAACTAACAATGTATTTTCATCAATATTACATTTTTATTTTTCTCACGGAAGTTAATTAACATCTGTACATTCATTGCCTTCAAACATTTTACAATGATACAATTTAATCAAAGTTGCTGTTAAGATTCGAGAAGTAACTGTTGTATGGAGCTATACATTACGTTTTCTTAGGATCACTCGCCTTGATAATAGTGGCCAGCTCACAGCTAGTGCATTAACTTCATTCTGTTCAGAGACAGTTATTTTTTCCAAAACTGCTCCGCAACCTAGTTAACAACGCACTGTTGACATTAAACAACCAAATCAATTCGAACTACTAGAGCCACTTGAGTGTGTCGGATGAAACTTAAATAAACACCAGTGACAGCGAAACTAGTAACTACAAAGTATGTTCAAAAAGTTTTGCACAGTCGTTTCTAACTTTTTTATTTTTAGCAGGAGGATAATGAACCATTTTGTGAACATACTTGAAACATTTAGCTATAAGTTGGTGTATAAAAGTATTATCTTTTATGTACAGGTGAACCATAATGGACCTTAAAGTAGATGTCATCTTGCGACAACGGTCGGTGATAGAGTTCCTCTTCAAGACCGAAGATGACTCTGCCGCATCGATTGTCAGGAAGTTTCTCCCTCATTATGGGGAAGACACCTTGCATCGCAGCAGTATGCAACGGTGGTTTCAGGGGTTTAAAGGAGATGATTACTCTCTACTAGACAATCCAGGATGCGGTAGACCATCGACGACAGTGAGTGATGTGAATAAGGAGACCGCTGATCAAATCATCCAAAATGACAGATGTGTGATGACACGACAGCTTGCTGAAATGACTCTTTTGTCATTGGGTAGTGTGGTATCACTGGTACAATCACTAGGGTACAGAAAAATCTGTGCACGTTGGAGAAATACTGAATACATTACTTTGAAAATACTGATTAAATCTATTAAAATATTAACATGCTGATATACAACGCTTACTAATTTCATAATATGTTGCAATATTAAAGTTATAAAATTGTACACTACACGTGATTGTGTGAGTTGTGGGAATAAGCGTCCCAGTGTCAACAATTTTGTGAAGCTACAACTAGTCGATTTCGGTTGCTAACTTCGCCAGAAAGTTCTATATCGCTGAATAATATGCGCTGTGTCGTGCCTCCCAGCCTGGAAGCCGTACACAGAAGCGCTTTGTGGGAACGTACTTTGATCTTTCGGAGAAAAGCGAAGCCGGCCGCGCCCTCACGTAGGCAGGCTGACCACATTACCTGTTGACGAGCAATCCCCGTCGTATCCCCCATCCCAGCCTGTACTCCCGCCTATGATCATACGGATCTATTATAGTTGCGGCTGTCCCTAATTAAACGATCCGGCAGCTACCAGTGATTAATTGCACTAATACCGGATTTCTGCCATTGTTGCTGACCCGACGATTCAGGATTACAGGGATGACGTCATGCTGTAGATAGACGCAATCGTTTCGAGGTCGTTGTGGTCTGTCCCTGACCACAGCCTCTTGTTGAAACCCAAGTAATCTAATGATGTCGGAAAATCAGCGAATGTTCCCGCTCAGGTACGTATCTAAATTATTCATTATTTTTCTCCTAGTAGATCGATCAGCGATAAAACAGAGGTCAAGGAATATTGAGAGATGTTGTTGATTGATGTCCTTAATTCAGAAACTGCTAATTGGAGTAATCTATAAACCTCCAAACGTCGGTGCTATGTCCTCCTTTCAGTCTGCCCTGTCCTCGCTCGTGACACTGTATGAACACATAATCATTATGGGCGACACAAACATCGACTTACAGGTAAAATCTCCCTCTGCAGAAGAGCTAAGGAGACTGTTCCGCTTCAATGATATGAGTTTAACACCGCTGGACCCAACTCATCACACGCCACACAGCCATACACTCATAGATATAATAGCAACAAAGCGACCAGATAAAATAATTCGCACCAATCAAACATCCGCTCCGGGACTCTCTGCTCACGACGTGATATTCTTAAATTACTCAGTGAAAGAAAAATCTCAACTGGTAACCTACAGAAACCTAAAAAATGTTAACGATGACGCTCTTCAAAAGGATTGCTCAGACATCCCTTGGCATGATATAAGCAATGAACCGACTTTAGACGGAAAAATTCGGGAACTATGTCGCAAAATTATTGCACTGTATGATAAATATGCTCCTCAACGCACTGTCAAGGTAAAGAGAGCTCCCGCTCCGTGGCTCACCACTGCATTACGCCAGTTAATGAATAAACGTGATGCTGCACATAGGGCCTTCAAGCGTAACCCAACTCCCGAGGCGTACGAAGCTTATAGGAAACTCCGAAATAGAACCAAGCAAAGCGTGAGGAATGCCAAAATCAGACATGCCCGCTCTGTCGTATGCGGCATATCAAAACCTGCTGCACTGTGGAAAAAACTGCGCAGTTTGGGTATAGGGAAGCGAAGATCTGACGCTGTTTATCAAGCATCTGCAGAAGAATTAAACGATTTCTTCTCAACAGCTGTAAATTGCCATGCAGCGACAAATTACCAGCCCCAAGATATCAATCTCTCGAGAGACAAGTTTTTCCTAAAACATGTCACTACCGGCACCGTACACAAGGAGATTATGAGAATCTCTTCCGAGGCAGTAGGAAATGATGGAGTGAGCATTGGCATGATTAAGAACGTCGTAGGCACTATTACTCCAGTTGTCACAGACATCTTCAACCTGTCTCTTGTCAGTAGTAAATATCCTACTGAGTGGAAGCAAAGTTTAATGCAACCCATACCCAAGACTGACAACCCTAAGTCGCCTGGTGACTACAGGCCGATCAGCATACTGCCTGCAATATCTAAAGCCCTAGAATACATCGTCCATGAACAGCTGACAGATTACCTCAAAACTCATAACATCGGCGACAAATATCAGTCAGGCTTTCGAAAGCACCATAGTACAGCAACTGCATTAATCAAAGTAACTGATGACATTAAACATGCTATGGACAGACGTGAAGCTACCATCCTAACACTGCTTGACTTTAGCAAGGCTTTTGATACGGTTTACTTTGATATATTACTAATTTAAATGAAGCAGCTGAATTTCTCAAACAGCGCAATACACTGGTTCGACAGCTACCTCAAAAACAGAAGTCAACAAGTCATTTGTGGGTCGGAAAAGTCATCATGGAAAAACGTGCGCTCTGGAGTTCCCCAAGGCTCCGTCCTTGGTCCATTACTCTTCTCACTGTACATTAATGATATTTCTTCAGTAATACACTCCTGCAACTACCATCTATATGCCGACGACATCCAACTGTACATATGTGCAAGCCCCAAGAACACTGCTGACGCAATAGCGAGTATGAACGCAGATCTTTGCTCTGTTTCTCAATGGGCACAGAACCTAGGTCTGAAACTAAACCCCAAGAAATCCTAGGTCATACTTATATCTCATCCAATCAGCCGGTACTTTCGCGAAACAGTCCCTCAAATACTCCTCAATGGTACCCAACTACCATACCAAAAACAGGAAAAGACCTTGGAATAATCTTGGATGAACACCTAAACTGGGAAGAACAAACAGTCACAGCTGGCCGGAAATCGCTCTCCTCCCTACATGCAGTTCAAAAATTTAGAAAAATATTTCCAACCCATGTTAAACAAAAATTAGTCCAAACACTAGTCTTGCCTAATCTTTACTACTGTGATGTAGTTCAACATGGCACAAATAGTGAAAATTCGAGATGCCTCGAGCTAGTGATGAATGCTTGCTTTAGATACGTATGCAATATACGGTTGTATGATCATATCAGTCCTTCATACTCCCAGCTAGGTTGGATACGCCCACATAAGGCACGCGATCTCCACACGATGTGCTTACTTCATCGATATCTTAGCCACTGGTGACCCAATATTTATTTTCTCACATTAAACACCTATCACCATTCCACAACCGCAATACCAGATCGGATACGTCTAGCATCTTGGCTGTACCTTTACATAGCACAAAATCTTTCTTCGTGTCATTCTCCATCTCAGCCATACGACTATGGAACGCGCTCCCCTGTGATCTGCGTCTTATACAGAACCACTCAACATTCAAGAGGGAACTCAAGACTTACATATTAGGGACGGTATAGCCACCATTGTTGTGCCCCTCTCATCTCTTTCTTTCTCCTCTCCATCATAGCTTCGAATTTTACCATTCTATTTCTCTTCCTCTAACCTATCTACCTCTTCTATATCTCTTTCACCCCATTCTATCGTCTTATGTCTCTGCTTGATGAGAATAACTCACAAGCTACAAGAATATAACGAGAAAATTCCCAACTAGCAATAGGACTGACATTCATAAAAGAAAAATATGTTTACTTTCATATACATAGTCATTACTATTAATATTATTATTATTCTTCATTGTTATAATTATTTTTTGATCGTTGTAATTATCATTGTACTACTTTTATAGTCTCTATTTTTTTCTTTAACATTACTACTATATAACATGTTATATGTCCTTAATGTTCTGTAGAAACTGAAATTTGTTGAATCTGAGTATGCCTGGTTAGGTGTAAGGGAGGGCCTGAAGGCCCTAATCTTGCCAGGTAAAATAAATGCATAAATAAATAAATAAATAATTTCACCACGTGTGTCCGATCAACCATGTTTAACATACATATGACGTGTAAAATCAACCCCCCGCTTATGAAAGTCCTGAACTCAATCTAGGGATACACCCACCTCGGTGTGAATGTCCAACTCTTGTGAGAAATCATGTTAAGTAGCTTGAACCGGCCGAATATAACGTGCTTCACGAGGATATTAGGAATTCAGATTTCTTAGCAACATTTCTGAAATAACATATGTAGAAAGTAGGTTTAAGGTTCAGCTTATTCATTATAAAATACTTACGAACAATTTTGGCTTGAAGTATTTCAACATTAATTACTTCTAACTCTTTCCGATACGTCTTTAAATCCATTTAACATTAACCTACACAATTATATTTCGTATACATTTGTTGTTGGTGAGGTCTTCTATCCAAGACTTGTTCGATGAACCTTTTCACCCTCACTATCATCGAATCGTACGGTAAATACAACGACTCTAGATTGCCCTTGGTTTCAACTGTACGCAGTACCAACATGGCAAGGCCATTTTAGCTGTTACAAAGACAGATCTGCTCATCATCCAGACTGATGCCCTTACAACTATTAAACAGGCTTACAAAATGTTGTATATGGTCGATCCCCAGCCTTCAGATGCTTGACAAACGTAAACATGGTTGATAGCAGGCTGTAATGCGATGTTTATTCAATCGTGCTATAAGCTAATTTTGACTAAGCGCCTTTGTCAAGAGCATTTGTAACATCTATATTTCGAGTCATTTTCAAATCACTCTAACTTCCAAGTAAGAAGTAGCCATATTCCGTAGACGATTAGTCGAAATCAGCTAATAGCACGATTAAATAAACATCGCATTACAGCCTACTACGGAACATGTTTAGATTCACTAAAAAGGTTGACGTCTCCCTTCACGAACCATACGTTATTTGGTCTCTTTTCAGATACTCCTCCATAGCGGTTGCACTTGCATTATGGTTGTATCTATCGTTGGCGCATGCAAGGCATATGAACACGGGTGAAGTCCATGGTTCATGACAGGCTGTGTGAACCTTCATATAGTTTCTTCTATCGTTTCACTGAATTTTGTTAGAAAAAGGTAGCGCCAAACTTTCAGGAAACATTCCTCACACACAAATAAAGAAAATATGTTGTGTGGACATGTGTCCGGAAACGCTTAATTTCCACGTTAGAGCTCATTTTAGTTTCGTCAGTATGTACTGTACTTCGTCGATTCACCGCCAGTTGGCCCAATTGAAGGAGGGTAATGTTGACTTCGGTGCTTGTGTTGACATGTGACTCATTGCTCTACAGTACTAGCATCGTTTGGGTAGGCATTCTTGGTGATGTCTTGATTGGGTCCCATGTTCTTCCACCTACGCTGAATGGAGCACGTTATCATGATTTCATACGGGATACTCTACCTGTGCTGCTAAAATATGTGCCTTTACGATTGCGACACAGCATGTGGTTCATCCACGATGGAGCTCCTGCACATTTCAGTCGAAGTGTTCGTACGCTTCTCAACAACAGATTCGGTGACCGATGGATTGGTAGAGGCTGACCAATTCCATGGCCTCCACGCTCTCCTGACCTCAACCCTCTTGACTTTCATTTATGGGGGCATTTGAAAGCTCTTGTCTACGCAACCCCGGTACAAAAAGTAGAGACTCTTCGTGCTCGTATTGTGGACGGCTGTGATACAATACGCAATTCTCCAGGGCTGCATCAGCGCATCAGGGATTCCATGCGACGGAGGGTGGATGCATGTATCCTCGGTAACGGAGAACATTTTGAACATTTCCTGTAACAAAGTGTTTGAAGTCACGCTGGTACGTTCTGTTGCTGTGTGTTTCCATTCCATGATTAATGTGATTTGAAGAGACATAATAAAATGAGCTCTAACATGGAATGTAAGCGTTTCCGGACACATGTCCACATAACATATTTTCTTTCTTTGTGTGTGAGGAATGTTTCCTGAAAGTTTGGCCGTACCTTTTTGTAACACCCTGTATACACAGCTATTTAAAAATTTTGTGCAACGATAATAGATAATAGATAGTTGTGATAGAATTTAGATGTTTGTCAGTTAATTCAAAAAAAGATGCAGAATTTTTAGCCATCGTGGTGGCCATCGATTATTCAACGGCCTGAAGTATTACAAGGATCTCACTAGTCGAACTACAGATGGAAGGAAGGAGGGATGGAAGGAAGGCAAAGGTTTAACGTTCCGTCATCGATGGGGTCATAAGAGACAGAGCATGAATTTGCTTCGGGAGAGGGTAATGGCAACGAAATTGACCATATAATTTTCAGGCAACTATACCAGAATTTCCGTTAAATAATTAATAAGGAACTTGCTGTTGAGTTTGGACACTGTGCACAAAGATAACACTTTCATAGTGATCAACAAAACTAGATGTACAGTAGCTTATATTTGTTGCTAGTGGGTCGCATAACAGTGGAGCAGATAAATGACAAAAGGTCTTGAAATTTAAGTCGAGTTTATTTACAGAATCCGGCCGCTGTGGCTCAGCCGTTCTAGTCGCTTCAGTCCGGAGCCGTGCCACCACTACGGTAGCAGGTTCGAATCCTGCCTCGGGCATGGATGTGTGTGATGTCCTTAGGTTAGTTAGGTTTAAGTAGTTCTAAGTTCTTGGGGACTGATGACCTCAGATGTTAAGTCCCATAGTGCTCAGGGCCATTTGAAGCATTTTACTTACAAAAGAATTTTATTTGATGTAATTGTTGGACAGAATTCGCAAGAAGTTGACTGAAGGCAAAGTTCTCTAAAATATCGGCTGAATATACGCAATATGACGCTGATACTATGGGAAGGTACCAAATTATATGGAAGAGAATTTTGGGCGGCTGAGAACTCATTGCTGATGAGACAAATTAAAAGTGAAACTGGCAACTCAGTTCGCGTAACAAAACAAGTAAGTAAACAGCTGTTCAAAACTAGTATCGTGCTACTACGGATTGCAACAGTTACATTTCCCAAAAATTAGCAAAGCGTTGACCATCAGCACTGGACAACATGGGAGACGAATAGATTCTTAACTTCACAATCTGTCCTCCACTTCCTATCATCCAAAAAATTCTACATGGATGGGACCACTCAATGTTGTTTTCATCGGCAGTGTTTAAACTCTTAAGAGTGTTCCCGGAGTCACTCTGTAGCAATTCTGCACGCGTGGGGTGTCACACTGTCCAGCAGGAATTGCCGAAGTCCGTCGGAATGCACAAATCTTCATAACGAACTCTACTCCCGTTATTCCATTTTATGCTGTTGTTGATAATACCCTATACTCGTCTGACTATTAATCCTCTGTTACCCTACTATTTTTATCCCACTTCCGAATCTTTACGTTTTTGAGTTGAACCAAGTCGAACTACGCCTACTGCTTAACGCCATTTTCAGCACCCGGTAGTTCTCTGTTGTGTTTTCACACTTTTTTCCCCCATCTGTTTTTCTAAGTCACTCATCTTTTCCATTAGCGTATGTTCTTTTTACTGACGTATTCGACCACCTTATACTACTTTACACGGCGAACAAGTTTTACAGGTCGACAAAATGTACAGAATTTGATTTTTGTTGACCCTTGCATTCGTTATAAAGCACAACGTCGGAACTGCCACGCTGGTGTGTTAGTTGGTCGTTAGAGACCATTTACAGCTCTGGAAACATTAAACATAAATCGAGAAACAGTGGTAAAGTATGTTTGTCATATTGTGTTTCATTTTTGCTGACGTATCTTAACGGGTGAAGACAATAATTAGCTGCATTATTTCGCATCTGTGGTTGTGATGAGTAACTAGTAATAAATTTCCAATGGATTTACTATCTCTCGACGAACATTAGGCCTGTCTTTATATATACGATGCTATCCTAGGTTTGCACTTATGATTTTTAGTGACAACACTGACTATATAGTTTGTACCGGATGTCGTCAGACGCATTTTCTTTAGTGTTTCTACATTGTTTACCTAGAGTCAGCCCAAACAAACACTGTTCGCCATGTCTTTCATACGACGCCCAGGGTCAACAGAAAGCGCCAGTTTGTTTCTCATTAAAAATAAAAGTGGGCCAGGGCAGTTCTGCGCTACTGGAGCACTGGTTAGTCTTAGACAATTACAGTGCCTATTAATACATACCGAGAAAACGTGTATCACACCAAACCAATGTGTCATCAACGGCCGAGCGGCTCTAGGCGCTACAGTCTGGAACCGCGCAACCACGACGGTCGCAGGTTCGAATCCTGCCTTGGGTGTGATGTCCTTAGGTTAGTTAGTTTTAAGTAGTTCGAAGTTCTAGGGGACTGATGACCTCAGAAGTTAAGTCCCATAGTGCTCAGAGCCATTCGGTCACTTAAACGTTGGCTTTAAAAATTATTTTAATTGTAACGGGAAACAAACCAGCCCTTCCCGTTGACATTGAACGCCGCATACAAGATACAAAAGTGAAATTATAAATATTTACTGAAACACCAGAGAAAATGAGCTTGACTACTCGTGAGGAAAACATTCTATATAAATCCATTTCATGTCTCTTTTGAAGACGGCCATTGACCGAAATCTCTTAGTGAATTAACTACATGTTTTTGGTTTGTCTGCGTTTATACAAACTTTTCCAAGATCTCTTGAATGTTTCATCTATTTCTCAAACACTTTAACTACTAAAGCATGCAAGGCATGTCCATTCGTTAGGACTTCAATGGCATACTGTGTGGGGGTTTGCCCATAGCTGTATGGGATAATCGCAACTGAATCTTGCAGGTCGAAGTATCTTCTAGCATCTGTGGTAATTTTAATTTCCAGAGGATACTTGGGCACTCCAGTTAGTACAGAATGTATAACTGCGTATATCATTTGCTTAATACAATTTTATTTAAACGTATATGTCACTTAACAATCCAAATTTGCATGGAATTCGACGCGCCTTGATGATGTAAAGTAAAGCGAGTCTTGTCAAGGAATGAATATCCACCTTTTATTAGTGATTTGAAAATCAGGTGTACCATGACACGTACTAAGGCCTTGCACTATTTTAAATACACAGACAGGCCCACACTACTACTACCAAAGGCGAGTGTCGTACTGTTAAATATGAGAAGCAAGTAGTTCACGCTATGTACTTCTCCGCACTGTTTTGCGCCATAAGCTGCACACAGCCAGTAACTGAGGATCCCGATGGTTATAATGATACAAAATTTTGTATGTGTGCAACGGAAGAGAGAGGATCCCTGTGTCGGAAAATTTAATCAAGACGTAGACTAATACACAAAAACATTACCTTTTAGAAGAGGTTTGAACGGTAGTCTCCTTGATGGTCTCCTCCGAAATACCGAAAAAAAAGAATGAAAAATTGCGTTTCCGTCGTAGTTCATCAGAAGAGAGGTACCTTTCAATTAACTGAATCACGTTGATTAATTCGGTTTCTCTCTCTCTCTCTCTCTCTCTCTCTCTCTCTTTCCCCCTACCTACGTACCTAATTCTGTCTGCCTCCCTCCTTTGAATTTGTATGCGTGTCTTCTTTATGGAACAGGTAAAAGACTTCTCGTACCGGGGTCGTAAATGCAGGTCCTATCCAAAAGCGGTGTTCCACGAGCCACATAAAATAGTTACGGTCTTGGCGGACGCGGACACTGCGCCAGATCTCCGCTGCAAAAATAAAAGCCCCTCATACAGCCACACCCAGACATACACACCTTTCTCTCAGTCTGAGCGCCGTTGCGAACCGCGTCTGTTACCGGCGCGCAGTTAAACTGAACACCTGCAACGCAGTCAAAGAGTGCTTGGCACGTTTACGATACTTTTTAATAAGTTTGCCCGCGCGCTACGAGTCCGGATTTTAAATCGGCGTTTCCGCCAGACTACTGCCATCCCACTGCGACTGTTTGTTGCGCAGCGGTATGGTGGCTTCGGGTCGTAACTCAGGACCGTGCCTCGGGCCATCTGCCCCAATTCACTGCCGTAGAGCACCGATTCCAGCTCCGATGACTCTCATCTCATCCTCAATTCTACGTGTGACAGTAAAGTCTGCCGGATAAACGCAGAGCGCTCCGAGTTTGTGTTCAGATAGCGACCAGTCCTGCTGCACAAATGAAGCGAAAAACTTACGAGGTCCTATTCAGCCTTTGTTGGCCATGTTTCTGCCAATTCTGCACCAAGCTGGAGTTGCGCATCATTGATCAAGTTTCTCTACAAAATATAAGGAAGCTCCCACTTCGTCTTTGTGGCAGCTGAAGTTCTGATAAACATCAAAGTGGAAATTCCAAGCGAATTCACTTGGTGACCTACACTTACAAACTGGTTTCCGTCTGTTAACTAGCAGTAAGCGATGTTGGCCTTGGTCGACAGAGTTTAGAATGCATGCCTAGGCTACGGTGGCATTCAGGCACTTTGAGTCGAATGGTTTGATACCTCTTATGCCTGTAGCGCCACCTGTGTTTCCTAAGTCCCACTGTCAGTGGCTTCCGATTCACCCGTTCTGGCCTTTTGAAACACCCCTGTCTAAACAGCTAACAACCGCGTAGTCTACAAGGCAGAGGCGAATGTCTGTACGGCTGCGAAAGTCACCGCGGTACTGGCTGCATGGCTGTTAGCTTACGAATAAAAAAAAACAGGTTTAAGATATTGACAACCTGTGAACGTACGTGTGAGCCAGTATGGAACGCCCGTCTGTTTGGACTGAGGCCGATCCTCCCGAAAGGCTCGAACAAGTGCAGAGGGTGGGAAATGTGGAATCGTGTTTAATGGCACTGGGAGCAGCCGACTGCAAAACGTGGCTCGTGTATACACCATGTACACGAAGTGTTACAGTACTGGCGTTTTTTAGCCTCGTCCTGAGAATCAAAGTCCTCTGGTTTGAAGCTAAGTTGACAGTTGAAACCTCGGGCTCAGGCGATTTTGTGATGATCTTGTATGCGGATTTCTTAACCTTGACTACCGCAGAGCAGGCAATCCCTTCGACACCAATCGGGTTCCACATGCTCGCTACCAGCCACAAGGACACAAGCAGAGTGTCACTCAACTGAAGGGTGTAGAAGGGTTGCCTGTCCGCAGGCACTTATGAATTGGCCAAAGGTACATGGTTGGCAATGAAGGTATTGCCGAACTGGGGAATCTGAGGACACTCTTTTCCGCTTCAATTACACACTTTTAAATGGTGCATCACCTCTCCAAACTCCCGCCCTCCCCCCCTCCCCGATTTTAACGTTGTCGCGGTTCGGACCTCCAACGCAGAAGCGTCGAGAGAAGAGGTGTGATGTGGGTTGGTGGGGTGTGACGACATTCCTATCGTGTCACGTATCCACTGTGAAAACTGGACAGAAGTGTGGGAAAATTTTATGCCAAATTGACATCAGTCCCCTAGAATTGACATCATTAACCTCCCTTTCACCTCACGTGGACATCTTGCCGCTGACCATTTCGTGCCCTGAGACAACATCTTGCTGTTTAAGCATCGTCGAGCCCGAGGGTGAATCCGCAGGGCTCCACGCGTTTGCACCGTTACAGAGGAAGGTTGTACGTACTTTTGATGCACATTTCACATTTACGATGGAATTTGAGAGGTGTCATACGACATACATAAAGAAATTGCTGACGAAAAAATGAGAAAAAGACAGATAAGAACAACGGAAAAAAAGAATTTACAGTACTTCATTCCGGTCCTGGGTTCAATCTCTGGTGGGGACGGGGATTTTTCGTCCTCTTATTACGTTCAGGACGGACTCAGTTCCACTCAGCCTGAGGTCAAAATGAGTACTGTGAAGTTTTCCGGGGTAAAGGGCGACCAGGACGACGGATTTGTCACCCCTCCCCCTTCTAGGCTCGCGGCAGATAAAACAGCTGCACTCTAGTTGCAGACAGGCCCATAGTCTGGCCGGTCACGATCTTGCACCACAAACTTTACTTTTGAACTAAATGAAGGGATACCCAGATGGGATTAATATATTCAATTTACTGTCGATGATTTTCAGTATTAATGCTCGACATACAAGGGGCGTTCAATAAGTAACGCAACACATTTTTTCCCCATTGCAGATTAGTTTAGTTCTTCTATCCAATACACCATATTATTCCCCACTCTTCTGGCTATTTTTAAACATAACTTTCTTTCAATGCGACGGCCTTACGCTGTCTTACAGGGAGGGACTGTACGCCTGCAAGGTACCACTCTATTGGTCGACTTCGGGGCTAACTTCTTGCTCCATCGATAACCTCCCCATCATCCACGTAGTGCTTTCCGCGGACTCGTAAGTCGGAACGTGTGAGATCCTGGCTGTAGGGAGGTTGAGGGAAAACAGCACAATGAGGTTCTGTGAACTCCTATCGGGTCCTCAGACATGTGTGACATCTTGCAGTGTCATGGCGAAGGAGAAGTTCGTTTCCATTTTTGTGGCGATGAACACACTGAAGCAGTTTCTTCAATTTCCTGAGGTTGGTACAACACGCCACTGAGCAAATCGTTGCACCATGAGTGAGGACATCAAACAAAATAACCGTTTCAGAGTCGCAGAAGACGATCGCCATGACTTTACCATCTGAGGGTGCAGCTTTGAAGTGTTTCTTCGTAGAAGAGGTGGTGTGGTCTTGCTCCATAGATTGCCGTTTTGTTTCAGGTTAAAAGTGATGAACCCATGTTTCAATGCTTGTGTAGAAATTGACACGTTCAGCTTCATAACACCCAAGCAGTTCCTCACAGATGGTCTTCGTTGCTCCTCTTTTAGGCATCCAGGAACCTAGCGGCTACACACCTTTGTGCACCCCAACTGGCCGACGTGTGTGTCAGTACAACCAACAGAGACGTCCAGTTGTGAAGCGAGGTGTTTGATTGTGATCTGTTCATTACCTAAAGTATATCCGCACGTTACAACATGCCAGGAATCACAGTTGTGTGCGGTCGGTCGACACGCTGGAGGTCAGACACGGCCGGCCGGAGTGGCCGTCCGGTTCTAGGTGCTACAGTGTGTGATGTCCTTAGGTTAGTTAGGTTTAAGTAGTTGTAAGTTCTAGGGGACTGATGACCTCTGAAGTTGAGTCCCATAGTTCTCAGAGCCATTTGAACCATTTTTTATGTCAGACACGTCTGCGTGACCTTCCCGGTAGGATGACAGATGCCTCTCCCAATGATTTTTGCTGCTTTTGTTGCCAGCTAGTTCTCCACAGACATTTCACAAGTGCCTTAGAATATCTAGGGTGCTCTGGTTTTCCACCAAAAGAAACTCAATGACAGTCCACGGCTACTTACGCACCTCGGTTACAGATGGCATTTTGAAGGTATCTCATAGCGCGGCCACATATAGGAACTTCATGAAGTTATAGGTGCTGAAATGGGAGTATTCCACCATGTCCAGCAAAACATCTCGAACTGTTTCAAACGAAACTGGTCAGATAAAAAATGTGTTTCCTTACCTACTAAACGCCCCTCATGTAACTGTAGGGGCGAGTTCGTTTAAAAAGGAATGAGATGTGCTATGCCTTCACAAAATTATTGTGCAATAACCAATCATTCTTCAACATAAATCAGTAAACAGCCACATTATTCCGTCATTTACAGCTCAAGCATCAGTTCCTCTATGCTCATAAACAGCTTGCCGAGTTTCAGCACATTTAATCATTTGAATTATTCGTTCTTGACCCCTCTTTATACACCTTCTCAACTGATTGCTAGTCCTTGAGTTGTTCAAATCTCATGCCAGCCTCACTTTTTTTTCTTTCCTTTTGCCTTGTTTCAACTACCCGTACCTCTAATCTTATATTAAGTAACAAAATTAACCTAATTTCTAACACATGTATAACGTAATACTGGCAGTTAATAACCTGTCTTAGTCACTAAGTGGCACGTCGTTTGTGAATGACGGAAAATAAAATGAGATAAAAATTTTCTGCAGAATGAAGTGGAAAATCGGTTATATAGAACGTCTGCTATGTTACGAAGCAGCATCAAGATCTCCGCTACTCCGATGAACAAAACTGTGTTACTCACCTTGAAATAACCTGGTGGCGTAAAAGCCAAGCGCGCGCGCATGAGGCGGTTGCTGCATAAATATGCAAATGTTCCAGAGAACGCCACCGGTTCATACAGGCAGCGTCCCGTTCGTGGGTCAACGTGGATAGGTGTACTCTGTTTGCAGATGATAAAGCTCCTGCATTATTTATAAGGCTTCAGGCTGAGTGCAGTGAGTAACAGGCAGTGCGAGTCGGACACTAGGGACCTCGTTTGTCCTAGACACTCCTCTCAAATGCCGTCACAGTGGCCGAGGCGTAACCGTAAATGATAAACTGACTGCACTTTCAGTTTCATATCGCTCCTTCTATTTTCCTTCCAGGCTAATGTTGATACCTCAGTTCTGCTTCATGTTTTTAGCTTAGTGTTCCTAAAAGCTAAAAAGCAGATTTATATTCACGATCTTCCTCTTCCCTTATAGTTAAGTCATTCCACTGACAAACCTTTGCATTGTGACTCGGTATCTCCCTGTACTGTCGCAGCTAGACATTTACTGGGGCTAGACAGATCTTATAACCCCACAGCGTACAGTGATACATAACATACACACATAAATTATTTGGATTCGTGAGTGAGCGGACTTCCGAGGCCAGTCAGTCAGTAGAAAGGTTTCTTGGGTGGGATGTCGCGTATATGTCAAAATAACTGAATCTGAAACCGCAGTTTCCCCTCAGTGTCAATTATTTTACAACATGATATGTGTACTATACCCATTCAGTACTGTTTATACAATGAATTATCCCTGGAGCGGACATTTCTCTTTGGTCTGGTGAAAGCTGCAGTGAGGGTATATTCACTTTACTAACAAATCACTTTTTGCTTAGCTATTTGTCTTCTCATAAAGCTGTGATAATTCTTGAGGTTCTATTAGCACGAAGAACATCTACTGAAGCATGGATTCTCAAGGTCTGTCCAGTCCGTAACTAAGAAATAAAATAAACAATAGTATTTGTGAATATTTGTATTTTAACTGCCGGCTGCGGTGGTCTAGCGGTTCTAAGCGCTCAGTCCGGAACCGCGCGACTGCTACGGTCGCAGGTTCGAATCCTGCCTCGGGCATGGATGTGTGTGATGTCCTTAGGTTAGTTAGGTTTAAGTAGTTCTAAGTTCTAGGGGACTGATGACCTCAGATGTTAAGTCCGATAGTGCTCAGAGCCATTTGATTAATTTTTTTGTACTTTAACTCCTCAAACATCCGAAGAACAAAATGCGTAATTCATTTGCTTCCTAGAGATATGAGTTCCTGCCACTGCGTGGGGTGTTTGCCTCACCACAAACAAGATTGCCTCCTTTACTGCAGACATTCCACCAAGTATGTAAAGACAAATGAGAAAGATAACATTTGTAGAAAATAGTTTCACGTCGTTGTCAAGAACTTTAACATACAAAATTTATCAAAAGTTGGTGAATCTAAATTTCAGATTATATTTAAAACTAGAAAATTCTTTCTGGACTTACAAGATATAGATAAATGGTTATGCATAAAATAACAAATTTTTTGTGTATAGTTGAATACAAACGTACGAACTGAAGCTACTGACACTCGTCGGTATCGAAGAATATGTCTCAGCCTTAATTACATCATTCACGACACCAATCTCAAAAAAATAAAAAAACAAAAAAAATGATGTGAATTTAAATTTCTTATCAAAAAGAGTGTGGAAGAACATCAGTCCAGACATTTAACTGTTACATCAGAAGAAAAAAAAACTAGAAAGAAAACGTATTGAAGTTCCCAAAGAAGAAAGAAAAGCTATTTAAGTTCGTCGGATGGTATTGCAGTTCCCTCAGAAACTGAAAAGGACTTAATTTTAGGTTGATCGGAATGAACAGTATGTATAAAAGTGTAGCAAGAAGGAATTCAACATGAGTAAAACCAGGGTACTGGACTTTAGGCGAATTAAATCAGGATATTGTGACGACATTAGATTAAGAAAGGAGAAACCGAAATTAGTAGATGAGTCTTCCTGTTGGGTAGGAAAAGTACTATAATGGTCGCACTATACGGAATAAATTCGTGGACGGTCAATAATAGAGACAAGAAGGGAAAATGGAGATTTGAGATGTGGTGCTGAATTCTGAAGATTAGATAGGTAGAGCGGATAGCTAATGAGAGAATGCTGCAAGGTATCGAGAAGGAAATAAATTTATGGCATACCTTAACCGAATGAACTGATATATTAGCAGGAAGTATCCCGTAACCAAAAGAAGTGATAGGGTTGGTGACACATCATTAGGTATTAGGGATGATTACTTCGTAATAATAGTATAACTGAGAATGTGTTTGATGACGATCAGTTTGGCTTTAGAAAAGTTAAAAGTATCAGAGAGGCAATTCTGACATTCAGGTTGATGATAGAAACAAGACAAAAGAAAAATCAAGACACGTTCATAGTATCTGACGACCTGCAAAAAGCATTCGACGATGTGTAACGGTGCAAGCTGTTCGAAATTCTGAGAAAAATAGGGGTAAGCTGTAGGGAGAGACGGATAATATACATAATATACAATATTTACAAGAGCCAAGAGGGAATAATGAGAGTGGACGACCAAGAACGAAGTGCTTTGATTAAAAAGAATGTAAGACAGAAACGTAGTCTTTCGCCCCTTCTGTTCAGTCTGTACATCGAAGAAGCAATGATAGAAATGAAGGAAAGGTTTATGAGTGGAATTAAAATTCGAGGTGAGAAGACATCAATGATACGATTCGCTGATGACATTGCTGTTCTGAGTGAAAGTGAAGAGGAACTGCATGATCTCCTAAATGGGAGAATTATCTACTGAGAGCAGAAAATGAATTAAGAGTTAATCGAAGAAAGACGAAAGTTGTGAGACGTATCAGAAATGCGAACGGGAGAAACGTAGTATCAACATTTATCGTCTCGAAGTAGATGACGTTAAAGAATTCTACTACCTAGAGAGAAAAACCACCAATGACGGACGGAACTAGGAGTACATCGAAAGTAGATTAGCACTGGCAGAAGAGCATTCCTGGCCCAGAGGAATCTACTAATATGAGGAAAAAATTTCTAAGTATGTACTATGGAGCCCAGCGTTGTATGGTAGTGAAAGATTGACTGTAGGAAAACCGGAACAGAAGAGAATCGATTTGAGAGGTGGTGCTACAGACGAATATGGAAAAGTAGGTGCATTGACAAGGATAGGAATGAGGAGGTTCTGCGCAGAATGGAGAGGAAAGTAATATGTGGAAAACACTGACAAGAAAGAGGGACAGGGTGATAGGACATCTGTTACGACATTAGGCAATGACCTTCATGGAACTAAATGGAGCTGCAGGGGGCAAAAGCTGTAGAGAAAGACAGGTATTGGAATACATACAGCAAACAACTGAGGACGTAGGTTGCAAGTGGTACCCCGGAATTAATAGGTTGGCAAAGAAAAGGAATTCGTGGCGGGCCACATCACACCAGTCAAAAGAGTCATGAATCTGATTGCAGGGGAGACGGCAAAATCTATAAGGGCACCAAGGCTTAAATAAAGAACGTTCAAGTGTATCTAGGTGACAATAGTTACGAAAAGCTGAAGGAGCTTGCAAAGGATAGACTAGGATCGTTATATGAAACGAGACCACAAAGCATCGACAGTTTAGAGAATTGCTTTTTGTCTTCTTCGTCTTGATTGTTCCGTAGTCTAGAGAACGCTTATTGTAGGGCCCTTCATTTCATTGTGTGACGACTATTTATTTTATTCTTTGTGGTCAGATGTCCTTTTAGCCACTATTTTGATCTGCTTATGAATCACACTCATTTTCTCCGTATATTATCTTGTTTTAATTGACTTTGTATCGAATCTGAGTTGGAGATCAGGAATCAGGCTTTGACCGACATTAGGGAGGGTGAGTAGACCAATTAAAAACGCTGATCATATATCTCAGTATTGCGTTCGATTACGTGACAGGAAGTTGTACCAGAACTGGAACGAAACCTCATAGGGAATTAACGAGCCTTGTTGTGGTACACTGGCCAAAATTACAGGGTTCTGGTTTCTCGTAGCCGATTACGTTCAAATGAGATGGTACTACAGCGGCCTCTATGGTTGGTGGTGGAACTGCGTTGACAGAGGTCAGGAGGCAAGCATTTCATCGCCCTGGGCACGGTATCAGTGGAGCGGAGAGTTGATACCTCCTAGTCGTACCACCTGTTGTCAATAAGGGATCATTTTTATAACATTCACTTACTGCTCAGAGAACTCCAAGAATTGTTACAAAGAAGACACCAAGGCTTCTCAAGACAAATCTGTAGGCGGTCAGTGGAAGGTTGCAGCCAACTGCACCGTCTGTCAAGAAGGCAGCGACTCTGAAGGGAAGCTGACCACAGCAGCGGGAGGCGGTCAAAAATGCATACGAGAGACAGCCTGGCTTCCCTTAAAAGGGCTTACCGAGGCGCGCAGAACCACGACTTGGACCCAGTGAGACGGACAGTAAACAGTTTGCCAGCATGCGTGATGGCGGTTGAGCGGCTGCACGGGGCCGGGCTCGAACCGTAGGTACCAGAGCAGGAGGCTGGCAGCAGCTGAGGCAGCCCGTAGTTGGCCCACTGGTTTGCAGGCGTTAATTCGGTAGCATTCGACTCGCGAGGAGAATACGACAGGTGCCGTCACCACATGTCATAGAAACGTGGAGCCTCGGCTGAGATGTGAAGCAATCAGGTCACGGGCGCCACAACGAAACTGCGTTTCTGCTGCGTCATTGCTATTACACATCTGAGCCCGCTTGGCCTAGCATGTGGTAACCTCATCGATACCTCGGGATAGCTCTTACCATATCAGCAGGTAGTCCCTCACCAGCGTAACCGACCTGCTCCTACCGCCTTTTGCATTAGACGTAGATGGTGTTTTGAATTTGTCCCAGTCACCTCAAATAAAATAATTACAACGCAACCGTACTGTGATGTGGATGCCGTCGCAGCGGACGAAATCTGACCCTAATGTCGTCGTGGCATCTTCCTAAACGTTTAATGAACCGGACAAATCTTAATAGCCAATCTCATGCATACTGCTGTGTGACATTTTAAACGACTGCCAAAGAAACAAATTCGAGACAGAGTTTAGTAGTACTGAGTACAAGCTTAGAATAAAGGTTAAGGAAAGCATTACTATTATCGACAGCAAGTACCCTGACCGAATCGAATAATTTTATTTCCAAACTAGGCTGGGTTGGGTTGTTTCGGGGAGAAGACCAGACAGCGAGGTAATCGGTCTCATCGGATTAGGGAAGGACGGGGAAGGAAGTCGGCCGTGCCCTTTCAAAGGGACCATACCGGCAAGAGCAATTAATCTGTGACGAACTACCAAAGACCACGTGTGCCATATACCAAATTACTCAGGAAATATCTCTAACAATCTTCAAAATGCTTTGCGTCAATTTTCGCTGCTATAATCACAAGGATGCTATCTTCCTTTTAAATTTTTATCCACCAAGGATATGTAGCATCAACGAAGCTATAAGAGGTAAGACATTGCTGGGAACATGTAACCAAACAAATGAGTGAGTCTTATCAAATCTGAGGACTGAGATTCTCCGACTTGGCACTATGTGCGCGATAAACATGAACAGTTCTAGCTGTTAGGGAAGACTTCAAAGAATGGGTAAACGATAAAACTACGTCAAAAATACACTACTGGCCATTAAAATTGCTACACCACGAAGAGGACGTGCTACAGACGCGAAATTTAACCGACAGGAAAACGATGGTGTGATATGCAAATTATTAGCTTTTCAGAGCATGCACACAAGGCTGGCGGGATGGCGACACCTACAACGTGCTGACATGAGGAAAGTTTCCAACCGATTTCTCATACACAAACAGCAGTTGACAGGCTTTGCCTTGTGAAACATTATTGTCATGCCTCGTGTAAGGAGGAGAAATGCGTACCATCAAGTTTCCGACTTTGGTAAAGGTCAAATTGTAGCCTACGACGATTGCGGCTTATCGTAGGGCGCCATTGCTGCTCGTGTTGATCGAGATCCAATGACTGTTAACAGAATATGGAATCGGTGCGTTCAGCAGGGGAATACGGAACGCAGTGCGGGATCCCAACGGCCTCGTATCACTAGCAGTCGAGATGATAGACATCCGCATGGCTGTAACGGATCGTGCAGCCACGTCTCGATCCCTGAGTCAACAGATGGGGACGTTTGCAAGACAACAACCATCTGCACGAACATATCGACGACGTTTGCAGCACAAGGACTATCAGCTCGGAGACTATGGCTGCAGTTACCCTTGACGCTGCATCAGACAGGAGCGCCTGCGATGGTGTACTCAACGATGACCATTGGTGCACGAGTGGAAAAACGTAATTTTTTCGGATGAATCAAGGTTCTGTTTACATCATCATGATGGTCGCATCCGTGTTTGGTGACATCGCGTTGAACGCACATTGGAAGCGTGCATTCGTCATGGCCATACTGGTTTATCACCTGGCGTGATGGTATGGGGTGCCATTGGTTAAACGTCTCGGTTACCTCTTGTTCATGTTGACCTACTTTGAAACTTTGAAAAGCGGACGTTACATTTCAAATGTGTTACGACCCGTGGCTACACCCTTCATTCGATCCCTGCAAAACTCTACATTTCAGGGGGATAATGCACAGGTCTTTCTGGATATAGAAAATGTTCGAGTGCTGCCCTAGCCAGTACATTCTCCAGATGTCTCACCAATTGAAAACGTCTGGTCAATGGTGGCTTAGCAACTGGCTCGTCACAATACGCCAGTCTCTACTCTTGATGAACTGTGGTATCGTGTTGAAGCTGCATGGGCAGCTGTACCTGTACACGCCATCCAAGCTCTGTTTGACTCAATGCCCATGCATATGATCGCCGTTATTACGGCCAGACGTGGCTGTTCTGGGTACTGATTTCTCAGGATCTATGTTCCCAAATTGTGTGAAAATGAAATCACATGTCAGTTCTAGCTCAATATATTTGTAAAAATGAATACCCGTTTATCATCTGCATTTCATCTTGGTGTGGCAATTTTAATGACCAGTAGTGTATTAATACTAAGAGAACAAGTAACAATGTTATTGTTGTTATGGAAATAGGCTGAAAACCTGTATCACTCCCTCCCCTACCACTGCCTCCCTTTCATGCCCCTCGACTCTTATAGCTGCCATCTGGTTTCCGTACAAATTGAAAATAGACTTTCGCTCCCTGTGTTTGATCCCAGCCACTTTCACAACTTGAAAGAGAGTATTCCAGTCAACATTGTGAAAAGCTTTCTCTAAGTCTACAAACGCTAGAAACGTACGTTTGCGTTTCCTTAATCTATCTTTTAAGAGAAGTCGTAGGGATAGTATTGCATCATGAGTTCAACATTTGTACGGAATCAAAACTGATCTTCACTAAGGTCGGCTTCTACCTGTTTCCCATTTGTCTGTAAAGAATTCGTGTCTGTATTTTGCAGTCGTGACTTATTAAACTGAGAGTTCGGTAATTTTCACACCTGTAAACACCTGCTTTCTTTGGGATTGGAATTATGTCTGAGGGTCTTTCGCCTGTCACATACATCTTGCTCACCATATGGTAGAGTTTTGTTAGGGCTGGCTCTCCCAAGGTTATCGGTAGTTCTAGTGAAATGTTGTCTACCCCTGAATCCTTGTTTCGACTTAGGTCTTTCAGTGCTCTGTCAAATTCTTCACACAGTATCATATCTCCCATTTCATCTTCACCTACGTCCTCTTCCATTTCCATAACATTGCCCTCGAGTACATTGCCATTGTACAGACCCTCTATATGCTCATTCCACCTTCCTGCTTTCCCTTCTTTGCTTAGAACTGGTTCCCTATCTGAGCTCTTGATATTCATACAAGTGGTTCTCTCTTCTCCAACGGTCTCCTTAACTTACCCTCAGTGATATACGCCTCTACATCCATACATTTGTTCTCTAGCCATTTCTGCTAAGCCATTTTACACTCCCTGTGGATCTCATTTTTGAAACGTTTGTATTCCTTTTTGCCTGCTTCATTTACTGCATTTTTATATTCTCTCCTTCCATTGATGAAATTGAATCTCTCTCCTGTTACCCAAGGATTTCTACTAGTCCTCGACTTTTACCTGCCTGATCCTGTGATGCCTTCAGTATTTCATCTCTCAAAACTACCCAGTCTTCTTCTACAGTATTTCTTTCACCCGTTCTTGTCAACCGTTCCCTAATGATCTCTCTGACACTCTCTACAACCTCTAGTTCTTTCAGTTCATCCAGGTCCCAACTCCTTCGGTTCCTACCTTTCACAGTTTCTTAAATTTTAATCCACAGTTCATAACCAATAGATTGTGGTCAGAGTCCACATCTGCCCCTGGAAATGTCTTACAATTTAAAACCTGGTTCCTAAATCTCTGTCTTTCCATTATACAATCTATCTAAAACCTGTCTTCAGGCCTCTTCTACATATACAACCTTCTTTCATGATTCTTAATCAAGTGTTAGCTATGATTAAGTTGTGCTCTGCGCAAAATTCTACCAGGCGGCTTCCTCTTTCATTCCTTAACCCCAGTCCATATTCACCTACTACTTTTCCTTCTATTCCTTTTCCAATTACCGGATTCCAGCCCCCCATTACTATTACATTTTCCTCTCCCTTCACTATCTGAATAATTTCTTTTATCTCATCATACATTTCATCAATCTCTTCGTCATCTGCGGAGCTAGTTGGCATATAAACTTGTACTTCTGTGGTAGGCTTGGGATTCGTGTCTATCTTAGATACAATAATGCGTTCACTATGCTGTTCGTAGTAGCTTACCTGTGCTCCTATTTTTTATTCATTAGTAAACCTACTCCTGCACTACCCCAATTTTCTTTTGTATTTGTAACCCTGCATTCATCTGACGGGAAGTCTTGCTCCTCCTGTGACCGAACTTCACTAATTTCCACTGTATCCAACTTTAATCTACCCATTTCCCTTTTTTAATTTTCTAACATACCTGCTCAATTAAAGGACCTGACACTCCACGCTCCGATCTGTAGAACGCCAGTTTTGTTTCTCTTGATAAAGGCGTCGTCCTGAGTAGTCTCAGCCCGGAGATCCGAATGGGGGACTATTTTACCTCCGGAACTTCTTACCCAAGACGGCGCAACCATCATTAACCATACAGTAAAGCTGCATGCCCTCGGGAAAAATTACAGTAGTAGTTTACCCCTTGCTTTCAGCCGTTCGCAGTACCATCACAACAAGGCCGTTTTCGTTAATGTTACAAGACCAGATCAGTCAATCATCCAGACTGTTGCCCCTGCAATTACTGAAAAGGCTGCTGCCCTTCTTCAGGATTCACAAGTTTGTCTGGCCTCTCAACAAATACCCCTCCGTTGTGGTTCCACCTACAGTGTGGCTCTCTGTATCGCTGAGGCTATGAAACCACCCCACCCGCGGCAAGGTTCACGGGGGTACAAGAAACAAAAATTGACATAACGTTCAAGTGATACCATTACCAAAAATGTTCTGATCTGGTACCAAAGCAACCATAACTGTCTTCTCCCTGCTATATCTTGTAGTCAGATAAACTTCGCACGAAGGCCTTTCTCATTAGTAATCTCAGCGAGTTGGTGGAAATTTACTTTAAGAGCAAATATCATTTTGTTACATTCGTTTTTCTTTCACGATTGTTACATGGAGTAGTGACAGATGGTGAGGCACCGAAGGTGCTAGAATTTATTATTTTATCACCATGATCGTTTCGCGGAAGAAGTAATACGTTCGCCTATGAAATTTCTCTCTCGGAACTTCCAAAGTACACATATTGTGATGCTCAATGCCTTCCTTGTAGCATACAAGGATAAAATGTCAATGGAGTTCGATTAGCACCTCGCGGTGCTAGCGTAGGTGCTTATGGAAGCCGTGTGAAAATGTTTCGCTCTGCGGATCTTCTTTCTTATAACACTTTCACCTAGCACGTGGTCCACGCTGACCAGTATTGCTCAAGAATAAATTGGAAGAAGATCCGATAATTCTGTCCCCCCTCCCTGCCGCTCTTCCCCTCCCCCCCCCCCTTGTCGTTGATGCGTTACATTTTCTTAAGATTCTTTCAGTGACTGTCAGCTGGTGTTCTCTGTAAGTGTGGCGGCTATCACTTCATCATCAATGTTTCGCCGCTGTTCATTTTTATTTGAGTTTTATTGCTTTTCTCCACCTCAAAAACCCACAGAACCCTTGAGTACTTTGTAATGTGCGCCGGCCGAGGTGGCCGAGCGGTTCTAGGCGCTACAGTCTGAAACTGCGCGACCGCTATGGTCGCAGGTTCGAATCCTGCCTCGGGCATGGATGTGTGTGATGTCCTTCGGTTAGTTATGTTTAAGTAGTTCTAAGTTCTAGGGGACTGATGACCTTAGAAGTTAAGTCTCATAGTGCTCAGAGCAATTTTGTTATGTGCATTTGACGCAGGAATACTTCAAAGCAATTTGATTACCTGTATTTTGGCAGAAAAACCTTGACTTCCATATATGTCTAAGTGTGACTTGTCTCATGAAGAACATCTTCTGGCAATTATCATGAAATTCAAGGGTCCGGTTTGGAGCCCTGGCAAAGCAAACATTCCTAACCTGGCAGTAATTTTCGTATTCGCAATACAAAGTTAGTTCATAACAGCCTAAAGTGTCTCAGCCTCCTCTTCGGAAAAGTTATTCAGCCATTCGGTGACAGCAATTCTGTTGAAACGTTCACTGTAATTAAGAAGTGAGAATATTTTTGAATCCTGAGTGCGTCGTTAATTTTATCATATGTGTTGTTTGTTAGTTTAGAAAGAAATCTGTCAAGATAACGTAATAAAATTCTTTCTAGTACCGTTAGCAGGTATCACAAAATATGTTGCTGGTTACCATTAGCTACTTGTATAAGAAAGGAAAACTATTTAAATTGGTAGAGCAAAGCAAGTCTTCCCAGTATCATAAAAATGGCAACTCCATAATGATAAATTTTTATGTCGTTTTTCCCGGTAGTACACGATTGCCGTTGACTAACTGGTCGCTGCGGTTGCGAAAAATACGAACGGTTGTGACGTTGACAGAGGAACCCTACACGTATGCGAGACAGGACGTCAGTCGGCTTTAGAGAACAGACCGCAGAGAGACTATTAAGCGAGCAACCAATTGGTGCGGCACGCAGCACTGTCGGCCTAAGTGACGGCCCATCCGTCTGGGCGTGGCGGGGGCGGCGGGCCCGCATTACGGACCGCGCGCACCGACGTGCCAGCCTGACGCCTGTCGCGCAGCGTTGCCGACATTAAGGGGCGCTAGTCGCGCCGGGACCTGGAGCAAGACGATGGAAACTCAAGGTTGAATTCTGCACCACACGCCTACAAATTCGATAAGTAAAATTATAAATACAAGAAATAAAACAGTCTAGATCGCAAATGGTATTTATTTCTCTAGTAACCGATTTCACTTGTCGATTGACCGTCTTCAGAACATTAGGTATCACCACCACTGGTAAAGCAGAAAAACTGATGTGCAAAGACATTCTATGTGCCAACAGGCACCTGTTATCAACTGCTATTTTCTATTAAATTACGGCAATATCTCGCTTTTATCACAGTTATGACATAAAAAATTATTAGACACATAATTAGGAAGAAGTGAACTTTATATTGTTCACTCCGCTTACTGTAGAATATTACGTCTGTGGAAAACTAAAGGATAATATGGTAAACAGAAGCAGTCATGATTCATTGGTAAATAATCATAACAATAATAATAAAATATAAATAATGATGATATTGATGATTATGATGATGATCATGATCATGATGATCTAGGCATCATGTTCGGCTTTGACTGTAAAAAGTATTTATTCATAAAAACAACTGTTGCAATATTTGCCATTGACTTGTCACCAAATAGAGTGGTGAGGAAATTGTGCTTCATATGTGATAAAACTTTCAAAAAACGTGGTGAGTATCTAATGTTAAGGTTGTTGTCATCTTCAACAAAAATAAGTTCGGGCGACTAGACACGTTATCTGTATTATTATACCTGAAGCTTCGTAGCATTGATTTTTCATAGCTTTCTATTCAGGCATTTTTTGTAAATGTCCACCATGACATGATTATACTTGATTTCCTACTATTCAGCTTATGCTTTCAACCTTGTGATCATCATCAGGCACACCTTTTTAAACTTTTACGGTGAACAGTCTGTCTCTGTAATTAATGATTACTTTTTATAATTATAAACATCTGGCACTCGCCATGAAAATCTTAAAGAAATGTGCCAGATGACTACGTCAAGATTGAAACTAGTGGCACAAGATTAAAATCAAAATGCCTCGGCAGTTTGTGGCTGAAATTTATTACAAAGAAGTAACTCGGGTGGTTGTTGATGAAATATAAAAGCATATGTTTCGATGATTTGATATCTACAAAAGCACAATATTCGTATTATTCCACTCGATAATAGCCACACCGTGAAAAAATAGCTTTTGCAATAGCGCGTTCCTGTCATGACTTTAAACAGAAAAAAACGAAAAAAAGAAACTAACAGTTGAACCATACACGTACATTTAAGTTACAATTATCATGTCAGTGATTATATGAATCGTAATTTTCTGTGCGTGCTTCATTTACCCGAGCACTACTCTTGTGGTGATGAAGAGTATATTTCATGAAATAATGTTCTGTGAATATCAGCGTGTAAGTGTAACGGAGACAGATTCCAGTGAGAAGGTTCACAGATTACACAGCCCGTTTCCCTGGCTGCAAGAGTAAGATCTTCTGAAAGGAATACGATTTAGGAACTACCAAATAGTAGACGAAGGTGCTAATTACTAGCAGAGAGAGCAGCAACTACTTATTTAACAAAATAAATTAAAGAATTGGAATGACACATCAGGAAGTATGGACGATGCAAGAAAGTTATTAGAGATAAGATCGGACAAAAAAAATGGTTCAAATGGCTCTGAGCACTATGGGACTTAATATCTGTGGTCATCAGTCCCCTGGAACTTAGAACTACGTAAACCTAACTAACCTAAGGACATCACATAACACCCAGTCATCACGAGGCAGAGAAAATCCCTGAACCCGCCGGGAATCGAACCCGGGAACCCGAGCGTGGGAAGCGAGAACGCTACCGCACGACCACGAGCTGCGGACAACAGATAAACAAAGCTTTTCTTCATTGAAATAACTGTACTCGAATTAGGTATTGATTTGTAACTGAAGAAGAAAGTCTTGAAACTATGCGCCTGGATCATACTACTGTGTGTAGGTCAAACGTTGTTCATCATAAATCCAGAAAAGAAACTGGAAGCATTTATATATTACAAATTAAGTGTACAGGCGAAATGCGAAGTGAAGAAGTACAACAAAAAACAGTAAGGAAATAGTGCTGTGTAAGACTTCCACTGGATGGAAAGATTAGTGAGGCCAAGGTAGCATGATGTAGCAGAAGAGAGGAAATGTATAGTATAAACCTACAAGGTATAGAATGTGCGAAACAAGCTATAGAGGATATTTCATGTGGTAGTTACTTAGGGTTGAAAAGGACCGGGTTGTTTTGACGAAATATACAGCGAGCATGTGATGTAACATATAAAATGAAACTAAAGAATACAACTTTCAAACGTATCAAGACATCTTTTGTTTATTTATTCTTGATACAGGTCCAAAACTTGTATAATGTGGTAGTAGTTCTATTTCACGTTAAATTCTTGTCAACTGTTTTAGAATGTATACATTGTAACTTTTTCCACCTTGTACAAACTCTAGGGATTGATCGATGAGAGGCTACTGAACAAAAAATGTCTAATGAACTTATGTCCGGAAAGGCATGGTTTCCGCGCTAAAGACCATTTATTCAATCAATCGAACTGTACCATGCAGCCGCAGTTACGGCACTTGTTGAACTTGGTTTCCACGTGCCTCAACGCGGGCCTGTGCGCGCCGTAGCAATTCTGTCTCACACGTTCACATCGCTCAGGCTGTATCCGAACAGTGTCAAAGGCAGCATGAATACGCTGCTCTAGTGTCTCCATATCTGGGTTGTGCTCTGCATACATGATACTTTTGAAATGGGCCAATAACCAAAGCTCGCTCGGGTTCAGATCCGGTGGACGAGCACGCCATGCAACTGGGCCGTCTCGTCCGATCCATCGACCACAGAAGACACGATTGAGACGTGTCCGGACGTCAACGGCGAAGTGGGCTGGAGCACCATCATGTAGCAGCCACATAACCCTTCGAACCATCAACGACACTTCTTCTAACAGTGGAACGAATGTCATCCACAAGAAACGACGATAGTTCCGGCATGGTAGGCACATTGGAAGGAAGATTGTTCTCAAAATAAGGTCGCCAATTATTCCGGCTCACACATTCCAGATGCGCCGATGCTGATGATTCGCTGTCACCATACAGTGGGGTTTCTGCATACTATCCCACAGATGACTATTATGAAAGCTGACCACTCCGCGTAAAGGTGGCCTCATCGCGAATAGGTTGGATGACACTAATCCCGAAATCGCTGTACTGACACAGCGGTCGCCTTCCACAATGTTAATCACATTTTCCTCCAAGTCTGGTGTCCGAACATTTCGAGTATGTTGTTCATATTTTCTGCTTCCTGAAACGACCCTGTCTCAGATAAAAGCCGAAACCCTGTTGAAAGCATTGAATACTGTGGTTGTTGTCGGCAGGGACAGGTCTCCTGATATAACCTTGCTGCTCACCTTCCGTTGCCATTTGCCTTTCTGTAAGTAAACACCATGTCGGCAAGCCCTCAGTTCGAATACAGAACCATTGTGTACCACGCTGTATCACATCCACTGCAAGGTGAGTCAGCGAGAGAAGTAAATCAGCTCAACATTAGCAACTGCTATGGCAAAAGAGGGTGCTAGGGCATGACGTATGAGGAATAGTACCACTCCCTGGGAGAAAACCATGCATACTGTAACTGTGACTGCGTATTAGACCGCAGTCTCTGTAGCAAAGTATAATTTAACTTAATGGTGTCTAATATGGAAACTATGGATTTCCTGATATATGTTCATTAGACCTCTTTTGTTCAGTATCCTCACATCGATGAATCCCTGTAGTTTGTACTTGGTGGAGAAATTACCCTGTATAATGTTAAAATGTTCACTATACCTCGGTAGCATAATGACCGAAACGAAAATTTGCTACTTCTCGGTAAATGTTAAAATGTTTGGTCTTGAAACGTTTTTGTGAATACATGACTAGACAACCAACAACTCCACGTGTGGGTTTGAAAAAATATTGGTTTTTTTCAACAATCTAAAATCAAAAAGTGATGAACTAAATTGTTTTGCAAATTAGGTTTATCCACTGAATTCAGCATCTCAAGATATGTTACGAAAAAAAATTTCAGTCCCCTGCGATGTTTATACGGCAGAGCTGAAATTTCGTCGGCATCTCCCCTTAAAATTATTGCTTGTATGAAGTTGGAAGTGAACGATTGTTAGTGATCAGCATAGTTCTTTCTGGTTTGTGAGAGATAGCTAACTGGAGATAGTATTTGACAATATTAAGGCAGGCTTAGCCTCCGTTTACGAAAGACAACAGATTATATTTATTCCAGTTGGACTTAGAGCTTTTTAATGTATTTGTTGAAACTATTGTACAGGTTATTCTCGGAGTAAATACACTGCCCGAGAAAGAAAATGAAGCACCCACAAGACATGGCCGGATGTCAACGTAATTTGGACACAGACATACCATCGGAAGGTGTGTAACTGGTTAGCGTTGGAATTCTTTTTCACAGAACGTCCGCCACAGTTATTAGTGGTGTTCGCGTTTAGTGTTCTTACCAAGGCAGATATGATATGCAGGGTGTTAGCTGTATAAGTGCAGATATTTCTATCGATAACTGAGGACAATGTTCTGAACAATATTACTTCAGTATTTACTTCATTTGCAGACTAGTATTCATAGCTATTACGTGAAGTACATTTTTTAAATTGGTTAGTACCTCCATGTACGAATAGTCCAAGTAAGTCATTAATGTTTCTTTCCCCCGGGGCAGCAAGTGAGAAAATATGGAACCAAAATGAGAAACATATACTGACAGGCCTTGTTTATTCCACAGTGCAGTTACGACAGTGCATGAAACATCAGGCAGTAACTTATGTGACGTGTTTGTGGTGAGACTGTTAGACACAGAGAACAAACATCTAACACGCTGATGTGAGTACATATTAAGGTACCAATGTTCACAACATCTGTACCTATATCCCTAACATTCTCTATTTGAGGCATCAACAGCTTCAGATGTTCAGTGATCACTACGAAGAAAACAAGGATGGCTCGTATTTGTGTGAGAGTTATCACCACTTGACTGAAAAGGAATTCATTGTGGGTCTCTATATGGCCGACAGGTCAATTGTACTGTACCCAGATTTGTGGGGCACTGAGATGTGACAGTGGCACGATGCTGGGCTGTGTGGGAACGTGAGGATAGGCACACTCATCGCCGTTGATTCGGTCAACCAAGTCGGAGCACATCGTAACCTGTACACATATGCGCCTGCTATATGATAAACAGTAATGGAATCCCTGCAACATTTTTTGTCATCTCGCACTATTGCTTGGAGACTAGTGCAACCAGACTAGTGAATTACGGCCCATTCATTTCCGATAACACCACAAAAAAAAAAAAAAAAATTGCTGCTTGTGGACAGATGCCGTGAGCAGGAATCGTGGACTGCTGATGAATGGTGTCGCATTGTATTCATCGAGGAATCGATGGTCATGTACTACCCTGGATGACCACCGTTGGCGAGTATGACGAGAACCTGAGGATAGGTTCCATTCTTCCAATGTTTTAGAGAAGCGCAGCGGTTTTACTCCATGGTGTGAGCAGTCATCGATAATAATTCCAGGTCACGGCTGTTGGTGACTGACAGCACAACGGTCGTCATGCACATCCTGAATCCTCATGTGTTACCTCTCATGCAATAGAACAGTGGTGCCATTTTCCAGCAGCACAATGCTCACCCACACATGGCGTGTTTCTCTACGAATGTGTGATGTTGAGCTACTCCCTTGGACAGCAGGATACCCTCACATCTCTTCGCGACGCAACATGGGTTTGACTTGCTCGGATGTCAGTTCCTTCCCATTGTCAGGTACCAAGGACCAGTTAGAATAGTTACGGGCCAACAAGTTTCAGGAGAAGACACGATACTTTTTCCAACTGAATCAGTAAATGCATCCAGGTTAGACGATGTGCAATTTCATGCTGAAAGTAGGGCTCTTGCTCCCAACACCTTTGTAAGTTTGACTCGATTTTGTAATCAATGAAATTTCCTTTTCGCCGTTTCATTTCCACCTTCCCTTCAGGGCGATAATCTTTTACTGTCGCTCAGTATACTATAAACCGGTTTTGGCAGTGACTGCTCGCAGAATTCGTTTTAGAAACCGGTTCTCAGGTATATGACTCGTCTGAAGGCAGTCTAAATACAACAGGGCATTGAGTACTGGTGTAGAAGAAGAGCCCATTTTAACTGATGCTGCGGATGAAAGGAGACGTCAGACGAGAAGGAACTCTTGTATTCGTGGTAACTGACTTAGGCAACTCACAAAAATCTTTAGCAGGCAGTAGGAACGACAGTGGAGTTCGCATGTCCCGAATTACAGTGTCCATACGTTGCATCTCCTCGTTTAGTGAAATTGCTAGTTGTTCTAGCAAAGTGATTGCCGAAAGGTTGTTTAAAAGATAATTTATTTGTTTGCTGCTACTACCAAGAGAGGAAAGCATGGACAGTCAGACATTTTTGCAGAAACTGGAGTTTTGCCCAACAAAATACATTGGTTCAATAACTTCACAAAAACTATGAACTTTTATGTAAAAGTGTACAATGGGAGTGACAACATGCCGCTGTTGAAATGTTGATACAGACAATATTACTCCTGTATTGGATATTAGTGATGTGGTGTAACCTATTAGTGTGTGAAATAACGATGTCGAGTTTCCGGCGTAACATTTAGAAATGATTTATGTTACGTATGATCTATTTCGGTTGCTTGGAAACATCTTCAGTTCTGAGTAAATCAGCTAAAGGTGTTTATCCATCAATCTGTGTAAGTGATATACACGCTTTGTCGTAAGATTATACTCTATTGTTCTACGACGTATCATGTGCAGAAGTTGAAGGCTACTCTCGCATCGGATGTACTCAGATTGAAGACTGTTCAATGGAATCACTGCAGGCCATAACATTACAGACATATGTGAGCCAAGAGAAAAACGAAATCCGTTGTACAGTCATTTACTGTGGATTTTCAACAAAAAGAAAATGTCAATTAACGCAAAACTGAACATTCAAGTGAATGGGACGAAAACCTAATGTCGACTGGAGCAAAATAAACGTAAATAATACGCTGAGAAATTGTATGAGTTGGCGAAAGACAGTGCAAACCCACAAGAGAGTGATTCTGTATTGCCGATTGTTATATTTTGACTGTATTCAAATAAAAAAGATACTTTGTGTGTGTCCCGCCGTAGCCCTCAGTGGTTCACAACCGCACAACAGGCCACTGCAATCCACCCACCGTACCGCCGCCCCACACCAAACCCAAGGCTATTGGGCTGTTCGGCCACCAATGGACACCTTACCCCCCTCCCGAGAACGACTAATACCAGCCGAGTGTAACCCCAAATGTTTGCTTGGTAGAGTAATAGTGGTGTTGGCGTTCGTGGAGACAAGGTTTGTTCAGCAATCGCCGACTTAGTGTAAGGGAGGCGGAATAAGGGGAACCAGCCCGCATTCGCCGACGTAGAAGGAAAACCACCTTAAAAACCATCCACGGGCTCGCCGGCACACCGAACCTCAACACTAATCCGCCGGGCGCATTCGTGCCCGGAACCAGCACGCCTTCCCGATCGGGAAGTAGCGCGTTAGACCGCGCGGCTAGCCGGCCGGGCCAGAACATACATAGTACGAGGAAGCCAACAATTTATGCAGTGCACTCGCTTTCTAACGGAACAGATGGAGTTGCTTGTTCCAAAGATATGGTTGGCTGGAAAATACACAAATAGCGACTAATTCTGGCAGTTTCTTCTTCCGAACCCTTCAGTTTTGGAAAAAAGTGGTATTATGACTTTCAATAGCCTAAAACTGACTACGTTGGCTTTGTGACGGTTCGACCAGTGCAGCCATCAACATTCATCTTTTATCTCCAGGTAATTAGTGTAGGAAGTTATCTTACCGTCATCAATGGTGAGCGCACAAGATTGTTACTAGGGGAATTTCTCTTCGTGCAAATAGTAGGAATAATAATGAAGCAAGAGCTCTGTATTTGTAAGAGACACGCAGATTTCCAAGGTGCTGGAGGGATTAACGGCAGCTGACACAAAACAATGTGAGCCGTGACAGAACGGCTACAATGTACGAGCAGACATAGAGCGACTGACCGCCTACTCTGAAGAACATTAAATACTTTTTGGTTTATACGAATATTCTTATTTGGATTGCATTTTGGAACTATCGCTGCGGCAGACTCAAGATTATACTTAATATTGAATGTAAATAAGCGTGTGAAGTTAGTTACAGAATATTATGGAGCAGTTGATTTAAATAATATTTTCAGAATACGCGAAGATTTATCATTATTTCTGCTGTTCTTTCTTGTAGTTTTACGTTATATAACTGTTTGCCTTTTGCAGAAGTTAGTCGGTGAAGTCTAGTTTTGAACACATTATTTAAATCGAAGAGAGGAAATTATGTAGAAGGAGTACTAATAAGTTACTCATTGGAAACACTAAAATCTCCATGGATGTTGAAATTTAATCAGTTGTGAGCAGTCACGATATCCTTAACCTGAAATCTTATATAGTTAGATGAGGACATTTCTATCAGGGTCATAATAACTATTAATCCTTGTGCATTATCAGGGAATTTATTTTAGGCCCCTTTAGTTGGTGCTACACCTGTGTCCGGTTTTAGAGTCTGCGGGTCCAGGTTCGGGAAGTTGGGAAACGGAACTAAACTACTAACATCGGTTGTACCACCTTCCGATACGCAGACCACCACAAAAAGTTACTAAGAAGGTACTCCTTAACTGTTAGCGGTGGTGAATGAGATAAGCGGTAGTGGCCGTGCGGTTCTAGGCGCTGCAGTCTGGAACCGCGAGACCGCTACAGTCGCAGGTTCGAATCCTGCCTCGGGCATGGATGTATGTGATTTCCTTAGGTTAGTTAGGTTTAACGAGTTCAAAGTTCTAGCGGACTAATGACCTCAGAAGTTGAGTCCCATAGTGCTCAGAGCAATTTGAACCATTTTTTGAGATAAGCGGTCCAAAGAATTTATAGCCGTTCAGCTAAAATTCTAACTACTTCCGGATTAGTAAACAGTTTATGGGGTAATTACATGGACTCTACAAACGAACTTTAACGTTTCTTTCACGCGATTTTTTGAAATACGTTTCGAAAACCTCGGTTGAAAACTGAAAAAATATTGTCCTTCCTCCGTAGCATATTTCGCCTACACATTGTAATAACAAACAAAATTACGCTGGAGCAAGTGTTCCCAGTTTGAGGGATTTATGTCTGATTTAGGACTATTTTATTTTGACAGAGATTTGGAGAAATTTGTGGTAAAATCGAACTTACGGTGATAACCCTATTATTTGTAGAAGGCAAAACTCAATGTATTACTTTACCCTATTATTTATAGTAGGCACAACTGAATGTATTACTTGAAGGCCTCAAAGTCTTGTCGAAAGTAATCCGTCTAAGTTTGGCTTACTATATTAATTGCACTATCACCGTTGTTAAGGGCGACATCGGTACATATTAGTATTATAGCTATAGTTCAAATGGTTAAAATGGCTCTGAGCACTATGGGACCTAACATCTCAGGTCATCAGTCCTCTAGAACTTAGAACTACTTAAACCTAACTAAACTAAGGACATAACACACATCCATGCCCGAGGCAGGATTCGAACCTGCGACCGTAGCGTTCGCGCGGTTCCGGACTGAAGCGCCTAGAGCCGCTCGGCCACACCGGCCGGCTATAGCTTCAGTAATCGCACGTAAGGCTGACCTGTAACAGCGGGGCGTGTGACTTGAAAAGCAGATACGCCGCTTGGTGGTTCCAGGATGCGTGGATGGGATGTTTGGTCTTTGTTCTTCATTTTGAATCGTGGGACAAGAGCGACGAAATATATTATTGATTATTCATTTGACTGTTAGAATAAGCAAAAATGGACGAAAATGATGACCAAGCACTTTCTTCGTCTCAGAATTCAGAAACAACAAAATCAATATTAAGCGTGGAAGAAAACTATCCGAAAAAAATTTAAATCCTCTTGGTTAGAGCGTCTTTGTTTCAAGTCTTGGCTGAGGCAAAGGAGCGACAAAATCTTACTGTCAAATCTGTGATTTTGATATTATGCGGGGTGTCGGAATCACAGAGACACAAGAAAGAGCGCCAAACACTAACAGATATAAGACTGCAGTCCCACGTGGTGACATTGATTAAAATGTTGTCGTGTTTCTAGCCGCGTGAAGTGATTAAAATCAAGCGAACTTTTGGCCGAGCACTATTTTTAGTTTTAACGCCAGTGAGCTGCTGGTGAGTCCTCATGAGAATAAACCTAATGTATCAGCGCGGGGTAGCCGTGCGGTCTCAGGCGTCTTGTCACGGTTCGCGAGGCTGACCGCGTCGGAGGTTCGAGTCCTCCCTCGGGTATGGGTGTGTGTGTGTGTGTGTGTGTTGTCCTTAGCGTAAGCTACTTTATGTTAGATTAAGTAGTGTGTAAGCCTAGGGACCGATGACCTCAGCAGTTTGGTCCCATAGTCCTTACCACAAAATTCCAAACCTGACGTAAAGAAATACAAAGCCGATAATTAATCAGAAGCCGTAGCACACGTACACTGGTGGTGTTACGCTCTTGAAGTTGGTCCTACTTATGTATTATATATATTATTACTAAAATATGTTAAATGAAACTTCAAGATATTCGAATCTGTTAAAAGCCATCAACGTTTTTCTCAATCACGCTTTAGCTAAGTAGTTTTTATTTCAAAAATCGTGTACTGTCACAGCCTCTGCATCCTTGTGCTCTGATTGTCGCACTGTTAATATGCAGTCTGAAAATGGCTGAGGCTGCCTCCTGTTCCGTAGTGAAACGCATGTGTGGAAAATGTTTAAAAAGTGCCAAGAAATATGTAGCTCTTAATGTTTTTCATAAATTTACTGTTATAATCGGCTTTGAAGTTCTTCAAGAAAATATGTTCGATATAGTTTAGATATATACGAAGAACGCATAGCGGAATCTGCAGCGCAGTAGATTGGTAATTCAGTGCAGTTTATGGTTCGCTGGTTCATGTCACCCGTAACTCAATGTTTTCCTCGTTTAGTTAGGTTGCTTAAATTAAGAAAACATAACAATTTAATTTTTAAGGCAAAAATGAAAAACCAAATACCCTTTATTTGGATTATGTCCATTGTTTTATACCACAGATGTCTATAAGCGTCGTAGAAACATGAAAAGTAATCATTTTCACACCATACTGCTGCATTTCTATATTTTCCACACCATTACAATATCAACCCAACAGAACTGATCTGCGCCGGGCGTCGTGGCCGAGCGGTTCTAGGCGTTACAGTCTGGAACCGTGCGACCGCTACGGTCGCAGGTTCGAATCCTGCCTTGGGCATGGATGTGTGTGCTGTCCTTAGGTTAGTTAGGTTTAAGTAGTTCTAAGTTCTAGGGGACTGATCACCTCAGAAGTTAAGTCTCATAGTGCTCAGAACCATTTGAATCATTTTTGAACTGATCTGGAGCCAATTTAAGGGATTTAGACCGATAAATAAGACTGTTGAGCTACCAGGCGTACTGGAACTAACGCACGCAGCTCTTACACACGTCACTGCCCAACGCTGGCGAGGTATAGAACAGCGCGTCATAAAAGAAAAGTGAAAATGCGGCGCCTGGTTGGCTTCGTGGATTTTGTTGTTGATCGACTCGTTATGAACATAGCAGATGACAGCTCCAGAATTGAAATTTATTTCTCGGATTCGGATATGAGAGAAACTAAGAGATTACCAAATGACTGACTGTAATTAATACCTTCAGTGGCTTCAGTAATCAACAGTACGGTAAAATCCCTGCAGTATGCTTTTGCATCACACATAGCTCGCTCAGAAAAATTATCCTGTGTTTAAGTTATGAATTTTCCTCACTCTTGTTTGTAATTAAAATACTGTCATGTCGCAACAAGAGCATATTATGCTTTCCGTCTGGTCACCTAAGAAGCACGCGGTAGTGCTGGAGTTTTGCCAGATATTATTTCATTCCCTTTAAAAATTAAATGACATTCGAAACTATAATGGTTCTTTGCTCGCCTCTTTTTACGTCTCAACTGCAATTACAGGCTAGTTGGGCCGCTGGCTGGCCAGTGCAGTCCAAGTTTAATGCACCCGTAAAGCTGTTGTACTACATTATCGCTCAATCTATGTCCGTGTAACACAGCATGCAAACTATCCTTACGATCGTACCTGACTGTACTGGTCACAGCTTAACTTCCACTCCACGTTGAACGAAATCCAATGAAATTCAAGAAAAAGCGGGAAAATACATGGCGTAATGTTTATATCAGGTTTATTCTAATGACGGGTAGAGTATAGATGCCGGCTGTGACGTCACTGGTGCTCGCGGCACCGCCGTATGTGGGCGTTCGATGTACTCTCTTCAACAGCGCGGTCGCTGAATCCCAAGCCGGGCTGAACTGCTGGCCGCTGTCTTTATTAACGGTTTTATGGGACATACGTAGGGCAAACAGTAGGCACTGTCGGACAAAGCAGGAAAGAGCATGGGATATTCTGTCATCTATGCTACACAGAGAAACCTGCTTTAGCTCGGCATGCCCCATGAAACGGTGATCGGATAAAATTTGACGAAACCGCTGTCGTGGCTCGCACTAGCGGATTCTGGGACTACGTAACTAAAAAAGCTTTTGAAATAACATCAAGAATAACATCCTTAATAGAGACGGTGGTCTGCAACTCAGTGCGACGTGGTGTCTACCGATCGCGCTGCCCAAGCGGGAACATCGAACGCGGAGCCGACTTACGCCCATATACCGTATATGGCGATGCCGCGAGCACCAGTGGCCTCACAACTGATGGGTAGTGCACATAACGGCGTAGCAACAGTAACCCACTGGCAGTCATACCACTTGACCGTGGCCAAGGAGAGTTTGACCGAAAGCTCGCGTAATTTTAATCACTTGACGCGACTGGAAATCCGAGAACTTTTTATTCACTCTAAACAGATGGCTGTCATATTAAAATGTAAACATATTAAAGCGAAAAGCAGACTAACACGGCTAAGGTCTTAGAAATGGAATTAAATATGTGCAATTTCTTAAAAAGCATGATCTGACTATTTTATTAGTCGATAATTTTCTGACGCTAATGTGAAACTTGCTTCCGGAGTCGAAATCTCTAGAACATGTGTATCTAGGAAATCAAAAACCAAAAAGTATTTTGCGTCAAGTCACTGGATCGACCTATAAGCAATACGTTATTGATGTCATGTCCGAACAACTGCTTTAATATTTTAATTAATGAAACAATAAGTCTTTCTATGAAACAACAGTTCGTAGCCATTGTCACATTCTTTAACAGTGTAACGAGAAAGGGAAATACTGATAGTCTCATCTTTTAACGTGTTGCTTCATACGAAACTGGGAATGCTACCAACCAGTGCCTAGTTTTAGGACCCAACTGTGCCATTGTAAAATCAGCGCAAAAGTTCAAAAGTGATGCTTCTGCTGTTAATCCTGTAAATTTATAAATATTTTGTATGCCATATTACTGGTATTTTCTCCTATTACATACGTCAAATAATACACAGTTCCTTATTACAGTTAAACGCCCTAAACCAGCGGTTTTCGTGTAGATGTAGATGTTTTAGGCTATTTTAGGAACAATTTCGAAAGAAACTACGTACGTAGGTAAATTTACTACACTGTGTTCATGGAAAGGCGTAATTATTTATAACTGTCGGGAAGTATCCGCTGCTCTGCTGTCTGCAGCGTACTGATGTAAATTTAAAAGAAAGTAGCGTTTTGGCGCAAGGTTGAGGTTCGGGATGCGCTCCCGGCAGACCCTTGGTTTACGTCTCCACCAAGCAATTCACATTTAGGTTTCTCATTGTTTCTGCAAATCAGTCAAGGAGAATATTGAGGTGGTTCCTTCGATATGACACCGCCAATTTATTTATCCTTAAACTCTACAAGCTTGTGAGCCGGCTGTAACGACCTAGTCGTTGATGGGACATTTCCTTAAACTTCCTTATCTCTTTCAGACTATACTTTTACGTTTATCCACGTACTTAGAGGTTTCTCTATAATTTTCTAGCAACCAGCAACTGTTATAGAAATAATTTGGAGGAATAAACAAGAACTGACAATGTACGAATTAAAGTAAAAAAAAGTGGACAGTTGGGAATATGAGTCTCACGGGAAGCGTGCAAGGGATAAGTCCCTGCAGTCGCGCCATTCATCTGTGTCCTCGGTGGTTTAGATGGATAGAGCGTCTGCCGTGTAAGCAGGAGATCCCGGGTTTGGGGCCGGCCGGTGTGGCCGTGCGGTTAAAGGCGCTTCAGTCTGGAACCGCGTGACCGCTGCGGTCGCAGGTTCGAATCCTGCCTCGAGCATGGATGTGTGTGATGTCCTTAGGTTAGTTAGGTTTATTTAGTTCTAAGTTCTAGGCGACTGATGACCTCAGAAGTTAAGTCGCATAGTGCTCAGAGCCATTTCAACCATTTGAACCGGGTTCGGGTCCCGGTCGGGGCACACATTTTCAGCTGTCCACATTGAGGTACATCAACAACACCTTTCGGCAGCTGAGGGTTTCAGTTAGTCATCATTTATTTATTAGTACGCTTGGGCAGACGGATATATTTGTCTATTAGTTTCAATTATTTCAAAGTATTTTATCTACCCTCTTTCAAAGATCTAATACTGTACATCATGCTGCAATTCGTAGCCATGGCCTCCTTTAAGCAGGAGGCCTACAAAAGTAGATTCTCCTTTCCCAAGTTCCCAAATGCTACGGTGTTCTTTCAACCGGATGCATATTGCCATGTCAGACTGACCTATATAATCTGGCACAATTACATGTAATGTTCCACTGATTTCCAACAAGCTAAAGTACTGACTTTGCCATTGGGCAAAAAATGTCCAAGAGTGTTGTGCACATAAAATCTTTGGAAGCAGGGATACTCTGTAGATGTACTACTATAAAATCATTGATCATACAAAAATCTCGCTGTACCGCTTATCTTTTTACCTGAAAATGGCGCAACTGCCGAAGCCCAGTTTGTGAAATAAATAATAAATGCTGTAGAATATAACACCAGTAGTGTGTGTGTTTTCTTTGATAGCGTATAAAATACTCTACCGAGAACAGTAAAGTCAATCAATGCAATGAAAAGCACTAGTTGAAAATTACTGAAACTCCAGTAACGTCAATCGGCTGTCCAGGAAAGCAGTGCTCATAAGCGTTTGGCACCCTACTGTCGGCACTGAGGAGGTAATTCAGTTCGAGAGACCGCATTAGGTTCGCCCCATTTGGAGTTAACTCGCGATCACCTGGCAGAGACGGCGCGTGCCACGGCCAGCAGGGGGCGCTTTCCCCTGCGCCACCCTCGATGCCCGCCCGGAGCTGGCCGCAGCACCGCCCTGTGTTTGCCGCCTGCTCCCGTGATGACGGCGCCGACAAAGCCGCCCAATATTGACGGCCACCTAGCCGTATGCGGTCCAACATGGGCGCGTTTGCGTAGCGCCGTCATTTGGCTTCTGTCACGACAGGATCTGCAGCTGCTGCTGCGGTCCAGCTTAAAGCCGGACAGCCGCCACTCTGAACACGCAGTTGCGCCCTTGGATTGTGTGTTCATAGTAACGTACCAGGGGATGTGAAACGTCATCCACACGGGAAACGAGGAAATGTGTCCTTTTGTGTGTAGCATCTCTAAACATAATTTTTGCTGCATCATAAAAGAATGTAGTTACACGAGAAATATTATTGGCAATACATAACAGCAATGTTCAAGCTACTTTTGACGCTTGAGACGCAGAGGGAAGGAGGGAAGATTATTGTTTAACATCCCATCGACATCAAAGTCACAAGAGATGAAGCCCTTTTTAAAGGAAACATAAAGGCATTTGAATTGGGCTGATTTAGGAGAATGACGGAAAATCTAAGTCTGGGTGTCCAGACACGAATTTTAACCGTCGCCCTCCCGAATGCGGGTCAAGTGTGCTAGCCATTGCGCCACCTCGCCCAATTTGAAACGCTGAGACACCCATCGTACCTTGTGACAAACTATTGGATCCCTGTATCATTTAAAGGTCGATCATAAAGCTCTCATTTGAGGGCGTTGCTGCAGCGTATATCCAACATAGTGCTACTTCGATGAGGGTGTATAAGCTTCGATATGTAGACAAGATATTAATTTGGTATTCATGTCTTTCGGACGTGTGTGCGATAAGTGAGGAAACGTTGTACTATGGCGACGTTATTACCAAATGCGTCGAACCAGGAGCAAACTGAAGTTATACTTTTCTTGGCTGCCGAAAGACAAGCACCTGTAGATGTTCATCGGAGAATGAAGAATTTCTTTGGGACAGCGTGCCCACAGAAAACCGCCATTGTGGAATGGTGCCTGAAGTTCCGTGCTGGTCGCGGTTCGTCACAAGACGCTGGTCGATCTGAGAAGTCAGCCTCATCCACTATGGAGAAGTTCGAGGGGCTCTAGCACCCATCATATAGTCCTCATCTCTCCCCGAACCACTTTCACGCCTCATGTCCCTTAAAAAAATACAGTGACTGGCAGACGGTTCCTGTCAGATGAGGGTGTGCAGCAGGCAGTTACGGAATTCTTTACGCAGCAGCACAATGTTTTACCAAATGGGATTTTTCAACCTGGTTTATCGGTGGGAAGTCTGCCACAACGTTCACCACAATTTTGTCTCATTGGCTTACCGATCCTGGACAACACAGCATTCGAACGGAAATTTTTTGATCGCTCCCTGTAGAAGTCCTTTGCCTGCAAATGGAGCCGACATGTGTCAATCGTCTACACCTTTCCACCATTGTAGAGATGTTGTCCAGCGGATAGGAATTTCTTTTATTATCAGAAAAGATGAAGATCGTAGACAGCAAGTCAGCTCCAAGCCGAATTCATTCAGTACAGTTGTTGCACATGTCTGGGAGAGCATTGGCATGCGTAAATACAACACTTGTGCTCATAATTCCACACGTCTTGTTTCTATTGGCCCATAGTACTCTCTGTAGTGGCTCAACATGACAGCCAGAGTTTACAGCCTCACTTCTGGACAGGAACTCAATGAATGGAATGTCCTTCGTGCCCTAGAACACCGAGCAGACCTATTTCTGCACTGACATAGTCTGAACTTCGTCTTGGCCGGAGATCCTTTGTGACTCCAATGCGAATGCTGCTTTGTTTTCCGGAATAAAGGCAGTAAACCAACATTTTCTTCACCAGAGGTGTCCTGCTAAGGAGCTCGTGGCTGTGATCATGGTAATGCTGCCGTTTCTAAGCGATTCATTCAGCACTCACGTGACACACGCATTTTTAAATTGTATGTGCTTGATGATCATTTCAGACAACAAGGATCGCAACATCGCCGGAAAGTGTCTGCTGGGCAGCACAACTATTCAGCGACAGTTCTCCATATCACATTTCCGTTCCAGTTCCACAAGATGTCACTGATGAGAGAAGATTGGTCACGGCTTTCTTCAATGTGGACACTTCGACGGCCTTCGGAAAATGGTCTACACCAACGACGTCCCATCAGTTTCCTCATAAGCTTCGGTCCGCGTTCCTGATATAGCTGACAACAATCGGGACTCGTCCAGCTGACATATGAATGTTACGCCATAGCTGTCTCACGAATGCGCTGTGTATCTGACTTTAAGAAAAAAAGGAAATCTTGATGACTGGATGAACCTACTAGAAGTGAAGCAAACAGTTCTGGTTAACACTAACAGGAAGAATTCTTTCTGTCTGGGTCTTTTGAATAAATGTTCTGACGGATGTGTGACCGCGTCGTATGTAATAAAACTTTTCCGAAGTGATTAAAGGTACCCTTCATCGCAATGGTGGTGAAGGTTACCTGCAATTTCTACCGAAACACTGCTGTTTCCACGCATTTGATTACCGTTACATACCTTGAAACATTTTATTGAGATGAGTTCGAGCAGTGGAAGCCTACGCTCTACGAATGTAGAGAGCGAACTCCAACTTCACTGACAAAATTTATAGCTCTTTCAATGATCTTCACTATTTTGTTACAAAGAACTGATTGTCTCCGGCAGCTCGCTACAGATTAATTCGGGTTGTTTGGCGAATTACCTACGTTTGTATGGAACTGCGTTCACTACAGTGAGAAAGCCCGTTAAATACAATAACCGAAAAGTAAAATACACAAAACGGAGACGTGCAACATATCCCAGACAGATGCAATATTTCTGTAGTGCTAGGACAACAGCTCATATGTGTGTGACAACAGCTCATATGTGTGTGGTTGCGGCGCTCCTCTAGAGAACCCATACACGAGGTGCATATCGACCATCTCTTTGTCGCTATTTGTACTAACACCATTAAAGCAAAAGAACCAAGAGAAAACCTAGCAGTACTAAATTAAAGACTGAGGTCGAAGAGTGAGGTGGGTGTGTGTGTTGTCAGATGAAAGTTCGGTGAGTTAACTGAACAAGGCTGTTTCCAATAGAGAGAGACGGAGGCGTACTGTCGTGCACTATGGTGCATACGCTTTCATTGCAATACAGATTCGAAGATAATGAGTGTAAGAAAGCAGACTGAATGAAATTCCTCTATGACGAATCAGCGGACACGATATGGCCCTTATTACCAATATACTCGGAATATATCGTTGAATAACCACGGAAATATTGTCGTTGGTGTTCGGAATCAGCTGTGTGTGAGGGAAGGCGTAAGATCAGTGAGGAAGTATTCCAATTTACAGTACTCTTTATTGCTGTGTGTAGTATTCAATTGGCAGTCACGTCATTTTCGACATCGGTTTTTCTTGTATATGCAAACATATCAATACAGGGTGCCGTGGAAGTGACGCTGTGTCTTTATTTGACCTACCCTTTCATTTCCCGCTTGCGAAGCGAGGAAGGGCAAATAAATGTATCCCACTGGTTGTATGATATTAATTCAATTGTCCCTACACAATATCTAATATGTTATGTAAGCGCAAAGCTTTGCACCACTGATGGTGATTACTAATTCTGTAAGCTGTGTATAAAAGCTATTTATCAAATTATTCTCACCTCTCATTCTTACCACAGTTGACTAGTAGCTGAGATAGAGGAGATCCAACGAAGTTCCCTAGCGAGATCGTTTGGCAAGGGCAAAAGAGTTACGGAAGTTCGCAACAAACTCATGTGGCAGACTGTAAAAGAGAGACGTCATGGGTCACGGAGGAGTTTATTGTTGAACTTCCGACATAGTACGCTGAAAGAGGAAATGGGCAACAGGTTACTTGATCCTCTTACAAGTTGTCCCACATAGTGTGTTTTCCTCTCTGGCTTACAAAATGATAGGTGGAATGGAATATTTCTTTTGGATAGGTAAGCGTAAGAAACGTTATTCCTTGTGTGAAATTATGAAAACAGTAATGTTTCACAGAAAATACTTTGTAATGTTCTGCAAAGTTATATTTATTTGGCCACGAACAGTGTTCCCGCTTCTTACACCATCGACAGCTGACTACTGAATGTCACAAACACAGATAAAATGACAAGCGGCGTACTGAAAGTGCTGAGCACTACGGGACTTAACATCTGAGGTCATCAGTCCACTAGAACTTAGAACTACTTAAACCTAACCAACCTAAGGACATCACACACATCCATGCCCTAGGCAAGATTCGAACCTGCGACCGTAGCGGTCGCGCGGTTCCAGACTGAAGCGCCTAGAACCGCTCTGCCACTCCGACTGGCAGTGGCGTACTCAGATATTATTTATACGCTAGATGCAAAACAATAATAAAGAATAAAGGTTTTTAATATTAATAGCGTTTGTTTTACTTTAAAAGCTTGAAAGATTCCACACAAAAAATTCGGAGGCGTTACTTTTCAGTACGCCCTCTTATTTCCTAATAGCTGCGAAACTCGTCATTACAAGGACTTCTTCTATAACTGTGTTCAAGACTTTATATGCCTGGAATTAATTTTTGACTTATAATGCTTCTGTACACCCAATGTTTTAAGTCTTTGTTGAGCCATTATGGATCGTGGAACGACGGCTGGCATGAACTTCTTGAGGCAATAATTTACCAACAGCCGTATGTATTGTAGAAATTTATTTAATTTTATGAACTTCTATGTGCTACCAGTTTCGGCATTACCTTGATGCCGTCTTCAGGCTCCACTCGTCATAGTGGCTGTTGCAGGACGATTGATTCACAGATCGAGTTATATGCCTCCTTCCGTGTATAGCGATTTTACGACTACGACGAGTGGGGCCTGAAGGTGGCATCAATGTAATGCCGAAACTGGTAGCACATAGAAGTTCATAAAATAAAATAAATTTCTACAATACATACGGCTGTTGGTAAATTATTACATCAAGAATGTTTTAAGTAGTGTGATTGGAGACGTGAAGAAAGAGCTTGTGTGCTTCAGAAACATGGGAGAGACTGGCATACAGCTGTGATATGAAGGAGAGAACTAACTTTAAGCCTCTATGAATGAAGACTGTTGAGGAGCGAGATTCATGACACTCTCGATCAGAGCTACGTTGCACTTCGCTTTCAGAAGGGATATCCCAAAAGTGAGTTAAAGCCTGATTGTTCAAAATGGCTCTGAGCACTATGGGACTTAACATCTGTGGTCATCAGTCCCCTAGAACTTAGAACTACTTAAACCTAACTAACCTAAGGACATCACACACATTCATGCCCGAGGCAGGATTCGAACCTGCGACCGTAACGGTCATGCGGTTCCAAACTGTAGCGCCTAGAACCGCTCGGCCACAAGCCTGATTGTCTTGAGCCACAGTAAGCCTCTCGATATCCATTAGACTGCATAGTCCTCAGTCTTTTAACCATTCTGGTGGAGTTAGAAAGACTCGATCGTTCTACGAATTTTTATTTACAAAGAAAACGAAACCAAAATGTGATGATTAGGCATACAGTTCACAAAAGAGTGTTGACAACTTTGTTTTCCCTAGCAAAGAGTATGAATAAAAACTATAAAAAGAAGCAAAGCAATGTCGTTAAGATTTTAAAGCACAAAGCTAAGTCAGTAAAACCTTGTATCCCAGCCGGGTAAAGTTAGTTTTTATTCATAAACATAAAATTGCGGCACTTAATTCTGTTACTGGCGTGTACTTCCGAAATTACATCTGTCATTGAGTTAAAAAAACTTAATGGCGCCGTGTATTTGTTCTTTAATAGAATGCGTAACTAACAGTGTAATCTGTTCGTTATTTGGTGTGTTACGCCATGACGATTACACATCAGAACGACGAACTTGATCAGATAATTTTACACATATTAATTTCCATGTATTTTAATTCCGTGATCTGATTTTGATGAAATAAAGCCTGTACGTTGACCCAAACTACGCTCAAGTTACTCGTGGAAACTCCATGAAAATTCGTATAGTACTTTAAGAGATGAGTATTTTGAAGTAGAAAGGCAGACACGACGGTCTTACAGCTGTCTTCCTTCATTCTCGTAGCATAGCGTTCTACTCTCAACACACATCTGTCTGCTATATAGAGATGATGCATGTAGTATGTACGTTCACATTAGCTTTCTGCATAATTACTGTAAAACAATGTTCTTGCCTCTCCTAAATTTTCTTCTGTTCCCGGGTTGTTGGCGCTAGTTTTCGCTTTATCCTGGTTTATGGGAAGCAGTTTATATTATAATCAAGTATAAATGTGGATTCATATACAGGGTTATCAAAAAGGCAGTATAAATTTGAAAACTTAATAAACCACGGAATAATGTAGATAGAGAGGTAAAAATTGACACACATGCTTGGAATGACATGGGGTTTTATTAGAACCAAAAAACACCGCATATTGCTAGACGCGTGAAAGATCTCTTACGCGCGTCGTTTGGTGATGATCGTGTGCTCAGCCGCCACTATCGTCATGCTTGGCCTCCCAGGTCCCCTGGCCTCTCATTCCGTGCGATTATTGGCTTTGGGGTTACCTGAAGTCGCAAGTGCATCGTGATCGACCGACATCTCTAGGGATACTGAAAGACAACATCCGACGCCAATGCCTCACCATAACTCCGGACATGCTTTACACTGCTGTTCACAACATTATTCCTCGACTACAGCTATTGTTAAGGAATGATGGTGGACATATTGAGCATTTCCTGTAAAGAACATCATCTTTGCTTTGTCTTACTTTGTTATGCTAATTATTGCTATTCTGATCAGATGAAGCGCCATCTGTCGGACATTTTTTGAACGCTTGTATTTTTTTGGTTCTAATAAAACCCCATGTCATTCCAAGCATGTGTGTCAATATGTACCTCACTTTCTACATTATTCCGGGATTTATTCAGTTTTCAAATTAATACTGACTTTTTGATGACCCGTATATGGGCATAGATTTCATGAAATGAACATCAGACAAAAGTTTTTCACATTTACCACAAGTTATTTACCACCGATTCGACAGTTAGAATTTGTAGACTTGTTTATCATGTTGCTGATCAAAATGTATATATAATATCATGATTAGATACTTTAATAATAACTTTAAAATTTAACTGATTATGAAATCATAGTTCTGCAGATACAGGTGAAAATTTTGTTTAGATATTTCAGTCTATACCTTCAGAAAAGGTGAAACGATATGACAACAAACTCTCAGGTATGCAAAGAACAGAACACCGTCTTCAAACTACAGGTAAAGTTAGAAAAGAAGGAAAGCTTAAATGTTAACGGTTTTAGGTTCTTTTCTCGCACGTAGGTGCGCACTCGTTTTTGCTGAACGTGATGGAGCTACAGGTTCTCAGCACCAGCTGGGTCGAGACTCATGTAATATGCATAGCGAGCTCTGCATCACGCCATTCTATGCGTTAACAGGAGAGCGTGTTGTTCGCACAGTGCCTTCTACGTAAAGGTCTGGTATATGTGCAACCACAGCGAAACAGAGGTTTAAACTGACTGGGATATTGTGAAATATTGGAGGTACCTTCTACTTCTATGTTACTTTCTGCTCGCTGCAGCGTCCTAAAATGCCCATAACGACGATTCATATTTCTGCCGAGTTGAGTGGGCAATAGTCAGACACTGTTTGCAGTGTAGCAGTAAATACACTAATCGTTTTAGAAATGTCAGTACTTTTCACCTGATTGTTACTCAAGGTATTTACTCACTAATGTGATTCTGAACTCTTATAACGTTCTCTGGTGAATGCTGTAACAATATGAACTGCTTAATACTAGTTCATAGTAGGCAAGAAAAAGCAGTAACGTTTGTTATAAACAACTTTGTTTCTATTAAATATTTTCAGAGCATAATGCGTTCTTTAATATTGAACTGGTAATAAGCAGTTTTAGTGCTTCAATGAATAATCGTTTTTTTTAAGGGGACGCTGTTTGGGGACACTTTTGCATACTGCACTTGCATAATAAGAGTCATTTATAGAATATAACGTAGCACTTCCCACACAAAAAAGTCACACTGAAAGCTGAAACAGTTGATGAAATCAAAAAATCACATATTTCATCCATGTCTGTTTTTTTATGTTTTATGAAATTCTCCTTTATGTTACTATTGCCTCTGCCATTGATACGTTCGTATAAAGATTGGCAATGTCAGATGATACAAATTTCGCATTCTTCGGAATCCTAGCGCATTTTATTTAATGAGCCACGTTATAGCTTTGAACTACGAACCGTTAATTTGATTTCAGTACCCTGAAGAACCAAGCAAACTGGTACACCTGCATAATGTCCTGTAAGGCCCACGCGAGCACGCAGAAGTGCCGCAAAACGTGGTATGGACTCGATTAATGTCTGAAGTAGTACAGGAGGGAACTGACACCATCCTGCAGGGATGTCCATAAATCGTAACAGTATGTGGGGGAGGGGGGAGGGGGAGATCTCTTCTGAACAGCACGTTGCGAGGCATCACAGATATGCTCAATAATGTTGAAGTGTGGGAAGTTTTGTGGCCAGCAGAAGTTTTTCAACTGCGAAGAGCGTTCCTAGAGCCACTCTGTAGCAATTCTAGACTTGTGGGGTGTCGTATTGTCTTGCTGGAATTGCCGAAGTCTTTCGGAATGCACAACGGACAGGATGCTTACGTTCGTGTCACCTTTCAGAGTCGTATCTAGACGTATCAGTGGTCCCATATCACTCCAACAGCACACACTCCACACCATTACAGAGCCTCCACCAGCTTGGACAGTAATCTGCTGACATGCAGGGTCCATGGCTTCATGAGGCTGTCTCCATATCCGTACACCTCCATCCACTCGATAGAATTTGAAACGAGACTCGTTCAACCAGGCAACATGTTTCTACTCATCAACAGTCCATTGTCGGTGTTGACGGACCCAGAAGAGGCGCAAAACCTTGTGCAGCCATCAAGGGTACACGAGTGGGCCTTCGGCTCCGAAAGCCCATATCGATTACGTATCGTTGAATGTTCCGCACGCTGACATTCGTTGATGACCCAGCATTGAAATCTGCTGCAGTTTGCGGAAGTGTTGCACTTCTGTCACGTTGAACGATTCTCTTCAGTCGGCGTTGGTCACATTCTTGCAGGATCTTTTTCCGACTGCAGCGATGTTGGATATTTAGTGTTTTACTGTATTCCTGATATTCACGGTACACTCGTCAAATGGTCGCACGGGAAAATTCCCACTTCATCGCTGCCTCGGAGACGCTGTATCCCATCACTCGTGCGCCGACTATGACACCACGATCAAACTCACTTAATCTTGATTGCCTGCCATCGTAGCTCCAATAACTGATCTAACAACTACACCAGACACTTATTCTCTTACATAGGCGTTGCCGATCGCAGCGCCATACCCTGCCTATTTACGAGCGTTCGCCGTAATTTCTGAATTTGAATACGCATGCCTATACCAGTTTCTGTAGCGCTTCACTGTATATTCCTCTTTAACGAGTGCTTTCAGTTTGGTGCTTACTTTAAACTTAATATTTGTAATGTCACAGGAGTACAACTTATACAATTGGCCAAAATCGTGATCGTGAACAATCACATTCAGGTATAAAAGATAGTGAATTGAAACCCTCAGCTGCCGACAGGTGTTGTTGATATACCTCGATGGGGACAGCTGAAAACGTGTGCCCCGACCGAGACTCGAAAACGGCATCTCCTAGTTACATGGCAGACGCTCTATCCATCTGGACCACCGAGGACACAGATGAGCAGCGCGACTGCAGGAACTTATCCCTTGCACGCTTCCCGTGAGACCCACATTCCCAACTGTCCACAATCTACATACGTAAAGTACCTAATAGATATTTGCCAATCCACTCATTACTCGCGCCCACTAAGATGACGATTCCTGTTAGAGTTCCGGCAACCCGTGCGCATCTGTACAGACGAGGGTCAAAAACCGGACAGCGATTTAACTACATATGAAGATAGTAACTGTTCTCGAAAGAAAAGATACCATTGATGACCGTGCAGCATCTCTAGAATAAATGATAGTGAATTTAAACCCTCAGCTGCCGACAGGTTTTGCTGATATACCTCGATGGGGACAGCTGGAGATCCTGGGTTCGAGTACCGGTCGGGGCACACATTTTCAACTGTCCCCATCGAGGTATATCAACAACACCTGTCGGCAGCTGAGGGTTTCAATTTACTATCATTTATTCTGTAGAAGCTGTACAGTCAACAATGGGATCAGTTCTTTCGAGAACAGTTACTGTCTTCACATATACATTCAGGTATAGTGCAGGCGTAAAATATCATTTATAATGTACCGCAGGACTGTGAACGATATAACAAAAAAATGTGTGTGAAATCTTATGGGACTTAACTGCTAAGGTCATCAGTCTCCAAGCTTACACACTACTTAACCTAAATTATCCTAATCACACACACACACACACACACACACACACACACACACACACACACACACACACACACATGCCCTAGGGAGGACTCGAACCTCCTCCGGGACCAGTCGCACAGCCCATGACTGCAGCGCATGAGTCCACTCGGCTAATCCCGCGCGGCGAACGCTGTAAGAGAAGTCCGATATTTGCACTGCCTTTGTCGTTGAAGGGATCAGTGAAATGTTCCTTCTATCATTCGCGCATGTCCGAAGGACCATTGCGTCGTTCTTCTTAAAAACACAACTTTCTAAACCGGCACCGGGCAGCGACGTTGAATTATAATGTCCGCCCTTATACCGGAATTTCGTAATGTACGTATGGATACACGTTGTGACACAGGAACTACGACATATAGAAGTCTAGGTCTGGGATGAGTCGTCTACGGATAGTCAAAGCGGTTAAGGCGACCGATCACGTTAAGCGGGAGATCCGGGTTCGATGCCGAGTGCAGCATAACTTTTCATTGTCCTCGTTCCCTCATACAGATGTTGCTTATTCGTATTCAAGCTAGAAATATTTTTCATGTATTTCGTAACGCCTCTGTAGTCGCCGCAGTGCACTCGTTGTTCTCAACATTGCAGGCACGATAACATCGTGTTTATCTCCCCATACCGTGCAGTGACGTTCAATTACAATGTCCTCCCCTGTACATGAATGATGTAATGTACATACGAGTACAGGTTGCTGCGCAGGAAACGACGTATGGAAGTTTGGATCCGGCCATGCTTGGGTAGCCATCGTCAGCTCTCAGCCGTGTTGCAAAGCGGACGTGCACGGGGCTGTGATCGCTCCGTGAGCAGGCCTTCGTTTTCTCGCACGGGTAGCATTATAGTGAAAACAAAGCGTCTCGACAGACGACGGCGCTTTCGTGAAGATAGGTCACGATAAAACTGCCCAGCAAGCTCGATCTAAGGCATACAAAGTAGAGAGTTTTCTGCTTGAAGTAATTCACGTCCATCCACAGCAGCTCCTCGGAATACATCTCACGACCGTCTCCAGCATGTTTACCTGACATTTGTGAATGAATCACCGAACTGCTAGTTTGCCGTTCCACCGATGGATATCGGTTGTATGACTCGGACGGCAATGTGGGCGTAGCTACTGTTGACCACGATGTACAAAATGTTCGAACTATACGAATCCTGCAGCTGCAGTTTGGAATTCCGGTCGCGATTGTTGTGGACGGGCGACTGCCTTGCGAGGAGGTATTGAATCATGTGGAAGAAAAGTGGCACACGTTCGAGACGTATCCTGTTCTGAATGGAATGCGTCACGTGTGAAGTGAACTAGAGAATCCATCCTGCCGCTCGTGACCATTGATGGCTGTCGAGCGATCGTCAATTGTGACTGTCAACCGCAGACTCGTTCGGTGTGCGGACATCAGGGGCGTGTTCGCTCTGAATGCCTGCAGAGAAGCCTCGTCCCGATACCTCGTTCTATCAGAACGCCTGCATCGCAACCGACGATGATGCCAATTGCATACGTTGAGGCAGCGAGGGATGTGGCGAATATGGACGTTGTTCCGCTCCAGTTACCGACCTCCGTTGGCCCGATTTCCATCCCCTCGTGCTACGGCCTTCGCCGGAACAGTCGACGTGCTCGACTGCAGCGACCGCGTCTCCGATTCTTCCGTGTGAGGAATTCCTGAAGGTCGATTGAGGCTCGAACGCGGTAAGGCGGGAGGTCCGTACTGTTCGCCGTGATCCACCAGGAGCCGACACGTGCTCCCAAAAGTAGAAGTCGCCGAGACGCCAAAAGAGGAGGAGGCTGTCCGCAGGAAACGCTTCGCATGGCGGTGACACGTTGCAGAAAGATGAGGACAATCCCTCTACGGCTGGGGCTGAGGTCCTCGTTCACTGCTGGAAACGACAACCAAAGGACAAGGACAGCTCCCCGGCGGTTATGCGGCTAAGACACAAGATGAAAGCCATCCGTCGCCTAACGTACCGAAACTCCTTCTTGGTGATTGGGCGTCTGAGGTGGAGATGGAAAGAATAATGTCAGACTCGAGCGACTACCTACTGATCCCTAATATGCATGTTGCTGGTGACAGGGACGGTCGTGGCGCTTAGCGGCCCAAACAACTGCAGGACACATCAACATATTATCCAGCGACTGACTGACTCAGGGCCGGCCGGAGTGGCCGTGCGGTTCTAGGCGCTACAGTCTGGACGGTCGCAGGTTCGCATTCTACCTCGGGCATGGATGTGTGTGATGTCCTTAGGTTAGTTAGGTTTAATTAGTTCTAAGTTCTAGGCAACTGATGACCTCAGAAGTTAAGTCGCATAGTGCTCAGAGCCATTTTTTGAACTGACTTAGGTGTATCGGATAGGTATAGCCAATGACAATGGCATTATTTAAACATTCAAAACGCAGCTGTTAAAGGAAATGATTTGGGCGGCTTACATTGATACACTTCTTCTTTAAGAGGTCTGAGGTCTGGCCTGAGCTGCACCTGTTTGTTTATGGAAACACTTCTTGTAGCAACTACCGAAGGTGGTGGTGGTACCGTCATACTAATATGGGATGGCGTAGAGGCAATGGATAATCAGTATTTTCCATCAGCGCATGGCGTTGTGCTCACCGGTTCTGCGGTCCGCCGCGTGAAACTATTGCACAATCTAGAGTGGTGAAGCACAGAGAGCAAGCAGTCTATTACCATGCCGACGTGATTCTGTTGTTTCAGGGCGCCACTGAGCACTCAGTGGTGTGCTTGGGCTTTAACAGCGTCTCAGTGTCATAAAATATCTCACCTTCCCCCTTCACGCGAGTTTCAGGGACCTGCCATTCCACGATAAATGGACAAACATCCATGCTAAACAATGCGGATGTATCTACTTCACCAGCCAGTGAGCGAGCAGGTTGGACAGAATTCAACTTTCCAGAGATCTTCGGGCAGCGCATTGACCGATCATTAGGCCTTCATCTATAGCGTAACTCTGTCACGCCTACTTAGCTTTAATAGAGGACCATGGTCTCTGCGGGAAGATGCTTGTCGTCTAACTGACACAAATGTGAACGACGACGTCATACCTACGATTCAGCGATATGGTGCTGGACACTGCGCCACACCAGCTTGTCATTGCTCGCTCATGATGGATAGACAAGACAGTTTGCTTGGGCAACAGTCGACCTCTGAGTCTGAACATACGGTCTTGAGGGAACTAACGTCTCAATCATCTTCGTCGTCTCTTAATAGAAAGCTAGACAACATTCTGGAAAACATTCTCCATGTGAAGAATCTCAGGATGGAATTAGTTCCAAAAACGATCGAGAAAGAGCATTTGAAAATCGTATTTGAAAAGTCATATTCTGCCGTTGTTATCTGATTGTAGACATAGTGTGGATCCTTCCATCCCTTCCGTTCTCTCCCATCGCATACAATTATGAAGAGAAAACAGTCCAAAATTGTGCACTGAAAAGACGTGGTGCTATCTTCTTTGTGAACTATGATCACTAATGTCCCTTGTGACGCATACAGCATCGTGACTAAAGGAAAAGCATAAGAGAGAGGATGTTATGATACAAAGTTGGTTGGCCGATGTTATAGGGTATGTCAGGACTTTCCAAACTTGTTCTGACGGTGACACCCCTCTAATACATACAATTTCATGAGATACACTTTCACTGATATTAAAAGAGATTCTATTTAACAAATTATATCTTACAGAAATATTAATTTCCATATCTCATTTCTGAGTGAATTATATTTACATTAAATACCTTTACACAAAATTTTATTTACATTAAAAACCTTTTCACAAAATTTTTCAATACTGCTATGGATGCAACAACCTACGTGAGCTTCACAAGCATTACCAATCTGTCTTACATTATCTCGGATGCAGGACAAATTTACACCCATTTCCGCCTCTACCTTTATCAAACTTCCACGTTTAACTGGTTATACTGGGCAAAATAGGAAATATGTTTCCACACCACTATTTTGAAGAAAACTGAAGCAAAATGATAAATGTACTTTTACTTAGATGGAGTTAATCTTACTACGCAGAAGTCCAGAAGTTACCTAAATCTGATTCTTCGATCTTACGTTTTACAGCGCGTCTGTTTTTCACGTCTGTCAGGTCCAGCTCTTCAACAAGTTGTGGTTCACAAGCACTGGAAAGTGCCAAAAGGACTTCTCGTCCAGTCAGACTGGTTTTCGTATCTGAAGCTGGGAAATATCCATGCAACCTCTCGGAAGCGGTTGGGAATTGAAATGGTGCTGAGCCAATAAAAGCATATAAGGGCTTAACAACAATTTATTAACATTAGGAGCCACAAAACAATCAAAATGCCTTGCAAGGCAGAATATATAAATATTACAATTCTCTACCGAGAAGATTATTCGGATGACAGTGGGTTACTGTCCTTTTAGCACTACCGACAAATACAACTTTAATAACACTGAATCGACTCAAGACAATATTGAAAAAAAAACATGGAATTGAAAATTTTTAAAAAAGTGATGAATAAACAATATAAAAAATTATGGTCAACGGCTGATTGTAAATTTACAACAAGTGGGTTGCCTCAGAATTGTACATAACATGCACAGAACTAACAACTAACCCCACTGAAGGGTCAGAAACAGTAAACAGAAAATCCTTAAATTATCTTTTGTCCACTGGAGCAACGAAGGAGACAGAACAATAGAAAACAACAGAAAATGATGGTAATATCACAAATAATAAGGCTCATCTAAAATTTGGCTTTAGCAATCAAAAATTACAATAGAAGCACACAAATTTAACTAGGGGTTCATCTGCTTCAGTTCTTGGATACAGATGTATTACTAGCCAAACCTTCTGTAAATTAAATAGTTTATGAATGTGGCTGTTTATTTTGAATTATTTGTCAGTTGAGATGCCTGATAGCAGGCATATAGAATTATGCAGCGAGGCCAACTTCCAGGCTACCTTACCACGTATATACAACATCAATACCAATAACATTGACCGAGCGAGGTGGCGCAGTGGTTAGACACTGGACTCGCATTCGGGAGGACGACGGTTCAATCCCGCGTCCGGCCATCCTGATTTAGGTTTTCCGTGATTTCCCTAAATCACTCCAGGCAAATGCCGGGATGGTTCCTCTGAAAGGGCACGGCGGACTTCCTTCCCCATCCTTCCCTAATCCGATGAGACCGATGACCGCGCTGTCTGGTCTCCTTCCCCAAAAACCAACCAACCAATAACATTGAAATTTTGTACAACACATGAAATTATAAATTTTCTAGAAGTCTCTTCATGTTTGCTGATCTACATTAAGTGTTCTAATTACACTCAAATTTCGGTTTCGTTCTTTCGTCTGTGTGACGAATATGTTTGTGGATTTCGTCTTTGAAAGGACGCCATGTGTGTATATGTTTATATGTTTCTTCCATGCCAATTCCATTGTCTCCACGTAACCATTTATTACTCCTGAAATGCCTTTCAGTTTGTTGTTTAAAGGACTTCCTTTGAAAGAGAGATAAATAAAATGCCATGTGGCTAGGGCCTCCCGTCGGGTAGATCGTTCGCCTTGTGAAAGTCTTTCGAGTGACTTGCTTGTCGATGGGGATGAAATGATGATGATAAGAAAAACACAACACCTAGTCCCTGAGCGAAGAAAATCTAAGACCCAACTGGGAATCGAACCCGGGCCGTTAGGTATGACATTCCGTCGCGCTGACCACTCATCTACCAGGGGCGGACGAAACAGAGATAATGTTCAACTATGTTTCCTTCATCAATGACACCAATAAAAGAAACAAGTTAAGCTAGGCTAATTACAGCAGTAGATTCATCAAGTTTGATTGTAAACATGAAATGTGTTTCACCGACTCGAGTTTTAACAGAATGTTGCATGTTTTCAGACATATCCTGAACACGTCTTCTAACCGTATTATCAGCCAACGGAATTTTTCACGTCACGTTCATATTCAGGGCCAGACATTTTTTTTCACTATAGGCCAGCAAGTTGGAATGGTGGCTTCCTATGCAACTACACGAGGGAACGTATTTTTTGCATTAATCTGAGGTACCAGATAATTAGTTTCTTGTGCCTTACCAGTGGTCTTAAGTTTATTAGTAAATGAAACGCCTACTAATTTTTCACTTAGAATGTATTTGAAATAGTCAAAACTCTTTCCTTGTATATTTTAACGTTTTTGTCTTTAAAAAAATACTGAACAGCAATTTATTCAGTACGGTACTTTCACTAGAAAGTATTTCTCCAAATACTATACACTCCGGCGTAGAACATAACACCAGGTCACAGAACACTATTTTTAATTATTACTCTTTATAGAGCCTCATTTTTTATTCCTGCTACTGCATGAAGGCGCGAAGCAGACAGAGGTTTGAGACGCAATATTTGATTGTCATTCCGTACCTGCTTTTACATTTTAGATTTCTTTACATTCTATACATTTCGCATTGAACACGTTTTCTTTTGAATTTTTAGTTGGGCATAAATTTAGACTTGTTAAAAAGTGTTTCGTACAAACAATGTAACCTTTTTTTTAAAAAAACAGAATGGTGTAACAAAGGTGGACTACCATCTGACATAGGTCGAACCTAAGCCAATCACCAATGTGTACCCTTCCACACAATGCTCTATCACACCTATTTATAACTTTTGGGACTTCCATGACAATATTCATCGCATATAAATCTCAACATTCATACTGTGTACTTTCATACACGATATTAACGTAACGCAAGACTTTTACCAAAACAGTGGCATATATAAAATTCAATGGTCTGACTGTAATGCTAGCTGCATAGGTCAAACAGGAAGGAACTTTTTACATAGAAGAAACAGAACTAAAAAGAAAGAGCATACGAAATAAATCCTCCTTCGCATCTCAACTCGTATAAGAGAATCACGCACCCTATGGTATGAAAAACAACCTTTAGTACTTCATACAATGAATAAAGGATATTTATGGACACTTTTGAAAAACTGAAAATTTATGCCCACTTAAAAAGACAAAAGGAAACAAGCTCGTTGCGCAATGCACACATAAAATAAGCACTTTCTTGGACATTTTGCAACGCATCCCAGATATGCGTAATAATGTACGTGTCTGGAGTCTTTGGTGGTCAGCGGAAGGGATTAAACTCCGAAGAGTGTTTCTGGAGCCACTCTGTAAGAGTTTTGGACATGTGGGGTGTCACGTTGGCCTGCTGGAATTGCCCAAGTCCGTCGGAATGCACAACGGACATAAATGGATACAGGTGATCACACAGGATGCTAACGTTCGTGTCACTCTTCAGAGTCGTGTCTAGACTATCAGGGTTCATATATCATTCCAACACCTCATGCTCCACACCATTACAGAGTCTCCACCAGCTTGTACAGTCCCCTACTGACATGCGGGTCCATGCATCATGAGGCTATCTCCATACCCGTAAACGTCTATCCGCCCTATACCATTTGAAACGAGAATCGTCCGATCAGGCAACATGTTTCCAGTCATCAACAGCCCTGTGTCGGTGTTGACGGGCCAGGCGAGGGGTAAAGTTTTGTGTCGTGCAACCAGCAATGGTACGCTAGTGCGCCTTCTACTCCGAAAGCCCATACCGATAATGCATCGTTGAATTTTTCACACACTGATATTCGTTCATGGCCCAGCATTGAAATTTGCAGCAATTTGTGGAAGGGTTCCACTTCTGTCGCGTTCAACGATTCTCTTCAGTGGTTGTTGATCCCGTTCTTGCAGGATCTTTCCCCGGCAGCAGCGATGTCGGAGATATGGTGTTTTACCGGATTCCTGATACGGTACACTCGTGAAATGGTCGTATGGGAAAATCTCCACTTCATTGCTACCTGTCCCATCGCTCGTGTGCCGAATATAACACCACGTTCAGACTCACTTAAATCTTGATAATCTACCATTGTAGCAGAAGTCCAACAACTGCGCCAGACACTTGTCTTACATACTCATTGCTGACCGTAGCGCCGCACTCCAGCTGTTTACATATATCTGTATTTGTATACGCATGCCTGTACCAGTTTCTTTGGCGCTTCAGTGTAAATCTGCTGTGTAAACAACCTACTACAAACCCAAGCTATACTAACGGACAATCTAAAATCCACTATATACTAATAACCTCTGATATTCTCTGTAGTTCAACTTTCGCACAATAAGAACGTAAATCTTCCCTTGACGTGGATGCCCCATCCATTTCAACTATGTGCATCTTCATTAAAAAGCTATTTTTGGCCTATTATTTATACATCATGTAAATTAGAATATGATGTCAAAACATAAATCACTTTAAACCCAAAGAATAATTATGATGTAATGGTTATATAGTCTTCAGAAGACAATATTATCACTACATCATTAGTTAAGCAACATTTCAAATAAACCAGATTAATTCTTATACCTATTGCATATTACTTCGCCGCTGTACGTCTGCCTGTACACAAACGTATTTAAGCCTTTTCTTCCATCTTCAATCAAGCAGCTTCAGATCCACTTGAGAACGGCTTAACAAAATGGCTGAAACCGGTAGTCGACACAACTAACTTCTGCAGAGCAGCGTGGGGTGGCTTTTTCATTAATTATTATGATTATTTCTTTCTTAGTGCGGTTCGGTGGCTCCGTAGTGAATTCTCAGAAGAAAGATTCAAAGGTCTTAGAGTCGTATAATCACTGCTGGAACTTTTAACTGTCATTCGTCGCTTCTTTCACTACTGGGAAAGTCAATATTTTAAAAAATGTCGATTTTCATCATGGTTTGGAGTCCACGCAAACTTTAGGACTCCTGTAATTGGTTAGTCAAGTCAGTTCAAGGTTTGGAACATGGAAAAAAGCACCACTACCAGCAGATCTATGCATAGTAAAGCACAATGAGTCTAACCTAACCTTTGGCTTGATGACATATTTACTTTTTAAGGAACAATATATTCTTTTGTTATGAGAGTAGAGTGAGTACGGACATCAACACGTCGTAGACGAATGGCTCACCCTATGTGGCGGCGCAGTGGTGGTGTAGCGCCTTTTCCCCCACCCTCTCTTTTCTTCCCCCCCCCCCCCCCCCCCCCTCATCGTTCCTTGACAGTGACCTCTAGGGCGGCCTCTTAATGCAATCACACTTGTCGAGGTGCGTTTGACGTGCTTCACCACCTGCAGGGACCAGAACCCACTCCCCCTTCGCCCCTTTTCTCCTCGCCCATGGGAACTCGCTGCCTCTTTGGTGGCCCATCACGTCCTTAATGAAATTTCCCCTTTCTCCCTCCCTCCACCCGCCTTTCCCATCAGTGTTCTGTGCGCACAGGTCACCGGCCAACCCGAGAAGGCGTGGAGCTGCAAACCACTCAAATCACTGCAGTAATTATTCTGCTGCCCAGCGCCCCTTTTTTATTGTTCCTTCTCCAGGCAGTAGCCATTCGCTGAGAGGAACGCGATTCATTAAAGACGAATTGTAGTACAGTAGATGAGTAAAAGAACGGAATGCTATATTATGCGATGTAACAACTTCTTTCTTGCACCGAAACGACAGCAGTGTCCAGAATGTTGTTCACAGTAACTGCACACCCAAATGTGCTAAGAGAGGCGGCAGCAACAAAAAGACGCCAGTATCCCTTCCGGCTAAGGCTCTTCCATATTTAGAGATTTCTATATGCTGTGAATATTGACTCCTCCTTTTTCATTTGACGTAAGATGTATTTATGGGACAGCTGATATTCCAAACTGTGCACAACACCAAAGGTGTCAGTGCACAGTGCAGTCAAATTATTTTAGGTGGTTTTCCACTATCTTCTCATCGTAAATGCATTAACACATTCTTTATATTTTTTCCGCTTGTACACGTGTGGCGTAGAAGCCCTCTCACCCATTCCATACCCTGTGATATACAGGGTGTTCCGTTGATGGTGACCGGGCCAAATATCGAAATAAGCATCAAACGAGAAAACTACAAAGAATGAAACTCGTCTATCTTGAAAGGGGAAACCAGATGGCGCTATTGTTGGCCCGCTAGATGGCACTGCAATAGGTCAAACGGATATCAACTGCGTTTTTTAAAAATAGGAACCCCCATTTTTATTACATATTCGCGTAGAAGACATATGAATGTTTTAGTTGGGCCACTCTTTTCGCTTTGTGATAGATGGGGCTGCAATAGTCACAAACGTATAAGTACGTGGTATCACGTAACATCCCGCAAGTGCGGATGGTATTGGCTTCATGATAAATTACCCATGTTAAAATGGACCGTTTACCAATTGCAGAAAAGGTCGATATCGTGTTGATGTATGGCAATTGTCATCAAAATGCCCAACGGGCGTCTATGGACCACCCTGTATATCAGCACTTTGGGACCTCATATGAGACGGGATGGAAGATGAGATCGTGCAATACAAGGTGAAGTACAAGAATATTTGTTAATCACAATGTAAGTTTATTGAGCAAGAAAGAATGACTCACATCAATGCGTCATCATAGGACATCTCTCTGTGCATCATCGTATGTTTACAAAGATGAAGGGGGAAATACAGTTCAACAATCCATGCAGTATAAGACAAAACCGTTCCGTACCGGTCCCAGAATACCCGAAATACGGCAATAAACACAATGGAAATCAACCCAGTAGTCAAGGGTGAGGGACGATTTCCTAAAGGGGGCGAAGAAACTGAATTCACTAGCATACCGACACATGCAGAAACCCTATATTTACATCTAAAATTTCCGAACGTACATACGATCAGAGGGAGGGAGAGAGAGAGAGAGCAGTCGGAGGTGTCAGGGACACGCGTCGGTCCTTACACGGCTTGTGAAGCAACATGGAGCGTGTATCTCTGGTAACCCATACTCAACACAATGGAAGAGCCGGAAGGCGTTCTCGTTCGGAGTGGTGGTTGTGGGGGGAGGCGGGTCGGTTCTGGCGGACTGCCAACCACGTAACTGTGGTGTAAAAGATTAACTACTGCCCCTGTCAGTGACCGGATCTCTCCAGTATCTGCACTTCTCATCTCTGAAGATAGATTGGTAATACGATACCACAGCCCTACGAAGTCAGGGAATAGTGTGTAACTTCCAAATGCTCTCATTCTCGCGTCAACTCACACATATTTGCAGGATAAAGAAGTGGGGATCAAATGGCTCTGCAGATGTGAATAAACAAAACCGTTCTTTCCCTTCCCAAAGGCTATTTATACAAACAGAGTGAAGTGGTTTTTTTTATTCGTGTCAGAAGCACCATGGATACAGGAATTAAAAAAATGAATAGCACACAGAAAAAAATTAATTACAGGCATATGAAAATATATATAAAATTTATATACAAATATGTGTGCACAGAAACAAAATGTTGTAGGCATTTGGCCCATAAGCGGGCTACGTCGAAAGCATTTCGGGTTGCCAACATCAGATCCTCTAAAGTGCAGTGTGAAGGACATTCAGGGCAATTATACATGTGCTGGGTCATCTGCACCTCTCCACAGTCGCAGAGATTAGATGTAGTAGAATATCCCCACTTCAGAAGGTTATCTCTTGACCGTGCAGTGTTGGTGCGTAGCCTGTTTAGTGATCTCCAGACCACCCAATCCTCATCGTAACCTGGTGGCAATTCTTCCTTTGGTTCCATCCAGTGCCCTTCTCCCGACCGCTTCCATCTCTCCACCCTAGATCCAGGTTGGTCGCTAAAATCTTCGGTTGCTCTGAGAAAACCGCGTCTAGATTTCAAGCGTTTGGTGGCTGGCTGAGTTTTGTGGAGGGGGTGGCTCTCTGCCATCTCAGTCCTCGCTCTTTCACTGTAGGCTGCCGCTTCTCTTAGTGAAGTGGTGTAAGTACTTGTTAACCGCCAGCATTCCATGACACCAGATGTGCGTTTAAGACTCATGTAACAGACTCAACTGAACATTTCAGCCGTATGTCAAGTATTCAGTATTGGCGTGTCACAAACCCGTGACAAAATATTTGTTACCCGGTTAATGACATAGTCACTAAACGCAAATGCTTTTTGCTAAGCTCATGATCGCGCCATTTTAAAATAATTATAAACCAATATGAATTTTACTCTTTTACATAGTGCTGAACAGTCACAAATGGTTCAAATGGCTCTGAGCACTATGGGACTTAACATCTATGGTCATCAGTCCCCTAGAACTTAGAACTACTTAAACCTAACTAACCTAAGGACATCACACAACACCCAGTCATCACGAGACAGAGAGAAAATCCCTGACCCCGCCGGGAATCGAACCCGGGAACCCGGGCGTGGGAAGCGAGAACGCTACCGCACTACCACGAGCTGCGGATGAACAGTCACCATTGTGGTAGTAACATTAATGATAAAACCTGAATCTACAGAAGTTTAACTCGTTGTTATCTTCTGAAACTATATCTATACTAATAACGAAGGTGTAAAACTGTCATATTTCTCTGTTTGACCATGATAATCTCCAAAACAACTAGTAGACTATCTCTTGTGATTTTCACAGGAAATTTGAACGTAGCTTGGGGTAACATACAAGCTTTATTCCATCAAAATGACAAAAGGGAGAAATGTATATATATTTCAAGTATAGTTTAAAATTGTGTGCTCAACTCAGTAGTTCAGATGCTAACCTCAGTGGCACAATCACCAAGCCGAAGTGCAGCGGAGAAGCAGTAGGCAGCACTGTTCATTTGGTAGTACATGAAAGAATAAATAGATTGCGTTATTATTTAGCTCAGATGTATTTTCAGATATATACGTGAGTGACAAAATTAAGCGCTGAAACCCTATCCAATCGAACCTTTACACAGTTTTGGTACCCTAGGCCTTCCGTCACACAAAATTAATTTCGAAAACGGTGTCCAGATTATTCTGCTGCGAAACGTAAGCCTACCGAAATTGCAGAATGGATCGAGGCTTAAAGTCATTGCTCTCCACTGCAACATGATGCCAGCGGGAATTTAGACGGGAAGCGACGCCGACTACCGAGTTTTTATACCCGGAATCCTGCTTAACCCGAACAATTTACAATTTCGCTTTAAATCTGTACAATTCCCGGTGAGTTTCTGTTATGCCATGACCGTAAACAAAGCACAAGGCCAGATGATGCATATTACAGGCATGGACTTCAGTGTCTGCTGCTTTTCGCGTGGGCAGCTTCACGTGGCTCTCTCCTGTATTAGTGAACCAAACTAACTCTTCGTTCATGACCCCAACCATATTAATTTAAACTTTGTATACAAAAACGTTCCAGAAGTCCAATAAATTACTTGGGTACGAAATATCGGGCCAAGGTATAAATACGATGGTGACTTGGAATATACCTCCCAAATTTTTATGTGAAAACCCTTGAAGTTTCTCAATACAACAAAAGTTATTTACATTTCACATATTTTCTCTTTATGTTTACGTATTTGCAACCCTCCGTCGCCAAGGGGTTCTGAGCTGTAGCTGTAACATGAGTGGTCTGTAATGTAACTACATCGATGTGTGAGGAACATCGTGCTGTAATCGAGGTTCGAATTCGAAGTGTTCTTCGACACATGGAGCACCTTCTCTTTCAGGATGGCAATGCTACACCACACACGACCTGTGTGAACCTACGCTTTGAGTCTACTGTTCCTCCACACAGTCCAGACTTGACTCCGCCAGATTTTCATCAGTGTAGAGTGATGAGCCAAAGCATTACGACCGTCTGCATAATAGCTTGTTTGTCCGTCTTTGGAACGCGAAACGTCATTGCTTTTGCGTACCAGACTTCCGACTGCTTTTTGGTACGTATGTGGCATTAGATATCGTATAATTGGCGTAAATAAGGGGCCGCTGATTTGCGTACGCGGTGATGGCGCTCGATAGCGACCCAGATGGTTTCCGTAGGATTTTCATCAGGCGAATCTGCTCGCCGAGGCATCGAGTTCACTATAATGTCCCTCAAATTACTGTAGTACTGTTCGGACACTTACATTGCTGAAAGGTGACATCGCCCTTGGCGAAGACATCGAGCATGAAAGGATGCAGATGGTTCGCAACAGCGTGTCTTCGATTACTACCGCAGGTCCCACGTAAGCGCAGGAGAATGTCTCCCATAGCCTAATACTGTTCCCACTAGCTCCCTTCCGTGGCGCGCTGCAAGTTTCGAGCCGCCGTTCATCTCGAAGACGGCGTTCATGAAGACGACCATCGACCTAGTGTAGCAAAAATGTGGTTAACCAGAAGAGTTGTCACGTTCCCATTGATCGACGGTCGAATCCCGATAGTCCCGTGCCCACTGAAATCGTAACTGACGATGTCGTTGGGTGAACAAGCGGACCAGTAGGGCTGCACTACTGCGGAGCTCTATGTTAAACAATGTACGACGAACGCTATGCTCCGAAAGAGTTGTGCAAGCACCAGCCTTGTGCTCTTTCGGCACAGCTGGCACAGATCACCATCTATCCTACTTTACAGAGCAGACAAGTCTCCTAACACTACGTTCTGAGAAGAGCAGTGGACGTCCAATCATTTAGCGTCTAACGGTATTTTCGCTGCCCTACCTTTTTCCTTAGATGCTCAAGGCAGTAGCACGTAGACACGTGGACATTCGCCGTATTCGACATACCATTCACAGGCTCTGCATAATAATAATCTGCCCTCTGTCAAAGTCGCTTATCTCAATGCATTCCCTCAAATGTAGCCCACATCTTCATTAGGGTGATCCGCCGTCAGTGACTACTCCGCATACATACATTTGCTGCCGCGTGACATGCCCGCAGTTCCAACAGGCGGCGTCCAATGTCGTGGTGGGCAGTGTAATAATTTGGCCTTTTCAGTGTAGTTACAGTTACCACTTACGTAAAATACACTACTGGCCATTAAAATTGCTACACCACAAAGAGGACGTGCTACAGACGTGAAATTTAACCGACAGGAAGAAGATGCTGTGATATGCAAATGACTAGCTTTTCAGAGCATTCACACAAGGTTGGCGCCGGTGGCGACACCAACAACGTGCTGACATGAGGAAAGTTTCCAACCGATTTCTCATACACAAACAGCAGTTGACCGGTGTTGCCTGGTAAAACGTTGTTGTGATGCCTCGTGTAAGGAGGAGAAATGCGTACCATCACGTTTCCAACTTTGATAAAGGTCGGATTGTAGCCTATCGATATTTCGTATCGCGACATTGCTGCTCGCGTTGGTCGAGATCCAATGACTGTTAGCAGGAAATGGAATCGGCGGGTTCAGGAGGGTAGTACGAAACGCCCTGCTGGATCCCAATGGACTCGTATCACTAGCAGTCGATATGACAGGCATCTTATCCGCATGGCTGTAACGGATCGTGCAGCCACGTCTCGATCCCTGAGTCAACAGATGGGGACGTTTGCGAGACAACAACCATCTGCACGAACAGTTCGACGACGCTTGCAACAGAATGGAGTATCAGCTCGGAGACCATGACTGCAGATACCCTTGACGCTGCATCACAGGCAGGAGCGCCTGCGATGGTGTACTCAACGACGAACTTGGGTGCACGAATGGCAAAACGTCATTTTTCCGGATGAATCCATGTTCTGTTTACAGCATCATGATGGTCGCATCCGCGTTTGGCGACATCGCGGTGAACGCACATTGGAAGCGTGTATTTGTCATCGCCATACTGGTGTATCACCCGGCGTGATGGTATGGGGTGCCGTTGGTTACGCGTCTCGGTCACCTCTTGTGCGCATTGACGGCACTTTGAACAGTGGACGTTACATTTAAGACGTGTTACAACCCGTGGCTCTGCCCTTCATTCGATCCCTGTGAAACCCTACTTTTCAGCAGATTAATGCACGACCGCATGTTGCAGGTCCTGTACGGGCTTTTCTGGATACAGAAAATGTTCGACTGCTGCCCAGGCCAGCACATTCTCCAGATCTCTCACCAACTGAAACCGTCTGATCAATGGTGTCCCAGCAACTGGCTCGTCAAAATACGCCAGACACTAGTCTTGATGAACTGTGGTGTCGTGTTGAAGCTGCGTGGGCAGCTGTACCTGTACACGCCATCCAAGCTTTGTTTGACTCAATGCCCAGGAGTATCAAGGCCGTTATTACAGGCAGAGGTGGTTCTTCTGAGTACTGATATCTGAGGATCTATGCACCCAAATTGCATGAAGATATGAAGATGTAATCACATGTCAGTTCTAATAGAGTATATTTGTCCAATGAATACCCGTTTATCATCTGCATTTCTTCTTGGTACAGCAATTTGATTGCCAGTAGCGTAAATTTACATATTCAGTTTTTTTATTTTTTTATTTTTTTTTAATGGCGCTATATCGAAGCTGTCATGTGCGTATTGAAATCTACGTGTAACGGTACCTTAACAAGGCGCTGGAGGAAACAAGGCAAAATGACACAGTGCATTGACCGGTTGGCACATAGCGTTGTAATTCCGTTCCTCCCTTTGAAGTGTGACAACGCTGCAACAGTCAATGGCAAGTTCGTCGAAGTGATGACAATAATGTGCAATCAGTGGATAGTGGTTAGATGTCGCAGATATTTCCGGTGTGGTGAAACAAGCCTGATTGTCGAAGGACAAACTCCTTTGAATAACGTACAATCGTAATAGCTGTAGACGACAATTTGCTGATAGATTGACGTATCGCTGTCGAGACGACGGTGGAAAAAGTGAAAATAAGTCAAGGATCACTTTGCACCCTGTTCTACAAAATTATGAATACGGCAAATGTATCTGCCCGCTGGGTTCCTTGACTAATCATGACTGTTAAAAGGCTCGCCGAACTAAATCAGCAGCGGAACTATTGGAGCCGTCTCAGGTCAATTCAGTTGACGTTTTATCCTCCTAACCACAATGAACGAGTGCTGGTTGTATCACTATCACTCCGAGATCAAACGAGCATGTAGGCATTGGACATACGTTGAGTTGCCTCCGCCGAAATAGACGAAGATCTGTACATTGTCATATAAGGTGATCCTGGATGTTTTTATTTGCAAATTTGTGATGAGTTTCTATGGGACCAAACTGCTGAGGTCATCGGTTTCTAGGCTTACACACTACTTAATCAAACTTAAACTAACTTACGATAAGGACAACCCACACGCCCATGCCCGAGGAAGGACTCGAACCTCCGACGAGAGGGGCAGTGCGAACCGTTGAAAGGTGCCTGAGACCACGTGGTTACCTGACGTGGATGGATGTTTTTATGACTGCTATGATGTGATCTTATTAACAGACTGTGCTCATAAACCAAAACTCGTTAGAGGAGCACACTACCGATCACTCATAACGAGGTTATGGGAGGCTGTCAAGAAGAGGAGTCACATGTACCTGTCCAAGATGGTGTTTTTGCTCCATAACAGCGCCCTACCTCACTCTGAGCATTACAGAGTCACACATGTTGCTTCTTTATGCTATGCTCCTGACACTGCACCCGAGAAGTTCGCCATTCGATGGATGAAGAAAATATTGCTTGGCATGCATTTCCGAAATGTCAATGCAGTGGTTCTTGTAATCGGACTTCATCGGAAAAGCCAGGACGCAGAACCACCAAGGCATCTACTAAGCCATCTACCATTGGGAAAAATGTGGCGCACTGAAGGTTGAATATGTATAGCATTAACACCATCACCAGAATTTATTGTGGCAGTTCGAATTGTTAGGAGGTGTTGGTTAAAACTCTGTCCTGTAAGTAAACGAGTGGATTGATCTAATCTTTAAAAGTGTAACTGATAGTGTATACATATGATGATATAAACTCTTTGTGATCGTATTTACATTTTATTAGTAAGAAAATGATTTAATTCCTCAGTTTAAGATCACCTTTAAAAATAATTTCCTGTGACTCTTGAAATTTTACCGGCGTAAAGAGTATTTTGAGATATTTCGGTATTGCAGCCGGATTACATCGATTTCTTGTCACGATATTTCAGCTGATAACCATTCAGTCACATTCAGGTGTGTATTTTGCATGGAAGATTGCTAGTTCACATCGCTAATTATATAAGGGAAATTAGCGTCGAGTAGCACTCACCAAGGCGGCTGCTATGTGAACCAGCTCTGTCGTGCTCCAGCTACAGCGCGCAGGAGCAAGCGTAACACGTAGTGATACTAAATGCGCGCTTTCTGTCGTAATACGCAGCCGCAGTATTAAAATTGATATGCTAAAATTAATAAAATTTACTCTCACTAGACATGTCTTGAGAAATAAAATGTTTTCTTTCTGAAGGAACTAAAGAAATCACCGGGTCCCACGCCTTGTCCAGTTGAAAGACTGCACACGATAAATAGATAAATAAAATATTCCGTCAAACGTATTTACACCGTTTCCTTAACAATTGAATCCCAGAAGAATCTCGTCGACGCCAAGATTTTCGTGGCAGAATAATCTACGGAATGTCCTTGGAGATACAATGCTCGGTTATGGCTGATTTATTAGGCTGCGAAAAGCGAGTGTGGCGATCATGTTCAGCGCATCGTTCATGCACTGCGTGCGTTGTCTGATTAATGTAGGCTTTGCCACACTGGCAAGATATACTGTAGATTCCACCCCTCCACAATCTCAGATCGTTCTTGCTAACGGAAAGGAGTAAAGGTCTTTTCAGGTGGGCGGAATATTACTTTGACATAACGTTTCTTTTAGATCATACCGAATTTCGAGGGTATATTGCAGACTTTCGGGAGGGGCGCCCGGCACTTGAACCGCTTCTTTGCCTCTTGGTCTTATGAGTGGTCACCATTTTTCTTCCGTAAAGCTCTGCTGATCTCATGTATAGACTTTCCATTATCTTTGAACACAGATTATAGATATACCAGCTCTTTGCAAGGCTGCCTGCGTCAGACACTAAATGTGTCCGGCATCAACGTTCGAAGGACGTCGATGGTTTGTGGTGGTTGGTGGCAGGTGGACGCCTGAAAGTTGAAGTCTATATATATGGGCTTACCCATGTGATCGATCCACTTTCCGACTGTCCAAGATGTCTAGATAGGCGCCCTTCTCCACATGATTCGTAAATTTGATATTCTCGTGGTGAGCAGAATTCACATGATGCAGAAAGCGTGGTAGTTCTTCTCCGACGAAGGGTCATGTTACAAATGTATCATCCGCATATCGCCATAAGACTTTTGCTTCAAGTTCTGCCAAATCAAGTTTGCAAACACCTTCAGTTTCCACAAGTTAACATAATTCGGCTGCAATGCCGAAACTTCATACAATAAAAATAATGTACTGTTCAACTCATACACTAGCCTGTTTATGTAGTCAAAACACTATGAAAAAGTAGAGGATCACATTTAAGAAGCATTAAATTTGGCCACCCATCGACAGTTCATCTTCACTCAGCACAATATCTCATTACAGAGATCTATTCTTCGAAATTATATGGTTTAAATATATATTTGCAATTAACGACCCACTATTAACGAAACATTATAGAACAAAATTAAGGAAAACTCCTTTTACATAACCTATCCGTAGCTATAACGTTATAACCCATCACATGAGATACGTTCGAAACAGTAATTTGCTCTCAGAATGAAAGGCTGTACCGGAAGCAATGTTCAATCCCTGGCCACACGTTCTTCTTCCAAATTAGCTGAGTACCCGTCGTTGCCGGGGTATGAATTTATTTGTTCTATTAGTAAATCCCCTCATTTCCCTCCCTGTCCATCTGCCACTCTCTCTGTTCAACTCCTCCTTCTCATTGTACAGTATAGATATATAATTTTGTAGGTACGTTCAGCAGCAAATGTGGATACTGTGTGCTAAATGTGTTGCAAGATTTCAGCAGCATTCCGCAACCGAAAGGTCATGAATTTATTTTAAAAAGTCCAAACGGAGCAATAATTCCTGTCTTCGAAATGTTTTCCTCCGCCACAGGATTCTGTGTATAAGCCGTAGAGCAGTCCAAACCATTAAATACCGTCGCTCCATGTAGTGTGTAAATGTAGTCGCAACAATGGCACGCTCCAGCGATGGGGCACTGTTCTGTAACTGACAATGCGACAATCACCACACGGGCGCAATGCTCCTCCCTTCTTCAGAATAAGATTTATAGTGGATGGCCACGGGCAACTTAACGGTCTTTCCCTAAGCATCGTGTCGAATTCTGCCTTATCGATGGTCCGGCGATCAGGTGCCAAGCGTCCATGCCTGCAAGATACCAATATGGACCCTCTGTAGTCTTTATGTGATGTACCGTACCGTGTGGCACTTACGTAGGTGCGGCAGAAGGTCTAGTCAGCACAGGAAGTTGACTTTGTAGGGAAGTGTACTTATCACTGTGCTAAATTGCATCTCGGTGGAGTCCTGTATCCGTCAGTCCGATAACACCATCTATCAGCCGTGCGTTGGACATGTGTTGGCTGTGATGGCTGCTATGACGTCCGCTACATTGGAATCTGAGTTGAACGGTCGGTGGAGATGGAAGAGGTATTAGCGGGGGTCAAACAGAATGCTGTCGACGGTCTGTAGCAGCGTACTGTACGGCGAGGTAAGACGCTCAACTCCGAACTGGTGTCTATTAGGCACTTGTGACCGGATCGTCTTCCGCTGATAAACAGGTGTCATGACTTCGTGGGATAACCGATTACGCCTACGACCGACTGCAGCTGGCATTTAGGAACGATAAAGGGACTGTACACTTCCGAGCGTGCTAGGCACGTACCGGCACGTGGACTGGTCCAAGTCAGACTAACACCTCCAGTATCTCCTGCGGCAATCTGTACCGCCTAGAGACATAAGACTGTCGATCTGCGTACATAACAACTCTACTTTCGACATCAAAGAGTCGAAATTTGCGCGCGCGACAATGGCGGCCGCTGCTGCACTAAACGCGGCACTCTGACTGGTGTCTCACATGCGATCTGTGAGTACCACCACGACGTACAACACACCTCCGTCTGCAACGTCATGATTGCTTTAACCTGCGGCGGTAATCGTCTGCTCCACAGGATGCATAGTGACGTGTTTGGCACAGTAACTGTATCCCTCTTGCTTCGTAAATGAGGCAAAAACTTTGACGGTTTCCGATTCCCTGTGTCTTACTGGCTCAGTACCTGCCATATACGATACTCTTGTGATGCCTCAAATCTCCAGATTAATTCTGATTTAAGTTTCTCGTACGTGTTTCCTTGCGGTGGCAGGATAATGGCATCGTGAACCTCTGCGGCGAAACGGTGGTCAAGTTGGCTCACGATGCACCTATTTCGAGGAGTCAACCGTGAGTATAGTGTAGCAAACGCTTGCTCCCACCTGCGTAAGCCGCAACACAGGGTTCTTAGGTAAGTACGGAGGTAAACGGACCGCTAGGTTCGACGCCGTTCGTTTCCCGGACGTCTCGCCAAGCATAAATCCAACAGGCTTTCAGCTTCCGATACTTCGACTCAGATCACGTCAGGGTCAGAAGTTGTCAAATACAGCGTAATATCGGCTGTTCGGCATTAAATACGTTTTCACTCCAACCACAAATTGAGCTGGATTGACAAATCTTTATTGATAAATAATTAGTTATTTACTAGCTCAGACAAGCGGAATCGGATATCAGGAACGATCAACCGAATGCAAAAACGTTCCTGAGCCTAAGGACAATTCGATTGACCCGAACTAGTTTCAACACTTGGAGCGACAGACAGTACAGAACTAAAACTAAATGCATAGAACATATGAAAGATGTAAAATTCATATACTAAAGAATAAACGACACATAGAAATCCTAAGAACGTATAGACAACACAACGCCCCTGGTGGCTGATATGGAAAGTCTCTCATATCTGCGATCACTTGATACCGCAGCAAGCGACGCTACCACTTCAGATACACTTAACATCACTGGTTGGCGCTAATGTTGATTGACGGCCGCAACACTCGTATTAGGCGCTACATTAGCAAAGAAGTAATAAATTCAACCGTCATGCACGATGCAACATTGTGACGCACTTCAGCGCTTACGACGTCATGTCTACTGAGCTGTAGGTCGTTCAACGATATAAATCTGCTGGTACGTTCAGGGGTATATGTGTATACTGTCTCCAAAAGGTGTCACGAATACAGTTAGTAGTAAAGAATAATAAATTAAGACATCATGCGAAAATGAAAATCATAAATGTAGAAACCGATAAACATTTTTCCTTTCATCGTTATGCGGAGGGGTATCAGAGAGAAAAGGTTTCGTAAAGTCTGAAAGCACGTATAAGTCTGTTGCAAGTCCTTAAGTGGTCTTGTTCTCAAATAATGGATGAAAAAAGTCTGGGTACTCGGGCGTTGTGACGTACACGTCTTTTTCACCACCCTTGCGCTTTTGATACGTAGCCGGTACTTGCCCACAAAGCAATTCTCTTCCGACAGTAGATGATATGTTTACCGGCTTTGGTTGAAATAGGTCCAATGGTTTCGGAGGTGTCGTGCAAGGCAATGTGCATACATACGTACATACTTTTTTACTACAGTGTGAACATCTATTTCTTCCTTGATTCGGTTATCTGTATAGTGCCGCCAGCTGCACTGGAGTTACCAGAGAAAATCAAATGAAAATCCGACTAGTAACTTTGCAGATTAGCGTGTTCAGTCAGACAGACAAGGAAGTTTTATTAAAATTGTAAATATGCATATCTTTTTTATTTCCTTACCCGATTTTGATGAACTAAAGCCTATGTTGTCATCCTACTACGCTCAAGTTATTTGCGAAAATCCCATGAAAATTCGTCATTAGTTTTGGATATAAACGTGTTCAAAGACAATCTGAGTGACAACGATTTTACAGGTTCATTATTAATATAGGTTTATCATTATTTTTATTTATTTATCATTAATAATAAAGATTTTTCAGAAGCACTTTAAGGGATATAAAATATACCTTGGCGCCTTCCTCTTACATGCTGGTGCAAGTAACAAAGCTGCAATTTCTTCTCTGCAGTTACGCCTATGCTTAGCAATCCACATAATGCAATGTGAAACGTCAAGTACCTCCACTAACTGTGCGAACATGATCGTTGAATGTTGGGTAAATTCTTAAGCTGGGAAGAACAATAGAGAGGTAAAATAGTAGGTTCAGGCAACGAACAGAGTACGCTAGATATATCACAGAGGTTATTCTGTGTATCAGTGGTGGAACGATTAGCACATGATAGGAGAATACGATGGAAAGTTCCAAACCAGTGGATGGGCCGACGAGTTTAAAAAATATAGGTAGCTAGTTTCGTTTTCTATTCGTGAGAAATTTATGTTCAAGGCTGATCAGCACGCTTTAGGTAAGTCAGATTGGAGCTGTAAGATCTGGCCGGATCACGACACTTCATTTAGGAAAGGCAGCCGTGTTCCATACGACACTCATTAGCACTTGGAAATCAGCTCAGGCCGAGGTAATAACACTCCAGCGCGGAAGGGGGCTCTCTCTCGCGGAGCTCCTGTAGCCTCCTAGTTTCTAATATTAATTAATCTCCTAGTAATAAAGTATCTTCAAGCTCTCCCCAGCGAGTGAGGATTCTTAAAACGTCTAATTAAGGAACCTCCGGTACTCGTGACTAGAGTTGAATTTTATGTAACACTTCCTCCTATATTATACATTGTCTTCTTTTCGCTTTGTTTTGATTATCTTCGTGAAGTTCACACAGTAAATCACCGCACAAACTAAAAAAATGGCTGACATCGAAATAAGTGTCCAAGGAATAGAATAGCAACTGAAATCACTCAGGAGAGGAAAGTCTACTGGACCTGACGGGATACCAATTCGATTCTACACAGAGTACGTGAAAGAACTTGCCCCCCTTCTAACAGCCGTGTACCGCAAGTCTCTAGAGGAACGGAAGGTTCCAAATGATTGGAAATGAGCATAGGTAGTCCCAGTTTTCAAGAAGGGTCGTCGAGCAGATGCCTATATCTCTGACATAGATCAAAATGGTTCAAATGGCTCTGAGCACTATGGGACTCAACTTCTGAGGTCATTAGTCCCCTAGAATTAGTTAAACCTAAGAAACCTAAGGACATCACACATATCCATGCCCGACCAGGATTCGAACCTGCGACCGTAGTGGTCTCGCGGTTCCAGACTGCAGCGCCTAGAACCGCACGGGCATAGATCTGTTGTAGAATTTTAGAACAAATTTTTGCTCGCGTCTCTTGTCATTTCTGGAAACCCAGAATCTACTCTGTAGGAATCAACATGGATTCCGGAAACAGCGATCGTGTGAGACCCAACTCGCTTTATTTGTTCATGAGACTCAGAAAATATTAGATACAGGCTCCCAGGTAGATGCCATTTTCCTTGACTCCCGGAAGGCGTTCGAAACAGTTCCGCACTGTCGCCTGATAAACAAAGTAAGAGCCTACTGAATATCAGACCAGCTGTGTGGCTGGATTGAAGAGTTTTTAGCAAACAGAACACAGCATGTTGTTCTGAATGGAGAGACGTCTACAGACGCTAAAGTAACGTCTGGCCTGCCACAGGGGAGTGTTATGTTACCATTGCTTTTCACAATATATATAAATGACCAAGTAGATAGTGTCGGAAGTTCCATGCGGCTTTTCGCGGATGATGCTGTAGTAAACAGAGAAGTTGCAGTATTAGAAAATTGCAGCGAAATGCAAGAAGATCTGCAGCGGATAGTCACTTGGTGCAGGGAGTGGCAACTGACCCTTAACATAGACAAATGTAATGTCTTACGAATATATAAAATGAAGGATCCTTTATTGTACGATTATATGATAGCGGAACAAACACTGGTAGCAGTTGCTTCTGTAAAATATCTGGGAGTATGCGTGCGGAACGATTTGAAGTGGAATGATCATACAAAATTAATTGCTGGTAAGGCGGGTGCCAGGTCGAGATTCATTGGGAGAGTCCTTAGAAAATGTAGTGCATCAACAAAGGAGGTGGCTTACAAAACACTCGTTCGACCTATACTTGAGTGTTGCTCACCAGTGTGGGATCCGTACCAGGTCAGGTTGACAGAGAACATAGACAAGAACCAAAGAAGAGCGGCGCGTTTCGTCCCATGGTTATTTGGTAAGCGTGATAGCGTTACGGAGATGTTTAGGAAACTCAAGTGGCAGACTCTGCAAGAGAGGCGCTCTGCATCGCTGTGTAGCTTGCTGGCCAGGTTTCTAGAGGGTGCGTTTCTGGATGAGGTATCGAATATATTGCTTGCCCCTAATTATACCTCCCGAGGAGATCACGAATGTAAAATTAGAGAGATTCGAGTGCGCACGGAGGCTTTCCGGCAGTCGTTCTTCCCGCGAACCATACGCGAGTGGAACGGGAGGTAATGACAGTGGCACGTAAAGTGCCCTCCGCCACACATCGTTGGGGGGCTTACGGAGTATGGATGTAGATGTAGATGTAGGTGGCCTTTCCCTATTTTGAACGACAGCCTTGTAACGCTGGCTCTAAATGTGGACTACGAATAATCTAAATCACAGAAGTGCTCTTGGTTTCAGGAGAAAAGTTGTTTATAAAAAACACCGTTTACTCATATTTTACGGTGTGGACATTTCCTTGTTTGATCAGCTGCCACTGGCTTGTAAATCTGTAAATTAATGTGGATTAGTGAAAGTTGTTCAACAATGTGTACATAAAATAATAAGCGGAGTGAAGCTTGCGACAAGAAATGTCTATCTCTAGATTGTTGCTGCGCTGTATGTAATAATGCATCAAGTCCATTTTTGTTTAAACGATTTCACGTGGTGCACTGATGACAATGAATTTCCATTAAACCACTTAAGTAATGTTGATTACGTGGCCTGACTAATTTACTACAACTAATATTCATTCCACCTGTTTGTATAATGAGTTTCTTACTAGTCGAATCAAGGACAAGGGAAAGACGTGTGACCACGAGAAAGCTTTGCTGTTGAGTATGAAATTGAATAAATAAAGAGCAGTCAGACAAAAACCACACAGAAGGGTAAAATAGGTAACTGTTTTCTCAGAAGTTATTGCCTTTAACTGTTAACACATTTGTCTCAGTGTGACTAAAGACTTTACGGAAACAGAAAAAAATGATTGTTCCAAGTGCATGTACTTCTTCATCGGAAGCAAATTGACGACCACAAATGGCTTTCTTACAGGCTCCTGAAGTATGACAAACGCTTGGGGAGGGTGTGGAAGATGTGCACGAGATTCCCTGCGAAACATTTGCAGCGTAGTCGAAGCAACCCTGGCAGCGTGTGAGTGGGCATTGTCCGGCAAGAGAATGATGCCGTCCATATTCCTGTGTGTATGGACTTAAGGGCGTGCTTCGAATTTTGAAGTGCCCACATCGGGAATACAGTCAATGCACTTGCCAACTAGTTAACAGGTTACATTATAATAATATCAGTCATGTTGAATGGAAAAAGTATTTTAAGGATTCATCGCAGGAAAATAGCCCTGACGTTTCACATAGATGTGAGGCGATGACGCAGTCTGAGGAATTACGGGCTTAAGATTTAAAAGTTCTTAAACAGGCTGTGAGGAGTTTTAAGATGAAGAATGCTCCAGGGTACGCAACAATATATCCAGAACTCATGAAGTTTGAACTACCGAAATTGTTGGAGTCGCAAAGGAAGGTGTTTCAAAGACTATTAAAATGAGATGTTTCATCGGAACCGAAAACACGTCACATAACACGGGTACATATAACATGGTCATATGATGACCTAAATAATTATAAGGGAGTGATACCGATCTCTGAACTAGAAGGTACAGGTACTTAAAGATCTGGTAGAGAAAGGAACAACTTACAAGCGGCACGAAGTACAAGCAGGCTTTTGAACAGAATAGTTGGTATTGGGCAACATATTCACAGTGAAACTAATATGTGAAAAACGTACCATGTTGTACTAGAGATGCGTGTTGTATTGACTGGCCTAGAAAAATCAAATGATAGTGTAACCACCAACATACTGTGGGGAAAAACTGAGCCAGATTTGGATGGAAGATGGTTTTGGGCTGTTACGAAATTATGTGAAAATAACACAGCAAGAGTACGGTATGGGAATAGTTGTACAGAAGAATTAGAAGGGTCTGAGGCAGGGATGTGCGCTGTCACCGACCCTCCTCAAGCTCTGTCAGGCAGACTTGGCATACGATATGTGTTGTTATGGGAGTGACAGTAGAGGACAGCAAGATATTTAGCCTGCAGTTTGCGCAAGATCAGTGTGTGCTAGCAGAAAATGAAGATGGTAAGAAAGCCAAGAGCGGATTACAATACGGCTAATCTGAAGATGAACGTAAAGTAATGTGAATACCTGGCCGTTGGAACGGGAAGAGTAAATAATTTGGAGGTAGATGGAGAAATAATTGTAGTTGTGGGAAGGGCAAAAGTAATGACGAAATCACTAATCGAATTGATAAAGGACAAGCTAGAACAAATGCAGCAAATTTTTTTTCTGTGGAACAAAAGAATAAGAAAAATAACGAAGAAGAGAGTGTAGTCCAGGGTGTAGTTCCATGCGGTGCAGAGGCCTAATGCTAGTAACAAAAAGTAAGAATAAACTGTTTGCACCTGAGATTAATTATTTAAGACGAAGCACAATGTATAATAGGATGGATAGGACAAAAAACGACAATCCGACCGAAATGAAAAAGGTATGCGACAAAAACGGCTGATGTGATTTGGCCATGTGAGTATGATAACTGAAGACAGGATGCAAAATAGGATACTACGATGGATGCCATCCCATCGGAGGAACAGTGGTCGCGATGACGCAAAAATGGCGGGATGATGTGGAGGAGGCGATGGAAGAAAGGAATATGAACATTAAAGAAAATCAAAACAGAAGATAGCGATTAGGGACGGCGAAGCGGCGCCAGCCGTAGATAACAAGAAAAAGAAGAACAAGAACAAGAACAAGAAGAAGCTCTATTTCGCATACGGTTTCTGTGTAGTGCAGCGTATACTTCAGCATTGTAATGACAACTACCTCTTTTCGTACTTTCGATGTCTTAATTCCTCGTCTCGATAATCTTATGGCTTCTGCGTCGATCTTCTGCTGGAAATTACTTCTTGAGTATTCTGTCTTGTACCTTCCATCTTTTATGTCTTCTTTGTTGACAATTTCGAATTAATCGTGGTCTCGCCTTTAAATTTGGTATTTCACAGCAACAATGCTGCTATGATAATTCGCTGGATTCACCCGTCTCTGCACTCTCTGCTTCCGCTATATCCGTACCATAATTATCTTGCCCAATTTAAAGCTTCCGACTACTATTACAAAGAAAACAGCCTCTCATCCGCAATGTTATCACTGTTTTTGACTTATAATGCACCACATTCCTTCGCCTTTCAAGGCCACGTCCCAGCTTCAATCGTCTTTTACATTCTTCGGTTTCCCCCACTTCCCTCCCAAAAAAAAAAAAAAAAAAAAAAAAAAAAAATGCGCAAATGTATTCTCTTTTACATATGAATTATACACAGAATTACATTGAACGTAACACGATATTTACAGAAAACAGTGAATTCGTTTACATTTAGATATAAAAATATTGCCAATGTAAAGATTACATTAATCATAGTTTATGATTGATAATGCGCTGTGGTAGTTTGTGACAAAGAAATTCTCTGTAACAGTAAAAGTCGGGTCGAGTCGCAGACGACTGTCTCTTTTCGAGGTGGCACTTCAGTGCGATAGGCAGTTCTTAAGAGACATAAACGGATTACATGCATGTGGCTCCCACATAAGTACTTTTATGCCTTTATTCCATTTTCCGACAACAGTGTTAGAAAATAGATACTCAAATTCGGTCTGTAGTGACCATCTTCAACACCAGTAAAATGTCGTACGTTGTTACTAAAACTGATACTTAAAGGTACTCTTAGTTCACTGTTACATGTGGTACTATGTAATATTTTTACAATCTGTTTTGTAATTATTGTCATTTCTGTCAAATGAAACTTCCCACCTCTTTACACTATTTAGGATGCTGGCATTTTGGTGAGTACATTTCCAGAAAGTTTTATTGAATCCTTTATAAATGGCGCAGAGAATTTGTTGAATTCCATAAATGGCTAACTCTACATTTCACGTAAATTAGGCGCACAGAACGACGTCTGAAACGCCATACTATTGTCGTGTCGGTCACAACTGCACCTCACATCAGCATGCATGTTACAGACTGTTTGTAAGCTGTACTTACTTTGTACATTACTGGTTTTTTATTTTCTGTTTGTGGCATACTTATGGTTGTTGGCTGGTGGTGTTAGAAAAGCGTTTGTGCTTAGGTGTGGCAATGTGAGATTTATGTACGCAAGTAAATTATGATTACTGACTGCCCCACTTTGCAACTGCACAGCACTTTGCAGTTTGGTCATGTTCAACTGCGGGATGCTTAAATTTTTTTACATCTTGAAGGTGGTCATCATAGAAGGAAATTAATTAGTTGTTGTTATTTAAGATTGTGCCCCACTTGCTTACGTAAAGCACTTGGTTTCAGAAACTCTACAGTTAACGAACTAAATTGCGAGAAAATAAATGCGTGTTAAATTCTCTTCAGAAAGTAGTGTTCAGTCTAGCTTAGCATCTCGTCCAATGTAACTTCATGAACATACATGAACTTCAATAAATACTGGTATCGAATTGCGAATCTCCTGGGTATGAGTCCACTGTGGGAATATGTGCGTCTTTAGATCGACATCAGTGTCGGATAAATAAACTTTGAAAACATGTCACTCATTATCAATATATTTCCACAAATATTCTCATTATACACGATGCGATTGTATAAGCTTTCCTGTGTACTGAATTAAAACAAAGGTTTGCAGTATGCAGTCCCGGTCGGAAAGGCACATGTCACTAGCGTCTGGCAATGTCTCGAGATAACATGGAAATTCTATCAGAGTTGGTGGGACTTAATTTCATGGAAATATTTAGTCTTAGCAATAAATTTACTATGATGGACACTCCAGAACATTAAGTTCTTTGCCGGCCGTTGAGGCCTAGCGGTCCTAGGTGCTTCAGTCTGGAACCGAGTGACCGCTACGGTCGCAGGTTCGAATCCTGCCTCGGGCATGGATGTGTGTAATGTCCTTAGGTTAGTTAGGTTTAAGTAGTTCCAAGTTCTAGGGGACTGAAGTCCCATGGTGCTCAGAGCCATTTGAACCATTAAGTTCTTTGACCGCTTGACCGTTGGTTTGCATGTTTACCAAAGCGGTTCCTTCGCTGAATCAGAAGAAGAAGGCCATGGTATCATTGATGAAGTGGAGAGCCCCGCTAAGGAAAGCCGATATACGAGGCCTGTTCAGAAAGTAAGCTCCGATTGATTTCCAAATTGAAACCACAGTGAACATCAGAAATGTTTTACTTGTAACAATTAGCTACACCTTTCAGCTACTTCTCTACGTAGTCGCCGTTCTTAGACTTTTGTCATAGCGTTGTACCAACTTTTCAATAGCCTCATCATAGAAGGCAGCCGCCAGTGCTTTCCGCCAATTCTCCACGCTGGCCTACACCTCGTCGTCTGTGTCAAAATGTTGTCTTCAAAGACAGCGGTTCATGTGACCAGAGATGAAACTCAGGGGGAGACAATTGCGGACTGTATTGTGGGTAATCTAACATTTCCATTTGAAAACGATGCAGGAGCATCTTCATTGCCCCTGCAGAATGCGGCTGAGAATTGTCGTGAAGACGAAACAGCACGACAGTTATGTAATCTTAGCTGCATAGCTTCAGGCGAAATTTCTCACCAGGCCCTCGTACTTGGCGGCAGACACTATTTTCTAGACATCTTTACGCACTCACTGCAAGCTCAGAAATGAGAAGAGCGACGTGATGCTAACTGGGGTTATACTAGAGACACTACCCAACACATCTGTGCAAAGCTTTATCGGATTTTCATAGTCGTTTCCATTTCGCGACCGATCGGAGCTTACTTTCTGAACGCCCCTCGTAGTGAAGCTTCACCCGCCTATGACGAGATTGTGTACGTACTTCACGAGACAAAGTATTATGACCACTTGCTTAGTATCCATTTGGTCCGCCTTAATCATGTAACACAGAAGCGATTTTGATTGACATACATTCGAAAATTTCTTGAAAGGTCTTCAGAGGTATGTTTCACGCAATACACCTACATCAATATTCTGCCGGCCACCTAACGGTGTGTGTCGGATTGTATTTACGGTCCCTCTTTTCCTGTTCCATTCACGAGTGGCGCGTAGAAAGAATGACTGTCGGAAACGTCTGTATTAGCTCTAATTTCTCGACTTTTCTCGTTGTGGTCTTTTCGCGAGATTTATTTGGGGAGAAGTAATGTGTCGTGTGACTCTTCACGGTAAGTACCCTCTAGAAATCTCAACAGTAAACATCCTCGCAATGCGTAACACCTCTCATGTAGCTTCTGCCAGTGGAGTTTGTTGAGCATTTCTGATCCCGTAACTTAACGCGCCGCTCCACGTGGCCACTCTTCCCTATCTCTGCTATCAGTCCTACCTGATAAAGATCCCAGATTGAGGAACAATGCTCACAAATTGGTCATCAGGCGCCTTGTAAGCCACTTCCTTCGTAGATGAACTACATTTCCTTAAGATTCATCCTATAAAGATCCTTCCTATAAATCAATCTCACTTCTGCTTTTCCTATGTTTTATGTGTGTCATTCTACTTAAGGCTGCTCCGGGTAGATATTCCTAGATAGTTTATAATGGTTGTTTATTAACAGTGTAGTTGTTAAGCAACTGATACCATTTCCTAATTACGCGCAGTATGTTACATTTACTTACGTTCAGGGTTAACTGCCAGTTCCTGCATGATTCATCGATCCTCTCTAGGTCATTCTGCAAATCGTTGGTGTCTTCTGGTTTTGCTATTTTCGTACAACCGCATCATCTGTGAAGAGCCTTAAAGAGTTTCAGACACTTTCTTCTCGATCATTTACATGCACTGTAAACAGTGAAAGTCCGATTACATTCACCTGTGTTACTCCGGAACTCGATTTTGTTCCGTTACGAGCGACGTGTTGAGTTCTATCTGCAAGCATCTCCTGAAAGTATGGCCATGTTCTCTGTAAGCTCGTATCTTCTTCACTAGACTGTAGTGCGGGACGGTATCAAATGCCTTCCTGAAGTCAAAGCACACGGCATCATCCAGAGCGTTGCCTACAGCGCTATGAAACATATGGAGAAACATAGCCGGATGAATGAGATTTTCACTCTGCAGCGGAGTGTGCGCTGATATGAAAACTTCCTGGCAGATTAAAATTGTGTGCCGGACCAAGACTCAAACTCGGGACCTCTGCCTTTCGCGGGCAAGTGCTCTACCAACTGAGCTACCCAAGCACGACTCACGCCCCGTACTCACAGCTTTAGTTCCTTTGGAAGGTAGGAGACGAGATACTGGCAGAACTAAAGCTGTGAGTACGGGGCGCGAGTCGTGCTTGGGTAGCTCAGTTGGCAGAGCACTTACCCGCGAAAGGCAAAGGTCCAGAGTTCGAGTCTCGATCCGGCACACAGTTTTAATCTGCCACGAAGTTTCACAGCGGGATGAGTTTCGCAAGATCTCTGTTTATACGGAATCCATGTTGATTTTTATACAGGAGATGTAGCTTCTCCAAAAACGTCATAATTCTTGGGCGTAAAACTTGTTCCACAGGTCTACACAGGTTGACATGGACGACATATATCTATAATTACAAACATTTATCCTACGATTCGTGTTGGAAACTGGAATAAGCTGCGACTTTTTCCTGTTGCTAGCACCTTTCGTTGCTCTTCCGACCTACGATATACTGCTGTGAGAAAGGAAGCAAGTTCTTTCGCATAATCTCTGTAGAATTTTACAGGTATCTCATTTGGTCCTAATGCCTTTCTACTATAAAGCGATTGCAGTTGCTTTTCCGTTCCTCCAACAGTTATCTCATTTAGAAATTCGGACGTTGATGGAAAGGAGGGTCGTGTATTTCGATCATCTGTGGTGAAACAACCCGAAAGGCTGAATTCAACATTTCGGCGCTATCTGTCAAATTCTGTTTTGGTGCCTTTAGGGTCATTTACAAAGTCCCCCATTTATTGGCAATTTTATGTAAAAATCTACTATACTGTCCACCTATGTATTTTTTAGAAAATCATCTGCTGTTGTCACCTTTTATATATTCGAGCCATCTTTAGGTACAGTTTATGTAACGTCGAGCTGAAGAGCGGTTTTGATCCGATGCCAGCCCAGCCCCGTTGTGGCGAATTGAAGTAACTATAAAGGAAAAATCTACCTTCTTAGAAGTATCTTAGTGTACCTCTCTATATCTTACAATACTGTTGGCAGTTTCACGTGAATGGTACTGACATTAAAAAAGGAAAGAAAGTAAATTGTTGTTTGAGGAAGAAATCACTGGCGCCCGAAGGGTTAACTCACCAAGTCTGAAAACGCCACCAGACAACACCCTACGTCTTGATCGGTAGTGTAAAAAATGTTTTGGCTCGTGGCCTGAATGTTACTAGAAAGATGTTAATCACCAGTGGAGAAGCTGCTCCTTAGTCCAGCAGATGTCCAGTCGATACTTGCTAGTTTCTTCATCCACGTCGGAGGAGCGAAATGATAGGAAACGGAAAACGAAGGGGACGACACAGGGGAGTGCGTGTGTTGGCGGAAGCCGCAGGGGACTCATCGCGTTCCGAAGCGGTACGACGCTGCGCCCACAGCCGCAGGACAAACCAATTTCGGGTGGCGCAGCCGCGCAGGTAAACTGCAGGTCGATGCCGGCGCTGCCGGAGAACCCTCCAGGGTGCGGCCGTGGCCCATGGGGGCGGCAGGGGCGACGGCGGGGTCGCCTCCCACACACCCTACTGGCGCCTCCATCCTAGAGGACTCTCGGATGCGGCGTGCCTCCAGTAATTGGCGATTGCGTTTCATTAGGGCAAAGGGTACTGGACACCAGCATCTGTTCGCTCACTTTTTGATTCAAGTGCGAAGAAATACGTTCCTATACTCAAAGACAAAAAGAAAAGAGGTGGCGCATCACTCAGAAATTATCCAAACATGACGGAAAGCGGTCGATATATTGTACAAGTACAGACGAACTCAATTTCATAAAAACTGTTCAAGAGAAGAGCTTCACAATTTCAGCAACTCAGTAACACGTTGGTCCACTTCTGTCCCTTTCGCAAGCAGTTTTTCGGGTTGGCATTGACTGACAGATTTGTTGGTTGTCCTCCTGAGGGATGTCATGTCGAATTCTGTCCGATTAGCACATTAGATCGTCAAAATCCCGAGCTGGTTGGTGGACCCTGACCGTTCCAAAAGTTCTCATCTGGGGAGAGATTCGGCAACCTTGCTGACCAAGATAGGGTTTGGAAAGGTGCTGTTGTGTTCCGACTGGACTGGACTGGACGGGTTTTTTGAGCATGAGGATTGATTGTCGCATCTTCACAGTCTATGGATCTCAATTTTATCCAGCCTTTGTGGTCCACCTTGGAGAGAAATGTGCATGATCACTATTTACCTCCATCACCTTACATGAACGGTGGAAGGCACGCATAAGATTGCCTTGAAAAACATGCGGGACTTGTGTTCATCCACTCGGAGACGACTGAAAGCTGTTTAGAATACCATTGCTTATCCTACACAGTATTAGGCATGGTAATGGCTGAGTTTCAATTTCTTTGCCCACCCGCTGTATCTACTGTGCATCAACTTCAGTTACCGATTTAAAAAAAATCATAGATAGACTTCTATTTGAGCATTTCATAAATAACTGTATACCCTATAAAAAATGGTGGTCTGAGAATGAAGTTTTACCGACTGTGGCACATAATCAAAGGACACAAGAATTTAAGATGTATGGCGATGGTCGAAAGCGACTGGAAGACACTGCATGTAATGTTCTTCGTTGGCAGCTGATCAATAAGGGGGTGCAGATTTTTCCGTACGCTCCAGGTAGAAATGGGTTCCTGACACCATGCATACGCATCTGCTGCGGCCTCATTCACAGCAGACGATCGATCGCCCCACAAGGCGCCACGACTTACTTCTGTCAAACACCTGACCTCGTTCTATACGACTGTTTGCTGGCCTGTTCGGCGATTTACTGGTGCGGAAACATGGTTTCTGAAACGTTCCTGTTCGCTATTGAAGATCCTCCGTGTACAAAATCGACTGCTGTACTGGCCTGGACCGAGACCTCCAGTTCTGCCATGATGGAGTGCGGCAGAGCAGGCCAGTGTATGCGCTGGGCGCTAATGACACAAAACTGGGAGTTTCCTTCGGCTTGCTCCTCACATAATGACGGTGTCGTGCAGGTGGCAGGCCTCGGATGCGAACGCCGTAGCCTGTACGACGGGCGAGGCTGACCAGGATAGAGGCTGCGGATATTGCCAAAGCACTCTCGTTGACATTGAAGGGGTTGTGCTCGCATAATCTCTCAGCAACCCTATATGGTGTGGAAATGGTCCACAGCATTGAAACAAGGAAGGCCAGCGATGCCGATGGTTCTCCGCAGAGTGGGTTCCATACTTTTGTTTGTCGCTCCTCTCTACTGCCAAAAATAGAAACTTTGCGCCTCCCTTCACGACCATAATACTATATTACTTACAGGAAGTACCTGAAAATGTGACCTATTGCCTTATTATACAGGTGGTGTGTGGGGGGGAGGGGGGAATCAAAAGGGAAAGGTGGTTGTGACAGGGGAAATGCGTGCATATTAATTTCTCTTTCAGCACTGCCAACATAAAGGTGGTGCCTGCACCATGTACCGATCAGCCACAACGGTGTATATATCGCACGGAAGTAATATGGATTCGTGGTCACTCACAACTAGAGTCCCAATTTCCATGCACTATCATATCTAAAACATGCTTATATTCATGAGTTCACGAGCTGCAACAAAACCAAAATTGCTCAATGAACAAAAACAATAGAAATAAGCGGTATCAAATTTCAGTTTTTCATTTATATTTACTTCACTTTGGCACATGGTTTTATCCAAGACTTTGGGCGACGGGCACCAGTTCCGTTCGGTAGGAAGTGCACGCACCTGTAGGTTGGCAGTGCCGATGAGGAGTCAAATACCATTAGTAATTAATGGATCATTTCGTTATTATTTAAATTGTGATTGCTACACAACACGCCACGACGAAGCACCATTTGCCTCGCATTTTTAGTGCCACAACAGTAATATGTTGAGGAAAGCACTAATGGGAAAAAAGGCACATCGAAATGAAATGTTCCGGCTTGTTCTGACACGGCAAGGGAAGAACAACTAAAAATGTGTGTGCTTTACTTCTGTCGGCCACGTTCCTTTGTGGGTGACAAGGACACACTTGTGCTTTGTCGACTAACATCTTAACATAGATATGGAAGAAAGAGGTTTGGGGCCTACTGTGTTGTATTTTAGACACAGCTCTGTTAAACAAAGCACTCTAAAAATTTCCAGAGTTATTTACTCGTAGTTCTAAAATATCAATTAGTTCATCCAAAGTACCATAGATTTTTTATAATCTTAAACTTGGTCATAATTCTCAAGGAAAAAAACAGAGCACCTATTATGCCCATATTTCAAATGGTTCAAATGGCTCTGAGCACTATGGGACTTAACTTCTGAGGTCATCAGACCCCTAGAACTTCTTAAATCTAACTAATCTAAGGACATCACACACATCCATGCCCGAGGCTGGATTGGAACCTGCCACCGTAGTGGTCGCGCGTTTCAAGACAGTAGCGCCTAGAACCGCTCGGCCACACCGGCCGGCTTATGCCCATGCAAGATATTGTTTGGTTGTTTGATTTGGCAAAGGGACCAAGCAGCAAGGTCATCGGTGCCATCGTAGTACGGAAGGAAGTCGGCCGTTCACGCTTTCAAAGGAACCATTCCGACATTTCACTGAAGTGATTTAGGGAAATCAAGGAAAACATAAATGAGTATGGCCGGACGCGGGTTTGCGAGTCCAGTGTGCTAACCACTGCGCCATCTTTCTCGGTAAGTTGTTGCAACACCTCCAGTGAAGCCAGGAAAGTTATTTATAACCTTTAGAAATTTATGAATAGAGGATCTTTTTCGACATATGATTTAGCCCCTAAAATAGTCTATACATGCATCTGCATGGAAATTCTGGCTCTACACGTTACAGAGATGGCCAGTTTCAAATGTGGTACTTCATCGTAGATAATTTGTGAATATTATTAAGTCTATTGGCATAGATCGCAATGAATAGAAGAAAAATGACAACTGCTGATAGATAGGTGAGGCTACGAGCAGTCTGAAACAAATCACAGCTCACCCACAGTGCTTCGAATGGAGGCGATATTGGACGACCGAACGACAGCCGTTGCAACTATTAGTGCGGCTAAGGGTAATAAGAACAAAAAGTTCATAAACCTCATAACAAATATCTTACTGTATGCATATACGATTTGAATATACATTTGGCAGTAAAAAGCAAATAATTCTGTATGATGGATGAGGTTGCAAATTTTTGCAAAGACTTTAAATTCTTGGTCGAATAGAAAAATATGCTCAACGTAAATTACTGTCAATATTCAGTTTGCTTCTGTAATTGTTTTTCATTGCTAGAACTGCTGGAAACACCCTTTTCCACAAATGGGTGTTAGAAAATGAAAAGTATAGTAGCAGTGCTTGCTTTGCTATGCTGCGATAAACTTCCAGATATTTTGTCCAAATTCATAACTTATCCATCTCTTTAAAGTCGTATTTGGTTGCAGAATCCTTTTTAATTTCCAAAGCTTGTTCTTGTAGTTTTTCTTATAGTGCAATGACGTCAACGTGAAAAATGTCTGTTGCCAATTTGTAAATGTTATTATTGCGCGAGCTAGGGAAGTCGCGTTTGATTTCGTCAGTTGGATGCTGCATATGATTTGATATTTTATTCATAGTATCAGGTTGCTTAAAGACTTCCATAACGAAGTGCTTCCTTCACGATTGCAAATAATTTGGGGAAACAGGAATAACTGCAGGCTTAAACTTCTCGTATGTAAATTTGCAACTTATCAGCATCCGTTGTGATGGCATCCCTATGTTAAAATATGTTCGGATCTCCACTATGCAGTTCCAAGTTCTAGTCTATCGGCATTGGAAAAATTCTAATTCTTTCACAACTTGTACGACCTGATTTGTTATGTATTGGGCCATATCATCAAATCGACGTTTCACAGTGTTGTCAGAAAACTGTTATTTGTGAACGTTTTTGTTTGAATTGAGGTCCGAGAACAGTATCAGCTGCTTTAAACGAACAGGGTATTACAAGTATTTCTCCGACAACATGACTTTTCTCAGCCTCTGCGATGAGTAGCGATAACTCATAGGAAGCTAGCATCGCTTTTTCAGAAGACTGAGCACTGGATACAGTACTAACCAACTTCATACGTTTCAAGATCGTACATTTTGCCGCAAGAAATCTCCATCGGTTTACCTTTTAAAGCGCTGTTATTAGTGCAAAAATGTCGTTCGAGACAAGGTCTCGTGATATTATTGCTGAATGTTCCATAACTAATGACACATTTCGATTGTTCGATGTGATTGTTTGTACAGCAACACGACCGTATTTAACATAATCACCGCTGTATTTGCGTTTCTTCGACAAACTCATGACGAAGTAAAACATAAAAATAGCTTTACGAGCCGACAGTTCACTTTCATCTCAAAAGCACTCGCGACTAAACTGTTTATTTGATCGATACTGACTCAACAACTCAGTCCGAGTAGGACTCGAGCCTCAGTGCTGCTTAGAAACAAAGCCACTACTGGCAAAAATTACTATATTGCTGACGTTGTGAGAAACCCTACACAAAAGATACTCGGCACGAGATAATCCGAGTCGGGCCAACGTATGACGATAGGCCAAGTTTCCGCGCGCCTGCTGTACTCATATGCTGCGAATTCCTGCAATGGTATTGGCTACGGTCAGATACAGCACCTACATTCAGGCTGATAATGTTAAGACGAAAATGAATCTCAAAGTACACAGGAAATACAGGCTACCCAGCAGAGAGCTCGTCTTAAGTACCAACACATTTGTCTTCACTCAATACTTACTTCTTTAATAACGTAAAGCGTTGATTCTCTCACCGTACGTCCCCACGTTATTGGGGGCGAGCCCCACAGTTTGAAAACGAATGCTCTATAGCAACCAGTCGGTGCCAGCAGCGGCTAGAGTGCCTTCCAGATACTGCGACAGTTGTATAGTACATCGAGCAGCATCATCTCGGCTCAGCAAGTCGTGGTTACGAGGTTGGTGACTCAGAGAGATAGGATCCGTTGGACCACTGCAGTCTTGGAGGTGGAAGTGATCATGGTGAATGGCAGCACCGCATCGTAGCCTGAACATCATAGCTGGTGTACTGCTGCATAAGGGTTGACACAAAGACTCGGTGGCCTTAATTACAATTGGTTTTAGGCAGTGATGTTATGTCGGACCGGCGATGAGCGAATGTGGCCTAATTTTTGAGCACGTCAGTGGTCTTCGCCACACTCTATTTCGCAAGCATGACTTTCAGGGCTTCAGCTTGTTGCTTTTCCACCATATCAGCAGGGTGACAGGGGTTCTTCTGAAAGCTGAGCTGTTACAATGACGTGATGGCTTCTTCTCGATTGGATCATGTTGCTGAGTTGACAATTCAAGCTTCTTCCCTTGTGCAGGGTGGGGCAGTCTATTCCCCGGTTCGTTGCGTTTTTCTCAATGTCTGCTTCGCGTCTGTTTGTCGGTTTAATCTTGGCACGGGGCATTGGCCAGGCAATACCAGACCACCCAACAGCAACAATACATCTGCAATAACAATCCGACGCCCTGGGTTCACCACCATCTATCAGCTTCCATACAGTCCCGACTTGACCCCATCCGATTTTCGTCTCTTTCCAAAACATAAAGAACACCTTCTACGACTTCTCGTTTATAGTTACGAAGTGGTCCAAGCAAAGTTGAGGTACTGGTTCCGTCAACAAAACATTATACAGTGACGGTATTAATAATCTGATCTCTCGTTCGAAAAAATGTGTTCGGAGCAAGGGTGGTTATGATGAGAAATAAAAATGTAGAAATGAAAAGGATAGATGAGAAAAGTTTGTTCTAAAATGCTTTAAGTCGTTTCACATAAAAAAATTATATTTCAGCGTGACATCGTATCATTGCTATATCAAACTGAAAATTATTACAAAACTGCTCAGTGCATTGCATTTTTCATTCTATGGAGACAAAAAATTTTATAGTAAGAAAAACATTTTCTCCCGCCACTGATATTTAATGTATTTATTTACAACGATAGTGATACCAGCGTATTCTACCATTTCCAAGTCACAGAGCAGTATGAGAGCGTAAGTGCATAGCTTCTATTAACAATACATTGCCCTATTGCCAACCATTTTTGTATATTCCATGTGCACAATTAGAAATACGGGTTCACCGTTTACATAAAACAACGTAGCATTTTGTGTAGTAAGTTCGATCGAATTAGTGTTATCGGTTCCCATACCTTTCAATGTGCATTCAATATGTATGACAAACGTCATACATGGTGCTCGTACAGTAACTTACTCTCTGCCCTACCTTCACGTTCATGACGCGTCCTACACCAGTGACACCATTTTATACATTTTATACTGGCATTAATAAAGGTAGATGCTCGGCCACAGCGACCGGCCTTCATACAGTCATTAACCACAGTTTCGTATCAGTGATTAATAGCACCTATTTCAGTTTTTAGTTCCAAGTGAAGTTGGATAATAGGAACTATTGCCACTCTAACAGGCTCAACAATATTCTCGTCTGTAGCCTGCGACGTAATTCTACTCGCTGCAATCGTGTTGTTTCATTTTCAGTGGCGAATTCGCATTCTGGTAATTGATTAGACTCAGTTTCTGTATGCGAAGAAGCCATCATTTTAAACTGCTGTAAGATTATCAAATGTTCAAATGTGTGTGAAATCTTATTGGACTTAGCTTCTAAGGTCATCAGTCCCTAAGCTTACACGCTACTTAACCTAATTTATCCTAAGGACAAACACACACATCCATGCCCGAGGGAGTATTCGAACCTCCGCCGGGACCAGCCGCACAGTCCATGATTGCAGCGCCCAGACCGCCTGGCTAATCCCGCGGGGCTAAGATTATCACCATACTAACTTGACATACAGTTTATCAAGCGTATTACATATAATTCAGTATGTTTACAAGCAACTTGGAGATGGCATTTGCGCGCAGCGCGTCATCACAGCTAAATAATTTTTTTTTGGAAAACAAATGCTAATCTCCCCGATAAGGTGCGCACTCCTAATTATGATTATATAGCATATTATATGTTTGTTACCAAGAAGTACAACAACTACAAAACTCAGCAAAGAACTAAAATTTTCAAACTACAAGCTCCAAATAAATTAATTTTTCTGCTACAAAAGCCAGGGCTATTACTGCAGCTGAGTAAGCATTGTATGTTGCCTTACCGTATGTTGCAGTCGTTAACAATGTTGTCTACTTATGAGTTTAGCAATTTTGATTTCTTGCTGTCTTAAACACGTTGATTTGTTTTTACTAGTTTTCAAAATAAATTCTCTTCATTTATACATAAGGTTTTCAATCTTTCAAAAAAATCATACATTAGTAACTCGACGTCACACATAAATATGTTTGGATTACGTATAAAAGAAACGGACAGTGAGGAAACAAACATATTTCGAAATAAAATTACATGTACAGCATATTGTTTTCGTCTTCAGCGGTCGTCAGCATATCTCTAAATGGATAGCTAAATGAACGAAGAATAGATTTCTTAATTTGGTCTAAACATTGCATATTTCTAGAATAATTGACTTGGTTCTTATTTTGACAACCGTGTCAGCTCCGAATCTCTGAGCTGCGCCAATATTGTTCGCACTAGGAAATCGGACTTCTTAAATTCAAAAGCAGGTAGGTTCTGAATAACCACTGCAATTCATAGCGATCTCAGTGACACAACCGTAATAGTGGCTAAACACACACCGTACAAGCCGGTTATTCGCCTTCATACAATCACACTCATCCTCTTTTCCACTGCAAAATCTGTAACAACACACCAAGTGTATTAGTTCAAGAAAAAAAAATGTAAAGTTTAAGCAATAATGCGTATTATTCTCAGTTAATGAAAGTTACATTAATACTTGCGTCTTAACAGATCGCTGGGAGAGGGAGGAAAGATGAATCATGATATAACAAATGAAGCGTTTTAGACAAAGAACGATAACATTTTCTAAATTGATTGTTCCAGACATTATGCATTATGATTGCTCGTCTCACACTAGTGTTTTTCCTTCATCACAAATAACGCATTTATAGTGAGACTATATATTTATTCCAGCATTAAATATATTTATTAAAAGAAGGAAAAAATATTGACAAATATTTGTGAATGATTTGATGTCAACGATACAATGCCAGGCCATGAGATGAGTGACAAAACCGAGGAGGTGAATGACAGTAGCGAAAATGAATTTTTCCCTAATACTAGAAACAGATGGTTCAAATGGCTCTGGCACTATGGGACTTACCTTCTCAGGTCATCTGTCCCCTAGAACTCAGAACTGCTTAAACCTAACTAACCAAAGGATATCAGAAACATCCATGCCCGAGGCAGGATTCGAACCTGCGACCGTAGAGGTCGCGCGGTTCCAGACTGTAGCGCCTAGAACCGCTCGGCTAGCCCGGCCGGCCAGAAACAGATGGTGTTGCATAAAATTCGTAGCGAGATGTATAAAAGAGGAGCTACTACACTGAGCGAGAAATCAATTCAAGACTATTTTGTTTCAAACTAGTGTAACTTAATGTGAAACAAGATCATATTACATCGCACACAGCTGTTATGAAGATTATAGGAGAGGAGTTCAATAAGTAATGCAACAGATTATTCTCAGCTAATTTCGGTTAAAAGAAAGTGGAATTTCTTGTGGGACATCGTGGATATTCTCGCCTCAGCCCCTGTAATTTCATGGAATTCTGATCGGTGGCAGAGCTGTCATTCAGCATCTTCTGGCGGAAAACCAGAAAATTGCAGATATTCATAGGCGCTTATAGATTGTTTACGGACGCTTGGCAATGAACAAAAGCACGTTGAGTCGTTGTGCGAGGCGTTTGTCATCATCGCATCAAGGTCACAGAAACCCGTTCGATTTCCCGCGTGTCGGCTGGCCGTACACAGCTGTGACACATGCGGTTGGAACGTGTGGACTCTGCCTTTAGTGGTGATCGACGGATCAGAGTAAAATAACTCGCTGCACAACTAGACGTGTCTGTTTGTAGTGCTGACACAATCGTCCACCAGTTGGGCTACTTAATGGTGGGTGCCCACTGGGTCCTTCGCTGCCTTGTAGAAGGCCATAAAGGGTAACGAAGGACCATCTGCGCAGAACTTCTTACGCCTTACTAGTCTGATAGTGAGAATTTCATTCTAACGTCGTCGCAGGTGTTGAAAGATGCGTCTATCTCTTCAAAAAGGAAACAAAACGGCAACTCTTTAGTGGCACCTCACCACCTCTCCTCTGAAGAAAGAGTTCAAAGCCGCATCTTCAGGGTGTATAGTCATGGTGGCGTTCTCTTGGGACTCTGAAGGAGATATTTCCTTAATGTCCTCCCGCGTTGAACTGTATTGTGCTACCCTCAGGAAATTTAAGAACAGACTTCAGCGTATTCGTCACCACCAAAATCCAAAAAACCTTCTCCTCCACCATAACAACGAAAAAGCGTCACACACATTTGGACACACGAGAGGAGCTGATCAAAGTTGATTGGATTGTTATTCCGCATCACACTCTAGCACGGATCTCGCACCTTCCGACTTCCATCTGTCTGCGCAATGAAGGGTGCATTCGGCGGGAAGCGGTACGTGGCTGATGGCGACGTTAATGATTCGTCAAGATGCTACCTCCAACGTCGACTAGTGGAGTGGTACCATGCGGGCATAGAAGCCCTTCCAGTAACATTGTGTAACGCCGTCGCTCTGGAGGGAAATTACGTTGAAAAATAGGGTTTTTCAGATTAAAGAGTGCAGTATATGGTGTATTGGAATCCTGAATAAAGCCAGCCTACTCTCAGAAAAAAAAATAATCCCAAATTTTATAAGCAGCACAAGTATCTCACTACAGTATACGAAACTCTCTGTCATTGAGAAAAAAGTCGAAAGACCAAGCTGTCGTTTACGGAATATAGTACTAGTGTTTGACTGTAATACGTCCTCTCCTTAAAGACGAGACCCAAATAATTCTGCGATCCTCTCTGAAAGACCTGGATCTCCTACAAGATCGCTCAGTTCTGCCTGCAACAGTGGCTGTGGCTGTAGCCGCGCAGCAGACGGCGTGTACTCATGATCTTCGTGATCAATTGGTTTGTCACTATCGTCGTCTGTTTTATCCTCCAGCATCCGTTGTGGTTTTGGAGGTGGAAGAGAATCAAAATGTTTAACTGGGTAAACCACAGATTCCAGATTTCGATAAGAAATTGTGTGTTTTGATTTACTTTCGCTAAACAAAAGTAGAAATCTGTAATATGGTCCCTACATTCCCTCCACAACTGTGGCACGATAATTTGGGTAGATGGTTGTGTTCAATGCATCGAGCCTCTTAAATAGTGGGAGAAACGTGAGCAACAGTTGTGTAGTGCTTAGCGTTACCCTAATCTATGATTGAAAATACAACTCGTATGCCTTTTTGAGAGGATATAAAATGTAGACTGGCAATGGCAAGGAAATCGTTTCTGAAGAAGAGAAATTTGTTAACATCGAGTATAGATTTAAGTGTCAGGAAGTCGTTTCTGAAAGTATTTGTATGGAGTGTAGCCATGTATGGAAGTGAAACATGGACGATAACCAGTTTGGACAAGAAGAGAATAGAAGCTTTCGAAATGTGGTGCTACAGAAGAATGCTGAAGATAAAGTGGGTAGATCACGTAACTAATGAGGAGGTATTGAATAGGATTGGGGAGAAGAGAAGTTTGTGGCACAACTTGACTAGAACAAGGGATCGGTTGGTAGGACATGTTTTGAGGTATCAAGGGATCACAAATTTAGCATTGGAGGGCAGTGTGGAGGGTAAAAATCGTAGAGGGAGACCAAGAGATCAATACACTAAGCAGATTCAGATAGATGTAGGTTGCAGTAAGTACTGGGAGATGAAGAAGCTTGCACAGGATAGAGTAGCATGGAGAGCTGCATCAAACCAGTCTCAGGACTGAAGAACACAACAACAACAACAACATGCCTTTTTGATGATCGGTGAAAGAGGATGTCTTTCAGACTGCGCCATAAACTCGCTGCACACGTAACAGAAAAGAATTAACTCACTTTCTAGACATCGCTTGAACGCTTTAACACGCACAAACAATATTCTTCATGTTATCGCATGTACACACGTCAAGAATCGATAGGCCCTCTTTGTGATCCCATAGTGCGACAGTCGACAGTCAATAGTCGACTGACTGATGCAACTGCAACTTCCCTTCACCTATCCTAAGTGATTATCTCCCACCACTAGGCAATAACATTTCATAAAATAACAGCCAGTGACAAGCACCGCGACAACATAAATAACGCAGCTGATTGCAGATAAAATGGAATTTCCAAAAGTATGTTTAGATGATAGCGAACAATGGTTTTCTCCATTGTCACCAAGGCACAGAACTACATAACAACCACATATGTTCTGTAGCAACTTTAATTGTCGCACTGTGTTATCTGAGGTTTCCAAATCTCCAATTTCTGGGGATAATCGAGAGTTTACTTAGATAAGGAGTGCATTACTGTGGATACATATAAACAGACAAGAAGAGAAAGAGTTATTCACACCATCTGTAGGAGGCAACAAGTGATTAGGGGAGGTACTTTGATAGCCTCAATCAGTGTACAGTGAGGTGCCAAATTAATACACGCACAATGTAGTTCAGGAAATTTCGAGGTCTGTTTCGTAAGTACTCAACACTAAACACTACACAATAATTCTTGCGTCATGTTGTTCCTACAGCATTGCAGAATAATAAATTCCCTTACATTGTCAACAGTGAATGCCCATTCAGTGATGTATTCAGGATGGTACTTGAGTTACTTGAGTTATTGAATAGTTGTTGAAATGTTCTTTCATTGGTGACGGCAGGAATTTATGGATGGGCTAAGCTCCAGGTTGAATATCGCTTGTGGTTGACAACATCTATATTCATTTAGTGAAAAAATTCAAGATTTTCCTTTACAATTAAATGAAGCGAAAAGCCAGTTAACAAATAATCACATAGCGCCAGAAGGACTTAAAAATTTACTACAAATTTATCCTCTCGGTAAAAAAAAAATATTACAACAAGATTAATTTCAATAATCACAGAGCGCCCTAGGGCTTAGAATTTACTTCAAAATTCTCTCTAAAAATTTACAACGAGATCAAAACAAATAATCATGAAGCGGCAGAAGGCCTAAAAATTGCCTTGAAATTTTTAAGTATTATACGAGGGTCAAGATCAATACGGAGCGCAGAAGGTTTAGAAATATTCCCTTCAAAACATAAGTAAGTAAATAAATAAATAAATCACTTTGACAGAAATAGATCAAGATATTTTACAATTCTTCCAAAGCCACTGAAGAGAGTAAATGCCCCACTTCCAAACAACTGGACCAGGAATACAACAAGTGTGAAACACAGACAGCAAGGACGCCTGTAGGGGATTAAGTGTTTGGTTAATTGACAGCAATTCCAAGTGGACTAAACTCACAACAGTGTTTAATGTGGTGAAACTTAGTAACTGTACGTTAGCTTGAAACCTTTCTATTTGCACATTTTTTGAGGCTTGATTCTGGAGGGGGAAGCAGGCAAGGTCAAATTTAACAAGGAACGGGTAATTAAGAAGATCGACCTGGGACAAAGCGTAGCAATAAGTATACGAACTTAAGTGACCGACAACCCGCAATCGCTTCGGAACGGAATAGGGGTCCCAATGAGAGCCTAGTATCGGCCTCCACCAATAACCGCGCCTGCTTCCCCTCCCATCGTCAAGTCGGCCGGCCGGTGGGGCACACCAGAACAGTTTTTTGGCCGGTCAGACATCCAGGATCTGGGTTAACACACAATATGTCTAAATAGCCCAGCCTGCAAAACTGACAACCTGACATTAGTGTCAGATCAACTTAGACAGTAACCAGGTGAACACAAGAATAATCTACCACTTAAAACTTCAGCAAATTTGTCCCCTTCTTCTTAATAAACAATGATTCTTAAATAAGTCTTATAATACTTAAGTCCAAGAAATAACGAAAGATAAGTGCTATAAAACTATTAGTTTTCCCAAAAACATTTTAAACACAAAATTAATCCAAGGTAATTACAAGTAGCCTCCACAAATCCAGTATTCACACAGAGTTAATATTGACTGCTCATTCAAAAATTCCACAACATATAAATACTGAACCTTACTAATACTGGGTATTCATCAACAATCCACTGTATCTGCTACAGGACAGCCGTCTCCATGCGCGTATACGATTAACGGACACACCAATGGATGGCAAACGTAGTTCTAAAACACGTTTAAAATACAAGACTTCAACAACTTACGGCAATAACTGCCCTGTCTATCCCAATAGCACTCCCATTAGTGGGACCCCCTCACAGATTCACCCGAAGACAATACCACACGCCGCTCCAACGAAACTAAAGCCAGTCATTGTGCAACAAATGGTCCAAATGGCTCTGAGCACTATAGGACTCAACATCTGAGGTCATCACTCCCCTAGAACTTAGAACTACTTAAGCCTAACTACCCTAAGGACGACACACACATCCATGACCGAGGCAGGATTCGAACCTGCGACCGCAGCGGTCGCGCTGTTCCAGACTGAAGCGCCTACAACCGCTCAGCCACTCTGGCCGGTATGTGCAACAACAGGTACGAATTACAAGTAATCAAGGGCACACAGAACCTAGAAGCGGCCAAAAGAACAAATACACGTCGTCGGCTGAGGCGTTCGACCAACCAACCAACGGTCGTTCCCGATGAAATCACACGCAAGGGAAAAGGTTGCAAGTAAATCGCCAAGTGTCAAAATGTTACCAAGAGGTCACTTCAACGGACGGCAACACAATGGGTGGCTTTGGCAACACACTTTCGATGGAAAACCAAAAGTAATCAGCCTCTAGAGGAATGAAGCTTTGGTTGCTTCCCGCACAATCGGCCAACCATCGTCCTGGCTGCTTCAGATCGCAGCCGTAACTTCCTTCCAGCGCTGTCCACACTACACTCATCCGTCGCGATAATTAAGCCCATTGGTCGCAGCGCTGGGGCAGCGTCACTTGTCGACCAGAGGAGAATCCAAGAAGAGGATGTCGCCGGGAAGAGAAATCGATACAAGCCGACACGGCTCAGATGTGACTGTCACAACTACCTTTATGAAGTGAAAAAAGGTTCAATTGGCTCTGAGTACTATGGGACTTTACTCCTAAGGTCATCAGTCCCCTAGAACCTAGAACTACTTAAACCTAACCAACCTAAGAACAGCACACACATCCATGCCCGAGGCAGGATTCTAACCTGCGACCTTAGCGGGAGCGCGGTTCCAGACTGTAGCGCCTAGAACCGCTCGGCCACCCCGGCTGGCTATGAAGTGAAGCATAGCGTATTACATCCAGAAGATCAACAAGTTTTTCAATTACTGTCGAACTTTATGTATTCATTACATTTTTATGTAATATGTTACAAGTTAACCCTCAATCAGTTCCTTAATTCGGAACACTCCACGGAAAGTCCAATGTATCTGCTCTTTTATCATTCTATCAATATAGTCATGAGTTACTGCTCATTTATAATTAATTTCGAAGTCCACGGTTCGAAATACAATCAAGCAACTGAAAAATAATAGATGTCTCGAAACCCAGCGGAAAGGGAAATGCGATCGAAAACGTGTTACATCTCCTAAAAAAGAAAGAGAAATAAGTCCAATGGTAGTGGAAAACCGGAGGAAGCAATATGGGTTATGAGGAACATGTTGGAGATTGGTGGAGTGGCTGTATCTACCCGTACTCTGCAGCGAAGTTTGAATGAAATGGGGCTGCAATGCTGACGTCTGCTTACTCCAGTGACGAAACGAAAACTACTAGAATGGGACAAAACTGTACATTTCTTGACTGTAATAAGGAAAATAAATTGTAATAATATCCCACTCCTTTTTTTATGATAACACGGACTTTATAAAATGTGACATGTGATTTGATTTCAGGTTTTGTTCTCTGACAAAACAAGTACCCAAATTCTGCAAGAGAAAACAGTACTGGAAGCTCGACTTCTTCCGCAGGTAAAGTAGTGGTTTTCCAACAACAATTACTTGTTTGTGCACGGTTCTGTATCATACAATAGATGCAAAATCCTTGAGAAAATATTGGAATGAGACTGGAATTCACGTTTCGGAGTGGCCAGGGAATTCCCCAGACACGAAATCCAATTGGAAATGTCTGGCAAGGACTGAAGAGGGAAATTTCGAAGGTATATACACCCACAAACATGATTTAGATGGTGCAAGAGAACATGTCAGAGCATGGCACAGGACTCCTGAATTGAGGGATATATCGAAGGAACGCATTATGAGTATGCCAAGGAGAATTAAAGATCTGATTGCTGCTAAAGGAGGACACACCAAATAATGTGCTCTTTGTTCATCTCAGTGCTTTCCACTAAAATTATGTGTTATAAGTAATTTTTTCACTTTTAAGCCTAATCAGTAAGTTCACATAAATGCGGTATTAGTGATACATAAAAATTAAGTTCATAAAAAACTGCAGAATGAAGCTGCATAATACACTGATGAGCCAAAAGGTTATTACCACCTGCTTCATAACTTGTTTGTCCGCCTTTGGAAGGAAATAAATCACTGTTTCTGCATACCAGGGATTCTAAAGTTCGTTGGTATGTTTGTGGAGGTATGTGGCGCTAGATGTCTAAGCACAGGTCACGTAATTCGCGTAAATAACGGGCCGCTGGTTTGTATACGCGATGATGGCACCCATTAGCGACCGAGATAGGTCCCATAGCATTTACGTCAGGCGAATTTGGGAACCGAGACATCAGCGTGAGTTCACTATAATGTTCCTCCGAGACACGGAGGATTATCACCGTCAGGTAAGACATTGTTCAAAAAAGTGGTTCAAATGGCTCTAAGCACTATGGGACTTAACATCTGAGGTCATCAGTCCCCTAGACTTGAAATTACTTAAACCTAACTAACCTAAGGCATCACACACATCCATGCCCGAGGCAGGATTAGAACCTGCGACCGTAGCAGCAGCGCGGTTCCGGACTGAAGCGCCTAGAACCGCTCCGCAACTACGAGCGGCTAAGACATTGTAATGTATATGCAACCAATATCTGTAACGCAGCTACAGCCAATATTGGCTATGTTCGTCTGTGAAACTTGACTCGATAAGCAACCTGAGCAATTAGTAAGCGGAATCTAACCTGCATAACACTGTGTGCGTGTTGTATGAGTGTCAGTTTAAGCCTTCAACAGATTGTTACATGAAAAACTTAAAACTAACATTTGAATAAGCTATATGACTGCGTTTTTGAACAAGAATTTACAAGTGAAACGGAATCTGACTTGTGCAACGGAATTTACTGGATTGGAGTACATGACATGTTGTGGAGTGTCAACTGTTTAGATAACTGCCTTTTTTCATGTAGTTTACAGCAATGCGCAGCAGCATGCAGCAGCAGCGGCTAAAGCTTGTTGTTACTAAGAATGAATTTGAAAGAAAGGAGTTTGCTTGGGTCCTGATAACTAGTAAATAACTAGTAAGCAGGAATTTTATAAGTTAAGTCTCTTTAAAACTACAGAAATTCTAACGACCAATGATAGACAATGACAGTTACATAAGTGTCAATAATGGCTGAGTGCCACATTAAAAAATTATTTCAATTTCAAAGTTACATTAACGTTTAGTAACCACAGAATATTATTTAGATGTGGAGAATAATTATCATTTGGGGGATAAGCAGGCTTCTTTCACTGACAAGCGAAACTTGTGATTATTGCAAACTCGGACTAACAATCACGAGCCTAACACTGGAATTGTTTCTGTGCTATACTTGCAAATCTTACATAGAATTCCATCTACAATCGTAGTTAAGCCATCTAAATCTCTCCTGTCCATATAAATGAGATCAGGCTTTGAGTGTGGTAAGATCTGCCGTCACCAACGTGAGAGCAGCGCGACACGTCTTCTGTCTCCGAGTTATCGACCGACACTACTCTTCCACTCTCGCAAACAGACCTCGTCTCACAACAATGCATAGGATCACGCTCCCATATTTCGTTCTCAGATTGTTACCGTCGATATTTGAGTGCTTACACAATGCAAAGGATACCCTTAAGCTGGATATATTCTTTTATGTACTGGAGAATTCTGACACACTCCTTACAACATCAAGCATGAAGGGAGGCAAGTGGCTCACAGCTGTCAGCTTGTCTTAGATTACTATTACAGGTCCCACAGAAGCGCAGAAGAATGTCTCTTATAGTTTAATACTGCTTCCACCAGACTGCGCCCGTGGCGCTTTGCACGTTTCGAGCCGCTCTTCATCTCGATAACAGCGTTTGTGGAGACTACCATCGATCTACTGCAGTAAAATTGTGATTCACCCGAAGAGCCGTCACGTTTCCACCGATCGAAGGTCGAATTCCGATGCCCATTGCAATCGTAAAGAATTGACGATGTCGTTGGGTCATCGTGTGAACACGTAGAGGTGGTCTGTTGCTGAGCTACATGTTGAACAGTGTACGATGAACGGCGTGCTCCGAGAAACTTGTGCATGCACCAGAATTGTTCGGTTTCGGCAGAGTTTCCTCAGATCACCATCGATCGTACTTTACAGGTTAGACAAGCCTCCTAACCCCACGTTCTATGAACAGTCGTGGACGTCGAACCATTTAGCGCCTGGTGCTAATTTCACTGTGCTTCTACCTCTCTCCGTAGATACTCACTACAGTAGCACGTGTAGATTCTGCCAACTTTGCCATATTCGAGATATTCGTTTACAGGCTCTGCGTGATAACAATCTTCTCTTTGCCAAAGGCGCTTATCTCAATGGATTACCGCATTTGCAGCCCATATCTTCGACATGGTGATACCCCGTTCCTGTTAGCTCCGCTTACATACTCTTGTTACCGCGTACCCCGCAACGCCACCAGGCGGTATCCAAAGTCGCGTTGGCCACTGGTCATGTTTTGCCTCATTAGTTTGTAGCGACTATGCCCATTCAGTGACTATAATAATTTGGCTCGACACTGTGAGAATAAAGCCACCCTCTCTGCTGCCTCTGCCTCTGCCTCTTCTGCCGACTAGGTGGAGGTTACGTCATTGTGAGAGGAACGTGTCGTTAGCTCTTCTTCGTCAGCTGAAGCGCCTCTCCCAACTTGCTCGCCTCGCAGCTCGGCCCCTCTCGGCAGTGAGCGACACGCAGCGCGCTGTAGGCACGTAATTATCGCCCGCTCGTGCCTCGCTGTGTATCTGCCCTCTAATTAGGCAAGTGTCAAGCAGCCAGACGGCTGCGAAATTCCCGGCTCGCCCGCGGCCGGGCTGCAGTTCCCTGCGAAGAGAGCCTTTAAAAGCCGGGCCGTGTCGCTTTCCCTGCTGCGGGATTAGGAAAGGGCTCCACCCTGCCAGTTACGAAAATATCGAAATAATTAAGTTGTCTGTCTGCGAGGAGCCGAGGGACGTGTGCTCGGCTTGACGCGGCGGAACGATTTAATTATAACCCGTGCGACACAGAATTCTGCGATCCTTTTACTTCATCCCTGCGCCACGAGTCTCTTCCGAGATAATTTTCTTGAGCGTCGCTCTGCTGAAATTTGCCTCCTTGTCACTCTTTCTACGCTGAAATCAGGACGAAAGCTTTAAAACTGGGAGAAGTCGTACTGTGTATGAGCCTGTCCTTAATTAACCTCTCGGCAACTCTGAAAACCAGTTTTTTAGTAAAATTCGTGTCCCACAAACTAATTACTACGCGATTACTATGACATTTCAACGCTGTATTAGTGTTCATGGTCTTACCAAACTACCGATAACCAACTCCTTAGCACAGTAGTTACAAGTGAAAGAAAAGACTCCAGCATCGGCTGCGGCACTTGTAATTTGGCCACAATACAACTGGCCAGAGATGTGTTTAGTCAGATTATGTACCAGATTACGGAAGATGAACGACTCTATGCAAATTCTCAGCAAGATGGAGTTACGGGACACACAGCACATGAAACTAAAAACTGGCATAAAGTATAATACATTCTTGTATTCTCGGATGCTAAGCGTTGCAGCTTGTCTATTCAATGTAAGTAGGAAGACTGTATACAGGTCTTCTAGGAACGCGAAATATTTTTTTATGGTTGACATGAAACGTTTACGTAACAAAATAAAATGTTCTTCTGTATAAAAAAGTGTACGTGAAAGTATTAGTTACCTCACTACGATGTATATCAAAAGTTGCAACAATATTTCATAATAATCTATGTTTTGCAGTACAGATACCGAAAATAACGAAAAGAATAGAAATAGATTTTCATAATCTTTTTGCTCGGGTTCGAATCATCCTACGAGAAAGACGTGAATGGAAAAGTATGTCCCTTGTAACGTATTTCTGGTAAATACATAACCAATAACCTGATAAATATATGACCACAACACATCTTTTCTGGAGAATTAGCGTCGCTACATGTATGAAAAATTAATTGTAAATTTTTTTGGGGATTAATAATTTGAGGTACAACGCGAGTTGAAATTAGTACTGTTGGTTTCCTTTTGCAGGACGGCAGATCCTTTTTCCAGTTACTCCTATATTCCGTGGCGTAAGGTCAGAAGCATATGTGTTAAACTAATTTCTTGAATAAACAGACTGAATTCGAGGTAATTTCATTCCTTTTCCAAGGAGCAACATCGATATCAAAACAGATTCTTGTTGTTGCCGCTTTTGTCCAAGTGATGAGCTTTCTCACAGTTAAGAAAGTGCTCAGCTTTGAATTAATTCTAAGTGTACCACGTAAAAGGGTTTTCTCGACGTGATCTTACGAAAGTATAAATTATTATTGATGCTAAGAGACATCCCATTACAACCCTGAAATATTTCTAAACGGAAACGATTAAGGTGATTCACACCAATCTGTTCCCAATTTATTGTGGTATATACAAACCCTCCAAAGTGATTAATTTATCGATAATACAAAAAACATTAACAATATCGAAGATAAGGTTTCTTGCCCATGGAATGAAGTTGTATTGAATATGTTGTAAAAAAGCTCATGTGATCTTACGATCTGTTATACACTACAAATGTACTCACACCTATTGTTCACTGACTCGGACCCACATTCGATAAACACACATTAACGCTATAACGAATCTACACACTCATACAAGAATATACACAAAAAAATCAGCACAACTGCCATCCACTTTTTGTGTACTAGGAACAATTACGTAGCGGTTTCTCATTCAGAAGTCGCATCCTGTTTGTGAGAGTACCGTGTTATGCCATGTATAAGGAGAAACAACTGTCAGAACGTGTCACATTTAGACACTGGCAGCATGATCGTGAATTCTCGATGTTGCTGTTTCCACATTATTATTGCTCGGGATCGAATGATTGTCATGAGCATGTGGAATCGATAGGTTTAGGAGACCATACTCAACACCATGCAGGTTCTCAACGTCACCTGCGGTGACAGAAATGTTCTTGGACAGCCCTGCAGGATCGCTCATCCACGTCACGCACACTGAATTAAAGAACTGGTTGTCTGCGGAAATGTACGAGAACTATCTGTCTCTTCATATTCCGATCGGACGCGAAATGGAAACCACAGTGACAGTAAAAAGTGTTTTCTTTGGAACATTTAGCTACATTTTCAGGCTACTTTTCTACATAGTGGTAGTTTCCACTGAGGCATGATACCAACTTTGAGGAATACCCTCGTTGTAGAGTGGAGCTGCCTATGATTTACGCTAATTCCCTACGGTTGTCTGCAGCTTGTTGTCTGCACCTCATATCCAACGGTTCATGTGAATGAAGACATGAAAATTGGAGAAGTCCGCCCTGTATGGTGGGTGATCAAATACTTCCCATCGGAAATGCTGCAGGAGTGTCTGCGTTTCCTCTCCAATGTGCGACGGAGAGTAATGGTCGTTGAGAAGAAAACGGGTGACAGATACGTTCAGTGGGTTACATGAACTGAGGTGAAACATCTCCAGCAGAACGTCTCACTTGACAGGAGACACTGTTTCCAGGGCATAGTTTATCTGCTCTCTGTGCGATCAGAACTAAAAAGCGTGTTGTGATGCAACAGGCAGGCATACTAGAGACATTGCGCCACACATTTGCACAAAGCTTCACCCCATCCTTACTGTGACTTTCATTTCGTCACTGATCGATGTTGAAAAAATACCACTCCTAAGAATCCCAACGTCTAACGCGACAACGACTGCGGCATCGCGTGCTATCAGCGCTGTGGCGATCGATTTGACTTCCCTTGAGACGGCAACATAGAGCGACGCATAGACAGTGGTACACCCAGCAGAAGCGTCGCCATGTCGCCTTTTTCTAATGTGTGCCAGATCAGCGAACAGCATCACGAACAATGACTGCGAGCTTGGAAGTTCTGAGGAGAGCGCCCGCTGCAGATTGTATTTGCCGTCGTCATGTGCGCCCAACACCTGGCGTATTCTGATCGGGTGCTGTTGGGTACGAAACACGATGACCTCTAGTCTTGTAGTTGTCAGGCGTCATGTTCCTTGTGCTATAAAGCCGGTAGCTGTGTCCTACTTTGGAGATCTCCGTGACGTTACCATTCAACGGGGCAACGCAGTCCCACATGTTGGCTGTGCTGCCACGAACTGCATCGTTGCAGTGGGTGTTCGACACAGGCCCTGGCCAGAACATTCTCTAGATCTCTCAGTGAAAACTTCTCTACATGGGTCGCCGAAAGACTGGCACACTACCAGGAGCAGTCACCATGATGATTGATGAACTTTGGTATACAGTTTATGCAGCTCGAATGACACACCCGTATCTGTCGTACAAACTCAGGTCGAACGGATGAGCAGCTGCGTTAGTGCCATTGCGTCTTCCAGATGCGATAGCTCTGAGTAGTAAATTTCGAAGTCTCTATGGCACGAAATCAGTTAAAAATTTGATCATGTGTACTACCTAGCCGGCTGCTGTGGCCGAGCGGTTATAGGCGCTTTAGTCCGGAACCGAGCTGTTGCTGCGGTCGCAGGTTCGAATCCTGCCTCGGGCATGGATGTGTGTGATGTCCTTAGGTTAGATAGGTTTAAGTAGTTCTAAGTCTAACGGACTGATGACCTCAGATATTAAGTCCCATGGTGCTTAGAGCCAATTTTTTTTTTGTACTACTTACTACTGACTTCCTATCATTCATGAAGTCACAACTTAAATTTGGAAACTTGTGGTACGTTCCTATGGGACCAAACTGCTGAGATCATCAGTCCTCAGGCGTACACACTACTTAATGTAACTAACTTACGCTAAGGACAACACACGCGCGCCCATGCCCGAGGGAGGACTCGAACTTCCGACAGGGGGAGCCGCGCGAATTCGAACTGTGGCAAGGTGCCTCACACCGCGTTGCTACGCCGCGTGACTCACAACTTAAATGATCAGCAATGTATTACGTTTTGGCAAATTAAAAAGGCCGGAGCTATTGTTCTTTGTCTTGCATTTGTTTCATGGAATTATGTTATTACGAATATCTACTGTCATGTAAACCGTTTCGATCTGTTGGAGGTATATGAGTGTGCTGTCAGTTTGAGATTTAGGTATACAACGTCCAAATTATTAATAATAACCGTAGCCTGCCACGGATTCCTCTCCTGCACTGTCCTCGTCATCTCAGAGTAACACTTCTACCATACGTCCTAATTAACTATCGGTTGTTCAAAATGGTTCAAATGGCTCTGAGCACTATGGGACTTAACTTCTCAGGTCATCAGTCCCCTAGAACTTAGAACTGATTAAACCTAACTAACATAAGGACATCACACACATCCATGCCCGAGGCAGGATTCGAACCTGCGACCGCAGCGGTCGCGCGTTTCCAGACTGTAGCGCCTAGAACCGCCGGCCACTCCGGCCGGCAACTATCGGATGTTTCCAGATCTCTGTGTTCCTTTATAATTGCTATCCTCTACATTTCCCTACAAGCGCTTTTTTATCCCAAAATAGATGGCTCCACACTATTTTATGTTACAGCCCGTCACGATTTCTGAAACACCTGCTGTTTGATAGACCGGTTTTTGCAATATGTTACATGGCTGTGTTCTCCGAAGCTGTCTCACAACCGGCTTAATAACTCAATATGCAGAATGTATCAGGAAATCAAATAGAATTACTAACGCTGCATGAAAGCTGCAAACAATAATAGCGAAATGCCAATGATTGTTAATCCAGTTTGCTCAGTCACTCGTTCGTTTGGTACAGTGACGGATTCGTGTGATATGCTGCAGCATGGGGCTTTTAGCAGGCTGTGAATGGCGAGAGTCATGAGCGGAACAGCATGGATTGTCAAAATGTTTCCCCTTAAATCCAAATCTTGGCCAGGTACACGTTGGGATGCACTGGCTGCCGTTCGAATGTAACGGCGGCGACAGGCGAAGTCGGCCCGGCCCGCTACAAAGTTTCATTGTGTAGCGACGAATCCAGCCATTAGCCATGAAGGAGGGCAGCTGGAAATCTTTTCATAATTTAGAAAGGAGGTCAATGATAAACTCGTAACAACAATGTTGGTGGTGCAGAGAACTCGTGCATGTGTACGTGCACGCCTTTTCATTGGCTCTATCGAACGAGGTGGTGCATTGGTTAGCACACCGGTCTCGCATTTGGGAAGACGACAGTTCTAACCCGCGTCCGGCCATTATGATTTAAGTTTTCCGTGATTTCCCTAAATGTCTTCAGGCAAATTCGAGGATGATTCCAAATAAATGGGCACGGCCGATTGCCTTCCCCATTCTTCCCTAAACCGATGGCACAGATGATCTCACTGTTTGGTCCCCTCCCACCAAATCGAGCGACCAATCATTGGCTATAACAAGAAATCCGTGACATAGTAGGTGGACTTTCTACCTTCTATGCCAGTCCGTAGAAGAAATGTTCTTTACAGGTTAACAACGGGAGAATCAGTAAGAGTAAGGAAACTGTTAGCAAGTTTATTAAATTATCATTGGTCGAAACTAGCAAGGTCAGTTGGCAGCTGACTGGCGAGATTCCGTGCTAACAGAACCAGCTAAGTTTTGTAGAGGGGAGTCAGAGAGCATTTGCTCCAAGGACATCATCGTGGGCACTTTTCCTTAGGGTATCTCTGCAGGGCTTGAGACAGCATGCCTCGTGTTAGAGCAAGGTGTCTCCAGCTTAGAGAAGAATTCAGATGCCTGAGCTGAATTTAGATTTCTCATTCATTACTGCCGCCATACTCTGGACCCGAGCATCACAGGCAACACCTGAGTGCTAAACATTGGTCATATTTGTAGTGTATTGTATTCTATTGACAATCGAGTGCAGACACTCTCACGACCTCAACAGAAAATTGTATCATAAAGTTCCTTCCAGTGAAATTAAAACAGCAATGTACAAAATAATCAAAGAATTTGGGGTATTAAATATTAGTATAATTTTCAGCAATACAACCATTTTGGTCATCACAAATTAATCTTAAAATTGTTCACAGGTACGAAACGGACACTGACATCCCACTGGTGACTGTAAGGCGTGAACGAGACATATGGGTGGTGTTAGCTACCACTACAATAAGAGTAAGAACAGCCATTCAGAATATTTATGTACTATAAGGCGAATGTTAAGTAAGTGTTAGATTGAACGACCACAAACACAATATTTATTTCCCGTAGTTTCAGCAGTCAAATATTTCAACCCACGTACTCAACAACGTAGATGACTGTCAGCAATATATCATTCATTTATTTAGTAAATATTTATTCTCTTCAAGGATTTCTCATACATGTGGCGAGTATATTGACTACACAGAAGCAACCAGCGAAACAAAGATTTAATTCTTTTCATGTAAGCGAGCGCGAACATCGAAGAGATTCTACGAACAGTTACACAAGACAGTCATCTACGTCTCATTAATGCACCTATTCAATGTTTTTCTCTAATCTTCTGAGGAGACATTTGAACCTTACTCAAACTCTGCATCCAGTATGACAAAATGCCAAAGAAATGACAAAAGTCGCACGAAGAACATAAATCTTGTTTAAATAACATTAATTTCAATGTCCTTGATGTGTATAAACCAGTAGAAAGTCGGCGATTTATGACACATCTATAATTTTTATGAATTACACTATGGAAATGAGTTGCACAGTGTGTCCAATGATAATAAATCGTTAACTGGTAAAATTGAGCACACGTTGGTAGACTGATGATCTCTGACGATATCAAATATCTTTGAGCAGAAGCAATTCAGCCAATGGACAGTGGATGCTACAAGCGTGTGGCAAGCTAAGAATCTGGATTGGAGGAAGGCGTGTACGGATAGCCGTGATGATTAAGGCGACTGCTCGCGTAAAGTGGGGAATACGGGTTTGAGTACCAGTCCAGCACATTTTTTTTCATCGTTGAGTTTATTTTAGTGCCCAAATGCGGCCGATGACTTCGTGTGTCATAAAACATTGTGTTTTGATTCTTGCATTGAGGTTTTGAAGTCCAATGTACCTTCAAAACAACGGCAAAAATTAAATGCTTCCTGTCATTTCCAAGATACTGACATAGCTTCTGTCACTCTACCATGAATGAAGCACAGCAAATATAGCTGATTCTATTACAGATATGAAACCTCCACATAAAGTGTATAAAAATAGAGACATAATTTTAATAACTTTGGAAACTCAGTTCCAATACTTTGAGTCCAAACTCAGTTCTAAAATGCAGCTCAGATACACAATTTATAATTTACACCATGCCATATGATTGATAACAGTATGTACAGCACACACTGGTACTTCACGTGGGCTTATGAGAACGTGTATTGAAACAGGATGTTGGTCGCTATATAATTACAGAGACTAATCAGATAATAATAATATTTCCCAATATTGCACTCACATTTGCGTACAAATTATGAACAATTTTGGGTTTTGACAGTTTTACACGATTTATCATACTGCTAACAAGTCAAAGGGTGCACATCAACGTCATTAATCTATTTAGAGTCACATCATGTAGTTTTAAGTCCGAAATAACAAACACCACACACAAATATAAATATGATCTACACGTCCTGGTGGGCCTTAAAGATAATTCCCATGCAGATGCAGACCTCTGTTCTGAAATCTTGAGGGAATTAGCGTGAGATTGAGAGAAATAAGTATGGTGGACAGGTGGTAAGTATGGTGGACAGCGGAAGTAGTGTACGACAAGTTGGAAATTTGGGTTGGATGGGAAGCATGCTCGAATAGTCGAATGGTTAAAGCAAACACTGGTTTAAAGCGGTACATTCCGATTCGAATCCTGGTCCGGCACAAATTTTCGCTTGTCGCCATTAAATTGATTTCAATTCTAGATTGGGGACGTGACAGAATTTTTGTATTATTTCATCAGAAAAAATTATGTTGTCAGTGTAGTAAGTTTAGGGCACCCACATTTTTCCAGTCGTTAACAAAATGATGTTTTGAGGTGAAGGATTATGTAGCTAATAGACTAAAAGATTTGTGTTTATTTTACAAATACGTTCTCTCCCTTGGATATGTTTTCGCAAGTAGCACATTTCTGTTTCTGTACATGTGTTGTAATTTATTTTGAAATTGCCTGTTCAGCTAAATATTCATTTGTTACTTTTGATGTGGTATTACACAAACTTTGGTCCGTGTGCCGTATAACTTAAGAACGTTCGTAGATCCATATTTTATATGAAGTTAAGGAATGCTCCATTTTATCACGTAAAACGTTGTAACTGATAAATTTGTTTATTTTACTGAAATACATGTCAGTCAACAGAGACCTATGAATTAATAAGTATTAAACACATCTGGGCGAGAGGCCGATCACATATTATGAGCATCTGTGAGTCACGCGGGCCTTCAAATGAATATGAAGAAATATCTTCAAAAGAAGAGACAACCACCACCACACATCGACCACGATGAGGCCATTGTTGACTGTGCTTGCGACCTCCCGAACTATCAATTCTATCGCTGACGAATTCAAACGCAGCGGGGGATTTGATGTTTCGGAAGGGTGCAGGCAAGTGCTTCAAGAAGAGCAGGAGAGCTCTATAAACCTGAAGATCACCGAAGTACTGAAATCTCTTACTAGCAAGCGCTGTTCTTAGAGGGAGAATCTGAAGATAACACCTGAAGTTGCCGTTATATTTCACAAAAAGTTGCTTTCATATAGAATAGTTTTTGCTAGACATTGTAACAACTCGTTTTTCGAACTCTCACAAGAACGCCACTGCCCATGAGCGGTCGGACAAGGACGAAAACAATGGATGAGTCGACAAGTAATCATTAAATCAGGTGACAGATTCGCAAAATTTTGATGAGGAACAAATCGCTGCTACATCCATAATGTGTGTATCAATTTTATTTTGAAATACGTAAAAATTAAACGGCAAATTAAAGAATTAGAGTAAGTACAGAGAGGAAAGGAATAGGAATAAACTTTATAATAACGACAATAATAATAATAATAATACCCTACATACAGAGGAGTCGAAATCTGTAATCAGTAATTTTCCGTAGTTTGGTAATGACCATTTAAAAATAATAGTTTTCCTACGACAGAGGAACCGAAATCTGCAAGCAGCAATTTTCAATAATTTGGTGATGACAGTTGAGAATATTCAATATTGAACGAGCGTCGAAAATATTCGAGTTCGTGCCGGGCATCTTCTTGGCAGTGAGGAACAAGTGATACAGGAAGGCCCACCATTGTGACGGTTGTAGTGACGCCAGATCAGGCAACACCTGTGGCAAAATGGAAGCTGCGGAGCTCAATGGCCAGGCTGGCGACAACTTGGCCGCTCAGCGGGTCGACGCCAGCCACATTTAATTAGGCCATAGCGTGCAGCTTCGGTCACCTAACAAAATCCCGGAAAGCCGCCGTCGTTACAGGCGCTCCCTGCAAAAGAGAGCAGCAGCTGGCTTTTCGCCTGCAACCGTGTGTTTGCTATCGGCACTCACCGCTGTACTACAATAAAACTTATCTGTCCACTACTTTGGACAGATTTTAGAAGTGGCGCTCAGATTCGATGGCCGTTTTAATCAGGGCAAGTTTTGCCCTGAGGAAGACCATTGTAAAAGGGCAGATATATCGATTTAAATATTATATTTTAAAGTATTTCAATTCTGATGATGTGCTACTCCCAGAAGAATTTTAATCATATTGTCACTGGCTGCTGAAGCCTATTTAGTTACGAAAAAAATACGTCTACTTACATTTTCCAATAACAATTACAGTAAGCGTACGGTAGGCGGTTATTCGACATTCTACACAGCATTTTTTTTTTAACCTAACAGTCGGTTCTAAACGTAAATGTTCTCTTTCAACAAATCAGATGGTAAATCCATCGATGTATCCAACTATCCAAAACCACCCAAACTACCACTCCGTGTTCAGGCCGCAAGTGGCCCATCGGGACCATCCGACCGCCGTATCATCATCAGTTGAGGATGCGGATAGGAGGGGCGTGTGGGGAGCACACCGCTCTCCCGGTCGTTACGATGGTTTTCTTTGACCGGCGCCGCTATTATTCGGTCGACTAGCTCTTCAATTGGCATCACGAGGCTGAGTGCACTCCAAAAAATGGCAACAAGGCATGGCGGCTGGATGGTGTCCCATCCAAGTGCCGACCACGCCCGACAGCGCTTAACTTCGGTGGTCTTACGGGAACCGGTGTATCCACTGCGGCAAGGCCGTTTGCAGATATCCAAAACATATGAAAAATGTCTATAAATTATTCTTCTGATGAATGTGGCACGCCATTTTGAAGCGGCTTTTTATGTACAATTTGTTTTGTGCTTTAATACGTTTTATACTTCAAACCATTTTTTAATTACAGTGAATTTAATTAATGGCCGTTTAAAGTAAACGCTAAATTTACCACGAAGCTTATCATATGTCTACAATCCGTCTACACAGTAATGTGGATATTTTCTGCTCTTATATTGCGCTATCGTCTCACGACGTGTATGTGCCTGAATTACTACCTTCTGACTGAGTTTGCGTGATACGTGGACTTAATTCTAGTAGTCTCGTTTGAATCGCTTAATATATCACTGGGTTATTTTCGTCAGACAAAGATGTCAACTATCGCAACATTTTGTCGATATGCTTATTCCTGCTCCTGTGTGGATGTAACAGTGATTTAAGTTTTGAGTACTGTAATGAGATTAACCGTAACAATGACAATTTTCACCGTTATGTAGTGTCTGGGTGTTCCTCTCTTCGATACGAATAAAGACGTGATCAGCTTTGTCGAAGTATTTGACGAATAATACATTCAATGATTTTCACTTGATAGAATGAACATTTCTTTCAAAAGATGCAGTCGCTAAACGTCGGAGATAACCACTGACTTTTCGTCCACCATGCGCTCAGAACTTCATCTCCTCCATCCAACGTGCTCCACATGTCACGCGAATTCCAAGAAATGTTCAAATGTTTGTGAGTTCTTATGGAACCAAGCTGCAGAGGTCATCAGTCCCTAGACTTACACGCTACTTAAGCTAACTTAAACTAACCTACGCTAAGAACAACACACACCTCTATGCGCGAGGGAGGACTCGAACGTCCGGCGGGAGGGGCCGCCCGAATCCGAAATGCAACTCAGGTAAGAGCCTTCGATTATGCTAGGCATGGCTTTTGACACGTCTGTGCAGCCCACTAGCTGCTCATTCACTGTTCTCCTCCTCTCATACCACGTACTTCTCTTTCACAGCAGGCTTAGGCCGCTGTTCTTCACTGTCGTTTGCACTGGTTACGTCACAGTCCAAGAAATCTGTGATCGGAATCTAATCTGGAGTAGAGCTGACAGACTTTAAATTAATACCACTGAACATAGATAACTTTGAACGATTGCTCACCAGTTAAAATACGCTGACGGTTTGCAACATAACGTCAAACCAGATCTACTGCTGATAATGAGTATGTACTCCACGTGACGATGTCAAGTTTCACAATACACGAGCAATTTGTGGACGAGAATACGATGCAATTGGAGCATTCCATTACGGTTAAAAAAAAACTTTTAAGTCTTTGTATTAGTATTCTTTCTTTTTCTCAGAAATTTGTGCTCAGCGGTAGTGCATAATGTGGCTACGCGGTTGAGTCTGATACTGCTAATCTAACAGCCCTGTGACGCTTATCTTCCTTAATAATGTGAACATAAAATTATATATTTCGTCATAGATGGTAAAAGTGTCATACAGAAAATCTGTAAAGTGCTTGTAGACTTTGACTGTAGGGAGCAATCCCTAAGGAACGGCAGTGTGCCATATGCCACCCGTTACGTAAGAAATAGGATAAAACTACATAGGGGCCTGCATAATAACGTGACTGACAATGAGACGTCAGACCCTTTCTGTCCTTCTTCCATGTGCTTCCTCTCCTACGGCTTTACAGTAAAATGACTTCCCTGTCTATTCTTTTATAAGTCTGTAAATTTTTCTACATCTTTTAGTATCACTACATACGCATTTGTTTCCAATACGAGGGTTCTGAAAAGTAATGCCTCCGAATTTTTTATGTAAAAACTCTTAAAGCTTTCTAAATAAAACACAGATTTCTTTCTTCATCTTTACTCTTAATGTCTACATATTCATTTCCCAACACAGTCATCCTGGCGACGAACATATTTCGCCCAACGAGATGTAGCCACAACTTCACCTCAGCTTGTCCTGCTTCATAACTATCACAGTGAGGTCTTCGAAGGTGTTCTTTAAGTTTTGGAACAAATCAAGATCTGTAGAGGACAGGTGGGGACTGTATGGGAAATGATCGATGACAGTGAACCCAAGGCACTGATTTGTTGCAGACGTCGCAGCGCCCGTGTGTGGTCTGGTATAGTCATGCTGAAGGAGAGAGTGCTTCACGTGCGGATGAACTCTTCGAATTCGAAACACAATGACAGCACGCTCTTTCTAACGCACCAGCATAGTTACATTACACATCAACCGCTTCAATTCGGAGCCCCCAAGTGGCAGAGGTCTGCAGATATGTGGTCATGAAGAGTAAAGACGTAGAACGTTAAGAACGTTTGTTTATTTCAAAAAAAATTCGAAGGACTTACTTTTCAGCACAGCCTCGCAGGACAATGAGCAAAATCACGCAGTATTGGTCACTACTGAGGCCGAAATAGTTCAAAGAAAAGCTTGTAGGAGAGAATAACCCAGTTTTCGTACAAGGGTTGTTGCTCGGGCGTTTCAGGTGGAACTGGGTAAATGAGCACTAACTGTATTTTATTTCTATTCTGGAAGGAGCAGAGCTAGGTGTGTGTTCCCATGTGTAACCACGACAGAGAAAGTTTGATAGTCATTAGGGAGAGTTGTATACGTTGGCACAAAAGTTTTCAGCTTACATGAAACAGAATGCTGGTAGATACGCAATAGAAGGGACATGATACTTTCTTCGCTGTATTCAGCGGTTCTGATATTGACTCAGAGTGTGAGTCTGTCTCTTTCGTGCCACATGGTCGCGGCCAACAGAGAGCACTCGCCCACCAGGCGGAGACACGCCGCCGCGTTATGTCACGTGGCTTGAACCGTGACCTGAAGAGCGGGATACCGTGACCCGAACAGCGAGAGCAAGTCAGTCTAGTGTTGCGACTGTGAGTTTACCAGATACTTCCCCCCTGTTGACAACGTATGCTGCGGTTTTGTTCTGGGACTGAAATTTCAGTCTGGTCGGATTTCTTATCGTTTTACGATGGACTTTGGCCTTAAATTCTAGGTCATTTCAAACTAAATGTACATGAAATATCGCTCATTGTACCGTCAGTAAACTTAATCTCATGAAGTCACGGGCTTATATGTCTGTCAATTCTGTATTACTGTGAAGACTGTTGAAGAAAAAATATCTGGTGATATCAAGAAGAATTTCAGAATGTGGTATCATGGACAATTAAGAAAAAAGAACATCGCCAAAGGTGAAAACATGTGGTGGTAGAAAAGTGTGGGTGAGAGATTGATGACCGCGAGTTGCCTTTCTCAAACATTTTATCAAGCAGTGCAATATATTTGATATCGACACAAAGGTAAAGAAAACGTTTATATCGCTCTCTAAGTCAGCTTAAAAAGTATTGGGACATATAAGAAGTTAGTTTAGATTTGCTTTTTATTTAGAAATATCTGGCAGGGTTCCTTTACATCCAATCAAGAGAGACTGAAAACAGATAATTCACGTAGTCAGGCAACCGCCTCCACGAGAAATAGCACCAAATGCTAATCAAAGACAAAGACTATTAAATAACTACGTTAAAGAGAGAAGGAGAGAGCTGCGTAATGTTTAGCTGTTAATTTTAATATATGCTGTTGTGTGACCGTCAGTCAAGTTGTTACGTAACTTCTGTAAATCCTTAAGAGAGTTTCACATTAAGTTGCAATAATTTCATTCCCAAAAGATACTGAAATATGAATTAATAATAGTGATTGCCAACTCATAACTAAAGTCGTACGGGAACAGAGAGTTGGGACTTCTTTGTAATGTGTGTGAGGCCGACACTTGATCAGTGATGCCAAACTAAATGTTTAAAGAAACGTAAAGATTGCAGTTGTTGGTTCGTACAAATAATCCAGGAGTGGAGAAGACGGTGCGACTTTGCTTTCAGAGATTCAGTCATTTTGGCCAACACACGAAGATAGGCGGAGAGTAGAAGTAAATTGTGCACATTTTGTAGTCCGAAGACTAACAAGTTTTATCGCTGGTTATCAACCTGAAATTCAAGTAACGGAAGGAGGCCAGCATTTTGTAAGACCACATCTTACTGATCTGGACTCTCAAGAATTAACATTCGGCCAATCAGAACTTCGCAACGCTTTAAAGCTTAGATCTCAAAGCGTTGTCGCAACAGCCCTGCAGCTGATTACTTCACTTCCAGATATCATATTCATCCTTTCCAGCCTTCTTAGAAACTTCAGTACATCTGAGAAGGGAGTCTGCCATCTGGCTGAGCTGAACTTGGACGACTTGTTAGTACTGAGCCAATGACTGGTTTCGTAGCCTCTTCAGCCACCACTTGCACATTCTGTGGTGAGACACAGCTGCAACAGAGAAATGATCTGTAGGGAAAGGAGAGGTTTTCTTAAGGATGTTCAGTAACTCCAGTCTTCATATCGAAGACCTATTTGTAATTAGAAATTCAACGTGATTCCAACTACATCAATAGATGTCAAGAGATGCACACGAATATTTCTCTTTAGTGATTTCTGTTTCTATATGCTAACCTGTGGCAATCATATTACGTCCTCGACAAATGGAACTGTTTGTTCAGAGATGTGTTAGCTTAAATTACCATCCATGATCCTTTATCCAGGTTTTCCAAGGAATCATATTACTGATTTCAGTTGTTCTTAAATTCGTTTCTATGACCTTTGATTACTCATAAATAGTAAATTGAGTTCACTGGACTCATTGTTTGGTTAGTAGTCATTTGCATTCCTTAATTATTAATTTGACGAGAGATGATTACAGGGCCGAACTAATTTATTTCATTAAAGTATCCAGTTAAAGTACTCCACCCAGTCGATAGTGAAGGTTTACACACGGTGTCAGCGTAGAATACGTCTCGTATGTTTGCAATGTATGTGAAATACACATATGTTCAACGCATCCTCCTAAGCCCGTGGGTAGTTGGATTCGGATTTGAGTTAGAGGGATCTATTGTAAATTACAGTTAAAAGAATATCTAATTCAGCAAAAAATTTTGGTATCTAATTGATATGGATTCCTTCGAGTTCTTCAGCTTTTTTCACCTTTAATCAGTTTAGCTATTTATCACCGCCGTTAACACAACTATCTATTTCACTCACCTTTGGAGTGGTACGAGATTTAAATTGGTGCAATACTCCTTTAATTTCCTTTATAAAAGAACATTTGGAAACAGAGTTCACCATTTCCCCATTTGCTTTGTTACCATCAATTTCAGTTCCTGTACTGTCGATTAGTGACTGGACGCTAACATTGGTGCCACTAACAGCCCTTAAATATGACCAGAATTTCTTTGGTTTTGTGAGAGATCATTCTATAATACTTTGGTGCATCAGAAAGCTTCACGTATTACTCTCTGTCAGCCAAACGCATTTCACTCAACATCTCTTCATCTAAAGCCTTATTCACTGTTTTACACTTATTATATAGTGGTCTCTGTTTCTTTAGAAGTAGTTTTATGATGGCTACGCAATTGAGGATTCTTCTCATCCTCTACGCACCTATTCAGTGTATAATCAGCTGTTCTTTTAAGCTCGATCCATTGTTCTTCTGGATGTTCCTGCTCAGAGCTAAACATTTCAAATTCTTGATTGGATTATGACTGCTGCCTCTTTATCTAGTCCTTTCTACCTGTTAGACTTGCGCTTTGTACTTTGGTAATCATTGTTGATACAATTGTATCTGGGTCAGTGACACATGTTTCAATGTGGACATTCTAAAAGATGCTCGATTTATTTCTTCCCATTAGAACCAATGTATTTCCATCATGAGCACTGTTCCGAACTCTCTCTTCCCGATGTTTGTCAGAGAACACATTTATCATTCTTTCGCATGGTGTATCGTAACGCCCACCACTAACGAAATTATAAATATTACATTTGACTGTTTGATGAAAACAGTTTCCTCCGATGATGAGGGTATGATTGGCGAATTTACCTACTAGCGAACTGAGATTTTCTCTGATGTTTTCGGTTGCATCTGAGGGTGACTCGACAGAAATATTGAATTATTCGTCATACCCACCCTTCTACTGTCTTGTACAGACAATGTGATACAACATACATGATACCTGCGTTTCCCATTAGCTTATGCTTTCGATACACACTTAAATTTTTCGAAAAAAAATCTCACTGATATCAGTTTCAAGTTATAATCTGTTTTCAGCGCTTAGTACACTTGTGTGCAAGACTTAAGATTGAAAGTAACTGTCGCACGGGCAACGGCCTTGCCGCAGTGGACACACCGGTTCTCGACAGATCACCGAAGTTAAGCGCTGTCGGGCGTGGCCGGCACTTGGATTGGTGACCATCCAGACCGCCATGTGCTGTTTCCATTTTTTGTGGTGTACTCGGCCTCGTGATGCCAATTGAGGAGTTACTTGATCGAATAGTGGCGGCTCCGGTAACAGAAAACTATCATAACGACTGGGAGAGCGGTGTGCTGACCACACGCCCCTCCTATCAGCATCCTCAACTGAGGATGACACGGCGGTCGAATGGTCCCGATGGGCCACTTTTGGCCTGAAGACGGAGTGCTATAACTGTCGTTTAATATAAAAGTGCCAAGTAACATAGGTCGATGACGCTTGGATCATACGTGTAAAGAAATGCTGCAGTATGATACAGAAGGTAACTGAAAAAAAAAGCAGTGAGTGGAATGGCAGGCCGAATTGACCGTGCGGTTCTAGGCGCTGCAGTCTGGAACCGCGAGGCCGCTACGGTCGCAGGTTCGAATCCTGCCTCGGGCATGGATGTGTGTGATGTCCTTAGGTTAGTTAGGTTTAACTAGTTCTAAGTTCTAGGGGACTAATGACCTCAGAAGTTGAGTCCCATAGTGCTCAGAGCCATTTCAACCATTTTTTGAGTGGAACGGAAATGACACTTTTATAACAGAAAATGATTACACTAACTTCTCTTCCATTTATCATCGTCCCATGGACCTCACAAAATGGTTCATCAAGGGGCATGTTGTCATTACAGATAGCAAAGCATGCTCTGAAAGGTAGGAAATTTCTGTGGTAGCGTGTTCTATTCATAGACCAGCGCTGTTGACAATTACTGGACTGTCACTGGTGCATGTGTACGCGCTGCAGTACGTCACTCCAGCGCATCCCACACGTGCTCAGGGGAACGGACAAGCCAATCTATTCGCCGAATTGATGCGCTTGTGCACTTTCGACCCTTGGAATGTTGTCAGGACCCCATGCGCTGCAGACAACATTCACATGGGGAATGAGTACAGTGTCAAAGCAACACTGACACTGACGTTCGAGAATGTTCCTCGGGGACGTCCATTAATTACGTGAGGTCAAAACTGTGGGAAGGGGAGGGTCCAGCAGAATCTCACCGCATCTCGTTTAAGGGGGCAGGGGCGGGAGCAACCAAAATCTCGCGCCAGCTGCTTATTCAGAGAATATACATTACACGTCATACATACTATTTTGTAAAATTATTCCCAAGCATTGACGATATTTAAGAGCCACCAAACCTTATGTCCTCTATGAACTGAAAAGGTGCTTTACATATGTGCCTTGTTTGGGATTTCCCAGTATGAAACAAGCGGCGCACAATTGACGGGTTTCATTCATGGAGTTCTCTGCGACGTTGGCCGAAATCACTGCGCATCAGCCGGGGAATCAGTTGTTATATTCCACAACACATACAGTATAATGCCGTGAGTTTGTATGAAAACTTTTACAATGCGTATGCATTTACATGTCAGCAATAAGTTAAACATTTCTGGAAGGAAGCTAAGCCGAGGTTAATCGACAATAATTCCTTTATTGATCATATAAATCAAGAGATTGGAAAGCTGTACAGTAATACAGCTTGCAGGTAGGTACTAATGATGTTGTCTTTCATCTGCAAAGTAAGGAAAGATCCAATGACATTTAATTTACATAACATGCCACTAAAAATTTAGTTTTTCAGGTACATTTCCACATTATTATTACCATTTTCGTGGAGCCCTTTTGCCCGTGTGTTTCACTCTGTCTGTCCGTGCGAATATCAGTCAGGATTGGCATTTTTAAAATAAGCCATGCCTTAAAACACTGTTCAGTATACATTCTAAATAAAACTAGTTTTATTAAAGCATTTTAATTAATATTTAAGCCAAAAAAATCTATTTATTTGTAGATTTACCAGACTATGGGGTAAACCTCGCTTTAGGGTAAGGGAGCAGCCAACACATCACACCAAATCTTACTAAGGGGAAAGGGGGCTTAAATTTTAGAGAAAGCCCTTCACCTAATTAATGTGCACTTCCCTGGATGCATTACGTGTTCCCATCTCTCGCCATATAGGTATATGCCCAGAATCACTACTCACACTAACTCTGCTCTTGGGTTACATGTGTCACACTTCGTCCATCCTTTTTCTCGATGACTCTTCCCCGTGTGATGTCATCTTCCGCGGGTGAAGTCATCCAAATGTTGTCTCCTGGCCATATTGTGATGAAGAACACCTCCATAGTTTACTATAATTGCTGGATGCTGGCGAACATTGTCTATCTCCTCCCTTCAACTGTCTCATGCTACGGGTGAGGGCCCATTCGTCGCAGTGATCACGCTGAAATCATGCACTTTCATTCACCCCCACCTAGTCCTTAATATCGTATGTTACTTTATCTACGTCTTTCTCAAGATTTACAGAGCAATGCAATGTGTGAGGTCCACTGCTTCTTAAGGTGCGCTTTAAACTTTGGCACTTTGTTTCAAATTCTTCGACACTTATCCACTAGCATGGGCGGTATTTCCTTGAATCTCACACTTATCCTTCTATGTGCGCTACAGTTATCGTTAACTTAATGAAGAGTCAACTAATATAAAAGGAGAAGCAGGCATGTTCGTGATGACTGGGTGTTGTGTGCTGTCCTTAGGTAAGTTAGGTTTATGTAGTTCTAATTTCTAGGGGACTGATGACCATAGATGTTACGTCCCAGTGCTCAGATCCATCTTGAACCAACTTAGTTAGCTACCTGGGTAGTTATCTTTGATGTGTAGTACACACCGTATTAACTTAAGGGGGGTCCTAAGGTTTCGACGAAGCCTCAGCTTAACTTGTCACAGAAACTTCGAAGTCTCTGGTTCAAATTTTCATTCCGACAAAACCAGCAGCTGGAATGATCCAAGTATGACTTCGGAGTCCAGACGACAGACATTGTTTGTTCTACCGTGTGTCACACACCATGGTTCGTTAGACGCTGCGCCTTCAACGGCTGCTGGAACAGCATGTTTATCATGTTGAATGGGGCTCCCAAGCATACACATTTAGTGCACCTGTTTCCTGGCCACCCACTGTTTGTTGCCATTTCCCTAAGAGGTACTATTATTGTCATAAAATTTGAATTGTCGACGCTTAAAAGATCCTACGGTTTTTTGTTTGTCTCCTCAGCAGACCAAACTTCGGTTAAGAAGATTCCTGAGATACCCTGAGCTCTCCCTGGTCCATGCCTTCGCCGTAAAGTCGCCTAGACCTACCATTTATGGTTCATTCACAGTCAAGTGGATGGGTTGTGATACATGCACATCCTGAGATAAAATTGCATCCACGGGACAGGATAGTAATTTAGCTACATCTGGTATTAGGGTACGTGACTCTCAGTATCACCGTACATTCAAAGCAGCTTCCAGTCCCTGTCAGTATCCAGGGCGATTCCTACTGCTTGTAAACATCAATCACCTCATTCTGTGCCCAAAAGCATATACAGTGGGGCTGCAATGTAGCTGATGTAATATCTTACAGAACAGCAGATAGTAAGCAAACATTAACTAGTAAACGTTCAGGTGGCTTAAGAAACGCTGTAAGGAAAACATACACATTACAGCCGCGTAAGTACTTACATTACTGTCTCAAAAATCTGAATTTTTAAATTTCTTTATTTTGTATCTTTAACAGCTGGAGATTATGACAGTTAGAAATGCGATAGGACATACAAAGAAATAGCGAAAAATTCTTGCCTCCCACATAATTCTTTGATGTAAACGAAATTTTGATTTTGTTATTTTGGTACAAAAACAATAATGAGTCAATTGTCAATTTCTTCTACGCACTCGTCCATATAGACATTCAGAACAAAAACTGTCACCGTATTTTAGAGGACGAGTTAGTTAGAAAATCGCTTTTGCAGCAACAGGCTCGTATGAAGCAAATGCCAAGATGTGAAAGGTTATTTCTCAATTCGATAATATGGCAGAAGCGTGCGTCAGCATTTTAGATGACGAGTTAGCTAGGAAATCGCTTTAGCAGCAACAGGCTCATATGAAGCAAATGCCAAGATGTGAAAAGTGATTTCTCAATTCGGTATTATGGCAGAAGCGTGCGTGAGCTAGCCTACTAAAGAAACCAGATAGCAAGAGTTGGTTACTATTAAACATGTAGTACAAAAGACAAAATAAATTTCATCTTAACGTGGAACGTATTTTTCAGGGTTTTCTGGTGTACTTATTAATTAATTAATCACCTTAAACAAGGTAGAACGACGACTGACAAATACGAGTAAACTATAAACATTCAATTATGATTGATTAAGCAGGTTTATGTACAAACATTTCCATTCCTGTCTACAGTACTTGTCGTATACTTTAATTTGAACTGTGACAGTCTTAAAATGTAGTTTGATACTCTGGATACATGAATGCTTTTTTTATAAGTTGTCGGTGCTATAGTGCAGGTTACTTAGATTGCATGGAATGTAACCTCATTTTATGTTTTGATTTTCATTATAACAATAATTCGAATTAAGAATATATATATATATATATATATATATATATATATATATATATATATATATATATATATAAAATCACTGATATCACAAGATATTTGTTTCAGCTAAGTCACATACTACTAATCCAATAAATAACAATAATGAGGTTATTGTAATAATACCTCATTATACTGTTTTAGATTGTCAGCTCTCAAATGAAGTTTTTGGATAATGCAAGTCTTAGACATTTTTGATGGTGTATAACGGTAGTTAGTTTAGTGTGTTGTATATTTCTCTGTTGCTCTTATCCTAAGCACATGGCTATTGATTTTGTGTTTATTTACTGATAAGGATGAGTGTATGTGTCATTCTTTATGCTACAGGGGACCTAGATGTGGTGATTCTGATACAAAAACTTATCATATTTTTAAGTCGCCGTATGTGGTATTTACACTGTATGTTATAACGTTTACCTGATGATTAGTATGGTAGTTGCAAGGTTTGCACAGTCATATGTTGGTATCTTTTTTAGCAAATGGCTATTCATTTTCATTTTTCTTGAGGTTTGAAATTTTATTTTAGTTTACTTAAAATCACAGTTGGATTAGAATATATATGGTTGTCGAGATTGAGTATTCATTCTTCCTGAACATATAATTTTATACACTGCTGTAATGCACTATGACCATATATTATACGCAATATTTTTCAAATTTTTGACAAAATAGAATGGTCAGGCATTACGTTGTCACAAATCTTCACATTCCCATTAAATCTTGTTACTTTTTGACTGATCGACGATAACGTGGTGCCATGTTGAGTTGTTACCTGTGATGAAGTATACAATGTGCTCTGCATCACTGGGTAGTATCTCTCCCGACTACTCTGGCATCTATGACGTATTCATTAATGAGGATTTTGACACATATACTTGTACGCTATATGTGCTCATGACGTAGGGTTAAAAGGAGATGATGGCTTGTGACATGTTGTTTGATAGCGTTTATGGGTTGTCACACACCTGATTATGATCCTGATAACAACTCATACGGTTGTGTAATGAATTTACTAGTGCAGCTGTATGCTACCAAATTTTTAACAGTTACCACCGAAGTCTTTCCATCAACCATAGGAAAAGTGCTATGACAAGGAAAAGGAATATTTCATCAACTCAGTGGGACTCTCCACTGACAATGAAAAGTTGATCCAATTGGTAAGCCAAATCTCATCTTCCTTCACCATCATATACGAGTCTGACTTACACATATTTCACATCGAAAAAACATCGTACCGGGGATACCTTCGAGTCCAGTGAAATTGTTTGGTAGACACAGACTGTTATTCTGTAGAAATTTTTTAGTTGCGCTTCAGAGATGAGAGCTCTTTGGAAGATGATAGGTAAAGTATATTCGCCTTAAAGGAGTTTACGACGAGAAATACATAAATTTTCGAAGAAAATAGGCATTAAGTGTTGCAGAGAACTTTACACCCCGAGTTATTTCATGATAACGGCAGTCACGAATGAGATAGTCTACGTGGAAAATCGAATGAAGCTTTAAAGTATGAGAATCTGCTACCTATACTTTATTTTTCTAATTAGATATGTCTGGCAGCATGCTCCAACAGACTAAACATGTGTAAACTAACTCGACGTAAATGCAACGTTGAATTAACCGTTTCAGATTATGAACACACAGCGACAGTATTCAGTGCTTCCACGCGAAGTAATAATATGAGTTATAATGGATCAAATCAGTTACAGATACGTTTCTCCAAATAGTCAAATGCTAATTTTATAGCAACTGTATTGCTTGATAAAGCATCTGTGGAATGATCCCAGGTTTTCTCTAATAAAGGACGCATTTCATTTGGTAAAGGTTATTCATCTCGTGTGCATGTTCGCTAGAAGTGAAATAAAATTCTGTATTCGCAGACGGGATAAAGGAGTACGCATTGCCGTATTTTGCAGAAATCCGCTTCAATCCAGATTTGTTCAGTTACTCATTTTCATGCCGGATTTATTTGATTAATTTGTATCAGTCTTGTTTAAACAACTTTGTTACAGGGAAATTAATTAGAATCTTCATAGTGCTATTAAAGACAACCGGTAAATCCAAAAATTTATATGCCAACAGTATACCGCCAGTGAATATAGGAACTATGCACATTCCTTCGTATTTAATAACGCGACACTAAGAAATGAGTATGGATTTGTTACCTTTCCACTAAATGTGTTTTTCCTTAATTGTAGGTGAAGCGATTGGCCATCATCAATCTTACGAATGCTTTAACATGACCCACCTGGACGTCCTCTGAATCTCAGTAGCATCTGCACCCAATGTGGTTAACTGCTTTTTGAATACATTCCAATTTATTGAGAATTGCGTTTGATACTAGCAGACGTCCTATAACTTGGAATGTTCTCCTTGTCTTATCTGCGTCTCATATCTACATCTGTACTCCGTAAGCACGTTATGGTAATATAATAATACCGCGTGGTGTGTGTCAGAACGTACTTTGTGCACCCCTGTCATTTTTGCCTTTTTCTGATCCAGTCGCAATGGAGGACTGTTGATAAGCCTCCATGCAAGTTTGAATATTTCTTATTTGACTTTCAACGTCTATTCGCAAAATATACGTCGGAGGAATTTGCTGACACTTCTAGGATATTCGCTCTTGGACTTCTAACAGTAAACCACATCGTGATAATCGAAGGCTCACTTGTAGCATTTGCCACTGGAGTTACGTGAAGATCTTTGTGGTACTTTCACGCTTAGTAAACGAACTTATGACGAAACTCAACACTCTTATTTATGTCTTCTCTACTTCATCTACCAATACTGCCAGCTTTGTGATTCATCTTGTAGTAATTCTGCATTTGTAGAATCGCTTCTCTTCGTCTTCAGGTTATGATTTTACCCTACCATTAAATTTTACTTAGTCTCCTCATTATTTTCAAAAGCTTCGAGAGGCATAAGATATACAAAAGATAACTTTTTATTTATCTTCATTTTCTCTTCTTGTTGTTGGCTGCAGTTCTCTAGTCTACGGGTACATTCTTGAGGTTGAAATTTTGGTTTTGTTGGTTCTTTTTGATCTGAATAATGTTTTAAGATTTGCCGGTTTTACACTTGAATTTTATTTTTGTCACATTTTTCAATATCACACCGTCTTTACAATTTCCACTTAATATTACAAACTACAATGTTAGTGTCGAATATAAAAATACGTCTGTATCACAGGCATACTTTTACGTTCTATAGTACTCACAATATTCCAAAGAGTTTACAAAGCAAAAAGTTTACACACTTTCTTGAAAAAAGTATAATCTTTACCACATTGTATCATTATCTTATAAATGAATCCAGAAATAAATTTAATAATTCGCGTTTGATTGTGCAATTAATAATATGAATTTCAAGTATGCCAGATATTTCGTAATTTCAAATATTTCTAAAAGAAGAATAATTTTAACCGTACATTCAGAGCGTAGCAAATTAATTTCTCTTTATACATTTTAGTCTGAAATATAATACATCGTATACAAAATCAGATGAAAATCTTTCAGTGAAACAGCCGAGAATGTTCACCTATCCCAGATTCGGGATAGGTATCAGCTACGTCTATAGAAAAAAGATAATATTAGAGGGTGGTGTCCCATTACAACGTGATCCGTGATCTTCATTTCTGATACTTGTCACGGTCTTCGTCTTTTTTTCATTTGTGCTAAATCTCTATTGCATGTTCATTAGACTGTTCATTTTACTCAACTGAACCTGTAATTGTTTCTCACTTCCAGTGGGGACAGAAGTGTTTCAAACGAAACTTATCACAGATATCCACTCGCCCGCAATTTTAATCCTACATCTGACAATTTCCGTTATTTCCCTCATTGCATCTGCGATTTACAGGTTGTGAAGCAAGGGAAATTCACTGAACTTTTGCCGTACCTCAAACATATTACTTCTTTCTTGGTTTCACATGTTTGTTATTTCTTCTTCGTCCTTGTGCATATTGTGCATTTCTCATACTTTACAGCATACTACACTCCTGGAAATGGAAAAAAGAACACATTGACACCGGTGTGTCAGACCCACCATACTTGCTCCGGACACTGCGAGAGGGCTGTACAAGCAATGATCACACGCACGGCACAGCGGCCACACCAGGGACCGCGGTGTTGGCCGTCGAATGGCGCTAGCTGCGCAGCATTTGTGCACCACCGCCGTCAGTGTCAGCCAGTTTGCCGTGGCATACGGAGCTCCATCGCAGTCTTTAACACTGGTAGCATGCCGCGACAGCGTGGACGTGAACCGTATGTGCAGTTGACGGACTTTGAGCGAGGGCGTATAGTGGGCATGCGGGAGGCCGGGTGGACATACCGCCGAATTGCTCAACACGTGGGGCGTGAGGTCTCCACAGTACATCGATGTTGTCGCCAGTGGTCGGCGGAAGGTGCACGTGCCGGTCGACCTGGGACTGGACCGCAGCGACGAACGGATGCACGCCAAGACCGTAGGATCCTACGCAGTGCCGTAGGGGACCGCACCGCCACTTCCCAGCAAATTAGGGACACTGTTGCTCCTGGGGTATCGGCGAGGACCATTCGCAACCGTCTCCATGAAGCTGGGCTACGGTCCCGCACACCGTTAGGCCGTCATCCGCTCACGCCCCAACATCGTGCAGCCCGCCTCCAGTGGTGTCGCGACAGGCGTGAATGGAGGGACGAATGGAGACGTGTCGTCTTCAGCGATGAGAGTCGCTTCTGCCTTGGTGCCAATGATGGTCGTATGCGTGTTTGGCGCCGTGCAGGTGAGCGCCACAATCAGGACTGTATACGACCGAGGCACACAGGACCAACACCCGGCATCATGGTGTGGGGAGCGATCTCCTACACTGGCCGTACACCACTGGTGATCGTCGAGGGGACACTGAACAGTGCACGGTACATCCAAACCGTCATCGAACCCATCGTTCTACCATTCCTAGACCGGCAAGGGAACTTGCTGTTCCAACAGGACAATGCACGTCCGCATGTATCCCGTGCCACCCAACGTGCTCTAGAAGGTGTAAGTCAACTACCCTGGCCAGCAAGATCTCCGGATCTGTCCCCCATTGAGCATGTTTGGGACTGGATGAAGCGTCGTCTCACGCGGTCTGCACGTCCAGCACGAACGCTGGTCCAACTGAGGCGCCAGGTGGAAATGGCATGGCAAGCCGTTCCACAGGACTACATCCAGCATCTCTACGATCGTCTCCATGGGAGAATAGCAGCCTGCATTGCTGCGAAAGGTGGATATACACTGTACTAGTGCCGACATTGTGCATGCTCTGTTGCCTGTGTCTATGTGCCTGTGGTTCTGTCAGTGTGATCATGTGATGTATCTGACCCCAGGAATGTGTCAATAAAGTTTCCCCTTCCTGGGACAATGAATTCACGGTGTTCTTATTTCAATTTCCAGGAGTGTATATTCTTAAATGCATTTTCTACGGTTGTACATCTTATGACAGTATATTTTTTTAAATCTCGACTCCGTTATCAAGCGCAGTGTCAGACCAGATACTACGGTGTCTGCCGGCCGCGGTGGCCGAGCGGTTCTAGGCGCTTCGGTCCGGAACAGCGTGACTGCTATGGTCACAGGTTCGAATCCTGCCTCGGGCATGGATGTGTGTGATGTCCTTAGGTTAGTTAAGTTTAAGTAGTTCTAAGTTCAAGGGGTCTGATGACATCAGATGTTAAGTCCCATAGTGCTCAGAGCCATTTGAACCATTTGAACTAAGGTGTCCTTTGCTTCCATATAACAAAAGATATTTTGATCTAATAAATCCTCAGTTTTGTTTCGTGGTCTTCTGTATATTATTCTACACAGAAATTTGGACGCATCAGCTGATGAGAAGATTGAGCGACCTTCGGTGTCATATAGAAGATATTTTTCCGCTAGTCTGGTGGTGACGTGGAATTATTTTATAAACCCTGGTGGAATGTTATACAGGCTGAGTCACCTAACATTACCGCTGGATATATTTCGTAAACTACATCAAATACTGACGAATCGATTCCACAGACCGAACGTGAGGAGAGGGGCTAGTGTAATTGGTTAATACAAACCATAAAAAAATGCACGAAAGTATGTTTTTAACACAAACCTAGATTTTTTTAAATGGAACCCCGTTACTTTTGTTAGCACATCTGAACATATAAACAAATACGTAATCAGTGCCGTTTGTTGCATTGTAAAATGTTAGTTACATCCGGAGATATAGTAAACTAAAGTTGACGCTTGAGTACCACTCCTCCGCTGTTCGACCGTGTGTATCGGAGAGCACCGAATTACGTAGGGATCCAAAGGGAACGTTGATGGACCTTAGGTACAGAAGAGACTGGAACAGCACATTACGTCAACATGCTAACACCTTTTTATTAGTCTTTTTCACTGACACACATGTACATTACCATGAGGAGTGAGGTACACGTACACACGTGGTTTCCGTTTTCAATTACGGAGTGGAATAGAGTGTGTCCCGACATGTCAGGCCAATAGATATTCAATGTGGTGGCCATCATTTGCTGCACACTATTGCAATCTCTGGCGTAATGAATGTCGTACACGCCGCAGTACATCTGATGTAATGTCGCCGCAGGCTGCCACCATACGTTGTTTCATATCCTCTGGGGTTGTAGGCACATCACGGTACACATTCTTCTTTAACGTACCCCACAGAAAGAAGTCCAGAGGTGTAAGATCAGGAGAACGGGCTGGAGAATTTATGCGTCCTCCACGTCCTATGAAACGCTCGTCGAACATCCTGTCAAGGGTCAGCCTAGTGTTAATTGCGGAATGTGCAGGTGCACCATCATGCTGATACCACATACGTCGACGCGTTTCCAGTGGGACATTTTCGAGCAACGTTGGCAGACCATTCTGTAGAAACGCGATGTATGTTGCAGCTGTTTGGGCCCTTGCAATGAAGTGAGGACCAATGAGGTGGTCGCCAATGATTCCGCACCATACATTTACAGTCCACGGTCGCTGTCGCTCTACCTCTCTGAGCCAGCGAGGATCGTCCACGGACCAGTAATGCATGTTCCGTAGATTTACTGCCCCGTAGTTTGTGAAACGCGCTTCATCGGTAAACAGGTAGAACTGCAAGGCATTCTCTGTTAATGCCCATTGACAGAATTGCACTCGATGATTAAAGTCATCACCATGTAATTGCTGATGTAGCGACACATGAAACGGGTGAAAGCGGTGACGATGCAGTATGCGCATGACACTACTTTGACTCAGTCAACCGGCTCTCGCAATGTCGCGTGTACTCATGTTTGGGTTCATGGCAACAGAAGCTAACACACCAACTGCACCCGCTTGTCCTGTGACGGGCCTGTTACGGACCCGTTTGCGTGCTACGACCATACCTGTTGCATACAGTTGGCGGTAGATGTTTTGCAATGTGTGGCACGTTGGATGCTCTCTGTCCGGGTACCGTTCTGCATACACCCTGCAGGCTTCAGCTGCATTTCGTCGACACTCGCCATAGATGAGTATCATCTCCGCCTTTTCAGAGTTCGAATACACCATGGTCACAGTTCCTACCACACTACACTATCACAGACGTCTGATAACGCGGTGTACTACAGTTGGTCTGCGTGCGGAGACGAATGCGGAATAACAATAGCAGCAAGAGCTACATGCGGACACTGCGACAGCTAGACCAAACCACAACAGTGCACTACAGCCACCACTCGTAAATACGGTCGTCATAGTAAACATGTCCCTGCAGATGCTGCTCGCCGACCGTGGCCCGTGTTTGTTACAACATGCAACTGAACGTCGGATGTTTCAAGCGTCAAATTTAGGTTACAATATCTCCGCATGTATTTAACATTTTACAATGCAACAAACGGCACTGATTACGTATTTGTGTATATGTTCAGATGTGCTAACAAAACTAACGTGGTTCCATTTAAAAAACGTAGGTTTGTGTTAAAAAAAACATACTTCCGTGCATTTTTGTATGGTTTGTATTGAACAATTACACTAACCCCTCTCCTCACGTTCGGTCTGTGGAATCAGTTCGTCAGTATTTGATGTGGTTCACGAAATATATCCAGCGGTAACGTTAGGTGACTCACCCTGTATATTCCTTCTGTCTAGTTTGTCAGCAAGTCTTCCAAAGCTCTGACAAATTCTGACTCTCAATAATTGATCCCCCTCGTCTTCCAAACTGACATCTTCTTGACGTAGGAGCTTCTATAAGCAGAGCTTTTCGACAGCATTTTTATTTTTTGTGCCGCAGTCGAAATAAGTACTTTAAGTGACACTATATTTACCGAAAAACACTCACTAAATTTGCTTCCTCGATTATCCACTTTCGGTGTTAAGCTGTTACCGAGTGGTGCTCTACAGCACACCACGTTCACGCATAGACAATGAGTGTCGCTCTCCTTCCTCGTACTAATAACGCTGTTAGGGGTCGGATGTTGCTCATCATATAACAGTTTCTGTGATATATATACTTGCCGACTCAACAGTCAGGAAGTACATCCGGCATAAAAACAAGAAAAAAATATTACATCGTGATAACACCGGACCTCTGACAGCGTTATGCTGATAGTCATCTGTCAGCATAAAGAGGGTAGTTGTGTGGGCAATCTGTGTATCATCGTGTCTTAACTGTTAGTGTATCGGTTTTTCTGAAGCAGAAACCGAAAACCGGTTCCGATTTTGCCTTAACACGTTCGAAAAACCACATTCAGGTTGGCCAGTGTGCTAGATCTACGATCATCCACTATTCACATTCACAGCGAATCTGGCTCACAAATCGGTCTCCCACGCTATGGTACTACACGTTAGGCACGTCCCACAAAACAAATTATTTACTTGAATAATGTAATCCTACACTAGCCAAGTGCGGGTTCATTAATCCTGTTAGAAACACAAGCCTGCTGCAGTGAGCGAGATTCAAACACAAGTGTGGTCCGGAGGTTTGTCTGCTCTGGAAATTAGCATAGACGGTGATCTGTTGCATTTCTGCAAAAGAGCACAATGCTGGTGCATGCACAAGAGTTTCGGAGTACACCACTTATCGTACATTGTTAAACATGGAGCTCTGCAACAGACCACCCCTACATGTTCTTATGCTGACATCGTCAATTACGACTGCAGTGGACACGGGACCATCGGGATTCGACCGTCGATCTATGGCAACGGGTCGGCTCTTCGGATGACCCACAGTTTGCTACATTATGTCGAAGGTCCTCTCCATAAACAGCGTCATCAAAGTGAACGGCGTCTCGAAATGTACAGCGCGCCACGAGCGTAGTCTGGGGGGAGCAGTATTGTGCTATGAGGGACGTTCTCCTGCGCTAGCACATGACGTATGGTAGCAATCGAAGTAACGCTGACAGCTGCGAACCATCCGTTTGACTTCATGCTTGGTTTTTCGCCCGAGAGCGATATCATCTTCCAGTTGTATAATTGTCCGTGTCTCGGGATAGAACGGTGCTACAGTGATTTGAGGAGTATTATAGTGAACTCAAGTTGTTTCGGCTGCCAATTTTCACCTGATTTAAACATTTTGGAAACAATCTGCATTGCTATCGGGTGCTATCACCACGTGCGGGAGTCATCGGCCCGTTAATTATGCGAATTACATGACTTGTACGTAGACATTTAATGCCACAGACCTCCCACAAACCTATCAACAAACTGTCGGATCCGCGGTGCACAGAATCAATTATGTATTTCGTTCTAAAGACGGACGAATTAACTATTAAGTTGGAGATCAAAAGCTTTGGCTCATAAGTGTACGAATGACATGGAGTGGCGAAGCTCTGCGTAGCACTGTTGATTCTGGACTTGATGGCACACACGGACGTGTTCTGTTAGAGTAGAAGCAACATCTCGAGTCTGCAATGGATCTGTTTCCTGGTGGAAGGGTTTACTGAGGTGTTAACTTATGCTGTCGCTGGTATCATTGATCAATTTTGTACACCCTCGCAACAGAATCGCCGTTCAGGGAGTTCATATATTTTGAGGTTACCTTCACTTTTTTGGTGTGGCGATGATTATAAAATGGATATTGAATTAATTATATTGTCAGACTATCAAGATGTTTGCACCAGGTCTTTTCGTGCGTACGCGTTCATAAAGAGCGGCTCCACTGCTGTATGATGCAGTCTAAGAACGCGTTGGTTGACGAAGAATAATTTTTGGAGGAGACCAAGGTAGCACTTATTTTGTGTACATAATGTGGTTTTGGTACTTCTTATCGATTGTTACTTATCATATCGTTTGGACAGGAACTAAATAACATCCAAAGATTTTTTCGTATGTGGGTTCGTGGCAAGCACGATTGTTACAATTCACGCGGATGCTGGCATATAGACTGCAGATTGGTATATACTCAAGAGCGCACTGCTGTAAAGATGGTAGTTCTTTTAGTATCTGTTTGACGACATGATCGTCTCTTTGTCTTGGATAACCAAGGCGATATCATCTGCACAAGCTCGAACGCCAACTTTACTCAGGCCCTGTAGATTGCTGTCCGATACTTTGGTGGAGGTGTGTTAACAGAGGTTTCTTGGCGAGTGCAAAGAAAACACTGTAGAAAGGGCAATCTCATCGAAGTTCTCTTTGACAGGGTTTCGTAGGCGTTTCATTTCATTTTGATCTCGAAGGTGAGCCTTCACAAATCAAATGGCTCTGTGCACTATGGGACTTAACATCTGAGGTCATCAGTCCCCTAGAACTTAGAACTACTTAAACCTAACTAACCTAAAGACATCACAGACATCCATGCCCGAGGCAAGATTCGAACCTGCGATCGTAGCGGTCGCGCGGCTCCAGACTGAAGCGCCTAGAACCGCTCGGCCACCCCGGCCAGCCAACTGACCAACAGTTGCATTTCTAGAAAATCTGACAATCTGTCAAGGCGTATTGCCGGCCGCTGTGGCCGAGCGGTTCTAGGCGCTTTAGTCCGAAACCTCGCTGCTGCTACGGTCGTAGGTTCGAGTCCTGCCTCGGGCATGTATGTGTGTGATGTCCTTAGGTTAGTTAGGTTTTAATAGATCTAAACGTAGGGGACTGCTGACCTCAGATGTTGAGTCCCATAGTGCTTAGAGCCATTTGATTTGTGAAGGCGTCTTCATTCGCACAAGTGTGCCGTCAGTGGCTGTGCTGCGCGGCGGTGGGTACCTGGGGTGTGTGACTGCGCGGTCAGCGCCGCAGCGGCTCCGTGCCCCGTCCGCCGTGTGCGGCGGGCACGGCGGGCGCGCCACGCGCGTGCAGCTGTCGCGGCGGCGGCGCTGAGGCACGCGGGGAACGCGCGGCGGCTGGCAGCCCAGCAGGCCGCCTGCCTGGCCCCGCCGCGTCTCCAGTGTCCCAAGTAGCTCGCACTGTCTCTGTCAGCGCACCGCTCCGTGCCCCGGGAAGCGAAGGCCGCGGTCCGGCAGGTACAGTGTGTGGCTTCCGCGACAGGTAATCGAAGCAGCACCGCCTATACTGTAGTTCTCCGGTGTCCATCAGCAGGACGGCCGCGATGAAAATGACCGCAATCTTGGTAATCAGGACTGACAGTTGTTCCACCTCTCCCATCTCAAACCGCCTCGGTACTGATCGTCCTTCCCTTCCGGTAGCCAGCTGGCGGCTGTTCTCCAGAGGAGTATATTTCCCCTTTGCTGTGAGACCTTCGTGTGTGCATAGAAATCTAGAGCATATAGCAAGTGACTGTTAGGCGACTCGGTATCGTATACTACGGATTATAGAACGCTACAGATTACAAGATGCACCATAATATGTAGCCAATAAAAATAAAAATTACCATATCTATTATCAGATTGGAAAAAAACTAAAACTAAACTCCTCCTGCACAGGCCATAAAGGCGCAGATACCGACTGGCTGCCGTGTCATCCTCAGCCCACAGGCGTCACTGGCTGCGGATATGGAGGGCATGTGGTCAGCATACCGTTCTCCCGGCCGTATCCCAGTTTACGAGCCCGAAGCCGCTACTTCTCAATCATGTAGCTCCTCAGTTTGCCTCACAAGGGCTGAGTGTACCCGCTTGCCAACATTCTACATCTACATCTACATACATACTCCGCAATCCGCCTTACGGCGCGTGGCGGAGTGTACCTCGTACCACAATTAGCATCTTCTCTCACTGTTCCACTCCCAAACAGAACGAGGGAAAAATGACTGCCTATATGCCTCTGTACGAGGCCTAATCTCTCTTATCTCATCTTTGTGGTTTTTCCGCGAAATGTAAGTTGGCGACAGTAAAATTGTACTGCAGTCAGCCTCAAATGCTGGTCCTCTAAATTCCCTTAGTAGCGATTCACGAAAAGAACGCCTCCTTTCCTCTAGAGACTCAGACCTGAGTTCTAGAAGCATTTCCGTAACACTCGTGTGATGATCAAACCTACCAGTAAGAAATCTAGCAGCCCGCCTCTGAATTGCTTCTATGTCCTCCCTCAATCCGACCTGATAAGGATCCCAAAAGCTCGAGCAGTACTCAAGAATAGGTCTTATTAGTGTTTTATAAGCGGTCTCCTTTACAGATGAATCACATCTTCCCAAAACTTTACCAATGAACCGAAGACGACTATCCGCCTTCCTCACGACTTCCATTACATGCTTGTCCCACTTCATATCGCTCTGCAATGTTACGCCGAAATATTTACTCGACGTGACTGTGTCAAGCGCTACACTACTAATGGGGTATTCAAACATTATGGGATTCTTTTTCCTATTCATCTGCATTAATTTACATTTATCTATATTTAGAGTTAGCTGTCATTCTTTACACCAATCACAAATCCTGTCCAAGTCATCTTGTATCCTCCTACAGTCACTCAACGACGACACCTTCCCGTCCACCACAGCATCATCAGCAAACAGCCGCACATTGCTATCCACCCTATCGAAATGATCATTTATGTAGATAGAAAACAACAGCAGACCTGCCACACTTCCCTGGGACACTTCAGATGATACCCTCACCTCCGATGAACACTCACCATCGAGGACAACGTACTGAGTTCTATTACTTAAGAAGTCTTCGAGCCACTCACATACTTGGGAACCAATCCCATATGCTCGTACCTTAGTTTGCAGTGGGGCACCGACTCAAACGCTTTCCGGAAGTCAAGCAATATGGCAACCGTTTGATACCCTTCACCCACGGTTCGCAAGATATCATGTGAAAAGAGGGCGAGTTGCGTTTCGCAGGAGTGATGCTTTCTAAAGCCGTGCCGATGCATGGACAGCAACGTCTCTGTCTCAAGGAAAATCATTATATTCGAACTGAGAATATGTTCGAGAATCCTGCGACAAACCGATGTTAAGGATATTGGTCTGTAATTTTGAGGATCCGTCCTTCTACCCTTCTTATATGCAGGCGTCATTTGCGCTTTTTTCCAGTCGCTCGGGACCTTACGTTGGGCAAGAGATTTGCGATAAAGGCAAACTAAGTAAGGAGCCAATACAGTAGAGTACTCTCTGTAAAACCGAATTGGAATCCCATCAGGTCCTGGCGATTTATTTATTTTCAACCTATTCAGCTGCTTCACAACCCCAGGGATGTCTATCACTATGTCCTCCATACGGGAATCTGTACGAGACTTAGAACGGCGGTATGTTTGTACGATCCTCATGCGTGAAAGATTTCTCAAATGCTAAATTTAAAATTTCATCTTTCGTTTTGCTGTCTTCCGTTGCCAGGCCAGGCTGATCATTGAGTGACTGGATGGAAGCCTTCGTCCCGCTTACCGATTTTACGTAAAACCAGAATTTCCTTGGGTTTTCAGCAAGATCTTTTGCTAAGGTATGAAGGTGGTAGTGGTTGAATGCTTCGCGCATCGCTCTTTTTACAGCAGCACGAATCTCTACTAACTTTTGCCTGTCCTCATTCTCCCGATCTTTCTTGTACCGCGAGTGCAACTGCCTTTGCTTCCTGAGCATTCTCCGAAAAGCGCTGTTAAACCACGGTGGGTCTTTTCCGTCCGTAACCCACTTTTTCGGCACATACTTGTCCAATGCGTTATTTACAATGTGTTTAAAATTTGCCCATAATTCTACCACGTACATCGTACGGAAGTAAATGAAGTCGATTCATTTACTAAGTGGGATGCTAACAACTTCTTATCTGCTCTTTCTGGTAAGAATACTCTCCTAGCCTTCTTGACTGACTTTATAACTTTCGTAACCATAGTCATAATGACAACATCATGATCACTAATCCCTGTCTCAACACTGACACCGTCGATGAGGTCTGGTCTGTTCGTGGCTACCAGATCTAAAATATTTCCATTACGCGTTGGCTGTCGATTTAGCTGGTCAAGACAGTTTTCGGATAAAGTGTTCAAAAGTAATTCACACGACGGCCTGTCTGTACCACCTGTAATAAATCCATAGACACCCCCGTCTATACTAGGTGGGTTGAAGTCGCCTCCGACTAATATAGCATGATCCGGGTATTTCTGCGATACAGAATATAGACTCTCTTTGAATGATTCTAGAACTGTCACGGTGGAACCGGGTGGCCGGTAATAACACCCCACAATTAACTTTATTTCCCCTAGCCCTGTTAAACGTGTCCAGATAACTTCACAATCACACTCTACTCCGGCCTCAGTAGACACAATATTTTTGTCAACTGCAATGAAGACACCACCTCCTACGGTGTCTAGTCTGTCTTTCCGATACACATTCCAACCCTCACTAAATATTTCAGAATTTCCTATCTCAGGATTCAGCCAGGTCTCAGTCCCGAGAATAATTTGCGCGCCCCACGCTTCCTGGAGGGCAGTAAATTCAGGAATTTTATCCGAACACTGAAAATTTACTGCTAATATCTTGATAGCTGAAGTGTCTTTACACTGAGCGCGTCCTGATTTCCCTGCCTGCAAATCGACTGGTGAGTATTCATCAGGACATTTCGCACTACTGCCTAGCCTAAAAAACCCCTATGTACACCCAACAAGTACTCTGCTACCCGAGTAGCCGCTTCCTTCGTGTAGTGCAACCCTGACCTATCGAGAGGCGTCCTACAATACCCCACCCAATAGCGCAAGTCTAGAAATCTGCAGCCAAGACCGTCACAGAGTCGACGAAGCCTCTGGTTGAGACCCTCCACTCTGCTCCAAACCAAAGGACCCCGATCCACTCTGGGAACGATGCTGCAAATAGAGAGCTCTGCTTGCATCCCACACGCGAGGCCAGCGGTCTTCACCAAATCCGCCAGCCGCCTGTACTAACTGAGGATCGCCTCAGAACCCAAGCCACAGGCATCATTGGTGCCGACGTGAGCAACTACTTGCAGACGACTGCACCCCGTACGCTCGATAGCCGAAGGCAAGGCCGCCTCCACATCTTGGATGAGGCCCCCCGGCAGACAAACCGAGTGCACGTTGGATTTCTTTCCAGCCCTGTACGCTATTTCCCTAAGAGGCTCCATCACCCGCCTAACGTTGGAGCTCCCAATAACCAGTAAGCCTTTGCCCCCATGTGCTTCCTCGGGCCCTGTTGAAGGAGCGGCCACTTGCCCATTTGACAGTGAACGGGCGAGGCCAGCCGGCCAGCCTCCACATTGACCCTCCGCCTCGAGCGACGCGAACGCGTTGCTGTCCGCCACTCACCCTTAGGTGAGGGCGGCCCCAACGCGCCGGGTGCACTAGAATGTGCCTCGGCGGCTGAGTCAGCGGACGCAGCAAGCCACACCTGAGGTGTCTCAAGCGACGCACCAGACCCTCCGCCGTCGCTGCACCTCGAGGCAGCAGCCTGAAGGCGGCTGACCGGGGCCAGCAGCACGCTCAGCTGCTCGCGAACGGCGGGCAGTTCCTCCTGCGTCCGCACACAGCACGCACACACCCTATCCATCCTACTGCTAATATCTACCGACTCCGCGAATTTATACTCTACGGCTATCAATAAGCAATATTACTCCACTCAAATACGAGAATACACAAGGATTTTATGTAATTAAATATGCAAGCGCACAAACACTCGGAAAGAAAGTAAGAATCAAACTACAAAACAAATCAGAAAGCTAAATATGCGACTCGCTACTGCACTGACGCTTCACCAGCGGCTGCTCAAGGCTCACTGAGCTGTGCTAGTGCTCGGCAGTCCGGATTAGATTGGAAAGTGGGCCGAAGTGCCGCTGAGATGCTCTGTTTCCATGTTCTTCCGCACATGTTATTACTTTAAATTTATAACCCGCATCATATGAATACCTTTTATTTGAAACTTTCCTGGCAGATTAAATCTGTGTGCCGGACCGAGACTCGAACTCGGCACCATTGCCTTTTACGGGCAAGTGCTCTACCGTCTGAGCTAACCAAGCAGGACTCACGCCCCGTCCTCACAGCCGTACTTCCGCCAGTACCTCGTCTCCTACCTTCCAAACTTCACAGAAGCTCTTCTGCAAACCTAGCAGAACTAGCACGCCTGGAAGAAAGGATATTGCGGAAGTTTGGAAAACAGGAGACGAGACACTGGCGGAAGTAAGACTGTGAGGACGGGCCGTGAGTCGTGCTCAGATGGCAGAGCACTTGCCAGCAAAAGGCAAAGGTCACGAGTTCGAGTCTCGGTCCAGCACACAGGTTTAATCTGCCAGGACCTTTTATTTTTTTACATTACGAAAATAGCTTCTAACATAAATAATGTACTACTGTTACCGATAACACAAATCACTTTCGATTCAACTTCACTGGCAGCGTAGACCGCAATGATGCATCATAGGCGAGACACTATCTGGGTCTGTGATGACGGAGCAGGTGGGAGACAGTGTTAGCATGCTTGAGAATCTCCGCAACTTATCTTCATCCGAAGAGAAAAGTGTCTGTTATGTTCCGTAAAATACGGTACATTGTATTGAGTGAAATTATTTCATTTGAAATGGGGAAACACAAGTGATATATTCTCCAAATAGTATTCATGTAGGATTCATATGTGTGTACATAATCAGAGTGTGTAGTAAGAAGAGTATTTGAAGAGGAATTTCCTGATGTTTAGTTTCCTAACCTACGTACGATTCCTCGATTGGTAGAAAAATTTCGTTAAATGGGAAGTATTCCTGGCAGGAAATACACACAGCCACGTAGAGTACTTGCAGAAGAAACTCTGGTTAACATGGCGCATGCTCTGGGAAAGTCTACTAGAAAAGCAATTCGACTTCTTCCTCAGTGAATGGGAATTACCTATGCCTCTGCTCAAGTGGCTATCAAGTTACTGAAATTACAGCCCTATAAACTAGCTGCAGCGCAATAATTTAAAATATGTGACTTTGAAAAAAAGTTCCGGCTTTGTGACTGGATTCTCAATAGGGAGCATAATAGAGAAATTGATCTAACCTAACTTCCTTTTCGCAAACGGCCTTGCCTCAGTGGTGACACCGATTTTACGGCCGCAGTGACCGAGCGATTCAAGGCGCTACAGTCTGGCACCGCGTGACCGCTACGGTCGTAGGTTCGAATCCTGCCTCGGGAATGGATGTGTGTGATGTCCTTAGGTTAGTTAGGTTTAAGTAGTTCTAAGTTCTAGGGGACTGATGACCTCAGAAGTTAAGTCCCATAGTGCTCAGAGGCATTTGAATCATTTGACACCGATTCCCGCCAGATAACCGCAGTTAAGCGTTGAAGGGCTCGGCTAACCCTTGGATGGGTGACCACCCAGGCTGCCGAGTACTGTAGGACAGTGCAGTGCACTCATTCATTGTGAAGTCAATTGAGGAGCTACTTGACTGAGAAGTAGCGGCGACAACGGCCGGGAGAGTAGTGTGCTGACCACATGCCCCTTCACATCCGCATCCAGTGACGCCTATCGGTTGAGGATGACACGGTGGCTACTCGATACTGTTGGTCTTTCCAAGGCTTTTTCCAACGGAGTAACTTTCTTTTCGAAAGAATCTTGGTTTCACCTTTTTGATTATAATAATTCACAAAATAACCGTCACTGATGTTGTGAAAACCCTGACATAATGCACGAAAAGCCCCGCAAGATCGAAACATAGGAGTGTTGTATGTTATTGGAGGTGAGAGACTAATAGGCTCTAGTTTATCCAGGAGGCCGAGCGGTTCTAGGTGTTTTAGGCCGGAACCGCGCTGCTGCTACGATCGCAGGTTCGAATCCTGCCTCGGGTACGGATGTGTGTGCTGTCCTTCGGTTAGCTAGGTTTAAGTAGTTTTAAATCCAGGGGACTGATGACCTCAGATGTTAAATCACATAGTGCTCAGAGCCATTTGAACCATTTGATTACCAGTGAGACGGGGAAAACATTTTCCGGGCCATTTTTGACCCATTAACTGAAAGAGAACGTGCTATCGCAACATTTCAGCAGGACTCTCCGACGATGCATACAGCCAACTTCTCATAACAGGAAATTCATGACGTGTCTTAAGATTGAGTTATCAGTAACAATGTATGGGCCCCTCGATCACCCGATTCAATTCCCCGCGATATTTGTCTCTAGGAGCATTAAAACAGAATGTTCAATACAACTACAAATATTATATGAATTCAAAATTAACATTCGTCAAGAAATTGCTGCCATTTCTCAGTGGGAATTGCAGAGCGTGATAAGCATTTCCTTAAGTACGTGCTGGAAATGGCTGAGCAACTAAGGGAGGCAGTTCCAGTATCTCCTTCCTTAATATACGTATTATACTTTTAAGTGTTCATACTATGCGCGTTAGAAATAACATACGCAACTCACCATTCTACATTTACTGCGGACCTCCTGTCTCCCACACCGCGCACTCAGCAGCCGCCCCCGTCGGCTCGTTGTATGCCACGAAAGTGGTTACATCTCATTTACATTTGTCGTCTGATGTTCAGACCATTACACAAGATTGGCGCATAGTCAGAGGAGAGTTCCTGCAGACAGAGTTACGCTGCCGAAAACATACATTTAAAGTGAAATAGTATGAGATGGGTGACGGGAAAACGTGCGAGGCCATGTTACCAACATAACAGCCATTTTAGTTTTGGCCGTCGTGGATGTAACCCGTTATTTTCAGATATTGTTTTGTGACGTATCAAACAGAGTAAATAGTGTCTTTCATTTGAGCATAGCTTTATTCAGTCCTTAGTTATGTTGCATTTCGTATAGAACAATACAAACGTTGGTGATAACACATGAAGACTACAGGATGCGCTCCACGAGTTCCCCATTGCGCTTTAAGGTCGTTCTTAGCCACTTAATCTATTCCTCATTGACTCCAGATCAGTACCGGAATGATAGCATAAACTTTGTGATCACGCTCTCTGAGCTGTGAAAGGTTTCTGATCTTTGCCGCATTCACTGTTACCTTTATATAACCCAATGCTGGAACACCTACCCCATCATGAGGTGGGGCACTGCTATATTCAAAGGAAGCAGGAAATATCCGTTCGTCAGCCAGCAGCGACATTAGCACATACCATCTTCGTCCAGAAACTGGTGATAACGGGCTGCTGTTAATGTAACATGAATGAAAATGAGCTGAACAATACGAAAACCCCACACACAACACAAAACCAGCGAGCCACGCGGCGCAGTAGTTTGCACACTGGGGTCGTATTAGGGAGGACGACGGTTCAGATCCTCGTCCAGCACTTAGGTTTCCACTTGTTTCAATATGTCACTTAAGACAAATTCCAGGATGGTTCCTTTAAATTGGCACCTCCGAATTCCTTCCCATGCTTCCTCATGCCAAATTTTCCTATCATTTCTAACTACCTCGTCGTCAACGGCACGTTTTCCACACCAATACATCATTTTCGGTGCGTAAGCTTCTTTCGATGGATCCATCCAGTGAGGGTTGACATCTGACCAGTGGCAGTAATTCCGTTTACTTGACTTCCCGTTAACAAGGAAATAGCTTCATTTATAGACATAATGTCATAGGGAAACGACGGTTTTGTTCAGCTCGCGCGTCACAAATTCTGCAAACTGAAGCCGGCTGGATATTCCTCGAACAGACATTGTAACATTTACATTTCCTAAAGGCGCTGTTTATCTGTGACTAAAATTACAATGACTGGTGCACGCCTTACATCAGTTTCCTGCGAGATGTTGCGATAACCGCGCTCTAGACTCTCACCGAATGATGCCACAAGAGTGGTTGACGACACTTTTGCATAGCAGTTTTCAATTGCCCAGCTTTCAGTTTAATTGCAATAGATCCAGTTTCACGAATTTTCGAGGGACGGTTGGTCTGTCTAGATGGCAGTTATTGTAATAATCTTTGATAAATTGACTGTTCCTCTAATTTTGTATCAGGAAGACCTCAATCTGTTCGGTATATGTTACTGCCACCAACTTCCGCGTCATGTGTAACGAATAACTCCATAATGAATTAGGTTCCGTTAAAATGAAATGCACCACAGTATTTCATGAGTGGCTGGTATATCAAGTGATCCACATTCCATTTGAAAATTAGGAGTCCCATGAAAGTCGTTTTCTTTGGAAGAATGGATCCAACCCATGGACCTCCCAATATATCTATATCTACAGCCCCGAAGCCAGTTCGTTGTTTCAAAAGACATACTTATTCTAGAAATACTCATTAAATAATCACTACAGTTTGTCATAAGTAAATTGTCTTATTTGTACCAAAACATGCTCTTAAGCTAGATAGTCGATGCGTTTAACATCTTAGTCAATATTAAAGCTATTAATCGATTAGGTGCTTTGATGAAAACAGAACAATATGACTGAGCAACCCGTCAGATTTAACTGTCGAAAAATGACTAAGTCAGTGCCTATAACTTAAACATAATCGTCAGTCTGAAACATGTCCTTTGTCATCCAGAGCAGCAAGCCAAGCTGTTGTTCCTGGAATTCGAAGCTATTTTTCCGTCTTCCAAGAAAGGCGGTATTAATTGGACAGTCAGGAGGCTTCTTTTCTCCTAGCAAACTACCTTCCTATTGTTTATTTCTCAATTACTGCTATTTTGAAGATGAGATACTGTTTTAACCTTAGAATTCAACAACTTAAAGCAATAATGTACCGTATCTTCCTTCGGTCTTCCTTTCAATTTTATTTACTCATGATATTAGTTGTTTTTTTTTTTTTTGTCATCAGTCTACTGACTGGTTTGATACGACCCGCCACGAATTCCTTTCCTGTGCTAACCTCTTCATCTCAGAATAGCACTTGCAACCTACGTCCTCAATTATTTGCTTGACGTATTCCAATCTCTGTCTTCCTCTACAGTTTTTGCCCTCTACAGCTCCCTCTAGTACCATGGAAGACATTCCCTCATGTCTTAGCAGATGTCCTATCATCCTGTCCCTTCTCCTTATCAGTGTTTTCCACATATTCCTTTCCTCTCCGATTCTGCGTAGAACCTCATTCCTTACCTTATCAGTCCACCTAATTTTCAACATTCGTCTATAGCACCACATCTCAAATGGTTCGATTCTCTTCTGTTCCGGTTTTCCCACTGTCCATGTTTCACTACCATACAATGCTGTACTCCAGACGTACATCGTCAGAAATTTCTTCCTCAAATTAAGGCTGGTATTTGATATTAGTAGACTTCTCTTGGCCATAAATGCCTTTTATGCCATAGCGGGTCTGCTTTGGATGTCCTCCTTGCTCCGTCCGTCATTGGTTATTTTACTGCCTAGGTAGCAGAATTCCTTAACTTCATTGACTTCGTGACCATCAATCCTGATTTTAAGTTTCTCGCTGTTCTCATTTCTACTACTTCTCATTACCTTCGTCTTTCTCCGATTTACTCTCAAACCATACTGTGTACTCATTAGATTGTTCATTCCGTTCGGCAGATCATTTAACTCTTCTTCACTTTAACTCAGGATAGCAATGTCATCAGCGAATCGTATCATTGATATCCTTTCATCTTGTATTTTAATTCCACTCCTGAACCTTTCTTTTATTTCCATCGTTGCTTCCTCGATGTACAGATTGAAGAGTAGGGGCGAAAGGCTACAGCCTTGTCTTACACCCTTCTTAATACGAGCACTTCGTTCTTGATCGTCCACTCTTATTATTCCCTCTTGGTTGTTGTACATATTGTATATGACCCGTCTCTCCCTATAGCTTACCCCTACTTTTTTCAGAATCTCGAACAGCTTGCACCATTTTATATTTTCGAACGCTTTTTCCAGGTCGACAAATTCTATGAAAGTGTCCTGATTTTTCTTTAGTCTTGCTTCCATTATTAGCCGTAATGTCAGAATTGCCTCTCTCGTCCCTTTACTTTTCCTAAAGCCAAACTGATCGTCACCTAGCGTATTCTCAATTTTCTTTTCCATTATTCTGTATATTATTCTTGTAAGCAGCTTCGATGCATGAGCTGTTAAGCTGTTAGTGCGATAATTCTCGCACTTGTCAGCTCTTGCCGTCTTCGGAATTGTGTGGATGATGCTTTTGCGAAAGTCAGATAGTATGTCGCCAGACTCATATATTCTACACACCAACGTGAATAGTCCTTTTGTTGCCACTTCTCCCAATAATTTTAGAAATTCTGATGGAATGTCATCTATCCCTTCTGCCTTATTTGACCGTAAGTCCTCCAAAGCTCTTTTAAATTCCGATTCTAATACTGGATGCCCTATCTCTTCTAAATCGACTCCTGTTTCTTCTTCTATCACATCAGACAAATCTTCATCCTCATAGAGGCTTTCAATGTGTTTTTCCACCTATCTGCTCTCTCCTCTGCATTTAACAGTGGAATTCCCGTTGCACTCTTAATGTTACCACCGTTGCTTTTAATGTCACCAAAGGTTGTTTCGACTTTCCTGTATGCTGGGTCTGTCCTTCCGACAATCATATCGTTTTCGATGTCTTCACATTTTTCCTGCAGCCATTTCGTCTTAGCTTCCCTGCACTTCCCATTTATTTCATTCCTCAGCGACTTGTATTTCTGTATTCCTGATTTTCCCGGAACATGTTTGTACTTCCTCCTTTCATCAATCAACTGAAGTATTTCTTCTGTCACCCATGGTTTCTTCGGAGCTACCTTCTTTGTACCTATGTTTTCCTACCCAACGTCTGTGATGGACCTTTTTATAGATGTCCATTCCTCTTCAACTGTACTGCCTACTGCGCTATTCCTTATTGCTGTATCTATCGCGTTAGAGAACTTCAAACATATCTCGTCATTCCTTAGTACAATTAGTTGTTAGTCACCCCAAAAAAAGAAAAAAAAGAGACAGACAAAAGAGGAGAAAAAATCTGTCGAAGTCAATTGCGTCTCATCTGTTCGGCCTTGGCTAACATTACTTGATGCAAGGAGACTCACTGTAGCTACGGTACCGTTATGAATGTACAGAAGGCCACCGTTCCTGTAGGAGAGACCTTATCTTTCTCTATAAAATTCAGTTCTACTCCAACTTCATAAAATGAAATCTTCATCACTTAGAACATGCCAGCCTTTGTTAAGTAAGCGACATCTCACGGATACTATCCTATACCTATTCTAAGATGTACGCGAATGTTTTCGCAACTCAAATGCTAGTACAGTGGTTGATATTTTTGACAATCATCCCAAAACCCTGTTCTTCAAAAATCTCGGCGTCGCACATATTAAAATTTAATATTATAGAAGATACGCTCATGACACGTTTTTGTTCATTACATGATCACTCAGTGAGATAGATATTACAGTAACACAACTTAATGGTATACATACTAACATCACTCTCACTATGGGATTGGGAAAACAACACACCGTTAATTTTCTAAATCCGACTATGGATTCCAATAGCTGTACCCACTGATCTAGCGCCTGCCTTGAACCCACCTAAACTAATAACGTCAAATACAATGCCTCTTGCCGCCCCGAGCCCATAGAATGAACTTTTTTTTCTCATTTCATGATTCATAGATTAGTCAGTCTCCCTCTGGAGCATGACGAAACTCAAAAAAAAGTTGCGATCCTCAGACGTATTGCAGTGCATAATGGCCTTAAATCCCAGATGATAGTTAAAATATTTGCCACAAAATTACGTAAGTTTCACACAATATTCGAGATATGGTTACAGAAGTGAGTGGAAATCAAAACTAAGTACATGCCTGTACCGTATAGCGGATCTGTGTCTAATAGAGTAGCTAGGAATCTCTATGATTAGGAAGTGCGAATGAGCGTCCGTTCTAACAACTCGTTACGTAAGACCATGCGATACAGCATCTAACCTACCAAATCATTCTCACATTCAGGGATTTATTAAATCAACTGCGGGGAATGCAAAAACTTTTGTGTAGGACAAACGTGTAGGTTTGCCATTAGATTTAGAGATCGCATTTAGACCAGTGACAAATGTAGCTCTTCGTTTGGGCACCGTCTTCGGAAGACAAAACACAAGTTGAATGTCATCGAAAACTCCTTACAAATTCATCATAGTGTCGGTAAGGGAAACTATCTAGATTGTTTATAAGAGATCGAAGTTTATAGGCCATTTAGAGGTCAGCCAGAACATACCTTGAATGAACACAGTGACCTCAAAAATAAGATATCTTAGACCACTTTCGGAATGCCTTACTAGACGGCGATTTTAGACAGTCTGAATTTCTGCATTTTCGGTCATGGGAAATATTTTTGACCATGCTACACTTGCTGCGGATCATTATTTCCCTATAAACTTTCTTAGGTGTGACAACATTAGCACATCATTTGCACGGTGTTGTACCTATGTGCGATTGGATGCACGTGCTTTACTTATATGGAATTCCACCTTTAATTTCCATTTAGAATTCTCTACCTTTCTTTCCTTGTTATTTCAATTCCCTACGAAGGGGAGTAAGCTTACTGCAGATAAAACCACTCACCAGCAAAAGGTTATGTCAACCGAAAAGGTATTTCAAAGTACACAAAAAATTGACAATAAATATTAGCAGTAATAAACAAACTAGCCTCTGATTGCAAGGGTGGTTTTATACCATAATTATAACACGATCGATTTCAGGATTTCGAGTCTCATCTTCAGATACAGCTGAAGTAAAATACGGAAAGGAATATTAAAAGCAGTTTTGGTATAATATGATTTAAACTGTCAATGGATCGTGTTTAGGTAATCATGTATATAAGAGAGGTGTATGGCAAGAATACATCGAAGTTTGGGCATATCATGTGAACGAAGACTAGGAGCAGGTAGAATGGTAGAAGTTTTAAGCTGGAAAAACACGAGATTTTAATACTGAAGCCTAAGAATATAATGAAATCTATGATCGTGACCTACAGAGGTCTCTGAAATGTTTTCGGGGTTTACATAAACATCAAGAGGGAAGGGACGTTCATTGATGGCTATTTCAAATAGTAACTGAAAAAGGATAAAAGACGAGATTGAGAACGTAAAAAAAGTAAAAATTACACGTCAAATCTGTACTAGTGCACAACAATAGAAGGTGTTGAACGAAGATCTTACTAAGGAAGTGTTAAATAAGAATAATTTTAGCCATGTTAGTAAACTACACTATAGGTGCAATAATAGTGTCGAAAATTCTGGGAAGAATGAAGACAGAGTAGACAGATTTAGAAGAATCAAAGATGAGAATTAAATATTTTTCAGTTTTGAAAGACCAGTTCCTTGACAGTGCACCTTTCCTTTAACTTTTCATTCTCTGATGACGAGTCACAAGACATCAAGGTGTTGTTACACACGTTTGACTCTTGTGCCGACTAGACTAACGTAGATGAATCTGTGCAGTGTTGGGAGGTATTGTGAAGTCCACTGTTGTATTTTTTACAACAAAACCAGTAACTGCTTTTATATCAAGTAAAACAATAACTGTACGCTCAGAAAGTAGATCTTATTACGAGCAATACTGACGAATATTGTTGTAGACATATATAATAGGTAAGTAAGGGGTAAGTAATGGGTGAGTAACTGCTGGACGTAACGACCCCCAATGTCGACTTACATTTCCATCCAGTTTTCAAATATATCCATAATACAGTTGACCGATGAATTTTGACTGACTATTACTGCCGTCTATTACTTTCTCAATAGTAGTTAACGTAGGGAGCACGGTTTGTTTAAATATTTCCCTCGAGTGTTACTCAACAGTTGCGTTTTATTAGTTAACCTTTGAAATATTTTACGTAATTTAATGGTGAGTAACGCCCAGAAATCCTGTTCATTCAGGTAAACACAAACAATGGGAATATTAACTATGATTAGACAGGAATAAATAATTTTACTACTCATCTTAAGATATCCTAGGATTATCAATGAGTCATAAACTCTTGTATTGAAAAACCTTAAGTGAATCTACCAAAGTACCAAAATGTAGCTTGTTACTCTTCAACTACCCTTGAGATTATATTTCAGTTCTCTTACATGACGTGAAGCCGTAACAATTGATTCTAGTTTGTTTATTGTAGCCAAAAAAGTTAAATCCGTTCTTGAATTATTCTGCTATAAGAAGATTCCTAGACTTCAGCGCAGACGGCTCTTTATTGCTCGCTTTATGGCTGTTGTGATAAATTTGATTTACCAGAATAAACTTACCGCTGTTACTATCTTTTATTCTGCCATGTGAGCGGCAGGTCACGTTGTCGAGTGCTGTTGCTCAAGTGTACTTCGCTGGAGTTCTCTGAGCACATAGACGGCCACGTGAGCTGGAAAATAACGACAGCAGTGGAAACTTCGTGTTTCATGCCCTGACTAGCAACTGCAGAAACCACTTGGCTGGTACCAAGGTTGTAGCCTTAAGCGTACGACGATAGAGACAACGGATGCTGTTAGAGTGACTGAGGATATTTGTCAGGATAAATATCTGAAGTTTCAAGTACCTGTATGTCTGACATCGAGAAACTGAACAACGTCCAGCGATGTTTATCAGTGGTTCGAATATATACGGTGTCTTAAAAAAAGAGAGATTTCAAACTGAGGAGAAAACTTAATATTCAAATTATATTTTTATATGTAATTTTGGAGCGAATACATGATACATTTATCTAAGGGTATATTAAGCTGCAATCAAAGTACATATCATCGCCACGTTCACTGATAACGTTTCTAGAAATTGGTAAAAGATAGAATCAGCCATACTTTAATAGTAGCAATATTTTATTAGGTTTTATAATTAATTTTGAATTGGACCACTATAAATGAGTATAGAGTAACAGTAGCCAGTGTGTAAGCAGTTCGTCATCATCAAACGGTGATTGTTTCTTGAGATAGCACAAATTTGTTTACGCTTTTGTTGTTACTTATTCATTTATTAGTAACAGCGTTGGCAAATAATTTATGTTGCTAAGGGTGCAAAAGAAAAGACGTCAAAAGAGGAAAAGTTGCTTTTAATAGTTACACGTTTCGAGCAATGTTCACCTGCAAGCCAGATTTGTCTGTACCTTTGCTATTACGTTCGGATTATACATATCTAACAATTTTGCTTAAATTAGCTGCAGTAGGAAACAGTAGTACTAGTAGGGCTACCGATGGCTTCCATAATAAGTGTTTGCGGTTGATATTTGATCCCTGAGGAAAATTACAACTGCACAAGAAAGCAAAAACTCAAGAATTTCCTCCCTAAGTATATTAGGATATTCAACTTTCGTTAGGTCAATAATTTTCTGCGTTTCATAGCTCAGAGTTCGACTCGAAATTTTGCAAGACACATTGCCCTTTGATATGCTAGGAAACTATCTAGTAACACCACCGCATTTTTTTGTTTTTTTGTGTCACCAGCCTTCTGTCTGGTATGACGCAGCTATTCGTATTTCAGGTGCTGTAAGTATTAGGATGCTAAAAATAGAAACACCAGTTTTCGATCACAGTATGTAGCATACCGTGACTGCTTGCTTAATGGAGAATGAACCGTAGAGCATAATTTAATTTGTTACGAGGTATCAAGTTTAAAATGGCACTGCGAAGCCCAGACGAGACAAAAGAAGCCTTTGACGGGGCTACTACCACTTAATTTAAAATAGCCTGTGAGCCAAGCATAGACTACAGATCAAGTTGAAGATACGATTAACGTAGCAAAATGAGTTCCAATATTTGATACTGAAGTAAACAATGCACATCTGAATAGATACTTACCGTATGGGTACCGAATTGAAAGTTACTTGAACTGTGAGACTATATCTCAAAGAAATTCAATGGAAAGATATGGGAAACAATTTACTATTCCCAAAATGTACATCGTCATGCTGCTTGACAGCTATTTTTAATGTCTCTTTATGAACTACACGCGCTACAAAATTAAAGGATAGCTTTTTCGAAACCAAGTAATTGCCTCACATTGTGAGACAGAAGCTTGAAATTTGGATCGAAGATGCCTACAATCTTCCTCTGAAATGGTGTCAAAGCGTGGCTCCCTGCGACGTCTCGCTCTACTTCGCATAACACAGTTGCATGACTTCAACGCTTGGCGTCGCTGTGCTGACCTTCCCATTGTGCGGCATGTAAATGGTGGCATTAGGCATAATTTTCGTGAAATTTGGTGGCAATGTAACATCATTAACCAACTTTACACCCCATATGCACTTCCGAGCTCTGACCTTTTTTTCCGCAAGACACCTTGCTGTTTGAAGCGTCGTCGAACCGAGGCTGACGTCACAGTGCGCCACAGTCTTGCACCATCAAAGAAGAATTTTGTAGATACCGTTAAGCCAAATTCCAAGCATCTGCGTCGCAATGGCAGATAATTACCAGGTTTTGAAAAATTAATCATCTAATTATGATGCTCAGTGTACTAACAAACGAAGTCAGAAAATAAAATTTCAAATGTGATTGAAAAGTTTCGACCCTGCGTGTCGAAAAAGGGAAGAGGGTGAAATGTCTCTTTTCAAAATCTTTCGGATTCTAGGGATTGATACGCATTTTATGTCCTCTTATCACATGACCTCTTAGCACCAGTATAGATATTTCATCACACGAGAGTTCCTCGTTTCAATACCGACTGGATTTCTATGGGGAAACAGAAAGTATATTGTTTAAACGTGCCTTATAACATCAGCCAACATGATTTTGCTGCGCTGGTACTGCTAATGGCTGAAAGAAAGAGTAAACCGTAACGGTAATTTTTCTCAGACTCACGTAGCTCTTCTGTATGGTTAAAAGGTGATGACGTCTTGTTGGTTAAGATACTGTCGAGAACATAGTGAATACATTATCTTAGAAAAGATATATACGATGCCAATATTTATAACAGTAAGAAATTATTAAGGTAGTAAAGGGGGACGAAAATTAATCATGATGGGGAACTGTAATTTTATAGTAGCAAAAGGGAGAGAAGAGAAAATAGTGGGGTTACATGGAATGGGGCAAAGAAATGAAAGAGGAAACTGCCTGGCAGCGTAATTTAATCATGGTCAAGAATGACGAAAGATGGTAGTCTGCGTCATTCTCAATGGAGAGAAGTCTTCCGAAGTAAGAGTGATTTCAAGTGTGCCGCAAGAGAGTGTCGTAGGACCGTTGCTATTCACAATATACATAAATGACCTTGTGGATGACATCGGAAGTTCACTGAGGCTTTTTGCGGATGATGCTGTGGTATATCGAGAGGTTGTAACGATGGAAAATTGTACTGAAATCCAGGAGGATCTGCAGCGAATTGACACATTGTGCAGGGAATGGCATTTCAATATCAATGTAGACAAGTGTAATGTGCTGCGAATACATAGAAAGAAAGATCCCTTATCATTTAGCTACAATATAGCTGGTCAGCAACTGGAAGAAGTTAATTCCATAAATTATCTGGGAGAACGCATTAGGAGTGATTTAAAATGGAATGATCATATAAAATTAATCGTCGGTAAAGCAGATACCAGACTTAGATTCATTGGAAGAATACTAAGGAAATGCAATCCGAAAACAAAGCCAGTAGGTTACAGTACGCTTGTTCGCCCACTGCTTGAATACTGCTCAACAGTGTGGGATCCGTACCAGATAGGGTTGATAGAAGAGATAGAGAAGATCCAACGGAGAGCAGCGCGCTTCGTTGCAGGATCATTTAGTAATCGCGAAAGCGTTACGGAGATGATAAACTCCAGTGGAAGACTCTGCAGGAGAGACGCTCAGTAGCTCGGTACGGGTTTTTGTTGAAGTTTAGAGGACATTCCTTCACCGAGGAGTCAAGCGGTATATTTCTCCCTCCTACGTATATCTCGCGAAGAGACCATGAGGATAAAATCAGAGAGATTAGAGCCCACACAGAGGCATACCGACAATCCTTCTTTCCACGAACAATACGAGACTGGAATAGAAGGGAGAACCGATAGAGGTACTCAAGGTACCCTCCGCCACACACCGTCAGGTGGCTTGCGGAGTATGGATGTAGATGTAGATGAAGATGTAGAAGAGAGTTGGAGACACCGGAAGGTTTCAGACTGATTATCCAAGGTAACACTGAGATTTCAGAACTAGATTTTAAACTGCAAGACATTTCCAGGGGGCAGATGTGGACTCTGGCCGCAATTTCTTTGTTTAAACTGTAAATTATAACTGAAAAAATTGCAAAAATGATAGGAGTTTAAGGAAGAGGAATCTAGATAAGTTAATAAAAACTGAGGTTGTCAACAGTCTCAGAAGAAACATGAGGTAATGATTCACTGCACAGGGGAAAGGAACGCAGTAGAAGACGAATGGGTAGCTTTGACAGATGAAATAATGAAGGTAATACATGACCAAATAGGTAAAAAGACAAATGTCGCAGGAACTATTGAATTTAATAGATGAAATGGAAAAATATAAAAATGCAGCATATGAAGCAGACAATTGAAGGGATATATAAGCATATTTCTGGAGGGGAAAGACAGATAGCAATTATAGCAAAAGAGACTTCTGGAGAAGAGAAGAGAAGCAGTTGCATGAATACCAAGAACTCAGATGCAAAACCATTAGTAAGCAAAGAAGGGAACAGGGAAAGATGGCAGGAAACTGAACTAGAAGGCACTATTACAGAAAGGGAACAGGACGTAGACAAAGATGAAATGGGAGATAAGATGCTGCAAGATGAGAGACCTACGTCGACACAAGGTCTCTGGAACAGACGAAGTTCTGTCAGAATGAACTGATATCCTTGGGAGAACCATCTGTGAGAAAACTATTCCACCTGTTGTGCAATATGTACCACACAGGCTAAATTCCATCGTACGTGAAGAAGAGTTTAATAAGTGTAGTTCCAAAGAAATCGGGTGCGACTGATGAAAATATTGCCGAACTATCTGTTCAAGGAATGCATAATAATTACAAGAATTCATTACAGACGAATGGAAAAACTGGTAGAAACTGACCTCGGGAAAATCTGTTTGGTTTCTGGTGAAATGTAGTAATGCACGAGGCATTACTGACTCTACGATTTCTCTGAAAAGATAGATTAAGGAAAGGCAAAAATACATTTATAGAATTTTTATACTTACAAGACTTATCTTTTGACAATGTTGACTGGAATTCACTTTTTCAAATTCTGAAGGGAGCAGGATAAAATGCAGGGAGAGCAAGGAGTTAGAAACTTGAACAGAAACCAAACGACAGTTATAAGAGGTGAATGGTAGGAACGGGATGCAGTGGTTCAGAAGGGAGGGAGACAGGGTTATAGCCTATCCCAAATGTCTTGCAATCTGTACACTGAACAAGCAGTAAAGGAAATGAAAGGAAAATTTGGAGAAGAAATTAGAGTTCAGGGAGAAGAAATAAAAATTTTGACCTTTGTGAACAACATTGCAATTTTGTCACTGACAGCAAAGGACTTGAGAAGAAGAGTGGTATGGAATGGATCGAGTTTCCAAAGGAAGCTGGAAGATGAACATAAACAAAAGCAAAGCAAACCTAAGGGAATGTCGTTCAGTTAAATCAGGTGATGCTGAGGGAATTGGATTAGGAAACTAGAGACTAAAAGTAGTAGGCGAGGTTTGCTATTTAAGCAGTAAAATAACAAATGATGGACAATGCAGAGAGGATATAAAATATAGACAGGCAATGGCAACAAAGGAAAAAACTTCCGAAGAAGAATGATGTGTTAACACCGCCTATAGATTTGTATTAAGATTTTTTTCTAAAGGTATTCGTCTGGAGTGTATCCACGTATGGAAGTGAAAAATGGACGATAAACAGTTTAGATAAGAAGAGAATAGGTACTTTTGAAATGTAATGCTTCAAAGAAATGCAGAAGATCAGATTGGTAAATCATGTTGTGACGCAATTTGATTACATGTAGTGATCGATTGATATGACATGTTCTGGGACATCAGTGTACCATAAATTCGGTATTGGAGGGAAGTATATGGGGCAAACGTTATAGAGGGAAACCAAGAGGTGACTATTGTAAACAGATTCAGAAGGAAATAGACTGCAGAAATTATTCAGAGATGAAGAGTGTTGCACAGGATACAGCAGCGTTGAGAGCTGCATGAAACCAGTTTGCGGACTGAAGTCTACAACAACAACGACAACAACAACGACGACAATACTGAAATAAACATTTTACATTATCTATTTTGTTTACAATACCCTCATATCAATAAGGGTTTTACACTCTGTCCTCGGATCGTCAATGACTGCATCGTGTATGCACGTAGTTCCACGTGAGAATGGCGTAATCTTTCAAAATACGAGTAGTACACCTTAAAACTGGCGATAAATTGGATTGCGTTAGACTCTGTGCCACACAGTAATAAAAGTGTCACTCACTCAGTACATTACAAACAATAGCAAAATTCTTTAGGAAGTAAATTACTTTTTATATATTATCATGTCAAATATGCTAATTTATGACACTATTTCACAATAGATTTGTATCAGTACAACCACTGCATATGGGGTAGACAACTACACCATAACTAAAGGAAAATTTTATAGTTCCAAAGAAATGTTTTCACAGACAAATCCTTGAGGGATATGACAGAAAAAGAACAATTTGACAACTAGGACAGACAGTGGCTATTAATAGTTTAAAGACCCATCAAAAGTAGCCTTCACCACTTTCGGGATTATGAAGTAGTTATTCGACTTATTTATCATTAACAAGTACAGCAAATGTGTTAAGTAACATGTTACTAGCTTTGCAAGTGATGAATTGAACTGGAAATCGATGTTTCTGGTGTAATCAGCCTCATGAAAGTACTACTAGTACAGGATCATTTCACAGAGGCACTGCACACATGAACATTAACCACATTCAAACACGTCTTACTTAATTTAAAATCCGTCATAAATAATAATAACAGCTGTTGTTAAGAGTAAATCTGTTTCGACATTAGCGAACTATGCACTTCAATGAGCCTGAGAACTGCATGTTGGCTATAAACCTCATAGGTGTACTGCCCATGACATTAGAGGCCATGCCTTTCATACCTGTGGCACCAGTCCCATTCTAATAAGCCACCCCTCATTTCTTGGAAAGGTCATGACCATTAATATGAAACAGCCAGTCAAATTGTAACCCCAGAACAGCCATCTGTCCAAATAATCTGAATACTTTTGAGATAGGTTCCAAAGTCAACGAGAATTATCGAAGTAAAAGAACGCCAGAAGATAGTAAGAAGTTGCAGAACGACCTGTAGAGAACTGATGAATCGCGAAGACTCTGGCAGTTGACCCAGAACGTAAATAAATGTAACATATTGTGCATACATAGGAAAAGAAATCCACTACTGTACAGCTACACTACTGATGACAAACAGCTGGAGACAGCGTCTTCCGTGAAATATCTAGGCGTAACTATCCAGAGCAACCTTAATGGGAATGACCGCCGGCCACTGTGCTCGAGCGGTTCTAGGCACTTCAGTCCGAAACAGCGCTGCTGCTATGGTCGCAGGTTTGAATCCTGCCTTGGGCATGGATGTGTGTGATGCCCTTAGATTGGTTAGGTTTAAGTAGTTCTAAGTCTATGGGACTGATTACCTCAGTTGTTAAGTCCCATGGTGCTTAGAGCCATTTTGGAATAACTATAATTATAAAACAGAAAGTGGGAAAAGCAGACACAAGACTCAGATTCATCGGAAGAATCTTAAGGAAATGTAACTCATCCACGAAAGAAGTGGCTTATAAGGAGCTTGTTCGCCCAATTCTTGAGTATTGGTCATCTATCTGGGAACCCTATCTGGTAGGACTGATAGAGGAGACAGGGGAGAGTGGTGCGTTTCGTCACAGGATCGTTTAGCTGGCTAGAGAGCTTTACGAAAATGCTAAACAAACTCCACTGGCAGATGTTACGAGGGAGACGTTGTGCATCACTGACAGATTTACTATTGAAATTTCGGGATGCACTTTTCAGGAAGAGTCAGACAACATTTTACATTCCCCTGCATACATCTCGCGTATTGACCACGAGTAGAAAATTCGGGAAATTAGAGCCAATACAGAAGCTTACCGACTAACATTCTTCCCACGCATTATTCGCGAGTGGAACAGGGTTGGAGGGGTCAGATAGTGGTACCGAAAGTACCCTCCGCCCTCCGCTGGGGGAGTGTGATGTAGATGTAGAAGTAAACATTGTTGTTATCACATCTCAGTTCGTCAAAAAATAATCTCTAAAACCGCTATCAGAGTATGCATATTTTATAGTGACCCTATGATAAGGTATTAACATCATATTCAGGCTTAAAACATCATCTTCTGCTGTCAATGAAACTACATGACAGTTTGAAGAAACAGTATACTGAACACTACTAATATTCACATAGATAAAATAAGGTGAAGGGGGTGGTATACTTTCAACTACTCACCTACAAAGTCACTCAAACATTATAATGACTCCATCCTACGATAATGTTATTTTCTACTGATAATGCTAAGCATTCAGGACAGTTATAGTTCTAACAAAGAAACAGGCATTCAGAATTGGAATAGTAATCTAAGACCATAAGCTGACTTGGAGGTACTGCAACTGGATAGTGTATGTTCAGTAACATGATGGCAGGTGTAAGCTAGTGGATCTTAAAAATATTGTAACACCAGTTGTTGACAGTGTATATGTGTAGTGGGTGTGAGCTGCTGGGGATGTCAGCTTCTTGGGGTGTCAACTGCTGAGTGTATCAGCTACTGCGTTTTCTCTCCATGTTTCAGTACAAATGCAACAAATTCCCTAATGTTACAGTGAAACTGTAATATGTTGGGTCTGTGTTACAGCAAACTTGTAACGAGTAGCCATATGCTACAGAATTTCCAGTGTAACGGTTTCCAGCGTAGCTATCTTAGAAAAAGTTGGATGGTGTAATGAAGGTCATTTGACATGGTGACAGTCATTAACTCGCGTGTGCTTTTATCTAGTCAGCAAAATAGGGCATTCCTGGATATTTCAGTAAAACTGTAAGAAGGCACTCCATGTGTCAGTTTCGTAGTTCATACTGTAGGCATTATGAAGGTCCTTTTACAGTGTGACTGGAATTACCACAATCATGCTAACCAACATTAAAGAAAATGCATGATGACAGTGTTTGTGTAATAATGTAAACATCAGCTACTTGATCTCAAGTAGTAATCTAACACCCGAAGCTGATACTCTATGTGCTGAATCGGTGGTGGAGAGTTTAGAATACTTTCAAACAGACTAGTTCGCAGTAGTGTCAGCAAGTCACATTCTCACATTACAGGAAGTGCCATAATGTAACACTATATCTAATCTTCGAAACGAGTTTCAGCTACTGGATATAAAAGCTATTCTAACACTGGTAACTGGCAGTATGTATCTGCAGTGGGTGACAGGTACTGGGGGCGTCAGCTTCTGGGGACATCAGCAACTTGGGTGTTACCCACTGGGCGCTGTCAGTTACTTGGGGTGTCTGCTACTGAGGGTGTCAACTACTGGTGTCGTCAGGAACTGGGGGTATCAGCGACTTGGGATGTCTATCGGGGGTGTCAGCTGTAGGTTTTGTCAGCTATTGACTGTGTCAGAAAATGGTGGTGTCTGTTACTTGGGTTGCCCTCTATGTTACAGCATAACTGTAGCCAATTGCTCTATGCTAAAATGAAACTGCAATAAGTTTCGCCATACTACAATGAAATTGTAACAAGATGTTCCATGTTACAGTGAAACTGTAATGAGTTGCTCTTGATTTTGCAGCAAAATGGTAACAAATAGGTACAAAACTATAACACCTTGCTCTGAAACTGTTACAGTTGCCTAAAACTATTAGAGGGTGTCCCGAAACTGTGACAAGTTGCCACACACAATACTTTTTGTAACTTGTTACCGTTTTCCTGTAACATGTAATGTGTTACAGTTTCTATGTAACATGGATGGCAAACAGAGTAGCTGATACCTCCACAGCATGTGACATTTCAAGTAGGAGACACCAACTGCACATGCGGTCAGATAGTGGGGGGTTACAGTTTTAAGATCCAGTAGCTAACACCTGCAATCATATTATTGTAGAACCACTCCCAAATTTTGGCTCTTACGCTGCCATAATTTGATTTTAGAGTACCATTTCAGTTCTGAATGCCTGTTTTTTATGTCAACTGTTACTGTCTTGTAACTAAGGTATGACAGAAGAAATATCGATGTTTTGTGTTTGAAATAGTAACATTTTGAGGAATAGAGATCTACGAGTAGAATGATCTTAGTGTATTATGATAACCATTGTATTTGTATTTGTGTGTGTGTGTGTGCGTGTGTGTGTGTGTGTGTGTGTGTGTGTGTGTGTGTGTGTGTGTGTGTTTGTGTTCTTGTGTGTTTTCTTGAAATCGTTACTAATTATGGTACATAATTTTTTTTTGGTGACAAAGATTGTATTTTCGAGATACATTCGTTTCAGGTCTGACTTGTACCACCTCCATCTTTGGTTGTGTTTTCTAGTATGTAAACATTATATTATGAAGTCCTCCTGAAGTTTTACTTCCCAATGGAGATCTCGTCAAAATATATTTTTCCCTCCATCCCAAAATGCTATCTGATGTTTGTCTGTGGCTACACTCTGTATTTTTCCATGGCGTAGTTTGATTAGATTTTGCTATTATTTAGCAGCTGGTTATGAAAATACAACCTGTACGTGTTTTAGAAAGCCTTAGCACCATACTTTCAATTGGTGAATACTGCACCAATCCCCAAATGTCGTTTCCTCACCTAATCTCGATTAGACGTGAATCAGTTTTAATGAAAACGAATAACTGCCAAGAAATATCATCCTTTATATTTTCTAGTGGGTAATGTGAACACAACGCCAGAAATTTCAAATCGCTGAGACTACAGCTCTACCGCTACATTGTAACTATTTCATTTTAAATGCTTTAAACTTTCGTGATTCGCTGTTTCATGTATTTCATTTTAATGGCCACTACGGACCCAAGAATTAAGGTTGTGTTTTTGGAAATTTAATAACTTCATAGGTAAGGAAGCTGCGGCCTTCGACGTTACGGATAGTAGAACTATGCAGTTTCTAGTGCATTTGCATTTGTCAATGTCTTTAATTGCAAGTGCACTGTAGTCAGCTTAGATACACTGCTATTGTTGTTATGGTATTATGTCCAAAGATGATATAATTCATTATCTATGTTAATCTATCACATACAGGCCAAGTAACTACTCAACAAGTAATTACTGCAATGTATTTCCATTTGACCCTGGTCACTGCATTCAACCCTTGGTCTCCCTCTACAGTGTGTTCCATCACCTGATCCCCTCTTTTAGTCAGGTTGTGCCATAAATTTTTTTCATTGCCAGTTCGATTTATTACCGCTTCATCAAATACTTTATCTATCAGTATAATCTTCAATATAATTTTGTAGATGCATATTTCTAAAGTTTCTTCTATTCTCGTCTTGAGTGAACTGTTTCTTGTCCATATTTCACTTCTATGCAAAACTACACTACAGGTAAGTACAGTAAGGAATGACTTCTGAACACATAACTTACGGTAGATGTTAAGAAATTCCTCACAGATACAATGTTTTCTTGCTATAGTGAGTCTGCATTTTATACCCGGTCTTCTTTGGCAATTATCAGTTATTTTGCAGCTCTAACAGTAAAACTTAGATCAGACAGTGTCTTATTTCATCTAATTCCCTCAGCATCGCCTGTTTTAATTCAAAGACATTCCATTGGCCTTGTTTAGACTTTGTTAATTCTAATCTTATAACCTCTTATCAAGACATTATTCATTCAGGGTTCAGCTGCTTTTCACTGTCCTTGAATGTCTCCATTTTAAAGAATAATCTGTGGACGAAAGAGGATATTTAGAAATCACCCCTCCAAACACTAAAACTGATATGTACTACCTGAGGCAAGGCATAATTCATATCTGTAGAAAGAAAATGAGAAAGAGAGAGAGAGAGAGAGAGAGAGAGAGAGAGAGAGAGAGAAGTTAAACTGAAACTAAAATTTCATGGTGAATTTATAATCATTTGCCAAAGTATGTTTGGAGACTCTTGTTCGTTAAGCGTGGAGGAAAGCTGGTTCATTGTGGTGAATTTGTATACTACTTTAGGATTGTTTATGATGTGGAATTAATGATAAGCCTTTTTTGAAGTAGAACAATCATGATTCAATTAATTGTGTATGGCCGGCCGACGTGGCCGAGCGGTTCTAGGTGCTACAGTCTGGAACCGCGGGAGCGCTACGGTCGCAGGTTCGAATCCTGCCTCGGGCATGGATGTGTGTGATGTCCTTAGATTAGTTAGGTTTAAGTAGTTCGAAGTTGTAGGGGACTGATGACCTCAGAAGTTAAGTCCCATAGTGCTCAGAGCCATTTGAATTGTGTATGTTGTAATCATAACACCTGTTTAGATCATTTTAACTGGAAATCACATATGTACCACATGTACAATACTATTTGGGCCGTAATCTGTCTATCTATCTATCTCTTGGTCTTGCGTTTTCTGCCGCTCCATTTACTCTCTTAGAATTCTATGTAGATAGACAGCAGCTCATTACGAGTTTACTACACAATAGTTAGCATTTGACGATAAAATTCTGCTCGCCGATATTGATAACTGGTAATTCGAATAACAAGATGTTTCAGAAGTAGTTGCGCCCTTTATTGTTACAGGTAGAAGGAACACAAATTACTAACAAAAAAAATAACGTGGTGAAATTTTAGTAGATTCTTTTGTGTCTGTTTGATACAATAATTTTATATTTAGGTGTGGAATGTTCCAAAGTATTGTTTTTGTGTGGCAAAAAATTGTGACAAGGTGCAAAATTTGGTATGTGTAACGATATGAATCCTCATCAATTCGTCTGAGTTACTTGAAATGATCCGAATGATCCATCTACGTCAATAATAATAATAATTTTAATAATCGTAATACTCTCAAATTTAAAAGGCCACAGAAACCAATGTGTAGGAATACAATAGGTGACTAGGTTCCTGAGTTAACGTAGTTAGTGTGAATTCTATATGAAATCAAGCTAACAGAATTTTCTGAGGCAACTGTAGTTATTGTATCCATTATGGGCGTCAAACTGCGACTGTGATTGCGATAGCCGTTGTTTTGAATTAATACTGGAACTAGTTCGTTTATACTTTTTTTTTGTTCAAAATAAGTATTTTTTCATTAGCTACCTTTCAAGCCAATAAGGGCTCATCAGAAGGATGGTACTAAGGCACTTCACATTTTGAAGCAGCCTTTAGTGGCTCATAAGTACTGGAAAATTTAATTATTTCTTTGAGAAAATCTGTACGAAGTGACTGGTTGAGTTATTAATTCAAAGTAACATCAACGTGTCGTATTGTTTGGGAAAAGAACGTGAGAATGCGACACGTCTCTGAATCTATATACTCTATATCTACAACTACTCTGCAACTCACAATTACATGCCTGGCGGAAGGTTCATCGACCCACCTACAAGCTATTTCTCTACGTTCCACTCTCGAATAACGTGCGGGAAGAAGAAACGCTTAAATCTTTCCGTGCCAGCTCTCAGTCTCCTATTTTGTTATAATGTTCATTGCTCCCTATGTGTGTGGGCACCAACAGAATATTTTCGCATTCGTAGAAGAAACTTGGTAATGGAAATCTTGTGAAGAGATTCAGTTGGAACGGAAGCTGCCTTGTTTTACTGATTGCCAATCTACCTTGCGGATCACATCCGTGACACTCTGTCCCCTTTTCGCGATAATACAGCTGCCCTTCTTTGAATCTTCTCGATGTCCTCCGTGAATAATGTCTGATAAGGAGCCTACAGACTCCAGAAAACTACGGACGAGCATAGTGTAGGCAGTCTTTTTAGTAGGCCTGTTGTAGCTTATAAATGTTCAGTCAACAAATTGCAGTCTTTGATCAGCGTTCCACACAACATTTTCCATAGGACCGTTCCAAATTAGTTTTTTTAGAAAATGTAATCAGTATGTATCCTATACACAACACTGCTGTGCATTTGTTGTTAACAAGAACGATGCGGTGTTCCTGCATACCTGAAGTAACCTGCATTGTAACAACTACAGCCGTTACGAATAGTGACAATACGAATAGTGACAACCATCAGCTGTGTAATTGGATAGCAACATTAAAAACTTGTGCAGGACCGGAACTCTAGCTCAAAAAAATTTACTAAATAAATAAAATTAATGAAGTTTTGAAACCAATAAAGAAAATTAAAAAATAATAGTAAAAAGAAAAAACCTCTTTCAAGCCAAATTTATTAATTTATCATGCAGGTCCGAAGGAACATTGCATATCCGCCGATACCTGGCAGCGACTGCCAATTAAAGTGTCATCTCCTGTTGCATCATGTGTGTACGAGTGCAGGTTGTGATGCAGTTTCAATCTCGCCGTGAGCCGTTCACGGAAAGCGGTCCAGCACAAATTTTCGTTGTGGTAATTCCCTTGTACAGTTGATGGCTGTTCATACTCGCAACTTCCAATACATTTCATGTATTTCATAATGGCTGTAGTCACCATAGTGCCTGTTACTTCGGACATGTATGCATACACACACTTAACAAGTGTGCTAGTGAGAAAACCTCATAACAGGAAATCCAAAAACCTCATGGTTACCTAACAGCACGCAAAATATACAGTAAAAGAATAGTAAGCTAACTTTGAATATTCCCAAGAATAATGAACCTTGCAGACATTGTATTTACAGGACAAGAAGCTCATTTGCGTAAGGAAGGGCTTAAATACAACCTAACGTCAAATTTTCTTCATTCATCAATCAAACATTCGATATCTACTACGAAAACTGCGCTGGACATAAATGATACTACATTCAGGAAGCAAAGTGAGTTCATAGCGAAGTTAACAAATTTAATTGAGAAAAAGTTGCATAACAAAACAAACAAATATCACTTAGTTTGAGAACATAGAACTCTCAAAGACATAAACCACAAATTATCGACAAATAATGCTTTAGCTATAAAAGATGACCAAGGAAATAGCTCCGTCGTTATTTATCGCACTCATTACGTAGTTAAAGATACGTCTTTCGTTGATACGGATAATATCATCGAACTTAACCTAAAAACCAACTAACAGACGTGTAGCAAAGACAAAGAAGGCCATCAAATCCCATACTGCCATTTTAACTGATTTTGAGAAAAAAAGGTTATATGGTTTTGAACACAAGTACACGCAGACTACGTGCGCAACCTAAGACACTCAAGCCTTCGATTGCTATAGGTCTGATCATTAACTGCGACGTACGTACCAAGCAACGAGCTCTATATAATACTAACAAAATTATTATTGTACGCTAAACAATGTACCATTTAGCACTCTCGCGTTCTAGCAAAAGCAATAGAAGATATCCAGATGATATATATATGAACGGGCCAGCATAAGAAACAACACGGATCAATAAACATAACTTGCTGCAGTACAGAAAAAGTCAATAGTTGTTGCACAACGATTTGTATCTCTTTGGGAAATAGCTTCGAATTTAATAATAATGTCGATACCCAGGCCGACGCGGTGGCTATGGGTAGTAGTATTTCACGTACAATCGCGGACATTTTCCTCAGCAACCTGGAAGAAAACTTATTCACTTTCAACTGGCCTAAATTAAAACTGCTGTATATTACTACAGTTTTTTGGACGATACCCTTACGCTAGTTAATGGCACTCACGATGGTACACAAGAAATATACCAAGCCTTAAACAATCTACACACAAAAATCAAATTCAAGATGGAAACAGAGACAAACAAGGTTATAAATTATTTAGACCTTACGATCAGACGAAACGATGGCTACCACGAATACGACATATATAGGAAGTCTACCGCCACGGACTGGAATATAAATGCCATCTCCTGTCACCCAATGTCATAGAAGCTCGTATTTTCGCTCCATGCTTATCAGGCTCCAAAATCTACCACTAGGAATGCACAATCCAATATACAGCACATAAAACAGTTTAGACCATAACATAGTCACTACATTATCCAGTAAACACATGATATCCAAGCTGAAGCTCAACAAAGTACACAGCGAAATATGACTAATCAAAGAAACAATATCTACAAAGAAAATAAAATACATAGTAAATGCTTATATGTGTTCAATACGATATACACCAAAGTAATAAAAAAATGGTTCAAATGGCTCTGAGCACTATGGAACTTAACTTCTGAGGTCATCAGTCCCCTAGAACTTAGAACTACTTAAACCTAACTAGCCTAAGGACATCACACACATCCATGCCCGAGGCAGGATTCGAACCTGCGACCATAGCGGTCGCTCGGTTCCCGACTGTAGCGCCTAGAACCGCTCGGCCACCCTGGCCGGCCCAAAGTAATACCTTGGCACCGCTGCTCATTAACACACTCTGGAAACAAACGCCAAAGTATCAATAACACAGTTACTATGATGTCATAATTTAAGAAAAATCATCGAAAATGATGATGAGATCCCATACTCCGAGGAGCGTAGGGGACCGTTACGAGCATAGACTACTTCGAACATACAGTGGCCGTAGATACACATGCAAGTAAATATAATTTATACACCGTCCGTGTAACAGTGTTTATCTTTTGTAAGCAGATGACATAGTAACTACTGTGCCGGCCGTGAGTGTTAAGGTCGATATTGGCCTCGCCAGAGATACTGGGGCGTCGAGTTGGTGGCGAGTTGCCCTCTGGCAACGAGGAGAGGAGGGTTGGATAGTAACGAGCGAGAAGTACAGAACGGCAGAGTGTTGGGGCCCGGATGGTCCGAACTGTGCATTAATAATTTTGCCACTCTGTGGTAATGAACTGATGGTGAGACCGAGACGCTTGGGAATTTTATGCTGCTGTGGAACGATAAGCCGTGGGCTCTGCAACTGTACGGACGCAATTTACGGCGAGCTGTGACAGATGTCGTTTGTGGATGTTTTGCTACGGCAGATAAACAAGACAGCGTGGGCCCAACCAGAACACGCTGTGCAGTAGCATGCTCGCCCACAATAAGGATGCCATGATACTGGAGAAGAAAGCAGTGGGATACGGCACGGGTAGTGAGTGACCTTCAGTGACTTCTACGGTGTTAGTTTACTTAGCTGTGTGGAGATTGAGCAGTAACTGTCACTTTTCAACGAAATTTAAGATTGCGTAAAAGTGTGGCCAATGCCGGATGGGCGTTGTCATAACGTTATTATATTTCTTATTTGTGAACATAATTTTCTGTTATCAGGATTACTCATTGGACAGATTTGAAATTGTCAGTTCTGCGCTGTAGTTCAGCGGGTTATAAATATTGGAATTTGACAAATATGCTAACTGTGAGTTTTGGATATGTTTTTATATCTGCGTGTTAAATGAAAGTGAATTTTGAAGCTTGTAAGGTGGTACCTTTCTGGCATTACGATCCTGGAAGTTTTTATTTGGAAGTGATGTTGTTTGCTACTGTTATTGGTTGAGGATTTATTACCTGATTAATAAAAGGAACAACTATTTAACCAGCCTTTCTATGAAGTGCTTTAAGAATTGTTTTTCAGTAAACTATTATTAATAAATTACGTTTATGTTGTGTAAGCAGTTATTGGCGGCACCCATCTACATCAGCCAATCAATAATGTGCCTGGTGGGAATGGGCATTGATGTAACATTAGGGGACTAGAGGCTATTTGTTAAGTTGTGGCTACGCCATCCTATTGTTTGGTTCTCTTGTTGAAGTGTCTAGTTCCCCCTAAATTTGATACTAATTTCGCTCACCTCAAAACAGTCAAATTACTGTGATAAGAAATGAAATACCGCCCCAATTCGGCGAATAGAGAACTACAATAAACTACAGCTGCCAACGATGTTATATGTATGTTAGTTCATCTAGAGAAAGTATACATCAATAGTAGTCCATGCCCAGTGTTTTACTACTACATATAAATGTATAATTAAAGTAATTTCACTCACATTGTACCGAAGGTCACTCGATAACGTCAATTTAGCCGAATCAATAGCCAAATCGAATGAAATAAAAAATATCACGCAGCAGCAAGTGTGGACACTGCTTATAAAAGAATAAGGTCATAATGACTTTCCCGGAGCTGGCGTAACTGTAGTCTCGACTACGCTTTAGAAGTTTCGTTGGTAGGCCGTTATACATCCTCGATGCGTTTTCCATATTTTTGGAGCCCTGAAGAAAGACACTCGTGGCAGTCGATTTGCTCCGGACGAAGAGGTGCACACCAGGATACAATGTGATTCTGTAGGCAACTGGAACGTTTTTTCGTTACGACATTGACCGTCTTGTCTCAGTACGATAAATGTGTGAACAGTTATGACGTTAATTTTGAATTAATAGACAGCTTACTCACTTTTTTTCGTTGCTCTGCTTTTCATTTGACTCCCTTCACACACACGGACAATGTGTGAGCCATGATAGAGCTGTCATCAGATTAATGAGAGAGATACAGAGAGATATACAGTCACGTATTCCTCTAGTGGAGGTCGTGTATGACAGTGAGAGGTACTTCACGATTAGGGTGAAATAATTGCCCTTTGACCGCCTCCTGTTGGAATTGTGAAATAAGGAGCATTTTCTGATGTTACGTACGTAATTTCCTTAGTTCAGGTCAGTTGTATGGATTTATCATCAAGTTTCAATATGTTATTAAAGGTGTTTACATTGATGGTCAAAAATGGTTCAAATGGCTCTGAGCACTATGGGACTCAACTGCTGTGGTCATCAGTCCCCTAGAACTTAGAACTACTTAAACCTAACTAACCTAAGGACATCACTCACATCCATGCCCGAGGCAGGATTCGAACATGCGATCGTAGCGGTCACGCAGTTCCAGACTGTAGCGCCTAGAACCGCACGGCCACTCCGGCCGGCATTGAAGGTCAGTAGCTACAGCTATCAGTAATTAATTTTTAATTGTGTGATAAATCCACTGCGTTGAATGCCAACAGCGTGTGTACCATTTCAGAAAATCTAGTTAAATTCGATGTGAAAATAATCACATCCCATTGTTCCATTTAGCCGTTCAATTTTTCTTTAATATCATATTTTGTATGAAACGTGCAATACTACCGATGAGTAGGATGACTTTCAGCTTTTTTGTCTACTTGGTACTCGTCACTGTGTGAAATATATTCAAAGAGAAAAAAAAGGAAGAAAAGAAATAAAACGCACCACGAGGGAATTATCCGAATTGGTCCGACATCGGTTTATTCGAAGTACGTGTGCGGACAAACAAAAGTGGATGATTTATTCAAGAGAATCAATTTCACAAATTAAGAAAATCAATAACTGGTTGATCAACCTCTTGACCTTGACCTTGCCCATGTAACGCACCAGCTGCCACAATTTCGCATGATATCCCTGAAGTGGACATCCAACAACTCAGTCAGTAAGTGTCAGGACGAATGAGGACCAGAAGTTGACAACGTGTTATTGAACTTCATTCTCTTGAATAAATCATCCGATGTTATGAAACTGCAATTATTTTTTTGTCTATTCATATCTAACGATTCCCTCCCACGTTCGGATAATTGCTACGTGGTGTGTCGTTTCGTTTGTATTAGAAAGTATATCCGTGTGACTCTCAGTGAGTACACTGTTAGAAGTAGATTCACGTTAAAGAATTTTACTTTCGCTGAAGTTGTGGGTAGTAAGCTTTCTTAAGGAGTTCTAGTAGCATTTGTCACATACCATTGTAGGACTTCGTAATCTCGTCTCCTTGTTTTTTAATTCAATGTAACGCTTTAGCTTTGTTCATTTCTGCTCTGCTTACTGTAATTAAACGAGACAAACTCCAAATCTTAGAGTCACTTGATTACAAAAAATACATCAGAAGTAGTTCCTATTGACAGTTTTAGGTTCCTACAAATGTACTTTCTTTTCCACTTAATCACTACTCGCTTATAACCATTATCGATAATGGTGCGCCAGTGCTTCAGTTACTCTGCACAGGTCTTCTTCGCCTGTAACTTGAACAGTTGACCACTACGGTGGTCTTCAAACTGTTGTTCACTAAACCATTGTTTTGCGAGTAAATACATGTAACAGTTATTGAATCCGAGATCCTGACTATATGGTGGGTGGTCACAAGGTCCCTAAAAGATGTACTTCACCCTAGCCTCGGTGTAGGTACGTCTGTTTGTCGTTTAGGACTGCCTCTGTCGGATCTGCTCGCACCATCGATTTTGGATTGTGCGTCTTACTTCGAAAAAAATTTTGCAGTATAAAGCTACAGCAATTGTTGAGACACAGAAGACTGCTTGAATTCTCTGGCTATGTGGAGAAACAAATGGGTTTTTATCTTGTCGACAGCAGTTGAGGAAACGACGCCCGTTTTGGCATTCTTTGCTCTTTTATGTTGATTAGTAAGCATTTTCTGTTCCCATCTTCCGCATACTTCGTGACATCCTAGCAGGTCTATGACAATCACGAGTATTCAGCACGAGAAAATACATCAGCCAGAGTACCCATTGTCAATGATTCAGACAGATGCAGTACTTGGTCCAATTGTTGGATCAATTCATCGTTTTAATATAATCCATTATGGAGTCGAGGTAGCAGTTGTCGTTATACTGGTTATGACTGTTAGCATTCAACCGCGATTCTTATACATATATTGTAACAACGCGTTTCAAGAGACAGATGCGTTCAGGTTAGGAAATTACGAGAAATGAGCTGTTGCGAACCATATATATGAAACAGGCCATCCCTTTAATAGCATAGAAGATAACGTAGAAATATTGCATGTAGAAAAGAAAGGGAGGAAACTTGATTTACTAGAGGAATTCGAGATAGCTATCCATGAAAAGAAACAAGGCAATATTCTAAATGCACAAGATAATTTTAAAGAAATGAGATTTTTTAGCGGGTTTTTAGAATTATTTTAGGGTAGGTATGCGACTTTAAACTTGTAGCATGTCATTGACGGAGTTGCGAGAGGCTAACGATGGCAGACAAATGCAATAAGAAAATAAGGCACCCAATAGCATAGCGTTACCGTCAGGCACACGGCTGTAACCACGCCACAACACCTAGGCACGTCAGTCCACAACATCTCCTGAGCCGGGACAGTCCGACAGCATACTTGGTAGCTACGGGACGGCGATCGACTTGTGTCAACAACTTCAATGAAAGACGAGGACCCACAGTCCAATATACTTTTAATTCTGTTTTACTCTATGGACTTCCCAACTACACTCCTGGAAATGGAAAAAAGAACACATTGACACCGGTGTGTCAGACCCACCATACTTGCTCCGGACACTGCGAGAGGGCTGTACAAGCAATGATCACACGCACGGCACAACGGACACACCAGGAACCGCGGTGTTGGCCGTCGAATGGCGCTAGCTGCGCAGCATTTGTGCACCGCCGCCGTCAGTGTCAGCCAGTTTGCCGTGGCATACGGAGCTCCATCGCAGTCTTTAACACTGGTAGCATGCCGCGACAGCGTGGACGTGAACCGTATGTACAGTTGACGGACTTTGAGCGAGGGCGTATAGTGGGCATGCGGGAGGCCGGGTGGACGTACCGCCGAATTGCTCAACACGTGGGGCGTGAGGTCTCCACAGTACATCGATGTTGTCGCCAGTGGTGGGCGGAAGGTGCACGTGCCCGTCGACCTGGTACCGGACCGCAGCGACGCACGGATGCACGCCAAGACCGTAGGATCCTACGCAGTGCTGTAGGGGACCGCACCGCCACTTCCCAGCAAAATAGGGACACTGTTGCTCCTGGGGTATCGGCGAGGACCATTCGCAACCGTCTCCATGAAGCTGGGCTACGGTCCCGCACACCGTTAGGCCGTCTTCCGCTCACGCCCCAACATCGTGCAGCCCGCCTCCAGTGGTGTCGCGACAGGCGTGAATGGAGGGACGAATGGAGACGTGTCGTCTTCAGCGATGAGAGTCGCTTCTGCCTTGGTGCCAATGATGGTCGTATGCGTGTTTGGCGCCGTGCAGGTGAGCGCCGCAATCAGGACTGCATACGACCGAGGCACACAGGGCCAACACCCGGCATCATGGTGTGGGGAGCGATCTCCTACACTGGCCGTACACCACTGGTGATCGTCGAGGGGACACTGAATAGTGCACGGTACATCCAAACCGTCATCGAACCCATCGTTCTACCATTCCTAGACCGGCAAGGGAACTTGCTGTTCCAACAGGAGAATGCACGTCCGCATGTATCCCGTGCCACCCAACGTGCTCTAGAAGGTGTAAGTCAACTACCCTGGCCAGCAAGATCTCCGGATCTGTCCCCCATTGAGCATGTTTGGGACTGGATGAAGCGTCGTCTCACGCGGTCTGCACGTCCAGCACGAACGCTGGTCCAACTGAGGCGCCAGGTAGAAATGGCATGGCAAGCCGTTCCACAGGACTACATCCAGCATCTGTACGATCGTCTCCATGGGAGAATAGCAGCCTGCATTGCTGCGAAAGGTGGATATACACTGTACTAGTGCCGACATTGTGCATGCTCTGTTGCCTGTGTCTATGTGCCTGTGGTTCTGTCAGTGTGATCATGTGATGTATCTGACCCCAGGAATGTGTCAATAAAGTTTCCCCTTCCTGGGACAATGAATTCACGGTGTTCTTATTTCAATTTCCAGGAGTGTATTTGTGATGGTATTTTGTCTTTTTAGTCCGTTTAATTTCATGACATAGACTTTACAACCTGATGATGAGAGCATTGTCTCTTGAAACGCGTTGTTAAAATATATGTATAAGAATCGCGGTTGAATGCTAACAGTGATAACCAACCAATTCATCGTTGTAGATACTGGTGCAGACATTCCACTTTCCAATATGTTCATTCGTACGGCAACAATAAAGGTAGTGATGATATTGTAAAACCTTCGCTTCACTCATTACTGTAGGTTCATAAACTGGGCTCGATAAGTAATGCATTAGAGTAGCTGCAAATCATTTTCCACGAAACTTCTAATTTCGCCTCGCGCATCGCAACTGGAATGCAGCAGATACTTTTGAGATACTTAATCAAATGACGCCTGAATCAAATTAATGACTTCAGTGTCTTCATAAATAATCAAAATATTGCTCTTCTTTCGTAACTTTATTTGAGCTGCCAAAATTTAAATATAAGTACGCGGTCCACTGTTCGATGCTTCATTGAGGAATTATTTCACTGCAAAGTTCATTGTTTTGCTCATGTTATGTAGCCGTGCTGTGAAATAATCCTCCGAATTTTTAAAGTGAGAACTCTTAACATTTTAAAAGGAAAACAATCGTTATTAGCATTCCACACCTCTTTTCTTGATGTCTATATATTTATTTCTCAACATAGTAACCCCGACAACGAAGATATTTCTCGTAACGAGAGACCAATTTGTTGCCACTCTCTTCGTACAATGTTTGACTTTTTTGACGAAGCCACATACTCAGCTCTGCTGCAAGCACCGCTTAACCATTATCAAAGTGAAGTTTTAGAAGATTTTCTTTAAGTTTCGGAAACAGAGGATATCGGATAGAGCCCGGCTGGGACTCTGTAGAGGATGATCGATGAGAGTGAATCCGACGTCGGATTGTCTCTCTTGCATAGCCCGTCATTTTCATGCTGAAGGAGAGTATGTGACATGTGTGGAAAATCTTCGAATTCGAAACTCGACTACAGCATGCTGCTTGTCATGCAACGATGTTTACATTACAGATCGCTATTTTATAAGCTGCAGTTTGGAGTCCTCTGGTGGCAGTGGGCTCCAAATATGTAGACATGAAGAAGTCGAATGTCAGTAATGGCTGTTTTATTGAAAAAGCTTTAAACGTGTTAAATTAAAAAAGATTCTGGGGTATTATTTTTCAGCACGTCTTCGTAGATTATAAGACCAGAAAACTCTAGAGAAAAAAGTTAGTGACGCCAACATATTTACCTTATCGGTATCGATGGTAAAATGAGAAATATTCACAAAAATATAGAGATATATTAACAACTACCCTACCGCTATATACAGTCCCACCATCTGAAAATTAACGAGGAACCGAATTCGATTATGATGCAGTGGGAAACCTCTTCGATACAATATACTGGAATACTAGATACAAACCTTATATGTAGATCACAGTAAATGATTCTTCCGAAGCTGATTGTGTAGAGGTTGTGAGTGTATTCTGATAAAGGATGGGGAGCCGAAGATGAATCAGAACCTGCTCGTAGGAAGCAGAATCCCTTTATTAATCTGTTACAAACTCAGACTCTCGTCTGGTAGCGGCACGAAGATGGACCTCGACCCAAGGAGCAGCAGCAGAGAAGCATTGCAATAGGGCAGCGACTGCTGCTACAGATCAGCCCTGCCCAAGCGTGGCGCCACTTCGGGCAGTCAACGGTCCCGGATTGCTGATGCAGCAGCTGGCGAGACCTACTGAGGGTGGCGGCTGATTCCCCCGACCATGGTAAATGATGAGTGCAGGCATCCTGGGAGCGAACTCCGGACCAGCGGCTGGCTGGCAGAGCCTGGTGCTGGCGAACACTCAGTGGTTAAGCCCGCAGCCCAGCGTGCTGTGGCTGGACCTCCCTTGGTAGACGGTACCGTTCGGATGGTGGCAGAGGCAGTGGCGATCTCGTGGCGGAAGCCAACTCTGCGGTGGTTAACGACTCGATGAACAAATGAATCAACTGAGAAAAGTCTGGTCGGACGGATCTGTTGTGTTGTGGCTCCTAATGACACACATGATGCATGCCAAATTGCCAACTGGTTTCGGAATTGTCTGGGTACTGACCGACAGGTGGTCGGCGACGGACGGTGAAAGTCTTGGCGCCATGCCGAGGCAGCATATGGATGTAGATGGTACGCTTTAGATATGGTGAGTTGGGGGGCCAGCAGAATTGTTGGGATTCGCCACTCTGTTCCACAAACCACTCCATAACTCCTGACTTTGCGACATGGCGCATTATCTTGCCACTGCAATAGGAAGACATAAGCTTCATGAAGTGGTGTACTTCGCCTGCAACCAATGAACGACACTCCTCGGCCATCATGATGCCTTGCACGAGATCCACTGAACCCATAGATGCTCTTTGTGAATGTTTCCCAGAGCATATTGTAGCCACATCCAGCTTGTCTTCGTTCCGCACTACAAGTGTCAAGAAGCTGTTATCCTGGAAAACCACAGATCCGTGTCCTCCAATCTGCATGATAAAGAACGTATCGGGTTTCATTATACCATGCGATGCTCTACCACTGCGCTATCGTCCAGTGTCGATGGTCATTTCCCCATGTCAGACATAGTTGCCGATGTCGTGATGTTAACATTGGCACGTGCATGGATCCTCGGCTGTGAAGGCCCATCGTTAGGAGTGTTCAGTGCATTGTGTGTTCAGACACACTTGTACTCACCCCAACATTAAAGGCTGATGATGGTGCCCCCACAGTTCGCACCCTGTCCTGTTTTACCAGTCTGCCCAGCATACGACATCCAATATCTGCGATGAAGGATAGCCTCCCAAACCCACGACATCTGGACGTAGTTTCACATTGGTCTCGCTACCTTTTGAAGATACTCATTACAGCACTCCTCGAATGCCCGATAAGTCATGCTGTTTCTGACATACTCATGCTGAGCTTCCAGGCATCTCAATCTGACATCGGTCAAGCTCAGATAGATCGCGCGCTTTTTCCATTCTACAAAAGGACTACACGCTCACTGATACTAAGAGCACCGTGTGTCTGACTTGCAGTCATTCCTCGTCAGGTGAAGCGCTATCGCTTAGACGGGTTTATATCGATGGTAGGCCCGTGGTCATAATTTTCTGGCTGATCAGTGTATGTGAACCAAGTTTGCTTGATACGGATCCAGGGGTGTGGAAGGAGTTTTCCATCCATAGCTTATCCCGCGTACGCAAATTTAAAATACGTTTCACTTGTATTTAACATATCAAACATATTTGCACCCATATTTCACCTGTACCTCTAGTGAATTTCACCTTGCAGTTTCGTTTTCATGCAGTTCAATGTTTATGACTTCATACCTGCTTAACTATGTGTTGCACAATGATGTATTGTCGAAGGTACATTCAGCAGCATATTTCGATACAGACTGCGTAATGTGTTGCGAATAGAAATGGTAGCGAACCGGTAATAAATTGAAAGTCATGCATTATGGTACAGTTCTGCTGCATGAACTGTGGAAACGTCGTAAGCGATGAACTTACTTCCTTTTATCAATTTTTGGGGTTGGTCAGAGAGAAGAATATTCTCGAAGATTTTAAATTATGAGTTAGGTTAGTTGCAGAAAATGTGCTTATTTCTCCAACACTGGATGAATGGAGTCTGAGAATTCGCCTGCCTACAGCTTATGTTTCAACTCTACCTCCCTTTGCTAAGTAGGTTGTTATTATACCGGCTGAGATTCTTTCCAGACAGTGAGCGATATGTGTACCAAGTTTGTGTGAGAACGGCCAATTTCTTTAGGAGGAGATATGGAGCATACATACTTTCACACGCACATACATATGTACATCATTTTTATATGTGTGGATGTCTGTGAATAAGAAGGATTCATCTGTACCTCTAGCGAATGTCACCTTGCAATTTCGTTTTCATGCAGTTCAAAGTTTATGACTTCATACCTTCTGAACTACGTATTGCACAATGATATGGGAGGGAGCGCTCAGAAAGCCACACGGCACGAGTGGATTTGGACAATTTTATGTCGCACAGACTGTGTGTACTATTGAACACCGATGTGTAGAACCAGAAGGATGCTTTCGCCTTCGGTACGCTGACAAATTAGCGGTAGCAGACCACGCTCTAGAAAACGAACATCGTATTGTGTTCGAAGAGACAACTGTTACTGCACAGACTGATAGTTCCCGTGACAGCGTAATAAATGTAGAAATCGGGATAAAAATTTGACAACATCCTCAATTAAAGACGGTGGTCTGCAGCTAAACATGACTTGGGAGCCGGACATCGGAAGGTCGAAGTGGGCGCGGCGGGTGCACAACGAAAACATTAGCTCGTATGACGATGCAGACAGCACCATTTTTATCACAAAAGTCAGCGTTTATATATAAGGATAGTAGCAGAAACCAAAAGAGAATGACCACTTGAAAATGGCCAAGGAGTTCTCGGCCGAAAGTTCGTGGATTCAAAATTGATTCACTCGACTGGAAACTCGAGAATTTGTTCTATGACGAGATTTTTTCAGTGAGTGAGATGATTTGAAAAACTTGCAGGTCAAGGCAACAATCGATACCAACTAAGAAGATATGTATTTGCCATATCCCTTCATTCAGGCTTAATTGCCTCCGTAGCAGCAAAGAATTCTTTTGAGTGTATTGCATGCCTGTACACAAAATTTCTGTCGGAGACTGTTGAAACAAATGCTGAGTATTACTTGATATTTGAAATGGCTTCCTCAAAACTTTCATTTGCCTTCTTGGCGTTTGTAACACAGAAAACTCATTCCGTGAAATAGGACAACTCAGCACGAACAACGAAACACGTATTTCATATCCCGAAAGCAAAAAGTAAAGAAATATAATATTTTTAGCGTATCCAAGTCGTAGCGTTCTATATATGCCTCTAAATTGGTTCCGGTAGTCAGAGCCTTCTAGAATACTCCCATGTTACGATATATGTCTGAAAGATGAAAAATAAAAGAGGAACCCTTCTGATGCACTTTAAAATGACAAATGGGCGTGTGACCTATCCAGCATTTCGTTCAAACTAAATTTTCGAACAAACGGTATATGAAAATTTCCATAAATTATACATTTTTGTAAACGGCAAGAATGGTCTTCCTACAGAGCAGAAACATTTTCTTCAAAATTTTGTTCATATTTCACGAGCAGCTTCATTAGTGAGGAATGGAGAATGTACTACGGCCTCTTACGTAACACTCCAATAAAGACCATAAAGTAAGTTGATTAATTAAATCGTGCACGGAGGCATTCAGACATTCTTCCCGCTGTATATAAACAAATAAAATGGGAAGAAATCTCAATTCACGGTACAATAAGTACATAAAAAACTTCTGTCACTCGCTTCACTATGGTTTGCACAGTATAGATGTACATGTAGATCAAGAGACTTAGCCTACCTCATTCTCTTACTTTCAATTAATACGTCACACACAATAGTTACAAAAATCAGTTGTGGAGAACATACATTAATTATATTAAAGTACATGATTTATTTTGAACAATCTTGAGAACTCATGGGAGAATTTCCATAGCCGCTTATGTCATTGCAATCCCCGACAGCGATGGAAGATTTTCCACATCTTCTCCCACACTGTGACGCTGGTGTTAGAGGATGAGGACCGAACGGCAAAGTCCACTCGACTGCTGATAGCGTACTAAAACGCGAGGGGCCGCGACCTCCATCTCTGGCACCGAGATTGCAGCCACCCCGTAAAGAGTACCGCTATGACGGGTCGAACACTAAAAATTTTATGCGGAACGAATCTCAGGAAAGTTCCGGTCATTTGCGTCCCAAGTGGTGAATACCTTGCGTTCCACGGATTCAGGCCAAAGCACAGAATACAATTTGCAGGAAGGAAAGAGCAGTGAGCCTGCATAAACGTGATCTATTCCTAAACAGAATGAGCATCAGAAACAGATTTTCTTAATGTACCCTTCCAAATGGCTAAAGCGCAGGACATGTTTTCAAACGTAACAGTAAAGGTAACTATCCCTGAGTAAATCTCTATTACAGTGATTGGAGGATTCTTGTTTACTGCTCAGCACCAACGGTACTAAACATTAACTATCCTTTCTTTGATAGTGGTAGTGGATTGAAAAGTTATGACCTATAACAATAATAACACTTTCGGAAGCCGGCCGCGGTGGTCTAGCGGTTCTAGGCGCTGAGTCAGGAACCGCGCGACTGCTACGGTCGCAGGTTCTAATCCTGCCTCGGGCATGGATGTGTGTGATGTCCTTAGGTTTAATTAGTTCTAAGTTCTAGGGGACTTATGACCACAGATGTTGAGTCCCATAGTGCTCAGAGCCATTTGAACTTTCGGAAGGATTGATGCAACGAGAAAATATTAATTTCACCACATCGTTGAACAATATATAAGATAAAAATTAAATATTTTTGTAATGAGGGGGAAACAGTCTCTTATGTTTCCTATTTCAAACAAAAGTGTTCTCTTAAATTTATACTCAATTTTCCAGCATTAAATACATCGCGAATACCGTTCGTTAGCAACTGGATTGTCACATTCCTCTAACAAATATTGCTTTATGAATTCACATATAAAATCCATGGGATACATGTCTAGGCTCCTTTATTCCACCTTACTGTGTCTGAACACTCAGATTACAACTCAGGGAGCATCACACAGTACTGTATTCAAGAAATCGTATGCAGTTCTACAACAGAATTCCACACACGGCATGAAACCCTTACATCTTTATTTCTGAACTCTGCAATTTCGATATTGAAATCGCAACACCTTTTTTTTGAGTATGTATTTATTCAATTCTGCTATTAGTCCGTGTTTCCTCCTTCCCCTCACTCTATCCATCTTATCCTCCCCTCCTTCCGTCCACCTTCTTCTACTGCCTCTCTCTGTCTACCTTCTCCACCCACTCTCTCTATCTTTTCCAACCTCTCCCTGTGCGCGTCTCCTCCTCTCCCTCCAAATTATCACCTCCTCGCCAAAAGAATGTTACTCCTTCTTGCATCCACAGTATTTATTTCCAAACAGTAAGTAATACATGTACCACGTTTCATTGAAACTGAGCTGGGGATTAAGGAGAAGCATTTTACGCGCGACTTTGTCGGCGTATGCAGTTCTCACGCTTATATCTCATATATTTAGCATATTTCACTCATATTTGTATTCATATTTCACTTGTTTCTGTAGCGAATTTCACCCGAAAGTTTCGTTTTAAAGCATCTCAATGTTTATGACGTCATATGTCCCGAACTATGTGTCGTAGAATGATATATTTTGCAGATACATTCAACGGCGTATTTGCATACTATCTGCGAAATATGTTTCGAATAGAGTTAGTAGCAAAGAAGCAATGTGTTTAAACATCATTCATGATGCGACAGTTTTTCATGCATCTCCTTGTTTACGACCTTATATCCCCTGTACTATGTGTCGTACAGTTATATATTTTTCCAGGTACATTGAGCTGGCCGGTAAAGTATTGCGAGTAGGGTTAGTACTAAAAAGTAATAAAACCTCATTCTTGATGCGGCCGTGTAGTAAGAGATAAACTTTTTTCTCTCATGATTTTGTAGGGATGTGAGCGAGGAAAAGTGTGGTAAGGGTTTGAAACTATTTGTGAAGTTTGTTGCAAGTCACTAAGTCATTCTCAAATACTGGATGAATGCTATTTGCACCTCATGTGCTAGGGTACTTTTTCACCACCACCTCCACCCCTTTGATAGAGATGATTCTTACCTACACAGTCGTTTTTTTAGATGATAACAGTGTCATTCGTTTATTAACGTCAGATCTTTCGCGAAATGAAAATCACAGTGGAAACCTTAATTAAAGAAAAGCCTTCGTAAGTTATATGTGTACAAAGTTTGATTGACATCGATCAATTGGTTTTATAACATGTATGGATATGATTGTTTTGGTGCACGGGTTTTTCTTCAGGGCACATCTGAAACGTAAGCGCGTGGTAACTAAAAAAAATCTTTGAAACTATCTGTCGACTCCCCTCCCCCTCCAAACACCGAGACCCCCCCCCTCTGAAAAAAACCAGTTCTTCTCATATTCAAGAGAAGAAGAAGAATCTCAAAAAGCTACTTATTTCACTGTAATAATTCCTCAGCACGATGTCTCCGTTGGTTCTGATATTTGGATATTTCAGGGCAGTGCCCACGAGGACCTCGCTTGAAACGCGTCATTTGCTGCGAAGCATCATAGCAGTCAGCTCTAGAACAAATAGACGACAGCCCTCACCGCTCCAGTAAACACGTGTATCAGAAACTGATTAATGGTTCGCGAAACGAGGTTGTGGGACATCTGATTAATGATGTTTAAAGTGTATAGCGTTTCCAGTAGAGACGCTGACGTGTATTAAAATGAGACGAACAGCAGCAGGTGTTAAATAAAGATCACCTGACTGCTATATGAATTGTGTATGGGAGCACATTATCCGGTTTTAACAACAACTAAATTAACACATTGAGAAATTAAGAAATGTCGGCTTGCAGTTTTCAACATACCGCTCCAACTGAGGAATGAAAATTATTCCTGTTACCTGATGTTGATGTAAAACGGTAACAAATAGCTACATTTCGTTATTTCATCGTATGAAAGACTTCTGATGTTCGGAAACAAATGTATAACACAAAAACAACGGAACTTTCCCGCTGTAACCAGTATTTGCTGTATATGACACAAAGTGATTTGGGGTTGTTTTGCCAATGTGTCTGCGGTAAGGTATTTATGGAGCGTGCTGTATGCTGTATTACTCTTTCTTATGTGGATTCTTTTAACGGTACCTTAAGCGTAACATGTTGAATTTATTGTAATTTACGTTCGCCAGACCCACGATACTATATGATTATAAAAGAGTGAAACAATCTGAAAAATAAGAAATTAAAAATTGTTTTGCTTTTATCTGATAGACACCTGGATATAACTGACGTAATGGAGAAGTTTTTTTCCAATAATATTCATATATTACACTCATGACACTTCTTTTTAAGTAATCAGTTTCGGACTGTTTTTAAGATTACATATGTTCCGATCTTTTGCCAAACTTTTCAGCACAACGTCAGTACCACACCCAACATTTCCTATAAGCTGTTTTGTATCATCTGCCCTTTTCTAGCCGGCCGCGGTGGTCTCGCGGTTAAGGCGCTCAGTTCGGAACCGCGCAACTGCTACGGTCGCAGGTTCGAATCCTGCCTCGGGCATGGATGTGTGTGATGTCCTTAGGTTAGTTAGGTTTAAGTAGTTCTAAGTTCTAGGTGAATGATGACCACAGAAGTTAAGTCCCATAGTGCTCAGAGCCATTTGAACCATTTTGCCCTTTTCTGCACCTACTATGCAGACGCCCCAATAATCTGTTCCTTTGTAGACATATTCCATAGACTTCTTTCCGCACATAAACTGTTTGTGTTTTTTCTTTCTTCCTATATATACCCACTACACTTTTTGTATTCTTCATAAGCACAAAATTTTAAATGCACCCAGCGTCTTCTTCATCAGCTGTCCTGTGGTCTATGTTTCATACATATATGACACTGTGTTCTGGATTTACGCTTTCAAAGAATTAATCTTCAACCTGATACTAAAGGCTTACACCATTCCAACACTTCTGTGCTAGAAAACTTTCTTCGCCGCGCAAAATCCGCTTGTGATGTTTTTCTTGCTCCGTCCATCCTCTGCCGTTCCTAATTTCGATGTAACGCAATATTCTCCTTACTATTCTTCAGCACCTTCTTCTATGTTTCGATTATCCTCAAATACTATTCTGTATTATGTTGGCTATTTCGCTTAACAGGTATTTCAAGTCTTCCCTAAATCCGGCCAGTGGGACTATGTCATCATACATTAGCATTGCTCCCTTTCGCTTTGTCCTTTTCCGTACTTTTCTTTTACTCTTGTCACTGACTCTTCGATTTTCGAAATAAAGAAATATGCTGATTAGCTGCACCTTGTACACATCTTAATGTGGGTTTCCTGAGCTTCCACTTCTATTAGTTGAATTTCAGAGATATTTTAGAATGGTCGTCTCTCTCTGTTCTAAGCACTTTGAACATCAGACGAGATTTAAGTGCTGCACATCTTTTTAAAGTAAGTGACTGTGTTACGTTATTTAATATGGCGTTTGTGTTTATGATACAGGTCAGTCTGGACCAATTCCTAGAACATGTGGTCATTCTGTGGAACTTATGAACAATTTCAGCAACTTTTACACTCTTACGGTCAAATTATGGTGAAGAAACTTGCTTTCGCTTTCGAGATGCTTTGTACAGATATATCTGTCTATGACTATCCCGTTAAATGTGGCTTCCTTTCGCGTAGATGGAAGTGGATTGACAGATGTAAGTAATATTGTAAAGTGCATTTTCACGCTTAATCCCAGAACGTCTGTTGCAAGCACGGAATAAAACCACTAACTCCTTCTACCTCAAGACTATTTACCAACAAAAGTTACAGCAATGGCTGTGTTCTGTTCTGTGGGAAATGGCTAAGGCAAAGTGGCACTTGTTTCAAACAGCACTATATCTAACTTACCTTTGTCTGTGGACGATTACTGGTGCCTGCAGCCAAATGCGGTAAGTTGGGACGACAAAAGTTCCAAGAGGAACACGTTTTGCGCCAAAGTGAGTTCTAATTACTGGCTAGCGCTGATGAAAGCTAATTTTGTAACTCTACAACCACCGGAGAACTTCAGACCTTTACTACGTTCCCAGCAACGGCTTTTAATCTAAGAATCGGACCGTAGAGGAGCGGCCGTTGAACGTTCGCCAACTGTGCTTCCAACATCGTCCCCTGTGAGAGCCACACAGCTGAAGCCGAACCGTGCTGTTCACTGACAAGGAAACTCCACAACGCTATACATATAATGGCTGCAGCACATATTCACAACTGAGTGAAAGCTGTTAAACTGAGTGCCGAAATATGGCAAGCTGGTCATGTTAACTGCTGTATCCTTATTCAAACGTTTTCACGATGCCAACCACAGCAAAACACAAGCGCTTCAGCTCTCATTAATAAGGAGCTTCCTTTTTGTAGCGTATTATGGTGAGCCGTTTTTGAACTTGAACAACGTCCATAAGTTGTAATGGGTTTCATCAGTCTCGACCGATTCAGTGGCAGCAGACGGCAGTTTATCACTACAGACGAGTTCTCCATCGAAAGGTAAAAACGGCGGAACCCAGCGCAGCCTGGTGGAAATAGCTATGCAGAAACGTTTAGACCTGGGTGTCATTTTTTGAAAAAAAAGAACGGCCTTCTGTATGAGAGTGCAACGCCACAGGTAAGTACACCATTGACGAAACCTGCTACAACGTAAGGAGACAGTTCAGGGTTGAACAACAGCCGTGCTCTTGTAATGCGAACAGCGTCGTGGCGTCCATCACTGTCATGAAAGGGTACTTTCTCACCAAAGCACTTTAAGAGAGTACATTACAGCAATGAAGTATACAGTTGGTGAAGGAAAACGGTAGGGTTTACCAACCCGTTGAAGAGGCGTACGCAGTTACAAATCTGAAGTCATAGAAGGCATAGCGATCCAGAACAAAGCTAAAAATGACATGCTCAGTGGAATTACGGAATTACTGGTTTTTGTAAGGAGAAAATTAAGAAGTGTTATTGCAAAACAGCTGTAACAAATTAACTGACCAGTTAGTGGCAATTTTGGTGGTATGAAAGGACAGTTGCTTCTATTGCACAAGGAAATCAAAACGAAAATATTGGAGTGATAAAGAGTATAAAAATGTGTGAGATGGATGTAAGTGCCTAAGTTTTCACAGCTTGTGCCAAATTGATTGAAATGCTATTGGGTGTCGGGGTGCGCATTTGTAACAACAAACAAAACCTTTATGCCACAAAACTGTCTTTTAGACCGTATTTTCAGCAGTCGTCTTAGGACGTTGAAATATTACTGCGTCGTGAAAAGGAACGCAGCAATGATTTGGACTGACTCTGTTGCACTATTGTTTCGGTGCTATAAAATGACGTGGCCTAATACCCAAAACAGTATTGTTCAAGTATGCAAGACAAGCATTTTTTGTGAATATTACAGTTACAGGTAGGCTGATGTAAGGACTATAAAGTTTTCTTAAAATTGTGTTCTACAGTTTAAGTAAGGCGTTTTGTAGTAAATAAACAAGCAGCTAAAATAATTGTTTTCATTAATCAGTAGCCTTAAGGTCATCATCGGCCGGATGATGACCTCAAGGTTGAAACTACGTAGAGTAGTGCGCAAAACGTAAGGTCGAAAGCAACTACTCACATGGAACAACAACTATCCAGCAGCGGCCAACACAAATATTTGAGAAATGCAACGCTCTAACACAGTAACTTCTTCCCAAACTTGTGACCAACATGGAAGCAAGTAGTGGAGCATGTATTACTGTCCTTGGCGATCACACACGCTATTATGAACCCTATCCCACTCCTTCCAATGTCCCGTGAACCGTCATAAACCGCATAAATCGCTATCACTTCAGTACAATTATTTTCTTTAAATAAAACTGTCATTTTTGTTTGTCTCGTTGCTTATTTCTTGCAGGCGCCTTCTTTACTATACTGTAGCAAGTCTTCCTATGTATGATCGAAGTGATAGTTGGCGGTGAAACATCAAGCGAAAATCATTTTCGTGCTTAAGTTTTCCAGACCAATGTAGTTACAGAATAGATAAACCAACAAATTTAGTAGCTTGTGTGCTTGTTGCAACGAACTGTCAAGATCATAACAATAAAAGAGTTGGTGGTTATAAATAAGAAGGAAGTACACTTAATTCATATTGAAGCTTCTTATTTTAACAGTCAGTGCAAGTGCCTTACTGGAGGAGCAGAGTTCCAGGAAGTGAAATGAGACTTCAGTCTTGTCCTTCCTTTCTAAAGGGTCCATTATCCTTTCCGGAATTGTCTTTCTGTGACAGCTGCATTACAACCATAGTCTTTCAATAGGTGGATTGTTAAAATTTTTATGACACTTATTATCTGATAGTTCACGAGGGAAAACGCTTGAAACGGTTGAATTCTGTAAAGATAATTATGAGCCCTCTGAAAAAGAAAGTTACAGCTACCCTGACGGAAAAAAAACTGCGTCACAATAAAGAGTTGTCCGACATAAACAAAAGTTGATTGGCATGTTTTACATCTGAAAGATGGTATGTATTCAAGTTTTGTGCCAGTCGCATAAGAGTTGTGTTAATAGCGTCTTTGTCGCCTTAAATGCATGCTTGACTAATATTAACTTACCACCTCCAGTTTCAAAGGTAACTAACTCTCACGACCGTTACAGCGTCTGTCTTAAGCAAACCTGATTTCCATAAGGACATCTGACTCATTTGAAACGCGGTCGTTTGATAGGCTACGATAATCTAGGTATTCCTTCTATACTGTGTGGTCAAAAAATGTGTGAAACGCTTGTAGGGATGTTGAAGGGCAGGTTGTACTGAGATATGAATGTTACGAAAAAAATTCGGTACGTTGCGCCGTTTCCGAGTTATTTAGCATTGAAGTTAGCCAATCAGATTGTCGCGTGCGTAAATTCAAGTTTGAGCTAACGAGACAAAGCACTCGTTGGGCAACACCGCCCCTGGTAGGCCGCTTGAATATGAGCACGCGACGCCCCGATTGGCTAAATTCTATGCTAAATAACTCGCAAACGGAGCAACGTATCGAATATTTTTCTTAACATATATGCCTCAGTCAACCTGCCCTGTAACATCCCTACAAGCATTTCACACATTTTCTGATCACCCTGTATTACACAACGATATGGCAGGAATGTATAACCGCTTACATGATTGTTCGCAGAGGTGGTCACGGGAATGTACGATACAGTCGCAAGAAGACCGGGTTCCGAACGGCCACGTGGAACTAGCGAGAGGGAAGACCATCGAGCTTGGCGTATGGCTTTGGCGCATAGCAATGCATCTGCAGCAGCAGTTTGAGCAGCTACAAGCCAGAAGCCCTGTAGCGTGCATTCCACTGACCACGGAACACCGCCATTTTCGAATTCAGTTGTGTCAAGCGAGAGCTAATTGGAGGGGAGTCTGCAGATCGTTTATATTTTTTGATGAAAATTGGTTCTGTCTCGATGGCAGTGAAGGACGTACGTCGCTTAGGAGGAGGCCAGTGGAGGGCCTGTAACCAACCTGTCTGCGTGGTAGACAAACTAGCTCCCCACCTGGAGCTGTAATCTGGTGTGCGGTTTCGTATGACAGCAGGAGCTGCGTCGTGGTCATCCCACGCACCCTGACTGCAAATTTGTACATTATCTTGCTGATTCGACTTGTCGTACCACCCGGCGTGTTTTCCAACAGGATAACTCTCGCCCACATTCCGATGCTGTAACGCAACATGCTGTACAGAGTGTTGACGTGTTGCCTTGGTCTGCCCGATTACTAGGTCTGCCTCCAGTCGAGCACATATGAGACATCATTGGACGACAACTCCAGTGTAATGCACAACCAGCATTAACCGTCCCCACATCGACCGATCAAGTCCAACAGGCATGGAACTCCATCCGACGAGCTAACATGCAGCACCTTATAACACAATGCACGCACATTTGCTGGCTTTAATTAAACATTCTGGCGTTTACACCGGTTATTAATGTACCATCAATTTACATTTGCAGTGGCTTATCTCGCGCTTGATTGACCTCTGATCATGCGATGTTAAACACTTAAATATGTTACGAAGCCAAATGTATTATCGAAATCCAATTATTATACATTAGTTATTTCTTGATGTTGTGATTTTATTCCACCAGCGTATTTTAGCAGCCTCGGTCGCCCCAGTGAGCTGTGAGTGGCTCGTGTTCGTGCCATCTCTCCCGTTTACATTCTGTTTTATTGTACTGCCACCTCGTTTGTTAATTCAATTACTGGTGTTACTGAGTTACTGCCTTGTCTGCCCGTGAGCGGCAGTAGCAGCGCTTATCAATATATGCCCCGCTTATTATCTTTGCTGGACTGCTATTACTTCCCGGTTGTCGTGTGTTGGGGGGAGTTGGTATCTGGCAGAGAGCTGCAAAGCGCCAGCAGTAGAGTTCGGACCTGGCAGTCAAACGGTTGGGACGCGGCAGGAGTCGGTCGGGTGGGAGCGACAGTGAGGTTGATCGCCGGTTGGTCGTCTTACCGGACGACGTGATTTCTCGCCGATCGTTTATGGGTTGGAGATGTGTGTGTCTGAACTCGTGGTTCGTTCTCGTCACTGCATAGTCACTGCCTTTACCATTGGTCGCGTTCTTCGTCCATGTGTTTGTGATATTATCTGTAGCTTGTGATGTCGACTGCCCAGTTATTTTAGAGCAGTTTCCGCGCTGTTGTGTAGCAGTTGGTCGGTTGGCGCAGTCGCGACGTAGCACCAGTGGGGCATGCAGCGTCAGGAGGGTGTGGATAGCCATCACTTGCCCGACGATTGCCGTCACACATGATTTGAGTGGGGACGACCTTGGTTCACTGTCGGTCGATGGTCTTGTTAGACGACGTGTACGTGGCTGGCGAATGCTGATGGTTTGGCTGTGTGTGCCGACTCGTGGTTCGTACTAGTTATTGCACAGTCACGGCCGTGAGCATCGGCTAGATCTCGTGCTGATGTTCGTGGGGCGGTGTGTAGTTATGTGATATTCACTGACAAGTTTATTAAAGTGTTGCCTCTGAGTTAGTCGGTCGTTTGATTAAACGACGTGGGTTTTCGGGGCGTCTACCCCTTATGGGTTGCCTGGGATCCGTTGGTTGCGTTGCCGTCGGATTGAGGATGGTTGGGCTGACTCCCTGTCTGACTGAAGTGAACGTTAGTATTTCAAGTGCTGGCCGAACTTAGTTGTCTTTTAAGTCATGGTCCTTCAGCCGATTTAGTATTAAATTTCCCTACTTGTCAAGACTTCGATTGTTTGGGCCTTCAGCCTAATTAAAATATTGTTTAAAGATAAAGCCTTGGGCCTTCTGCCTTTAAAGGTTATTTTAGTTGTGTTTTTAGTCGTGGGCCTTGAGCCGTTTTGAAATTAAAGTTTCTTGCTTGTCAAGTGTGAGATTGTTTGCTGCTTTCAGCCTCATTTAAAATAAGGCTTCGTGCTGTTTTTTTTATTTTAATTTTACTATCATCATCATCATCATCATTTAAGACTGATTATGCCTTTCAGCGTTCAGTCTGCAGCATAGCCCCCTTATAAAATCCTCCATGATCCCCTATTCAGTGCTAACATTGGTACCTCTTCTGATGTTAAACCTATTACTTCAAAATCATTCTGAACCGAATCCAGGTACCTTCTTCTTGGTCTGTCCCGACTCCTCCTACCCTCTACTGCTGAACCCATGAGTCTCTTGGGTAACCTTGCTTCTCCCATGCGTGTAACATGACCCCACCATCTAAGCCTGTTCGCACTGACTGCTACATCTATAGAGTTCATTCCTAGTTTTTCTTTGATTTACTCATTGTGGACACCCTCCTGCCATTGTTCCCATCTACTAGTACCTGTAATCATCCTAGCTACTTTTATATCCGTAACCTCAACCATGTTGACAAGGTAACCTGAATCCACCCAGCTTTCGCTCCCATACAACAAAGTTGGTCGAAAGATTGAACGGTGCACAGATAACTTAGTCTTGGTACTGATTTCCTTCTTGCAGAAGAGAGTAGATCGTAGCTGAGCGCTCACTGCATTAGCTTTGCTACACCTCGCTTCCAGTTCTTTCACTATGTTGCTATCCTGTGAGAATATGCATCCTAAGTACTTGAAACCGTCCACCTGTTCTAACTTTGTTCCTCCTATTTGGCACTCAATCCATTTGTATTTCCTTCCCACTAACATTACTTTCGTTTTGGAGATGCTAATCTTCATACCGTAGTCCTTACATTTCTGATCTAGCTCTGAAATATTACTTTGCAAACTTTCAATCGAATCTGCCATCTCAACTAAGTCATCCGCATATGCAAGACTGCTTATTTTGTGTTCACAGATCTTAATCGCACCCAGCCTGTCTATTGTTTTCAACATATGATCCATAAATAATATGAACAACAGTGGAGACAGGTTGCAGCCTTGTCTTACCCCTGAAACTACTCTGAACCATGAACTCAATTTACCGTCAACTCTAACCGCTGCCTGACTATCCATGTAAAGACCTTTAATTGCTTGCAAAAGTTTGCCTCCTATTCCATAATCTCGTACAACAGACAATAACTTTCTCCTAGGAACCCGGTCATAAGCCTTTTCTAGATCTATAAAGCATAGATACAATTCCCTGTTGCACTCATAACACTTCTTCATTATTTACTGTAAGCTAAAGATCTGGTCCTGACAACCTCTAAGAGACCTAAACCCACACTGATTTTCATCCAATTTGTCCTCAACTAATACTCGCACTTTTCTTTCAACAATACCTGAAGAGATTTTACCCAAAACACTGATTAAAGAGATACCTCTGTAGTTGATACAATCTTTTCTGTTTCCATGTTTAAAGATTGGTATGATTACTGCTTTAGTCCAGTCTGATGGAAACTGTCTCCACTCCCACGCCATTTCAATTATCCTGTGTAGCCATTTAAGACCTGACATTCCACTGTATTTAATGAGTTCCGACTTAATTTCATCCACCCCAGCTGCTTTATTGCACTGCAATCTATTGACCATTTTCTCCACTTCCTCAAATGTGTTCCTATCTCCATCATCATTCCTATCCCATTATACCTCGAAATCTGAAACATTACTGATCGTATATTCACCTACATTGAGCAACTCTTCAAAATATTCCTTCCATCTGCCAAAGGCATCCACAGGATTCACCAGCAGTTTTCCTGACCTGTCCAAAATACTTGTCATTTCCTTCTTACCTCCCTTTCGAAGACTGCTAATTACACTCCAGAATGGTTTTCCAGCAGCTTGACCCATAGTCTCCAACCTGTTTCCAAAGTCTTCCCAAGATTTCTTCTTGGATGCTGTAATTATCTGTTTGGCTTTGTTTCTTTCTTCAACATAACTTTCTCTGTCTACCTGAGTTCCAGTATGTAGCCATTTTTGATACGCCTTCTTTTTCCTTTTACAGGCTGCCTTGACTGTGTCATTCCACCAAGCTGTTTGCTTCATCCTACTTTTACACACTACTGTTCCAAGACATTCTTTAGCCACTTCTAGTACTGTGTCCCTGTACCTAGTCCATTCCTTTTCCAATGACTGTAATTGACTACATTCAACTAACTGGTACCTTTCTGAGATCGCTGTTATGTACTTGTGCCTGATTTCCTTATCCTGAAGTTTCTCCACTCTTATCCTCCTACATATGGACCTGACCTCCTGCACCTTCGGCCTCACAATTGCAATTTCACTGCAGATTAAATAATGATCAGTGTCATCAAAGAATCCCCTGAATACACGTGTGCCCCTCACAGCCTTCCTGAATTCCTGATCTGTTATTATATAGTCAATGACAGATCTGGTTCCCCTGCCTTCCCAAGTATACCGGTGAATGTTCTTATGTTTAAAAAAGGAGTTTGTGATTACTAAGCCCATACTGGCACAGAAATCCAAGAGTTGTTTCCCGTCCCTGTTAGCCTCCATATCCGCTCCAACTTTACCCATAACCTTTTCATACCCTTCTGTTCGATTTCCAATCCTGGCATTAAAATCACCCATGACCACGACTCAGAATATGTCCGAGATGCCCAGTCTCATTTCAAAGTAACTGGTATCCCGACTGTCGGGACCACTTACTTGGCCACTCATACGTTGCCCGTGGTTCATGAACTAGGACATGACTACAGGAACCCACACCATGAACCACTATACCTACACCATTTTACCTTTAGTCTTAAATCATGGGCCTTCAGCCGTCTTTAAATTAAACTTGTTTGCTTTCCAAGTGTTAGATTTGTTGTTCCTTCAGCCAAGTTATAGAACTTACTTACATGAGGCCTTCTGCCCTCTTAATATTCTCTTTGAGGTGTGAATTTTGAGTTAATGGCTTTTAGCCGTTTTTTTAAATTGAAGTGGTTGTGCCCTTAAGGCATAAGGAGTAATCAGCCCGTAACTGAGTTCAAGAATAAGTACTGCAATGTTTGGTCAAATAAATAAAGTTATATATGTTCGAGTGTAACTGACAGCCGCTCATTTTGGCCCCTTTCCACAATTCCATCTACCTGTCCTGTCCTGCGGGTTTAACAGGACGTTTCACCCAGACGACATACAAAAATAATATCAGTTTTGTTAAATATACGCTGCTTCTTTATCTGTTTCAAACGGAGAGTTAAACACTGTAATTGATAGTTTTGCTTGTCTGTACAGAAACAAGACAGACCGACCAAAGGGCGGGAGAGCACAGCGTCCCTAGACGGACGGCCGTTCAAATGGGCCATTAGGAGCGTCCAATCCGAGCAGTCGGAGAGCTGTGGAATTATCAGCCTCCTCCCACTCCCGTACAGCATTAGACCGCCGCACGCTCACTGCTCCGCGAAGTGGAAACGCTCGAGGCGGATGGACCATCAGAATCTGCGTCTTCACTGATGCGTTACTACATAGATCGGATTGTGTGTTGTCGCTTAAAGCACGAACTCGTCGTTGGTATCTCTCGAATGGGATTCGCGAATTTTTCTGCATACATACGTTTCTAACTTTGCGTGTGAGACAGAAATTGAAGGAGTGGTACAATTGAACAAACATTATCGCAAAGGATTCGCTTGATATTTGATGATCGTCAGTAGAAACAGCTGACAGAATTTGGAAGCGCTTAAACAAGTGTATAAGTGGTCAGTATAAAGCTGTTCTCAAATCATGACCTTTGGCAGGAGATATAAATATGTAAGAAGATTTTCATCTCGAAGTGTGAAGTTAAACTGTAATAAATTGCAAGAAAGTAACGGCTGATACAGCTTGTAAGACTAAACTTTGCTATTGCGAAACTTAGGCCTGTATTTTGTATTCAGATAAGAGAGAATCATCTCACTTGTTGACAGATTTGCCCTCTATTTTAAATAACAATGACACGAATTTAGTCTGCCTTTTCAGTTTTTTACAATGTCTGTAGATTTCAGAGCGATTGGTTTAATGTGTTCTCATGGTAGTTGGCCCATCAGTGCTTTTTAAGTGATCAGCCAGACACATATTCCTGTGAATGTATTTTAGTTTCCCTATTCAGTCGACAGTTTCAGAAAATCCATTCATTTCAACGATCTAGATGATGATTATTAGTGAGACTGGGGTAGAGTGAGTCCGATTTTATCTCCAATTGTTGTTTATTTACTTTATTCCATTTTATACCGTTCAATCGCATTTGTTTCTACTAACCTTCCCATGGGCCTTGCTAACATCGTCGTTCAGCATCTGCAATTACACACATACATACACACACACACACACACACACACACACACACACGTACACAACGTACGCAATACACTATCTGATCCAAAGTGTCCGGACAGCGCTATGTGATACAGTATTGACCATTAGATTTCACGGGTGGTAGACCCACCATTGTTAAAGGAGGCGGGTAGTGATGTGTCGCCAGTAGAGAAGCAGTAACAGCAAAATGTATGTGTCATGAGAGACCAGAGCTTCGGAATTCACTTGAGTAATCAATCAGTCATGGACGGAGCACCGTTTCTAAAACTGCCCTGTTCGACTGTTGGTCATGTGATGGCGAAGTGGAAACGCGAAGAAACATCCGCAGCAGGTCTCATGTACCGGCGAACAAGGGCCGTCGAGCAATCCGGAAAGTAATCGTTAAAAAAAAAATACGCATAAAATCAGCGGCTGGCAACACTTGTGACTTCCAAAGTGCTATCAGCGGCTCATCAAGCACAATCACTGTGCGTAGAGGAGTAAAAGGACTGGGGTTCATCGGTCGAGCAACCCCAATAGTCAACGTTATGAGTCGCTTCAGGTGGCGTAAAGAGCGATTGGAAATGAGTGATTTGGAGTGATGAGTCACGCTGTAACTCGTGGCAATCCCATGGAGAAGTGTGGGACTGGTGGATGCCGTCATTTTTCTTTTTTATTCATCAGTCCTCTGTCTGGTTATGCGTTGCGCCATGAATACCTCTCCTCTGTCAACCTCTTCATCTCAGAGTAACTGTTGCAATCTACGTCCTCATTTACTTCCTGGATGTATTATACTGTCTTCTTTTGCTGTTTTTATCCTCTACAGCCCTCTCTAGTACAATGGAAGTAATTCCCTGGAGTCGTTACACATGTACCGTCATTCTGCCCGTTCTTCTTATCAGTGTTTCCCACATACTCCTCACTTCGCCGATACTGCGTAGAACATCCTCATTCCTCACCTTATCAGAACACCTAGCTTTCTACATCCTTCTGTAGCACTAGAGCTCGAATGTTTCTGTTCTCTTCTGCTCCAAAGTCCATACAATGCTGTGCTGCAAACGTAGCTTCTCAGAAACGTCTGCCTGATATTGATATTAGTAGACCGAAAGAAATGCCAGCGCTAAACTGCTTTCATGTTCTCCTTGCTCTGTCCACCAATGGTTACTTAGCTGCGTCGATAGCAGAATTCCTTAACTTCATCTACTTAGTTATCAGCAATCCTGACGTTAAGCTCCTAGCAGTTGTCGTCACTGCTACTTATCATTACTTTCGTCTTTTTTAGATTTACACTCAGTCCATATTCTGTACTCATTAGATTCTTCATTACATTCAACACAGTCAAATCCCATGAAAGCGTCTTGATTTTTCCTCAGTCTTGCTTCCATTATCAACCGCAACGTCAGAACTTCCTCTCTGGTGCCTTTACGTTTCCTAAAGCCGAATGATTGTGAGAAACACATCCTCAATTCTCTTTTCCATTCTACTGTATATTATTCTGGTCAGCAACTGGGATGTATAAGCTATTAAGCTGACTGTGAGATAATTCCGCACTTGAAATCTGAACTGTGTAGATGATTTTTTTTCCGAAAGTCAGATGGTACATCGCCGGACTCATACATTCTACGCACCAACGTGAAGAGGCGTTTTGTTTCCATTTCCCTCAGTTATTTTGGAAATTGTGATGAAATATTATCTATCGCGTGCGCCTTATTTGATCGTAAATCTTCCAAAGCCCTTTTAAATTCTGCTTCTAATACTGAATACCCTATCTCTTCTATATCGACTCCTGTTTCTTTTTCTTCACAACATCAGACAGGTTCTCTCTCTTAGAGACTTTCAGTGTACTCTTTCCAGCTATCCGCTCTCTCCTAGGTATTTAACAGTGGAATTCCCATTGCTTTCAATTTCACCGAAGGTTGTTTTTATTGATCTATATGCTGAGACCGTCCTTCCGACGGTCATTTACTTTTCGACTTCTTCAGATATTTCTTGCAGCCATTTCGCCTTGTCTCCCCTGCGCTTCGTGTTGATTTCATTCCTGTGCGATTTGAATTTCTGTATTCCTGGATTTCTCGGAACATATTTGTACTTTCTTCCTTCCTCGATTTAACGGAAGTATTTCTTCCGCTACCCACGGTGTCTTGGCAGTTATCTTCTCTTAAAGAACATTTTTTTCTTTCCAGCTTTCGTGATTGCCCTTTTTAGAGATATCCATTCCTCTTCGACTGAACTGCATATTGAGCTACTCCTTATCGCGATATCTATAGCCTTAGAGACCTACAAGGGTATCTCTTCATTCCTTAGTACTTCTGTACCCCACATCTTTGCGCATTTATTCTACGTGACTAATAACTTAAATTTCAACCTACTTTTCATCAATACTAAATTGTGATCTGAGTGTATATCCCCTCCAGGTTTTCGCTTACAGTCCAGTGTCTGATTTCGGAACCTCCACCTGACCATGATGTTTGTGGTGTCACCGCCAGACACCACACTTGCTAGGTGGTAGCCTTTAAATCGGCCGCGGTCCGTTAGTATACGTCGGACCCGCGTGTCGCCACTATCAGTAATTGCAGACCGAGCGCCGCCACACGGCAGGTCTAGAGAGACTTCCTAGCACTCGCCCCAGTTGTATAACTGACTTTGCTAGCGATGGTTCACTGACAAAATAGGCTCTCATTTGCCAAGACGATAGTTAGCATAGCCTTCAGCTACGTCATTTGCTACGACCTAGCAAGGCGCCATTACCAGTTACTATTGATACTGTAATAATGTACCGTCAAGACCGACGTTCTTCATTAATGGATTAAACTTAAGTATTCCACCATCTACGTCCGTTTTCCTAAACTCTCATTTCCTTGTCCTGTTCCAGACCTCGCGCCAGCCCGCGTGAGCTAGAACGCGTGCATTTCGGCTTCCTCTTGTAACCCGGTGTTGGCTCTCCTGCCAACCCACAACAATGTTCTCCAACTAAAATCTTCCCAGATCTCCCGACCTTTTTCATGTATACCTCCTACTCTTATGAGTCTTGAACCGAGTATTTGCTATTACTAGCTGAAATTCATTGCAGACCTCAGTCTTCCTCCTCTCTCATTCCTAGTACCATTCCACATCCTCCTGTAACCTTTCCTTCTACTCCTTCTCCAACAATCGCATTCCGCTTGACTATTAGATTTTCATCTCCCTTTACGTACTGAATTACTCGTTCAATATGCTCGTGTACTTTCTCTTCATATTCTGTTTGCGACGTCGGCATATATATCTGAACTATCGCTGTCGGTGTTGGTTTGCTGACGATTCTGATAAGAGTAACCCTACTCGGAACTCATTCTCTGCCTTACCCTGCTGTTCATAACGAATCCTACTTCCGTTGCACCATTTTCAAATGGTTCAAATGGCTCTGAGCACTATGAGTCTTAACATCTACGGTCATAAGTCCCATAGAACCTAGAACTACTTAAACGTAACTAACTTAAGGACGTTGCACACATCCATGCCCGAGACAGGATTCGAACCTGCGACCGTATTGGTCGCTTGATTCCAGACTGAAGCGCCTAGAACAACTCGGCCACACCGGCCGGCTGCACCATTTTCGATCACTGTTGATATTACCCTAATCTGACCATAAATCCTTATCTTCGTTTCATTTCACTTCACTGATCGTCACTGCATCTAGACCGTGCCCGTGCACTTCCCTTTCAAATTGTCTAGCTTCCCTATCACGTTCAAACTTCTCTCGCCCCACTCCTCAACCCGTAGAACTTTATAATTTCGATTGCTATTCGATATTTTTCTCGTGGTCACCTCCCCATTGTCAGTGAGCTCCGAACGGGGGACTAGTCCGTAATCTTTTGCCAATAGAGAGATAGCCATGACACTTTTTTCAATGACAGTCCAGATATCCTGTGGATATACGTTATGCTTCTCTAATGCAGTGGTTTCCATTGCCTTCTGCATCCTCATGTCTTTGATCATTGCCGATTCTTCCGTCTTTCATGGCCAGGTTTCCAGCCCATGGACAAGAGAGAGCACTGAACCTCCGTCCGCTCCTCAGTCCTCTTTCACAAGGTCGTTGGTTGAATGAGGGTGACGTGTTATGCCAGGATACTTCGACCGCCTTTGCTGATGATTTTTATTCGAAACTTGTGAGGGTGTTCAAACCCCTGACCGAGAATATTTTTATTAATAATCTTAGACGCTACCCCTAAACCTCGGGTAGTGTCATGTGCAGTCTCAAAAGTAAAATGCAGAGAAGGTGGTGGTACTAGTGGGCATTTTGTGATGATCATCTTATAGCGTGTAAGAAAATTCTAAATGTGGAAGGATACGAGCACTTTTTACAACAGTGTGTAGTGTGTACCGTAGAACAGTGTATTAGCTTGGGAATGCACCCTGTCATAAAGCGGCGCCTTTAAGGCAATGAAAATGTGTGTGAAATGTATGAAATCTTATGGGACTTAAATGCTAAGATCATCAGTCCCTACGTTTACTCACTACTTAACCTAAATTATCCTCAGGACAAACACCCACACTCATGCCCGAGGGAGGACTCGAACCTCCGCGCGGACCAGCCTCACAGTCCATGACTGCTGCGCCATAGACCGCTCGGCTAATCCCGCGAGGCTTAAGGCAATGATTTGTGGATAATAACATCCCTGAGTTACACTGATTTGCTCAGATTCCCGATATGAAATGAATAGAAATGCTGGGGTTAAGTCAGAGTGTCGACTTCTCTGGTTTCGACTGGACGAGGAATGGGATGGCGTTCCTCCTCAGACAAACTGTCTCGAGCAGAATACAAGCCGACATAAGGCCAAGGACAGGCGTAACCCATATTAATCTCCATTAATAGGTGTCTAAATATTTTTGATCAAATAGTGAAATGGTCCATTGATCTGACCGGGCCAAATATCTCACGAAATAAGCGTCAAACTACAAAGAACGAAACTTGTCTAGCTTGAAGGGGGAAACCAGATGGCGCTACGGATGGCCCGCTAGATGGCGCTGCCATAGATCAAACGGATATCAACTGCGTTTTTTTAAGTAGGAACCCCCATTTTATTGCATATTCGTGTAGTACGTAAAGAAATATGAATATTTTATTTGAACCACATTTTTTGCTTTGTGATAATGGTGCTGTAATAATAACAAACATATGGCTCATAATTTTAGATGAACAGTTGGTAACAGGTAGGTTTTTTAAATTAAAATACAGAACGTAGGTACGTTTGAACATTTTATTCAGGTTGTTCCAATGTGAACTTATCATTTCTGAGAACGCTTGCTGCTACAGCGTGATTACCTGTAAACACCACATTAATGGAATAAATGATCAAAATGATGTCCGTCAACCTTAATGCATTTGGCAATACGTATAACGACATTTCTCTCAACAGCGATTAGTTCGCCTTCCGTAACGTTCGCACATGCATTGTCAATGCGCTGACGCATGTTGTCAGGCGTTGTCGGTGGATCACGATAGCAAATATCCCTGAAATTTCCCCACAGAAAGAAATTCGGGGACGTCGGATCCGGTGAACGTGCGGGCCATCGTATGGTGCTTCGACGACCAATCCACCTGTCATGAAATATGCTATTCAATACCGCTTCAAACGCAAGCGAGCTATGTGCCGGACATCCATCATGCTGGAAGTACATCTCCATTCTGTCAGGCAGTGAAACATCTTGTAGTAACATCGGTAGAACGTTACGTAGGAAATCAGCATACATTGCACCATTTAGATTCCCATCGATAAAATGGGGGCCAATTATCCTTCCTCCCATAATGCCGCACCATACATTAACCCGCCAAGGTCGCTGATGTTCCATTTGTCGCAGCCATTGTGGATTTTCTGTTGCGCAATAGTGCATATTATGCCGGTTTACGTTACCGCTGTTGGTGAATGACGCTTCGTCGCTAAATAGAACGCGTGCAAAAAATCTGTCATCGTCCCGTAATTTCTCTTGCGCCCAGTGGCAGAACTGAACACGACGTTCAAAGTCGTCGCCATGCAATTCCTGGTGCGTAGAAATATGGCACGGGTGCAATCGATGTTGATTTAGCATTCTCAACACCGACATTTTTGAGATTCCCGTTTCTCACGGAATTTGTCTGCTACTGACATGCGGATTAGCCGCGACAGCAGCTAAAACACCTGCTTGGGTATCATCATTTGTTGCAGGCCGTGGTTGACGTTTCACATGTGGCTGAACACTTCCTGTTTCCTTAAATAACGTAACTATCCGGCGATCGGTCGGGACACTTGGATGATGTCGTCCATGGTACCGAGCAGCATACATAGCATACGCCCGTTGGGCATTTTGATCGGAATATCCATACATCAACACGATATCGACCTTTTCTGCAGTTGGTGAACGGTTCATTTTAACACGGGTAATGTATCATTAAGCAAATACCGTCCGCACTGGCGGATTGGTACGTGATACTACGTACTTACACGTCTGTGATTATTAAAGCACCATCTATCACAAAGCAAAAAAAGTGGTCCAACTAAAACATTCATATTTCTTTACGTACTACACGAATATGTAATAAAAATGGGGGTTCCTATTTTAAAAAACGCAGTTGATATCAGTTTGACCTATGGCAGTGCCATCTAGTCGGCCAACCATAGCGCCATCTGGTTTCCTCCTTCAAGCTAGACGAATTTCGTTCTTTGTAGGTTTTTCCATTGACGCTTATTTCGCGAGATATTTGGCCCGGTCACGATCAATGGACCACCCTGTATAGGGATGAGGTTGGAGTGGTAAGACGCCAGGAAAGACGCTGGGTTCCAATAATAACATTTAATCCATAAAACACGTTAACAATAAAAAAAGGTCTTGTCGTCTGAAGAACGGGTTCCAGAGGTTGGTATCTCGCATCGGAACTGCAAGCAAGTGTTGTCACTGCTAGACGCAACGGCGAATGATACGCCACCGCTACGGCATGTTAATTACGCGACAGCTGTATTAGACAGAGCTGCAGCAAACTTGATAGTCACTTCTGCTTTGGAAGAAGAGACTACTGTTTGAAGTGATATGTTAGTGACCGGTGACAGTAAGCAACATACCAAAGAGTCCTGTGGCTTTGGATTGTTTCAAAATTAAATCTCTCATCTTGTTCAAGTTATAATAAAGTTATATTAATTATGTGTTATAGTATCAACTCTGTCTCCTCTAGAAGTAACTCTAAGAAACCACCATTCTTCCCAGGAATGCTATTTCGTTCGGCATAAAAGATGATGAAAATATCCATATATTTGAGTAACACATCTTTCGTAATTCTGTGGAACACGAATAAATCAGGCAAAAAACAATACAATTTTAAAATCAGAAATTGGACTATTTAACTTGGGAGAGTCAGTAGTTGTGTTTCAGCATTACTTTTAGTAGGTTACATATGCACTAACTATCACAAATGGACGTCTAGTTATCAGCTCAGAACAGAGAATGAGCCACCATTAAAGAAGACTGTGAAACAGCTGGGCACAAATAAAAAATATACAAATAAAATTTTAAAAACTAACACCCAATTTCTCAAAAGAGAGTAATAATATACAAGGGTGGTTTGAAAGTTTCTCCGAACGCAATTAAAAAAAAAAATTACTTACATCACTGATACTTCTTCTTTATTCAATATAGTCTCCTTGTAGATTAATGCGCTTTGCCCAGCGAAGTTTCTGTGCCTTGATCCCATCTCGAAAATGAGTTCTTCCGGGTCTGCAAAATAGATGTCAACTCCGTCTATCAATTCTTCGTTTGAAGTGAATCTTAGTCCATCAAGAAAAATTTTCAGTTTTGGGAAGAGATGGAAGTCTGACGGAACCATATCAGGTGAATTTCCGTAGCTCGTGGTCTAGTGGCTACCGTTGCTGCCTCTGGATCACGAGGTCCCACGTTGTGGATTTTATTTGCCCGGGGATTGGGTGTTTGTGCTGTCATCATCATTATGGACTGTGGCTAGATTGGACTGTGTAAAAAATTGGACTATGTAATAATTGGGACTTCGTACGGGCGCTGTTGTGCGCGCAGTTGAGCGTCACACAAACCAATCATCATCATCATCATCATCATCACCACCACCATCAGGTAAATAAGGCGGTTGTGGCAACAATCCATACCTCAGTTCGTGTAATTTTGTCATGCTTACGGCTCAGGCGTTTTTGATCCCGCGTCAAGAGTCGTGGAACCCATCTTACAGATAATTCTTTTCATTTATAATTCTTCAGTTAAAATGTGATATACCCTTTCAGATGACATCTGGAAAGCGTGAGCAATTTCACGCACTTTCCATTGCCGCACCTACATAACCATTTTGTGCACTTTTGCAATGATTTCTGGAGTTGTGACACATCTTCACCGATCACTGCGCGGATCATCATCTAAGCTCACCCGTCCAAATTTAAATTCATTTGTGCACATGGAAACAGTTCAAGGTGAAGGAGCAGAGTCCCAGAGTGTATTCTGGAAATCAGCATGAATGTCATTTGCTTTCATACCTTTCTTTACGAAGTACTTAACCACTGCTCGAATCTTGAATTTTTTCCATCTTCGCAAATCACTACGTGGGAACGACAATAGAAGCACGTCACTGCCACAGCTCTCTTCCAAGAGCACTGTAGTGTCACGTGTTTACAGGCAACAGTCCAATGAATATCACGTGAGAAACTCTTTGCGCTAGCGCTGTTCTCTCGTGATGATTCCGATAACTTTTCAAACCACCCTCGTATTAAATCCTGCCTGTCAATGCTAGCGTAGATAAGTCCTAAGTTAAAAACTAGGCTCGCACCAAAGAAACAGGAATATTTGTAACATGGACAGCGTCCGTTAGCAAAAAGGTTAATAAATAATAACTTCAAATAAATAAATAATAACTTCAACTAAGAAACCTGAGCTTGTCTGTACGCTGAAAACACATGGCAGGAACAACTTAACATATTATGTATTATAAAAAAAAAGAAATACAAGTGAACTACTGGTAAGCGCCTCTTAACAACACTGGCGTTAACGGAAACAAAAGAATCCCCACGGAACGCCAGATATCCTTCATAATATACAGGAAGTACGCCTGGATCACCATCCTGCGGATATCGGTATGCGACAAGTGAAATGAGACCGAGCTGATCTGGGGCAGCGTTAACTCGATGACGTGGCGGACCCCGTGTTCCCTCGCTGCGGGACGCTAAGTAGACCGTCGCTTAGCTACAAGCAAAGAGGCTAAATCGCGTTTTCGATACATATCGATAACGCGCCACGTCTCAGATAGAGCGTCTAACGATGCTCGCCTCTAACGACCGAAACCATTAAAAATAAAATAACAAGCAATCTGTTGCTGCGTTCTGCTCATTAATTATGAATTACAGCAGTCGCTATGTCCCCTTAGTTGATGCTTACGACTGCTAAGTTCAATCGAAGTGTTCTGAGCCTGGTTTGACGTAGAGCTCTTGTGTGTCTTTCATAACAGAAAATTCTTCGGCATAGCGCAATTAACCAAGAAACAAGCAAAGAATGCCACTATTTGTTGGAACGTCTACCTGTGTGTGCCTTATTTCAGTTTATCGAATCAGTCATGCTGCAGATGATTTTGTCATAGTAATCATAGCTAAGGAGTATTATAGATGTAACTGTAGCTCTGTGTGGCATCTTCCATTTGCGAGTCACTACGGTCGTCACTCGTTGATCATGAAGCGTAGATAGCGTGGTTGTCCAGGATGATATTGCACCTTTTATTTGAAACTGTAATCCTTATCTTGCAAGTTGCTATATTCTTTGATCATAACAGGGATACCTTTCTTCAGGAAGACATCGGCGTCGTGGTTGTGAACAAGTCGAACGCCACATTTGTATCCTTCAGATGCAAATAGTTTGATATTTTTATGACCACTCTTCCTGTAGTTGGTTACAATAAGTGAATTCTTGTAATTCTGTGCTACAGGCATAAACTGTAACTGAATCGCGTAAAACCCTTTATATCCTTCCTTCAGAGGCTTCATTCGCGGGTACGTATTCATACTAGATCCGTGCCAAAGGGAACCATATGCTCGTCAACAGAGAAGAAAGACGAATGGCCGATGTTCTTCGGACGGATACGATGGACACAAAAATAATTTCTGAAAACAGTTATTTGTAATTACGAGTATATCGAAGATACCAAGAGAAATATCTTTTATCTGCTATGACTAGTTTTGGACGGATCGTCGATTATCAAACATCTTCATCGCATCTATCATCAGTATCGAAACGTAATACAACCTGTACATTTGTAAATAGCCACAATCGGCACTCATGTGTAACGTGAAGAAAATCAACTACATTTCATTAACAGTGCATCTTGCAAACGTTGCTGGTGCTGTTTGGGAAGAAGCACTGTTAATACGCTTTAGATTATATTGTACGTATTGCTCAGTATTGTCAATTGTGCTTATTGGCAAATATAAAGGTTGTATTAGGTTTCCATACTAAGGCTGGAGGGGATTCTTTGAAAAAGGACGCCATGTCCGAAACTAGCCACCTCGAATAAACGATACTTCTCGTGGCAACTTCGACTGAATTAAAAAAAAAAAAAAAATCCCCTGCATCAGGCTACAGAATGACATATCCTGTTTCTGGTACCATATGGGAGACTAGTGTAAACACAATTATCGACCAGTATGACAAATATGTTTCAGAGAGTTTTCTTTTCCAACCAGAAACGTTAGGACTGATTAACAGTGATTTAAGTGTAACGAGCTTATTAGTTAGCAGATGGACGCGGCTCATGGTCACAGTGAATGATGGTGTTTGCAAGTGGACTTCTCGGTTAAATAAGAGAGTTCACAGTTCCATGTATTCCAAGTCGAAATGCCACACCATTATCCAGTTAAGGTGTTACTGGAAGGTTGTAGTTTTTAAAGTCGAAACGACGTTCACACAAATGAGGAGAGAGAACATATGGTGTACCTTACGTCCAGCTGGAGGCTGGCTCCAGAGAAATCGTCCTAACTAGGTCGGACGTTTCAGCAGCGACCTGCAGCAAAAACGTGAATTCTCAATCGCGCTCCTCCTGGGCTGTTCAACGGGTGGTGTGTAGCGGCTTGTTGGTCAGCCGTTTTTACGGGCTGAGGAGACGATCCTATTCGGCATGTTTCGAGCGATATGGCGCAGTGATTAGCACGCTGGATTCGCATTCACAAGGACGGCGTTTCAAACCCGCATCTGGCCATCCTCATTTGGGATTTCCGTGATTTCAGTAAATCGCGCGAGGCAAACGCCGGGATGGTGCCTTTGAAAGGGCACGGCCGAATTCCTTCCCCAATCTTCTCTAACCCGATGACCTCACTACCTGCTCCACTCCCCCACATCGAACAACCAATCAACCTATACCAGTTTTACCATTCTCTGCCGCTGCCGTTGTTATCCTATAGTCACCAGACCAGAAATCCTCGTATTCTTTCTATTTCATTTCAGTAACCCTCGCTATATCCATATTGAGCCTTTGCATTTCGCTTTAGGTTTTCTAGCTCCCCTTTCCTTCTCTTTTTTTTTGTTGAATCGTGTTATCACTGGTTTGATGCGGAGCGCCACGATTTCCTCTCCTGTGCCAAACTCTTCATCTCAGAGTAGTACTTTGAAACTACGTTTTCGATTAGCTGCTCGATACATTCCAATCTCTGTCTTCCTCTTCAGCTTTTGCCCTCTATAGCTCCCTCTAGAACCATGGAAGTCATTCCCTGATGTCTTAACAGATGTCCTATCATCAGTTCCCTCTCCTTATCAGTGTTTTCTACATATTCCTTTCCTCTCAGATTCTGCGCAGAACCTCCTCATTCCTTACTTTATCACTCCACCTAATTTTCAACATTCGTCTGTAGCAACTGTACCGGTTTTCCTGCAGTCCATGTTTCATTGCCACACAATGCTGTACTCCAAATGTCCATTCTCAAAAATCTGTTCCTCAAATGAAGGCCTAATTTTGATACTAGTAGGCCTCTCTTGGCCAGGAAGGCCCTTTCTGCCAGTGCTAGTCTGATTTTGATGTCTTCCTTGCTCCGTCATTCACTGCTTATTTTACTGCCTAGATATCAGAATTCCTTAACTTCGTCTACTTCGTGACCATCAATTGTGATGTTAAGTTTATCGCTATTCTCATTTCTGCTACTTCTCATTACTTTTGTCTTTCTTCGATTTACTCTCAATCTGTATGTTGTACTCATTACACTGTCCATTCCGTTCAGCAAATCATGTAATTCTTCTTCACTTCCACTCAGGATAGCTATGTCATTAGCGAATCGTATCATTGACATTCATTCATCTAGAATTTTAATTCCACTTCTGAAGGTTTATTTTATCTCCATCATTGCTTCTTCGGTGTATAGATTGATCACTAAAGGGGAAAGACTACAGCCCTGTCTTACACCCTTTTTAGTCCGAGCACTTCGTTCTTGATCGTCCACTCTTATTATTCCCTCTCGGCTCTTGTAGATAATGAATATTATTCGCCTCTCCCTGTAGCTTACCCGTATTATTCTCAGAATTTCGAACATCTTGAACCGCTTTACACTGTCGAACGATTTTTCCAGATCGGCAAATCATATGGACGTGTCTTGTTTTTTCTTTAGTCTTGCTTCCATTATCAACCGCAACGGCAGAATTGACTCTCTGGTACGTTTACCTTTACTAAAGCCAAACTGAGCGTTACATACCAGCTCCTCAATTATCTTCTCCATTCTTCTGTATATATTCTTGTCAGCAACTTGGCTGCATGAGCTGTTAAGCTGATTGTGCGATAATTCTCGCACTTGTCAGCTCTTACAGTCATGGAAATGTGTGGATGATATTTTTTCGAAAGTCAGGTGGAGTGTCGCATTCTACACACCAACTTGAATAGTCGTTTTGTTGCCACTTCCCCCAATGATATTAGAAAATTTGATGGGATGTTGTCTGTCCCTTTTGCCTTATTTGTTCTTAAGTGCTCCAAAACTCTCTTAAATTCTGATTCTAATCCTTGATCTCCTACTTCTTCTAAATCCACTCCTGCTTCTTCTTCAGAAGCCTTCAGTGTACTCTTTCCTCCTCTCTGCTCTCTCGTCTGCATTTAGCAAAGGAATTCCAGTTACGCTCTTAATGTTACCTCTCTTGCTTTTCATTTCATTGAAGATTCTTTTGACTTCCCTATATGCCGAGTTAGTCCTTCCGACTATCCTTTCTTTCCCGATTTCTTCACATTCTTCATGGAGCCATTTCATCTTAGCTTCCCTGCATATCCTATTTATTACATTCCTCAGCGACTTATATTTCCGTATTCCTGAATTTCCCTGAGCATTTTTGTATGTCTTCCTTTTATCGGTCAGATGTAGTATTTCTCCTGTCACCCATGGTTTCTTCGCAACTACCTTCTTTATATCTATGTTTTTCTTTCCAACTTCTGTGAATGCTCGTTTTAAAGATGTCCTTTCCTCTTCTACTGTACGGCTACTGAGCTCTTCCTCATTGCTGGATCTACAGCCTTAGATAACTTAAAGCGTACCTAGTCATTCCTTAGTACTTCCGTATACAACTTCCTTACATACTGATTCCTCCTGACTAATCTCTTAAACTTCAACCAACTCTTCGTCACTATAAAATTGTGGTCTGTGTCTATATCCGTTCCTCAGTACTCCTCACAATCCAGTATCTGATTTCGGAATCTGTGTCTGCCTGTGGTCTAATTTAACTGAAATCTTCTAACGTCACCCGGCCTTTCCCAAGTATACCTGCTCCTCTTGTGATTCTTGAACCGAGTATTCGCTATTACTAGTTGAAATTTAATGCAGAACTGAATTAGTCTTTATCCTCTCTATTTATTGTCCCTAGCCCATATTCTCCTGTAACCATTTCTTCTACTCCTTCGCATACAACTGCATTCAGTACGTCATGACTATTATATTTCCCCTCCCTTTACAAACTGTATTACCCTTTCAAAATCCTCATATATATTTTCCCTATTTCTTCAGCGTGAGACGTCGACTCCCCTACCTCGTTCAAATATCTGACATTCCATGCCCCGACGCGTAAAGCCTTATACTTTCGTTGGTTATTCTAACTTTTAGTCATGGTCACGTCCGCTTGGTAGTCCCCTCCCAGAGATCCCAATGGGCGATTATCCCGGAATCTTTTGCCAGTAGAGATATCATCATAACCCTTTTTCCATTACAGGCTTCATGTTCTCTGGATACACATTACGTTTCTTTAATGCAGTGGTTTCCATTGCCTTCTGGATGCTCATACCGTTGATGATTGCTGATTCTTCTACCCTTGGGGGCTGTTTCCCAATCCAAGGGAAGAGAGCCCACTGAACCTCTGTCCGCTTCTGCGTCCTCTTTGACAAGGCCGTTGACAGAATGAGAATGTCTTCTTATGTCGGGAGTCTACGGCCGTCAGTGCGAAGGCTTTTATTCAAAATGTAAGAGGTGACGGTGTTAGCGACACGGGACCGTGGACGTTTTGATTACTAATCAAAGACGCAAGTCCTTGCTGTAGGTGTAAATTTATGTGGAACAATTTATAAATAAGAAAAAATCGCTTTACCCCTAGAATGGCTGGATGGACTGTGTCAGTTAATTTTTTCGGAATTTTAGACCGTTTAATTTCATTTATTTAGTTATGATCACCCAGTTGGTGTGTCATGGAATTAGATCACAGAGTCGTACTTAGAATAGCTAAGCATCACATTCAGATTCTTGTAACGTTCCAGAATAATGTCCTGAATAAGTGACATGATTTTCAGAACGGCTTATGTTTGTAGGAACCGTGGGAAGACTAATCATATGTACTCTAGCATCATGCGGCAGTTGGTTTCACCTGATGAAGCAATTAAATTTATGAAACCGGCCGTGATATTCAATAAGTATACACCTACAGCCGTATTTGTACTCGGTATGATGTTTTTTAGGTGTCTATGTATTTTAAATAAATTTTTATGTAGTGACAATTCTTTTCCATTGTACGTCGATAGCCGAAATGCATTAGTGCGTACCGAAGAAATGAGAACCGGGGAGAATCGTATGTGAAAGGAGACACATTGACAGGACCAGGCGTCCATAGTACTTTACTTTGGCTAGAAGAATAACAAATGGGATACTGTTGGAGCAGACGTAGCTTAAAATATGCTCAGCAGCTTATCGATGTCATTGGGTTTGACGGATATTCAGGGATGAAGTGATTAGTTCAATCTAAGAAGACAAACAGCTCTGCTGTCATGTTCCTGCCAATTATAGAGACCTTATCTCGTTCCCTCATTCCATCACCGAGCCATTTGAGTCAAGTTCTGAAGATAAATTTAGTGGAGTTTGAAAGCTCTCCGAACGCAGTTTTTACGCAAATTACAATTAAATGATTAAAAAAGAATAAGTGAGTGACGGAAACCACTTAAATCGCGGCCTGATAGATAGGAACGATGCAATGTGTAAGAATGAAAGAAACAGTTGCACAGGGAGGAGTGTTATCATAAGAAGCAACCAGTTCAGTAGGCTTGAAATGTTGTTTATTGCTGCTGTCACAGGTGTGAACATTAATGCAATAATCAAGTCATTCTATAATGTTGTTGTCTTTTTAGTGGACTGATACACTTGATTTGAAAGAGCGTATGTATATAATAGCCTCAGTTTGTAAATTCATAAACAGTCACGAATGTCCATTTAGCTATTCTAGTGTGACAGATGTTTTCTGTTCATTCAGTACAGTCAGAATTCATATATTATTTATTTGTGCGAGACGAAGGGCAAATTTTTAAAAATGTTTATACTAGATCGGTTGCGTATGTTATTAGACAATACAATTCATTTGTCCCGTCTGATGTTTTTGTATTCGATCATTTACCTACTCAATTACGTAAAGCAAAAGCAAAAAATGATCTCAGCTCAAAACCGTGGAATATTTTATAAGCAGGTTATCACCTCCAAGCACCAACGATAAAAAATATCTGTTTATGGGTCGAGATTTGTACCAATGTCCACAAAGAGATGAAAGAATATTAGTTTAACAGCACTTCCACATCGATATCATTAGAGACAAACCGCAAAATGTGGGTGTAAAATGGTGCTGTGGGATATGGCAGATAGCATTTGTTAAGGACTCCTCCCAGGTTTTCACTTAAGAGATTTTGGAACACGATAGGAAACTTAAATCACGATATTATCCACTACTGTCTTGCATTGCACCATTTTGTTCGAAACACCATAGATCCGAAAACATATCAAGCAACACCCAGGTCTTGGACTTCACACATTCTCTTCTAACAAGGGAACCTCCCCATCGCACCCCCCTCAGATTTAGTTATAAGTTGGTACAGGGATAGGCCTCGAAAAACCGAACACAGATCAATCGAGAAAACAGGATGAAGTTATGTGGAACTATGAAAAAACAAGCAAAATGTACAAATTGAGTAGTCCATGCACAAGGTAGGCAACATCAAGGAGAGTATCAGCTTACGAGTGCCGTGGTCCCGTGGTTAGCGTGAGCAGCTGCGAATCGAGAGGTCCTTGGTTCAAATCTTCTCTCGAGTGAAAAGTTTAATTTTTTATTTTCAGACAATTATCAAAGTTCAGGCACTCACACATAATCAACTTCGCTCTCCAAAATTCCAGGACATGTTCAGATTTGCTTGGACATATGCAGGATTTGACGGTCTACACACGGAAACATTTGAAAACGTAAAAAACATATGTTTCGACAGAGCACAGGGAAAACTGTGCGACTGTGAAACTGTTGCACTCATTTGTTGCAGTTTATGTGACAAACTCTTATGTTTTCATCACTTTTTTGGGAGTGATTATCACATCCACAAGAAAACCTTAATCGAGCAAGGTAGAAGAATCTTTTACCCATTCGCCAAGTGTGCAAGTTGGGTGGGTCGACAACATATTCCTGTCATGTGACGCACATGCCGTTACCAGTGTCGCATAGAATATATCAGACGTGTTTTCGCGTGGAGGAATCGGTTGACCTATGAACTTGCGATCAAATGTTTTCGGTTCCTATTGGAGAGGCACGTCCTTTCGTCTACTAATCGCACGGTTTTGCGGTGTGGTCGCAAAACACAGACACTAAACTTATTACAGTGAACAGAGACGTCAATGAATGAACGGTCAGATCGTAACTTTGCGAAAATAAAGAAAGTAAAATTTTCACTCGAGGGAGGACTCGAACCGCAGTTGCTCACTCTAACCACGGAACCACGGCGCTCCTCAACTTACATTCTCCTTGATGTTGCCTATCTTGCACATGGACTACGCAGTTTGTATATTTTGCTTATTTTTTAATAGTTCCGCACAACTTCTTCCCGTTTTCTCGATTGATCTGTGTTCAGTTTTTCAAGGCCCATCCACTGCGTCAATTTATAACTAAATCTGAGGGGTGCGCGATGGGGAGGTTCTCTTGTAAGTGTAGGCTAATACGTACAGATCTACATCTATACTCTGCGAAACACTGTGAAGTTCAGGGCAGAGTGTGCGTCACACTGTACTACTTATCAGGGCTTTTCCCGTTCCTTTCAGGTTTAGAGTGCGGGGAGAATGATTGTTTAAATACCTCTGTTCGTGGTGTAATTAAACTAATCTTGTCCTAGCGATCCCTATGGAAACGATATATAGTGGATAATAGTACATTCGTAGAGTCATCATTCAAAGTCATTTCTTGACACTTTGTTAGTAGACTTTCTCTTAGTAATTTCGTTCTGCCTTCAAGTCTGCGAGTTCAGTTTCTTCATAATTCATGTGGCACCTTCCCGCGGCTCAAACTAAGCTGTAAACACTCTTCCTGCCCTTCACTGTATGGATTCAATACCCCAAGATTTACCTATTTGGTACGGTCTCATAAACTAGACAATATTCGACAATGCATCGAACGAGTGATTTGTAATAAATCTCTTTTGTAGACTGATTGCATTTCACCAGTAACCTACCAATATACCGGAATCAGCTTGCTCCTTTAGCCACGACTGTACTGATGTGATTGTTCATTTCATGTCCCTACTGCCATAGCCAAGATTTTGTATGCGTTTATAGATTCAAACTGTTACTCACTGGTATTATAGTCATAGAATATTACGTCTTTTCTTTTCATGAACAGCACAGTTTTGCATTTCTGAAAATCTGAAGCCGTTTGCCGATATTTGCATCACTTTTAAATCTTATCAAGGTCCGAGTGAATATTTGTACAGTTTCGTTAAGACTGTACTTTCTTTAAGATACCCGGATCAATTGCGAAAAGTCGGAGGTTGCTATTAATATTGTCTTCAAGGTCATTAACACACAAAATGAACAGCAACGTATGCAACACGTTGCCCCTGGGATACATCCGAAGTCTCTTCTACATCTGTCAATGACTCTCCAACCAAGAGAACATGATGCGTCTTCCCTACCAAAGTGTCCTCCCTCAAGTCACAAATTTCGTCTGATATCACATACTATTGCACTTTTGGTAATAAACGTAGATGTGGTACTGAATAAGGTACTTCGAGTCCCTCAACTATCCATAACCTTTCATTAATACTGACGTTTACTAGGGAAAATAAACAAACTAGTTAGAAAAATTGTTCAGTGACAAGCCACGTTAATACTGTATAACATCCTCTCTAGTCTCGATAACAGCTTCATTTCGGCGAGAATGAGTGTCCACGAGTTCCTTCAGCTATATCGTACCCAGATGAGGTTTCTCATTGATAGATTTCCTAGACGGACAATGATTAATACGTTTGAATCACTATTTCTAAACAGTCCCAGATATTTTTTGTAGGATTAAGAGCGGTGATTGATCGGACCAGTCGAGGTACGGTTAAGTGCCTGCAGTAAGGCGCTAGGTTGCTCATCACAACAGGGACGATTGCGTGCAGTCCAGTGAACATGGTTTTTATCATAATGAAAGGCAAATGTGTTCGCAGAATGTATGTCAAGCGGATGTGAAAGAAACGACAAAACTTTGGCACCGAGTATGATGAAATAAATAACATGGTTCACTATCACGACCTGAAACATCGAAGAATCATCTACACCAAGTTCACCCCACTCACACATTGCAAATCAAACATCTCATTGTGCCGTCTGTGGACTCAAGGGCTTGCATCATTTGACAGAAGGTGAAACAGTGAGTCGTCAGACCAGACTGCACGCCTCAGCTACTGCCCAGTGTCTGTGTTACCCGGCCCACTGAAGATCCGCAACTTAAAATGCGGCTGTAGGCAACGGCGTTTTGCTAAGTACACGAGTACAAATCTCCATTTCATGCCAATCACTTAGTAGTATTCCTTGGGAAGCTATTGGAAACGGTCCAGCATTCACTAACAGCAGCAGATTGTGTCAGCTTTGAAATCGACTTTCTGACTTGTTTATCCTTACTGTTCTAAGCTAGGTAAGTTACTTATTTCTTACAACAGGTCTTGGAACCCTCAATTGGATTTTGTATCTGTTTCATATTATTCATACCCATCCAAATGTTTCAATGTACAACCCAATATAGGACTATATTATTATAGTCAGTATATTGCAGTTATGACTTTTTATATATTTTATGACTTGTTATATATTTGTCTGGTACTTTTAACACAATATGTGGTAAATTGGTAAGTCACTATTTTTACTGATTTTCTTACACCGCCTCCAATGACTTTCTGTTTCCAACACCACTCTCACATTTCACTATTGCCTAAGGTATTTCAACTCCCGTTGCTTGTTTGAATACCAGTCGTTCAGAGAGCTGTGAAACTCTGTACCCATTACCGGATCAGCTATACCTTTCAGCTTCTTTTTCATCTCTTTTCAAACTTCGGGGTGCTTCTTCTTCATCATATAGTTCCTAGAAGTATTCTTTTCATTTGTCTGCCATTCCTTCTGCAATTGATGTAAGTTTTCCGTCTGCATCCACAGGTTGCTCTCACCTATACAGAGTTAGCCAGTTTGCATTACCTTTTAATACGATTCCTGAGCAAACATAATGAAATAATCAGCAATCAGTTGCATGTAGGAAATTTAATTTCTTGTCCGGTTCCGACCTTTTTGAGAGGGTTATGCCTATCGCATTATTTGCGAGTGTCATTAACAAAGTGCACTTTATTATTGACACTCGTAAGTAATATGATAGGCATAACCTTCTGAAGAAGGACAGTAAGTGCCCAAAACCGATCAAGAAATTAAAATTCTTGTATTCAACTGGTCGCTTATTATTTCATTATGAAATACTACGTTTGCTGAAAATTGACAAAATACAAATCTAAGTAAACTTTAGTGTTCTTTTATCATCTCGTTCAGAAGACTGTTACAATATATTCTTCTATCCATAAGCTCAGCATTTGCTGTGTAATAAATGGCTTTAGACTTCTGCTTACCCTAAACCTGTGGTGTACTGTCTTGTCTCATTATTTTCTGTTTTATTCTATTCAGATCCTCTTCTTCAGAACTTCTCTTGACACGCCATTGCTCACTGCCGCATAGAATTTCCTCCTGCTTTTGATTCTGTCCTGAAATTTTCGTATTCCATTTCATTATAGACTTCTTTTAATTTATGGTCTTGACGTTAACTGTTGTTAATCTCTTGGACGTTGTACTGTGAGGCTATGTTCTCATCGCGGTATGTTTCGTAGTCTGGAATTTGATTTCCAAATCTCTGTCTATACACGACAAAGTTCAGGTTTGATGTCCTATTGTGTCCTGGTCTTCTTCTCTTGTTTTTTGAACAAAGTGTTACAAATACAGGGTTATTACAAATGATTGAAGCGATTTCACAGCTCTACAATAACTTTATTATTTGAGATATTTTCACAATGCTTCGCACACACATACAAAAACTCAAAAAGTTTTTTTAGGCATTCACAAATGTTCGATATGTGCCCCTTTAGTGATTCGGCAGTCATAAAGCCGATAATCAAGTTCCTCCCACACTCGGCGCAGCATTTCTTCATCAATGAGTTCGAAAGCATCGTTGATGCGAGCTCGCAGTTCTGGCACGTTTCTTGGTAGAGGAGGTTTAAACACTGAATCTTTCACATAACCCCACAGAAAGAAATCGCATGGGGTTAAGTCAGGAGAGCGTGGAGGCCATGACATGAATTGCTGATCATGATCTCCACCACGACCGATCCATCGGTTTTCCAATCTTCTGTTTAAGAAATGCCGAACATCATGATGGAAGTGCGGTGGAACACCATCCTGTTGAAAGATGAAGTCGGCGCGGTCGGTCTCCAGTTGTGGCATGAGCCAATTTTCCAGCATGTCCAGATACACGTGTCCTGTAACGTTTTCTTTCGCAGAAGAAAAAGGGGCCGTAAACTTTAAACCGTGAGATTGCACAAAACACGTTAACTTTTGGTGAATTGCAAATTTGCTGCACGAATGCGTCAGGATTCTCTACCGCCCAGATTCGCACATTGTGTCTTTTCACTTCACCATTAGGAAAAAATGTTGCTTCATCACTGAAAACAAGTTTCGCACTGAACGCATCCTCTTCCATGAGCTGTTGCAACCGCGCCGAAAATTCTAAGCGTTTGACTTTGTCATCGGGTGTCAGGGCTTGTAGCAATTGTAAACGGTAAGGCTTCTGCTTTAGCCTTTTCCGTAAGATTTTCCAAACCGTCGGCTGTGGTACGTTTAGCTCCCTGCTTGCTTTATTCGTCGACTTCCGCGGGCTACGCGTGAAACTTGCCCGCACGGGTTCAACCGTTTCTTCGCTCACTGCAGGCCGACCCGTTGAGTTTCCCTCACAGAGGCATCCAGAAGCTTTAAACTGCGCATACCATCGCCGAATGGAGTTAGCAGTTGGTGGATCTTTGTTGAACTTCGTCCTGAAGTGTCGTTGCACTATTATGACTGACTGATGCGAGTGCATTTCAAGCACGACATACGCTTTCTCGGCTCCTGTCGCCATTTTGTCTCACTGCGCTCTCGAGCGTTCTGGCGGCAGAAACCTGAAGTGCGGCTTCAGCCGAACAAAACTTTATGAGTTTTTCTACGTATCTGTAGTGTGTCGTGACCATATGACAATTAATGGAGCTACAGTGAATTTATGAAATCGCTTCAATCATTTGTAATAGCCCTGTAGGTGGTTGTAAGCAATAGCAGGACTAGAAACGTCCCCTCCTCCCACCTTATATTTACTTTTCATAACCTGTGTTTTCCATTTATCCTACCATCCATTCCCTCCATTACAATATCAGTATCCAGGATTACCAAATTTTCATCTATCGTAATACATATAGTACATACTATTTCTCCATATTTTCTCTTTTCACAGCGTCATCATATAATGGGGGTAAGTAAGGCTGTCAAATGTTGATTGGAGAAGACTCAGTTTGAATACACAGAAGAATAAATTTGTCACACTTTTGCTCACAGCTTTACGTTCTTAGCAAACACTTGTAACACCATTTATTGACACTGTTGATATTACCATGTAACAGTCTGAACCAAATTTCTGTCCCTCTCCACTTCGATTCACTAATGCCTCCTGTATAACCTGGTGGCCTCTCCTTTCAGTTCTGCACCATCCATACACCGCCTACTAATACCACTTTAGTTTCATTCGTCACCGTCCTGACGACCTCCTTGTGGGCAGTCACTACCTAGCGATCTGTTTACCTCCAGAACATTTTGAAAAAAAAAATGGTCATCATAACATTACATTTTAGAAGACTGTGTGTCCTGGGCCGACATCCATTTTATGAGTTCATAATGCAGCCGTTTCCTACTTAAGGGCCGAAATTTCAATCTGATCCCGTCCCCTCCTTGAGGGCGTGGTCAGAAAAAGGGTGACTCCTTACATCGGAAGTCTGTGGCTGCTGTAGCTGATTTTTTTCCCTAAATGTGACCAGGATTGATTCCACAAACCAAGATCTTTGAATTTGTAGTTAAAGACACCTGTTCCCCTCCCACGACTAAGAAAGATGGTATGAAATTCAATATATATTATTATACTGCAGTTGCTAACATAAATATATTATGAGCAACGTCGTTCTGAATGTGAAAATTTATGTGGTTTTTTTTTTTTTTTTTTTTTTTTTTTTTTTTTTTTTTTTTTTTTTTTTTTTTACATCACGCTTCTTATATCACAATACCATTAACCAAACATTTTAGATCCACCTTGCCCTCAAGACTGCACAATGGGTTCAAAGGGTTCACATATACATCTGAAATGACATCCACATCTATAACATGTTCAGCATAAAGTTTCTTTCTTCTGTCTCACGAATGGAACGTTCGAATACGGGGAAAAAACACCGTTCTTTGCCTCCATGGGAAGACTAATCATAACGCGATTTTAACTTCGGAATCTGTACCAGATCAGTACCTAATTTCCGTCCTTAAACCGAACTTGGAATTTTCTGAGAAGACTATCGTGAAACTTATAGTGTTTTCCCTCCATTCCTAAAAATGGTTCAAATGGCTCTGAGCACTATGGGACTAAACATCTGTGGTCATCAGTCCCCTAGAACTTAGAACTACTTAAACCTAACTAAACTAAGGACATCACACACATCCATGCCCGAGGCCGGATTCGAACCTGCGACCGTAACAGTCGCGCGGTTCCGGACTGAGCGCCTAGAACCGCGAGACTACCGCGGCCGGCTCCGTTCCTATATCTTGAGATTTATCATCCCCAAATAGTCCTAAAACGGTTCTAACCTATTTACTTTATATCACTTTTTGGTCCTGCTTGATGATGATATCTCTGACTTGACCACTTTGCGGTATGGAACTAAGATTCAACGGACGAACTACAGTTTTCGAATATCCCATTATGAATGGAAGTGTTCCTTGAGCTTAGGTTACACGGTCACTTCACTTTGTATAAAATAGTGTTGCTTCCTTGGGCGACAAAACTGGTTATATTTATGATCCTTTGAGCATGCGTGCCAAGTGCAGTTACACTGCCTGACAAAAAAGTGGGACATTCAGATAACATGGGCGAATGTCAGTCTAATTCTTTGCATGTACTCATCATCGGTGGTTGTGTAAATGGTTAAAGTTACAAATTATTGCGACAGTTAGAAATGCTAGAAGAGTGCTCTAGTGTTGTTCGTGTTAAGTAATGTTACCAGGAGTGGAAGGGTACCTAAGAAGCGTAAACAGCGTCAGATGTTGAGCGATCGATGTGAAGGGTGCCAAAGTGCCGCCCACTACATTGAGACATTGTTATCAGCAACTATTCAATAGTTCGAAACCGTGTCTGATTGAAAGTCTCCATTGGGCAGCTTTCGTATGTCACCGTCGCCCGATGTTTGACAGCATTGTAAACTGAGTGCATGCATACTCTTCGTTAAACTTCCACGACCATGTCTCACCATCAGAAGGAAGGATCTTCTTGTATTCTGGACCAGGTACATCGTAGCCCCTAAACACATGCGCCTGCCACCTGAGACTCCCTACTATATTTTGTGTCATACCGCGCCACTGGCAGGAGACCAGCAGCGGCCCGACTGGGGGATTACGGTCCCAAGCTGAGGCCGCCGTTACCATTGCAACGGAGACCGCTGCATCTGGAGTGGTGCCGTGACGGGGAAGCATGGACTGCTGATGAACGCGGTTGGAATGTGTTCAGCGATGAATCGCAGCTGCGCATTACTCCGGATGACCATCGTCGGTCAATGTGACGGCGGTCTGGGAAGTAGTCCCATTCTTCCACTGTTTTGGCGAGGAACAGCGGTGTTGGTCCTGGCTTCATGGAGTGGGAGCCATTGGGTACGACTCCAGATCGCGGCTGTTAATGACTGAGAGAACTGACAGCAAAACGGTTGGTCACCGACATCTTGCGAAATCATATGTAGCCTTTCAAGTGACAGCATCGCTGTGTCATTTTTAAACAGGATAACGCTCGTTCACGCATGGAACGTGTCTCTATGACTGACCTCCATATTGCTGAGGTACTCTCGTGGCCAGCAGTGTCGCGAGGTCTGTCCCTGACAGAACTTGTGTGTGACCAGCTCGGACGCCAACTCCGTCCCGCTGCCAGTATCCACGATATTTGCAACAGTTGTGGTCCGTCTTGCCTCAAGAGAGGATTCAACGGCGTAATGACACCCTTCGTAAGCCAATCAGGGCATGTATACGGGCACTGAGAGTGCAAAGTCATCCTAATGTGAGCTCATACGGCCAAGTGAATTTGGCACGACATTCTGAGCACTGAAATAACATCGCATAGCCTCCGACCCCTCTGGAGGCTTCACCTGTTTTTGTCAGGCAATGTGTAAAGGTCGTAGTACATGATGGGAAAGTAAAATAGTGCGTAAGTAGTGACACAGGAGTGTAGTCTATCCCCATTGTTATTCAGTCTGTGTGTAAGCAGTAAAGGAACCAAGAGACACATTTAGAAGTAGGATCACAGTTCAGGGACAAACACAAACTTCGAGGTTTGCCAGTGACATTGGAGGTCTGTCAGACAGGGGCAAAAGACATGGAAGAGGAGTTGAATGATGGAATGAATAATGTCTTGAAAAAAGGTTATGAGACAAACATCGACAAAGTACAATAAGGTTAATGGAAGGTAGCAGAATTTATTAGATTAGGAAATGGGACACTAAAAGTACCAGATGAGTTTTGCCCTTTGGGCTCAAAATACATGACGACGCGGCATTAGAATGGACTTAAATTGCAAGTAAGAAAAAAGTTCTGTAAAGTAGGAAGCTGTTAACTTCGAATTTAAAGTTAAATGGTATCAATTTTTTGAAGCTATAGCGCCCATATACACTGTAGATATGAAGACAAAAGCTTTTGAAATCAGCTGCTACAGAAGAATCGTTAAGATAAGATGGATACACCAAAGATGAGGTTATGAATCGAAATGGAGGGAAAAAATATGGTGCAGTTTTACTAAAAGAAGCTTCGGATACATCCTGAGACGTGAAAGATTGGTCAGTTTGGTAATAGATGGCGGTGTGGGGAATAAAAATTGTAAAGAGAGAAGAAGGGATGAATGTAGGTTCAGATGGATGTAGATTGCAGAACTGAAGCGGTTGGCACAGAATAGGGCAGCTCTGAGAGTTGCATAAGGCTGTTCTCCAGATTGAAGGCCACGGTAACGACGTGCATACTGGAAACTGCTACTACAATTTTATTTTCGTCAACAACCCCGCTTCATTGTAGAGTAGGTATTCTTGCTTTCTGGAGAATGTATAGAAATAGATGTTGCGGCTTTCTAAATGAAATTTAATAATGTCAGTAATTTATAATATTTGCGACTGATTTGTGCACAAACTGTCTTAGTTTATTGCTACGTCTGGTACAGCTTGCCAGCATTCTTGCTGGTAATTGTAGATAGGGAAGTCCTCCGCGAAATCAAAATATATCGTCCATTACACCTTAGTATTTGTGCGTTGTTCAGCTTCTAACGGCAGGCTAGTAGTACCATGTTCACACGGCAGAACTTGCAACGTTTCAAGGCTGGCTTTGCTGCGCTGTGTTCGCTTTGGACGCAGTACAACGGAAATTTATAGCAGCGCAGTCTCTGTTTGCAGAGTTTGTGTGTTTCTACTGGAGAGCATTGTATCATGTAAGGATTTTACAAAGCCTCAACGCCCATGCCATTAACTTAATGAATGCGATTCAAGGTGGGCATTAGTTAAAGCGAAGGTAGCCCTTCCCCGGCTGTCTCCCATTATAAGGGTAATTACGTAACAACACACTGACCCATTTTCGCCATCCGTGCAGCTGCCAGTACTGCGAGTTCAGCAAAAGCTTCTAGAGAAGCGTTAATACCGATCATGGTTGAAATATAAACTGAATTATCTGTGACATGAATGAGCTCTGCCTTGCTAAAATGACCTTATCACTAAATTTAATTTAGAGATTAAACGTCTCTTTGCCTTATCCTATTTAGAGCTTCCGCTGACGAAGAGGATTATAACTTCAGTGCTAATTATTTTATTTGAAGTAACTTCACAGTAGTACGTGGAAATGCAATTTACAATATCGTTTGAAAAGTTCTAAAGTCATAAGGAGATAGCTTCATGTACGCCGAGATAAAGTGTATTTACTGCTCGCGGTGAACAGGAGATTCGGGTTCGAGGGCCAGTCCAGCACAAATTTTCATCTGTTGCCAATAAATTGTACAACTGGAGTCTCATCGTACGCGTAATTGCCGTTACATTACTTGTATTTCTTGTAAAACGAGGTCCTTGAAAGACAGATATTTAGGAAAATAACGTTTCCAATACAATGACTGTAAAATGAGAAATAACTGGGAGATCCATTAAGATACAGGGATAATGTGAGAAATAATGGCAAAGCGAAGATTAATCTTCTGTGGACAACTGTACCGAACTAATGAGAAGAGTCTAACGAAACAAATCTTCCCATACACCTGGAATAAGAAACAGACAGTAAAATAAACACATTTTGCATCACTCTGATTCCCAGAATTCCTGAAGATAAACTTTGACTATGGATATTGTATCACAGACACAGTCCCTTTGACTAAACACGCCCAAAGATGTAAACAACCGTGCGTGAGCAGCGAATAGTACACGGAGGTGATCCAACAGCAGATCAGTTCCAGTCGTTCCACCAGGAAGGAGGTACACGGCTCGTGTTGTCTGTAGACGAACCAGGCCTAGACGGTCAATATCGCGGTTCGATCGTGTCCGCAATGTTACTTTGTGCAAGGAAGGGCTCTCAACAAGGGAAGTGTACAGGTGTCTCGGAGTGAACCAAAGAGATGTTGTTCGGACGTGAAGGAGAGAGGAACTGTTGATTACATGCCTCGCTCAGGCCGCCGAAAGGCTACTACTGATGTTGATGACCGCTAGCTACGGATTACGGCTAGGGGAACACTGACAGCAACGCCACCATGTTTAATAATGCTTTTCGTGCAGCTACAGGACGTCGTGTTACGAATCAAACTGCACGAAATAGGCTGCATGAGGCGCAACTTCACTCCCGACGCCCATGGTGAGGTCCATCTGTTCAACCACGACTCCATGCAGCGCGGTAGAGATGGACCCAACAACATGTCGAATGGACTGCTCAGGATTGGCATCATGTTCTTTTCACCGATGAGTTTCGCGTAGGACTTCCACCAGACAATCGTCAGAGACGTGTTTGGAGGTAACGAGGTCATCCTGAACGCCTTAGACACACTGTCCAGCAAGTGCAGCAAGTTGGAGGTTCCCTGCTATTTTGGGGTGACGTTATGTGGGGTCGACGTACGCCGCTGGTGTCATGGAAGGCGCCGTAACGTCTATACGATACATGAATGCCATCCTCCGACCGTTAGTGCAACCATATCGGCAGCATATCGGCAAGGCATTCGCCGTCATGGACGACAATTCGCGCCCCAATCGTGAACATCTTGTGAAAGACTTCCTTCATGATAACGACATCGCTCGACTAGAGTGGCCAGAATGTTCTCCAGACGTAAACCCCATCGAAGATGCCTGAGATGGACTGAAAAGGGCTGTTTATGGACGACGTGACCCACCAGCCACTCTGAGGGATCTACGCCGAATCACCACTGAGGAGTTGGACAATCTAGACCAATTGTGCCTTGATGGACTTGTGGATAGTATGCCACGACGAATACAGGCATGCATCAATGCAAGAGGAGGGGTTAATGGTTATTAGAGTTACCAGTATGTCCAGCAATCTGGCCAACCACCTCTCAAGGTCTTTCTGTATGGTGGTACAACATGCAATGTGTGGTTTTCATGAGCAATAAAAAGGGCGGAAATTATGTTTATGTTGATCTCTATTCCAATTTTCTGTACAGGTTCCGGAACTATCAGAACCGAGGTTCAAATCAAATGGCGTCAAGCACTATGGGACTTAACATCTGTGATCATCAGTCCCCTAGACTTAGAACTACTTAAACCTAACTAACCTAAGGACATCATACACATCCATGCCCGAGGCAGGATTCCAACCTGCAACCGTAGCAGCAACGCGGGTCCGGAAACCGATGTGTGTTTAGGAGTAAGAAAATTCGGAAGGAATACGTATCATCAAAAAATTGAAGATGGTAGGAAGAAATATCTCAAAAAATAAAATTTTAAATTTAGAACGTTTCCAAAGCAGAATAAAGTTTAAATCAGGTGCATGGATGTAAGAAAGAAAAGGTCAACTTCTGGAGAAGATGAAGGAACACTGGAAAAACAACAAGCAACTACGAAAGAAGAAGTATTGAATTTATTAAATGTCCCCTGTTGGTCAAAACAAAGATATAAAAGTAATCGTACATGTGCAGTTTTTACTATGACCTAGAAAGTCGTTTACATCCCCCAGTCGCATGTATACGCTACTAATAAAACAATGTGACCTATCCGTTGTGTATAGGGTGTATCTCGTTGAGCACTTACAGAGACTGTAACAGGGACGGAGTACTTTTAAATACGAACTCGTCGTTTCGTGTTACACGTCCTAATATGCAAAATAATGAATTATTCCTTCGGTGTCTTGTTGGTTACATTGCACTGTGATTGTTGCTTCCTTATCAATTAACTATACTGATAACTTTAAAATACAAATCATCAGTGCAGTATACGTATACCGTATTACCCACTCGGTAACCCTTTCTCCACTGACAGATCACATCCTAATGCAAAACTAGCATAGGCATTCGCATGGGGCACAACTGTAACAGTAATTACCTAGTTACAAATGTAATGATTTTCTGAGCCACTCTAAACTACTATTCCACCTAAATGATGTGGGGGAGGTGAATAAATCAAGTGTCACAAATCATCATCAAAAGTAATTCGAAAATTTCGATCTTACTAACTTCCTGGAAGATTGAAATCGCGTGCTGCACTGAGGCCCGAACCTGTAACCTTGTCTTTCCCTGGTAATTGTCTTACCAAATGAGCTCTCCAATCCTGGATACTTCAGTTGGTAATCTGCGGCGAAGTTTCCAAATTTTGAGTACCGATTAGGTGTACTGATCAATCTGCTATGCAGTTTAAAACAGCATATATTCGTCTGCAGAGAGTGTAATTCAATCTGCGTAACGTTTTTCTGGTTATTTAACAGTACTTAAAATACAAATACTTTGTTCGCAAGGAAACCGAGAAACGTTTGCACTGATTCTGCCATCTGTTTACTGCCACGGCGAACGGCAGAGGTTGTGAAACTAAGGCGACTACAGTTAACCATAATTATTTGACTAAATATTGACTAACATCTGTTTATTTGAAAACGTACGGAAGCCACCAGATACTAGATGCTTTTTCCATCATTTTGTTAAGATGTTATACAGCAATAAATCAGTGCTTAAGTCTGTCTGCTGCACAGCTCCAAGCAAGTCTTCATTTCGGAAGATAATCATCGAATACGTAAGCAGCCCGTCAAGTAAAACAGTTCTTCACCTCCTGTTGATGTTGAATGCTGCACAAAGATGCTCCTTCTTCAAGTACGTATCTCAACACTGCCCGATTGCTACATTAGAGGCATTCAAAGAAGGAATCGTATTTGGCCGCCACTATGTCGTCGTAGAACATGCTACGCGCAACAGTATGAACACTAGCTCTTCACGAATCTAATGAATTCAGTGAGTCAGATACTGCCATAATGCCGACATCTGTATCCAGGGAATCACTGTACAAGAATGAAATGGATTGTGTATAACCTACGGATACTTATTCATCTCACGGTAATTGTCACATGAATCGAATACTAGAAGTAAGCCATTTGACTTCCATGTTATAACATGTTGCTTGTGATAAGAAATGAATGTGGGAGAACGTAATATATCATTATAGTAAAGACTTCTGTAGATTCAGAAAGTATTTTCTGCTTCATGCCCCAATTAGGATTGTCTCAAGAATTTTTTCTAGAGCATGGGTCGACCCGCATCCCTAGATATGAAAGGTATACTCTTAGTAAAATATGGACGATTTCATAAATTCAGTATTAGTATACTTCACATGGTGAATTAACGGTTAGCAAGCGACATTACTGAATCGCAATACTGAAGCGCTCTTGAGTGGGAGGAAGAAGTATTAAGCCTCTGGTACCACTGCATAATCATCCAACACTTCTTTTTTACTTTTTTGAAATGACTGCATTAAATGAAGCCAATATACGCTAATTTCAGAGTATAATCATTATGTTTTGCTTAAGGTGTAAGTCGCACTACTTGTTCCAAACAGACGAGTGTCATAAGTCCTCATATCAATATAATTGCGTCAGTATGAATGTGACTCAAAGAGATTTTGTAAGAGGTGGAAGAAGAGTTATGTAATTTTTTGACGATAGTATAATAGTTACCCCAATTACACTGCAAATACTATCCAGGATAGACAAAATATCGAAAGGTTTGATGTATGGGATGTTGAAAAGATTTATGTTCAGTTGGAAGGTACTTTAGGAACCTTTTGTAGACAACAGTCCACAAAAAATGAATACCCTTTAAGAGCATCAATTAGCTACTGAGCTACCGAAATTAAATATTTTTGCGTCGTAGGATTGTAGAATAAGAATGAGTTCAGGAGAAGGAGCTCAGTGCTGGAGGCTAACCTATATTTACAAGGGGTGCTTTGAAGTTAAATGGGACGCAAACTTACTCGTTTATTTAACAGTTTCGTGCTAAGAGAATACGCTCGGAAAAGCATCACAGAGTTGTGAGTCTTCCAGAAGGAGGTAAACAGTTTACGTGGAGGCGCCAGGAAGACGCCAACACAAGGTGTTAGCTTTCACCGTCGGTAGAAAGCTGAAACTTCTCCTAACGGAAGAAGTTCGCACCTTAACTCTGTTACGGCGGCAGTGTTTTGTTGGAAAGCAATGAAGTTCGCTTTATCCTTTTCCCAGCAGTTCTCTGCGTGAGATGACAGCAGGAATCTTCTGGATTTCTCCAATATTATCTGCCATTGGAACAGTATATCAAATTTCATCCACGACCGTCGCTATCGGTTGCAGTTTCAACAATAATTACTTTTCGACGATAACATTGTAGAGTTAGGAAGAACGTACAGAAAAACGACATAGGTATCATTCACAGCTGGAAGTTAAAAATATTTATTGACTATTTCTCTGAAGTACTCAGATGAGTAAGCTAATGGTAAAAAGTATACTGTTTATTCCGTGCCTAATTAACAATTATGAGAATAAACAAGTGTACTACCAGACGATACATTCAAGTTTCTGAATATGTCATATCATCAATCCAAACAACGAAACCAGATTGCTTTATGTCAAAGCATCAAGGCAGAGGTCTAACAGGTTTCTGTCACAGCCTACGATAGTATTAATCCCTTCTTTCTGGTCTGGTTGACATGTTGAATAATCTGTTCTTCTATCGGTTGTTCGCTTCGTTCTCTCACGATATTTTTCCGGTGTGGCTCGCTGTCTTCTTCAGCATCTGATGATACACTCTAACATTTGTTGAAATGTGCGCACAATTCTACCATCGGACACTCACCAGACACAGCAATATTATTCGAACACTATTTGTAATATCAGACGAAAACTGGAAACCATGATTCATCGTTTCGTCATAGCTGCCACCAGTACAATGTGGCGCTTAAACTATACACAATGTCCATAGAGTAAGCCCAGTGCTCTTAGGGGCAGGGAGAACGGAAAGTATTTCGTGCAGCGTGACTTATTGAACGGTCAACTATTGAACGATTAAAAAAATTATAAAAAAAGACCCTAATTCGTGGTCGCATTTAAGATGAAAGCTAAATCATCCCACTGGCTTTGGCATACTTTAAACATTAGTCACCACCTACTGGATATTACCAGTATAAAATCAATGCTCATCTCTTAAATTTTTCTTGTATATCGCTACAACTAGAACAGATATTTTGTCTGCACGTGTGCCCAGGTAGACGATTCTTTCATATCTTCGTGTAACAGATGTGTCGATAAGCATGAAATTCTGTTTTGTAGTCACTTTCCGGCTGTCCATCCATTTTCAGCTCCTCTGATAGTATCGATCAAGAGTGGAATTTAGCTGAAGAGTCCTAGCAGAGAGTGTATTGAAATACATCGAACGCCTCTCGACTGTAATGAGGTAAAAGCTTGAAGTATTAGCACATCCTGAGACTACGAATGCCGTTTAGGATTGTCTCGGTCACACTGTTTTAATTCTTTATTCGTTTAGTTGGATCAGTTCGAAGATTATTAGGCTCGGAATGGTCACGTAGATTTCTAGTGGTTTAGGGTTAGTACGAAATATATATGACAACTATCAATAGTTAGAATAATCACTCAGTCTCGCTGTTGACCATTTTCTAATTGTAACTACGTGATGTTGGTGTACTGCATTCCTTACGATTAATCAGTTACGGAGGATCAGCCTTATAACGAGTTGGTGGTTGTCCAATTACGCTTCCTAAGGGTACCGAGACTGAGGTTAATCATGGACAATAATAGTCAAGATAACCGGCCTCAGCTGAAAAGAAAACACAAATGTGTACGTTTATGGTGGTAGTGAAAAGAGAAGATATGGAAGAAGGGACGTTAGGATTTAGCGTCCATGACCTAGGAAACAGGCCGCGTCCTTTCCAAAGGAACCATAACAACATTTATGGAAACCAAGGAAACGTTAATCGTGTGCCGTTGGACAGGTATTCGAACGCTGATCTTACTTTTGCAGTAGCCAATGTATAACCTCGCTCCGTATCACGGAGACCGAACGAAAGTTTCAACCCTACTACACACCATTACAATTCCTTGAACAACGTGCCATTTAGCTACACAAAAACTTTACGTAAGAGCAAACCAGCCTGTTAAAGCGATAAAGATTTGTTGCGGTGCTTGATCTGTAAAGTATAAAGGAGGGTGAGATACATGATACAAGGGAAACGGGATTCTGCAGCTAACACTCCAGCTATGGCCCATGACGAACACAACTACGATAGCAGTTATGGCTGCCGTAAGTACACAGATGTCCTCTAACGACCAATAAACAATGGATATGAGTCAAACCGCCTAAATGATTTCCTGTAACTTCATGTTGATAGAATACATCATCTATCAATTCAATCGCTGCCAAACACCGAGAACGTGTAGTTGCGTGGACTTCCGCGTTCAGAGTCAGTTGTCACGAACGTTCTCTGAGTTTCGTACAGCGTCATAACGTATAATTTTTTTTACGTAACGTCACGGTACAATACTCTGAAAACTTTCGTGTCAGCCAACAACGTGTGTTATAGACAGCTCTCAGCTGAGGCTTCTGATTGCCATATAGGGCTAATAAAGACCTTAGTAAGTTTCCTCGATGTCTCATCTATCACTAAGACGCTCGTTTTCTGACAGTATATTTGCCCCGCAGCAAAGAGCAGAAATCGTATTACGTTATTGTGAGGGAATTTCACGATAAAATCAAATTATGTCCTCGCACACAGATTTGACAGATGTCGTCAGTACCGACCAAATAAAGTCACCGGATGCAGCGTTGCATGATAAATATGTGTAAAAAAATTTATTCAGAAGAGGGCCGTAATGGTTGTTCTAAGCGGAATTTAATAATTTTTTGTTCTCTTGGTGGACGTAAAAAATACGAGTATATACGGTTGGTTCTCCAGATGGAAAGTACGGTGAGGATGAGGGGAGAGGCTTCAAGAAAATTAAACGTTTGAAATTATACAGTGGTATCGGGGCTGGGAGGCTAGATAACAGGGAGGGAGCGTATTTTAAATAAAACTGTAACATGTAATACATGTGCGTTCAAGTGCGGTTCGGACTGGGTGGAATCTGTGACTCGACAAAATGTTTTGAACTATACAATTGAATCTTACCAATAACTTCATTAACGTTGATTCTGTGTGTTCAGATAACTATAGTATTAGCTCACAAGCTAAGAGGTATATGCTAACGCATGGAATGGTCAAGTATGCATCATGGTAAATCATTTCCCTTCCAAAACGTTCATTTCTTCGTTGGTGCAAATTTAGATTTGTGTATAGTGCCAATAAAAGATCCAGGATTGGTAAGATGCATGCTTGTCCTCAGTCTTTATGAAGGATAGATGGAAAATTCTTCAACATATGGATAAACTATTAACAAACATAATGAAAGAAAGGCCCCTTAATGCAGTTAATAAAACAAGGTAAAGGACATGGGAATGTTATTACAGATACAGTTTGCATAAAATAAATGGAAGACATGGAGGGTGGAGTAGAGCAAGGATAACAAGAATAATACAAACTCTCAGAACCAGGAACGATATTAGTCTACGCGTACTGAGCTATAATAAAACCCACTGGATTAGAAGCACGGTAAACACAAGTATGTAAACGATCTCCTAACGTAGAGACGAAAAACCACAATAAAGTCTATAAATGAAAAATTCGCTAGGTGCAAGATAAAAGATATGTGACACACTCTGTTCTCCTGGCTATGTTTCACACTGGAAAGGGACACATGAACTCGGGTAAAATACTCACAAGACGAGCAGAGCCTAACAACTTACTTTCATCTGTGAAGGCGATGGTCTTTTCATTTAATCTACTAAAAATGAATTCATATCGACCGTGGTGCCGTGTAAGTTTCACTGTCGTACAGTGACGTGCTCCAGACCTACATTCTCAGAAATTTCTTCCTCAAATTAAGGCCTATGTTTGATACCAGTAGGCCTCTCTTGACCAGGAAGGCCCTTTCTGCCAGTACTAGTCTGATTTTGATGTTTTCCTTGCTCCGTCATTCACTGGTTATTGTACTGCCTAGATAGAGAAGTCCTTTACTTCATTTACTTCGTGACCATCAATTCTGATGTGAAGTTTCTCGCTGTTCTCCTTTCTACTACTTATCATTACCATCACCTTTCTTCGATTTACTCTCAATTCACACTGTGTACTCATTAGACTGCTCATTCCGTTCAGCAGATCATGTAATTTTTCTTTACTTTCACTCAGGATAGCAGTGTTATCAGCGAATCGTATTATTGATATCCTTTCACATTGAATTTTAATTCCACTCCTGAAGCTTCCATCATTGCTTCCTCGATGTACAGATTGAGCAGTAGGGATGTACCACATCCTTGTCTTATAGCCTTTTTAATGCGAGCACTTCGTTCTTGGACGACTACTCTTATTACTCCCTCTTGGTTCTTGTATATAATGCATATGATCCGTCTCTCCCTACTGCTTACCCCAACTTTTTTCAGAATTTCGAACATCTTGCACAATTTTACATTGTCGAAAGCTTTTTCGAGGTCGACAAATCCTATGAACGTGTCTTGATTTTTCTTTAGTCTTCCTTCCCTTATCAACCGCAACGTCGGAATTGCCTCTCTCGTGCCTTTACCTTTCCTAATGCCAAACTGATCGTCATCTACCGTATCCTCAATTTTCTTTTCTATTCTTCTTTATATTATTCTTGTAAGCAACTTGGATGCAGGAGCTATAAAGCTGATTGTGCGATAATTCTCGCAATCGCTAACCGATAGTCACTGTCCACCGTTAACCACAGTACCTTGATAATCTAGGGAAATGGTACATCTTTGGTTCACCTTTCGTTTACTTCTCAAACCCATTAGATTCATTAAGCTAATACGGTAAATACAGGAGTTAGTGTCTGGTTCCTCGTGAAAATTCCAAAATAGAACGATTCGTCCGCTGCAGTACGCAGAAAAGATATACACGAAAGCAGGAAGATTAACGGGCTACCAACATACAATAAACAAACATATTTCGCCACTAATTGTTCTTCTAGAAGCTGCTCACAACAGTAAAAATTAGATTCAGAAGTGACACGCATGTTAATAGGCCGCTAGGAAATTCTAAGTAAAAATCTTATGGAGTGTGACCGACAGTAGTTTATCAATAACGCATACGTTCAGCGCTGAAGATTGGTGTTGGTTTCAAGCACTACTTGTTTGCCAGGACTGCTACATCAATTTTCGTCACCACCACCTCGTTTTGTTCATTGGTGCTCATTTCTACGTAACCAGCTATCAGACTATCGACTTTGCAGTTTAGTTGCCTATGTGAAAATTGTTGATCTAAAACTATAATGAATATAATGTTGTGACTGCGGGGTTCTCACAGACAATCACATCTTGTACCTTCAAGTAGTTATACTATAACGCTTACTGACAAGAAGATAGAGGGGCTAGCCGTACTTACCTCAGCTCAGGACAGCCGATAGATACACAAAACAGAACAGAAAATTATTATCCTAGGTTTCGGATCGTTGTTCCTTCATCAGGGAGGAGAGAGGGGAAAAAAAGGGGAAGAAGGGTAAGTGGATTCAGTTACTCACAACCCAGGTTATGAAGCAACTGTACTGAGCTGAGGTAAGTACTGACCAGCCCCTCTATCTCTTTGTTAGTATTTGTTTGACATCTCTATATGAGATTTTCCATTAATCATTAAACGCCGCACGGCTAACGGCCTCCTCGGCCGATGCGTTATTAAGGGCGGCAGACGCCAACCTTTATTTGTTTTCTCCGTTATGGTTAGAGCTCTACAGCTGTTTTAATAAATAACGCTGTAGGAAATTCTCCAAACAGCTACAAGTGTTTTAGAAATAAGAAAAATTTACTGTACCGTTACTAGTTTCGAGGGATATCACAGCGTAAGATGGTAGCGTTGATTTCGTGGCAACTTTTACGTTTGAGCCCTAAAATATAACAAAGTTTTTGTGATCGCATAGTTTACAAAAGGATTTATGTTGTATTTATTCTCTATACATTACACTTATTTTAATAAAAGCTCTCTTAGCATTTTATAAGAAAGAGGTTTGATTTTCTTTTTCGATCCATTCTGATCCGTGACCCAAACTAAATACAAGATGACCGACACATTTTTGTAAATCGGCTGCTGATTTGATGTGTCATAGAACAAAATATAAAACGAAAGAAAAACTTATTTATAACTTTAAATTTAAAGAATGATGTACTTGTAGTGACATGTTTGGCATTTATAAACTGTAATTTTCGATGTGCCACAAATTTTACTTTCGCCAAATTGTTTGGAGTTTCAACGTACGATACCGAAAACAAATGGATGTTCTCAGACTTAAAATCCTAAGTGAATCAACTTCCGCTGCCCACGTGCCCCTACATGGAAACACTGAGATAAGCATCGAAGAAATCTTAGAAATATCTCATTTTGCCGAAAAAGAAGTAAAAATGAAATTGTTAGATGAATTAGAAACGTACAACAACATGCACAGTAGACCTGACTGCACCCTGAATCATGAACTAGAATTAAGAAACTAAATACGCATCTAAAATTTCATATATCTCTTATATTTCGAAATGATAGAAATAATAATTAACTGACAGAGAGGTTATTTTTCATTGACCATTACGAGCAGCTTTCAAACTCAAATAATTAAAGGTATAATTTAAAATGATCTGTACTACGAAGACGTATCCTTGCAGTAGCTCCAGAGCTATGCCACATCTGTACGCACATTATGTTCTTTGCCACGCAAATCAGTAGCGGGTGTAAACAATTGTATTCACTATTTTATCTAGTTTATCTCCTGTACCAGCATGGATCGAAAAACAGAATCAAATACTTCTCTTATAACATATAAAGGAGGGCTTTTCCTGAAGTAAGTACAATGTATATAGTTATATAGAAAGTAAAACATTTGTAAACCATGTAATCAAAACAACTTTGTTATACAGGATGTAACGGGTGTAAGGGTAGATATTGCCTTATATGTACACACAACAGAGCTCTGGTTGTTTTTTCCCTGCGTCGAACATTCCTCCCATAGACAAGTCACAAAATTTGCGACCCGATGCTGTATCGACGGTCGTGACTGCATCACTTAGTAGACCATGCCTTTCAATGTAGACTTGCCATTTTGCTTGCGTCCACGCATCCACAACTCATCACCTGACCTACTGCCGAGGAAAAAATAAATATTAATACCTTGCTCTTGTCTCATGCACTTGGAGATATTAAGCACTCTAAAAGCATACTACTCTTGATAACAATAAATATTACTCTGAAAATGAATCAGATTCTCATGTAATGTTGTTCAGTGTACTGTCGTCAGTCACTAAAAAATATATCTGCACTCATACCCGTTATAGCCTGTAATTTAGGACATAAAAGTAAAATATTTTGTAAACTGTGCAATGACAAAGACTTCGCCACATTTTAGGACACAAATGTAAAATCTTCGTAATGTAACAAATATAAAACTTATTAAGATATTAAAGCTACCGTCTGACGACGGGTTCAAGACCAAAGCTAGTAACGTTATTATAAAACTACACTCCTGGAAATGGAAAAAGAACACATTGACACCGGTGTGTCAGACCCACCATACTTGCTCCGGACACTGCGAGAGGGCTGTACAAGCAATGATCACACGCACGGCACAGCGGACACACCAGGAACCGCGGTGTTGGCCGTCGAATGGCGCTAGCTGCGCAGCATTTGTGCACCGCCGCCGTCAGTGTCAGCCAGTTTGCCGTGGCATACGGAGCTCCATCGCAGTCTTTAACACTGGTAGCATGCCGCGACAGCGTGGACGTGAACCGTATGTGCAGTTGACGGACTTTGAGCGAGGGCGTATAGTGGGCATGCGGGAGGCCGGGTGGACGTACCGCCGAATTGCTCAACATGTGGGGCGTGAGGTCTCCACAGTACATCGATGTGGTCGCCAGTGGTCGGCGGAAGGTGCACGTGCCCGTCGACCTGGGACCGGACCGCAGCGAAGCACGGATGCACGCCAAGACCGTAGGATCCTACGCAGTGCCGTAGGGGACCGCACCGCCACTTCCCAGCAAATTAGGGACACTGTTGCTCCTGGGGTATCGGCGAGGACCATTCGCAACCGTCTCCATGAAGCTGGGCTACGGTGCCGCACACCGTTAGGCCGTCTTCCGCTCACGCCCCAACATCGTGCAGCCCGCCTCCAGTGATGTCGCGACAGGCGTGAATGAAGGGACGAATGGAGACGTGTCGTCTTCAGCGATGAGAGTCGCTTCTGCCTTGGTGCCAATGATGGTCGTATGCGTGTTTGGCGCCGTGCAGGTGAGCGCCACAATCAGGACTGCATACGACCGAGGCACACAGGGCCAACACCCGGCATCATGGTGTGGGGAGCGATCTCCTACACTGGCTGTACACCACTGGTGATCGTCGAGGGGACACTGAATAGTGCACGGTACATCCAAACCGTCATCGAACCCATCGTTCTACCATTCCTAGACCGGCAAGGGAACTTGCTGTTCCAACAGGACAATGCACATCCGCATGTATCCCGTGCCACCCAACGTGCTCTAGAAGGTGTAAGTCAACTACCCTGGCCAGCAAGATCTCCGGATCTGTCCCCCATTGAGCATGTTTGGGACTGGATGAAGCGTCGTCTCACGCGGTCTGCACGTCCAGCACGAACGCTGGTCCAACTGAGGCGCCAGGTGGAAATGGCATGGCAAGCCGTTCCACAGGACTACATCCAGCATCTCTACGATCGTCTCCATGGGAGAATAGCAGCCTGCATTGCTGCGAAAGGTGGATATACACTGTACTAGTGCCGACATTGTGCATGCTCTGTTGCCTGTGTCTATGTGCCTGTGGTTCTGTCAGTGTGATCATGTGATGTATCTGACCCCAGGCATGTGTCAATAAAGTTTCCCCTTCCTGGACAATGAATTCACGGTGTTCTTATTTCAATTTCCAGGAGTGTATTTCTAAAACCTGTTGCTGGTTGCAGCTTTTCCTGCAGTGTAACAGGCTTAGTTTTTCTGACACGATGTAGATTTTAAGATTTATAAACAATTTTAGAATATCAGAACGAATTTTCACTCTTAAGCGAAATGTGCGCTGATCTGATAGTCTAAGATTGTCTGCTAGAACGGGACCTGATCCCTAGAACTTCACATTTCGCGAGCAAGTGCTCTGCCGACTGAGCTACCCAGAAACGACTCATGATTGCCTATCACAGCTTTATGCAGGAGAACCTTTATGAAGAGTGGAAGTTAGGAGAGAGATGCGGAACTTATGCTGCGGTTTTTCGCTCACAAGACCTTTCTGTGTCCCCTTCATCCACTGAAAGTGCCACCAGGTTTCTGAGTTTTTACTTCCAACGACGCAGGACAATACTCCATGAAGTCTCTTTCTAGAACGACACATGCAGCATGACCCATGCTGTTCGAACGCAGCTGTTGGTGCCCAAAGGGGACAATATAAGCATTACAACTTATCGCCAGATGTAGGTGTGTTAATGATGACAAGAACTATCACAGAGATTATCATTCTTGCAGATGACTATTATGGCAAGATTGATTAGCGAAATACTGCGCCCTTTTGATGTCAACAGCCGGCAACGCATCTACGAGATCACTAAGAATGTTTTTACATTTCCTTGCCACTGCTTGACACGTTAATTTCAGAGGAAGGCAATTACAGTTTTTTTAAAGAGATACGCCACTTTAACTTCATATATTCGTTTGTAAAGAGTGTAAGGGCGGTAGACAGCTCACTGTTACCATATTAAAAATTTATCATTAAGTTAGATTGATAGAAATTTGAAGACAAGAAACAATACAGTAAAAAACGAACAAGATGGTAAATTTCCGTTTATTATTAGCATGATACACTTTTGCGCAACATTTGTAAAAGCCTGCAATAATTAAGGAAGGCATCGAAGTAGGGGCAAACAACTGTGCAATCGAGCCTACATGGGAATTTGAGACAAGTACGAAATATCAAATACACAGTAAGGTAGTTCATTATCTGAATATTTAAAACAATTAAACTGCAAATAACAAACCTAGGCTCTGTCTATTTTAATGGTGAGATATATATGTACCTCGATCACGAGTAAAGGTGCTTGCACAGCGAAAGGTGAAAGGGAAGAATAACCGGCTTGTAACCGGACAATGCCTGAACTGCAAACTGAAGCTGTTGGTAATTACTGATTGTAAGGGATACACGCAAGTTTCTGCAGTTGTGAAAAATAGGTATCTTTTCCTATGCTTAGTGGATCATTAGTTAGCATTTTGCAGCGAGTATCTTGTCCTCTTCACCTCAAATGAGTTTTTGGTCTCCCCTAACGTGCGTAAATCGCTTGAGTTAAATTCCGAAATTCTTCGTTCACGGATACCCTTTCGATAGTATTGTTCAATCACAACGAGTACGCCATGACATAATGTTTATGCGCCACTCAATTTTGGTATATGACGACATAATACAAATCGTAAATCTCATTAACGAAAGATCTGCTACAACAGTCAATAAAGAAAGTACGAGATTTCCACCCACATTCACAATTTTTTAGACTTGGTACAACAACTTGATAATATAAAACATAAGTAAATATTAAATAATAATGCACATACACTGACGCAGCAAGGAAACTGGTATTGGCATGCACATTCAAATACAGAGATAATGTATGTAAACAGGCAGAATACCGCGCTGACGCCGGCAACGCCTATATAAGACAACAAGTGTCTAACGCAGTTGTTAGATCGGTTACTTCTGGTAAAATGTTTGGTTATCAAGATTTAAGTGAGTTTGAACGTGGCGCAAGAGCGGTGGGACACAGCATCTCCGAGGTAGCGATGAAGTGGGGATTTTCCCGTACGAGCATTTCACAAGTGTACCGTGAATATCAGGAATCCGGTAAAATATCATATCTCCGACATTGCTGCGACCGGGAAAAGGCCCTACAACAACGGGACCAACGAAAACTGAAGAGAAGCGTTCAACAGGACAGAAGGGCAACCGTTCGGCGCACTTGCTGGAGATTTCAATACTGGGCCGCCAGCAAGTGTCAGCGTGCTAACTATTCAACATAACATAATCCATATGGGCTTTCGGAGCCACTTGTGTGCGCTTGATGACTGCACGATACAATGCTTTATGCCTCACCTGGACCCGTCAATACTGACATTAGACTGTTTTAAGGCCTAAAAAAGAAGTTGCCTGGTCGGACGAGTCCTGTTTCAAATTGTACCGAGCGGATGGACGTGTACGGCTATGGAGACAACCTCAAGAATCCACGGACCATGCATGTCAGCAGGGGACTGTTCAAGCTG